>NC_079334.1:50700429-51327929 GCF_029582105.1 Oenanthe melanoleuca
AGATACACTCACCTTAGAGCTTGTCATCTTAGCTATTTGAATGTATGTTAATTAGTACAGATATCAGTGGTGGAAAACACAACATGCATACTAAGACCAAAAACCACAGCAAGTACACTTCAACTAGCTCTGCCAATTTTCTTTGAATAAATTGTGTGTTCAGTCATATGTTTTGAGCAATAATGGAACTCAACAGGGTAGACAGGCATTCATAAAAGCCCCAGACACTTTCATTCACTAGGAACACAGGGCATATGCACCTGTGTGGAGTCAGATGAAACTTTTATAACACTCAAATTTGATCAGCAGGATGCAAAACAAACACTGGCTGATACTGAATGGAGCCCAGCAAACTGTTGCAAGGTATGCACAAAGCTTATTGTATAATAAGAAAGCCTTACCAAAAAGCCCTCCCCAAATCAGAGGAAAATGCCCTACAGCTTTGATTCATTTTCTTTGTCACGTTTATCTTCACTAGGCTAGAGAGTGACCTCCCCCCACAGCTGGAGCAGTAGCTGTCACAGCATAATCCACCAGGGATCATGAATCAGATGATTTAACTGCTGCAGTTCACAGCCAGTGAATTAACTTAAATTGCCATTGACTTTAGGTTATGTACCTAAACCAGATGTGAATTGTAGCAGCTAATGATTAAGCTACCCAATTCTATCATTGCCACATAGCCCCCATTCAGCTCCTTCTGGCAAATCATAACGATATTCATCTAGATTCTCATCAAACACTGCATCTAAAATCTAAGGAGAGTTGTTGGCTCTTAAGCTGCCAAACAACTTAATAAAATTCAGAAGTTGCTGTTCTTGTTATGCCCAAGATGGTATTGTTTTTATGAGCTGTAATAGAATAATAAGTAAGAAGTTTATTATATTCATGCTTAATTCTGTTATCTCAGGAAGCACAACAAAAGAGACATTACACCTGGCAGATTCTCAAGGTGTGTTTATGTAATTTTTCTGCAAGAAGCAGCTAGGCAGGGAAGAGGATTACTTATTGAGAGTAAGGGCTTCTCAAAACTTAGGCAAAACTAGCTTCAATTCTCACACACAAATCTAGTAAACAGCATTGTGGTCTAAGGACTCTTGAACCATGTCTGACATCTTTCACACACTTGATCCAAAGTGTTAAACCACAGTGCTTCATCACAGGGAAAATGAAAATGTAATAAACACTAGCGTGGGAACAGTAATAAATCAAGAGTCAGTGAGACTAGAGGGTCTAATGTGGGAAACAAGGAAATGTAGTTGTGTGGATACAACTACATCACATTATTGACCTCTGCTGTGCTCTACAAGGCAGTGTTCACAGAGCTACAGTCTCTTTAATTTACCTGGCCTACTAGTTAGCCTGCAGGTGGATGCTTCCAAAGAATCCTTCCAGCACTGTGACCAAACCTCTCACCTCAAACCTCAGTGCCTGAATGCAGGTGGGCAGCTCTCACAGCTCTCCCTAAAAAGCAGCCTCAGAAAACTCCAAATGGGGGCCAGACCTCAAAAGACATTGACACCAGGGGAGCTCACATGCCAGCTGAAGTGACTGATAGATATGATACAGAGCAGGGAAGTCCTCACTTACCTCTCTGCTTTAGGCTGCTTGTGTGGTCTCATTTTTTTTTCCATTCCTCCTGCTCTTTCTCAGGGTACTGGCCAGTCTAGTCACAACTTTCCTTTCTTTACTCAGTGCAGACTTCTGTGCAAAGGGTGTCTTGGCACAGCTGGGCACTGACAGTTTTCTCCTTCACTTTCTTTAGCTTCCAACACCTTACAGAAGGATATCCTCTGTTCCCAGGACTTTTTGGAGATTCTCAGGCCAGCCTTCTCCCCATCCACCTGCAGCTGCTGACAGCATATCCCTTGGTTTTCAAGAACATCAGATCACTGACCTTCCAGATTGTGTATGGAAATTATTTGCAGGTGAATGAACCAACTGCGTGTAAGAGTGTTGTAAAGTGGAGAAAAGAATGAAGACTAATAGTCTGTGAGGGTCTTATTTCTTTCCTCTTTCTACATGCACACTGATCCTTACAGCCTTGGTGGCTCATCCAGCTTTACTGACTGTCACATCAACAATTTCTAGCTCAGAAGTAGGACTGTAAAAGATCTCCCTGAAGCTGGTAATGTTTGCTAATTTCACCTCTGATGGTCAACATGTTACAAAAAATCCACCTATTATTTGTGTTATATTGTGAGAGACCATGGCATGCTCCATGCTTCCTTGACATGCTGAAGTCTTTACTTTCACTGGGTTTTATCTCAGCATTCTGCATAACTAAAGATGTCTAATAATGAAAGGTAAAAGTATCCCCTTAATGCTGTCATGCTTCATAACTGCTCAGGGCTTGTATCCATAGACACCTTATTAAGCAATAATTAAGATGGTAATTCAGCACACAAATGGACTCCACAGCCCCCTAAATGTCCCCATCTTTCTCCAGCAAGTAGGTGAGGCACAAAGAAATCTTGTTCACTTGCTAAGCTCTAAGCCAAGAAGGATGAATCCAAGCCAAAATCAAGATAAACTCTGCACTGCTGCCCTGGACTCCCTGTAAAGCACATCTGCATCACAACTTCTGTGCCCATCCAAGGTGCAACTGCAAACTTCCCTGAACTTGTGAGGTACACAGTAAAAACTTTACTAAAGTTTCATACTGAACTTTATCAAAGTACATACCAACAGCCATGTAAAATACATCACATACATGGAGTAGTCACAGTTCCCACTTTTCCACTCCAAGATTTACTGGGCTGGGCATTGAAGTGAGTCCCAGGGAAACCTTCTACCTCAGTTTGAGCAGTTCCTTCAATTCTCTTGCTGCCTGAGACAGAGATTACACGAGTATAGCCTTTGGTTATGAAATGCATCCCAGCCTGGGAGTCATACTGGAGCTCTTTGTGAGTCACATGTGGCCCAGAAGGCTGTGTGGCCTTGTGCTATTCTGTAAATGTAACAGCTGTGATTGACACAGAAAAATGAAGTAAAAACACATTTATTATACTTTCTGGGTTTTTTATCTCCCAGCTGAGATGGAAGCATCATTGGCTGCAGCCCAACAGCAGTAAAACTGTTCAACTTCTAACCCCACTAAAAAGTACTGTCAAAATGGTATTAAGTCAATAGTGAATGCTTGAGCCTGTGAGAGGAAACAAAAAGTAGTTCATAGATACATGAGTGAGTTTATTGACAACTCTGGGACTGGCAATACCCTGACTTCAGAGTCTCAGGAGTGATAAATAGGCTGTCAGAGTGAACTGTTTGGGTATGAAAGAATAAAGAATATGCCAGGACTGGGGGGGCAGGGGGAGGCTATTTCATGTAACTGAAAGAAGAATTGGATGACCTGCCATAAACTTTTAAATGTTATATCACCGGGAATCATAAATGGAAATAGCAATTATCAAAACTTCTGATAGACAATACCATTATCTAAATTTCTTTTCCACACATCCTTCAGTTTTAAGCAGGACCTTCACCCCAAGTGTTGCAATCTTGATCTCTCATACTTTTCTGCACCTTCTCAGAATCTCAGTTTTTTTATTCTTCTTTCCACCCTTTACCCTACCCTCTCAACCCTGTGCTCCTTTTCCTCCCAGGCCTGTCTTGCCCCACAGTTTTATCTGCTTTTACCAGAGCATGTCAGCTTTCTGCTGTTCCAGGTATCACAGATCAGCAGATGGGAGGTGCCAGGTGGGCAGGGCAGCAGGTACATGAACAGTATGTTCCTCATGGGCTGGGGCAATAGAGTGTATCAAAACTCTCCCTGGAGATAGGGACAAGAGCCAAAACACAAGAAAATGGAAGGCCACTACACAGGTACTCTAATCCTCCTATGGACAATGAAATGTTCAGGGAAATACCAAGGGATATGTCACAGACATAGGAAGAGTCATGGTTTTTCTGTGTAACAGAAAAGAGTCCTTAGGGATAAGACCTTCTTTTCCTTTCTTCTAGAATTCTGCATCTTTAACTAACGTCACTGGAAACTAAGCAATCAAGAACAAATCCACTTTATTAGCCAGATGTAAGACTTTTATTCTTGGCAGCTGCCAGATGAGAACTTGTAAATGCACATTCACCTACTTAATTTTTAAGCAACATCATTGCCAACTAGCAAATTTGCCCTGACACTCAGTAATTTCTTTTGTCCATCTTCTCCTATCTCTACCTCGACAACGAGGGCAATTCATTAATTGTTTTTTGTTTTGTTTTTATTTCCTATTCTTTTAACCATCAGGAAGCTGCTTTCAGAAAGCCATCTGCACTTATTCACTGCCAGCACTCAACACGATTTTAATAAGCCTTGTGTGGTTTTGACTTTAACACTTGTTTCCCTGTACATAAAAGCCTATTTCCTTAGCTGTCACAGTTTGTCACTTCAATAAAGTTTCCTGGTTGCCTTCTAAGCAGGACAGTTTTTACTCTTACTTTCTTAAGCAACAAGTTGAATCTGAGCACAACAACAACACTGATAATTATCCAAACTAGTAAATGTCCATGGTTTTGGGCATGAGTTTCCCTCTGAACAGAATCCTCATAATAGATGCAGATATCTATAGAAATAGTAAACTTTGAAAAATTATACCAATCGTACTTTATGGTTTAATGACAGCATATATGAATGACTTTAGAATCAAACAGGCTCCTTTCACAAGGTGATTTAATGATCTTGCATCTCTACAAAGCTCACCTGGGATTGGAAAGTAAAGTCTGGTATTTTTTTTGCTCACAACATCACTAGCAGTGACAATTCTTAGCAAGAAGGGGATTTCTGCAAGACGGATGATAGATGTTGGAAAGGATTTCTGGGCATTCTCATTGCTCTCCTGAGTAGTGGCAATAGCAATCTCCATTAATAATACTAATACTGGAGAAGTAAAAATTAATTAATGTCATCATTTGGTTGCTGTTTGACAGGGAAGACAGAGTTGCTCTAACAGCTTCCAGCTGCCAGTCTTTCTAGGCTTTTCTGCTGAAGGTGTGTTTTACCCACATCTCTTGCACCATCTCTGCCCCTCAGTGAAGCAGTTCATTCACACTCCTGCCTGGAGGGTGTCCATGGAAATAAAGCTCTGCCCTCCTGGAAGGTGAGAAGATCCCAAGGGAGTGGGAGAGACTGTGCCATCAGGATGTGGGAAGAGGATGGCAAAAGGAAAAGGATAGGATAGGATAGGATAGGATAGGATAGGATAGGATAGGATAGGATAGGATAGGATAGGATAGGATAGGATAGGATAGGATAGGATAGGATAGGATAGGATAGGATAGGATAGGATAGGATAGGATAGGATAGGATAGGATAGGATAGGATAGGATAGGATAGGATAGGATAGGATACAGCAGGGAACATCACCCTGAGCAGATTGCTGTCAATGAATAACACTGCAGCCTCACTGCTTTCCTCCAGCCTACAGGTTTGTTGTGCTTAGACTGCAACTGTTTTGGTCAGGGACCATTTCTTGTTAAATATCCTCAGAAGATAATATTTTTCACTGAATGAGCCTTGGAGTTGGAGTCAGATGTCCTGATTGTTATTCCTGCTCTGGCCCTTTTCCCCCCACTTGCTGCACATTAGGAAAATTATTTCATTTTCTTATGTTTGTGATTTCCCCACGTCTATGTTGCCTGTTTAAATCTGGGCAGAGACTGGAACAATTAATCCTGATCCTTGATTATTAGCACCTAACCAAGATGTTAATAAGTATATAATACTTGTAAAGACTACACACAAACACCAAAAAAAAAATTCAGATGATAGAATAATCCCTATATTTAACACTGAATTAATAATAGGGTAAAGGAATGCAGAGAAAACCAAATAACTCTTCTGTACCTGAGAAAGCTCTGCAGCAGAAACAAGAACAAGGCTGCAGTGAAAATTCTAAATCTCTAGAGTAAACATCAAACAGGTGCTGTATTTCATTTTCTCATGCACACTTTTCAGCCCAGAATCTCACTTTAATCAGAAAGATTTTATAGTCCAGAGCTTCCTGCAAATCTCTGTTTAATGTAAATTTTAATACCTTTGGCATATTTTGGCTGTCAGCCTGTTATTCACTTGGTGATTCTCAAGCAAGTTTTAAATTATGCTGTTAAAACAAAAACTATTTCAGATGCGGTAGACAGTAAAATGATTTTGTGAAACAACATTGTAGGAACCTGCAGTTACTGTTCATTATTGATTTCTCTGCATTCAGTTCTAAGATGTGCTCAGTTTATAGGTAAAATGATGGCTGGCTGGGTTTACTAGAAGGACTTTGGCCTTACTAATCATGGAGCTGGAAAATCAGGCTGGACTTACATAGTGTTATAACAGCAGGTCCAGGGTAAGGCTGGAGGGAGAGCGGGGTAAATTATGCTTTTAAGATTTATCTTTTCAGAAATCTATTTTACAGAGAAGTCATGTTAAAAAATGTGCCCAACTGCTGGGGCATCAAATCCTGCTACAAGAAAGAGGAGACAAAACTGAGAGAAAACAGAAAAAATAGTCCTCTTAAAATTACTTGCAGATAATATACAGATAATAACAGATAATATATATCCTCAGTCCAAAATTTGTTCTTTCTCTGCTTTAGGCTCAGACCATGGCCTTTCTCTCACAGGAGTTGAAACCAGATGATCTTTAAAGGCTCCTTCAAACCCGAAACATTCCATAATTCTATAAATAACTATCTTGGGAATTGAATTACTGATAACAAAAGGCAGAAAAAGTATTAATGGAAAAGTACACTTTAATGTGTGAGAATGGGAAACAAAGTACTGAATAATGAGAATTTTCTGGTGTTTCTCTGGTTCTGCAATTAGATTACTGCAGCATGCACCTTGACATATATTTAATTTAGAAATCAGATTAGTAAATCAGCTAAAGTAAGAAGCTAAAGGAAATGAGCTTCTGTATCTGCCTCACAGTGCAGACAGTAAGTAAAGAACCTTGAGGCTCATACTGCAGCACACCAACTTTGTTCTGCTCCAGGTGTCTCAGATCAGCTGATGGATGAGGTTGGATGAGCAGGGCAGGAAGGGCATTCAGTGGGCAGGTGTACCTTGCCTGTCTGAACAAGAAAGTGCATCAAAACTCTTCCTAAGGGAGGACAAAAAAAAAAAAAACACACAAGAAAGGTGAAGGTGATTAAATGGACACTTTAATCTTCCTACAGCAAAACTTTTCTAAGGACACACTGAAATTTATAGGAGGTTTCTCATAGTCATCTCTCATAATACATGGATGTGGGAAGAGTCACATTGTTCTGGCATAAAAATCAGAGTTACTAGGTAACTGTTTTTTTTTTTTTTTTTTAGATGTTTTACACTCATAGCTGTCACTATTAGACATATGATCATTAGGAACCAATGTATATTTTAGCCAGATATATAACCATTCCAAACCAGGTGTAGTGAGTTGACACTGGCTGGATGCCAGGCACCCACTAAAGCCTCTCTCTCATTCCCCTCTGCAGCTGGACAGGGGAGAGAAAGTGTAACAAGGGGTTCACGGGTTGACTTAGAGATATTAATTGAATGTATTACTAACAAAATCAGACCAGGATAAGGAGAAGTAAAATAAGCACTTAAGAACACTTTCTCCCCAGCCCTCCCTCCTTCCCAGCTCTCCTGCCTACCCCAGAGACGCAGGGAGATGGGAATGGGGGCTGTGGCCAGTTCACCACACTTTGATTCTCCTGCTGCTCAGGGAGAGGAATCGTTCCCCTTCTGCACCCTGGGGTCCCTCCCACAGGAGACAGCTCTCCATGAACTTGTCCAACATGAGTCCATCCCATGTGCAGCCCCTCCCTGCAAACTGCTGCAGTGAGTTCATCCCAGGGCAGCAGCAGCCCTGCAATGCTGCAGCAAGGGTCACCCTCCCAGGGGCTGCAGTCCTGCAAGGACAGGCTGCTCCAGCATGGGCTGCTCCTTCCATGGACCCTCCACAGCCTCACAGGCACCCCCTGCTCCTGTGTGGGGCTCCTCCATGGCTGTGGGTGGATCTCTGCATCCCCATGGATCCCATGGGCTGTGGGTGGATCTCTGCATCCCCAGGGATCCCATGGGCTGTGGATGGATCCCTGCATCCCCATGGATCCCATGGGCTGTGGGTGGATCCCTGCATCCCCAGGGACCCATGGGCTGTGGGTGGATCTCTGCATCCCCAGGGATCCCATGGGCTGTGGGTGGATCTCTGCATCCCCATGGATCCCATGGGCTGTGGGTGGATCTCTCATCCCCAGGGATCCCATGGGCTGTGGGTGGATCTCTGCATCCCCAGGGATCCCATGGGCTGTGGGTGGATCTGTGCATCCCCATGGATCCCAGGGGCTGTGGGTGGATCTGTGCATCCCCAGGGATCCCATGGGCTGTAGGTGGATCTCTGCATCCCCATGGATCCCCATCTCTGCAGGGGCACAGCTGTTTCCCCATGGTCTCACCACAGCCTGCAGAGCAATCTCAGCTCTGGTGCCTGGAGCACCTACTGCCCTCCTTCTGCACTGACTTTGTGTGTGCAGAGCTGTTCTCACATGTTCTCCTCCACTTTTCACTGGCTGCAATTACAACTGTGCAGTAACAATTTAAAATTCTTCTAAAATCTGTTACCACAGAGGCTCTGCCACCACTTGCTGCTGGCTCAGCCTTGGCCTGTGGCATGTCCATCTTTGGAGCTGCCAGGGATTGGCTCTGCCAGACATGAAGGAAGCATCTGACAGCTTCTCACAGAAACCACTGCTGTAGCCTGGCCATGCAAACCCAATAACCACAACAGATATTCAGCCCTTGGGATCTGCTGGTCACTTGGATAACCACTCCTATCTAACCACAACTATCACAGGTAACTGTGGTGTAGATTGACCAGACCTGTGCATATTGAGCTAAATAAATCTCTGCCTTGTTTGATTGGCTTATCTAGTCAATCTTCAATTTCTAAAGGTTTAAAATCCCTTTTTGGGATTAACATCATTGCTCAGTTTCAAGAACAGAACAGTTCTGTAGCAACCTGGTTTAAGACTGCTCTGGCCTCATAGGCCTCATCACTTGTTTATAAACAATACTGTTTTATAGCAGTATGTGATAACTGAACAGGAAACAAGGCTAGCATTAAAAAACTTCTCTGCCAAAAAAAAAAAAAAAAAAAAAAAGGAAAAGTGTTTTAGTTCTTAGTTTATCCAGCATTCAAATTTATGTTTAAATTAGATACCTCAAAGTCCTTTCATAGTCTATGGAAAGCAAATGGCATTTCTAGGATGCATCTCATCTCATCTCATTGTAATGTAGATCTGATCTAAAATAAAGCAGACAAATCAGGCCCTGAAAGTGCCTATTTCTGTGCACTGACTATAAAAGGAGCACAGGCTGGCTAGCTCAGATGGAAACGCCTACGCTCTGGATGTCTAAAGATAGGTGAGATAAATCCTGCCATACATCTGTTGCTGTTTCTCACATGGATTTCCCCTCTTTGTTGCTCTTACACATGAGGTTTTAGTATAATATTGAAATGCCTGTAAATGTGTAGGTGAGGCATACACATATATATGCAGTCTCTTGATCTCCATCTGCAAAAACAGCGGCTTGGGATACAAGAACATTTTTTCTGGTGGCATAGTCAGTCTATCGAGCTGAATGCTGACATTTGTCAGTCAAACTGTATTTTAATGTAATTTTTGTAATGCTGGAAATCTCTATTCCAGGAAGGATGATTGAAATATTTTTGGGATATCAGCAGAGCACTCCTGATATTGCCAGACAGAGTGCTCATTCTGCTGTAACTGTTGCCTGGCATTTCAAACTGTGTCTGGATGGCCAGCTGGGACTCACTCTTGTCTTTTTGAATAATGCTCCTCCAGCTGTCCAGATCAGGGACTGGGTAAGGAGTTCCCTGCAGTTCCCTGTTAGACACTGATGGCTAACAACAGCATCATTGCCCCAACATGTGGCTCAGGCCTGGGGAGCCAAGAGTTCCCAAACCTGTAACGATTGCCCTTACCAAGGAATTTTACCAGGCTTGTTTCTTCCTGCACTGGATAATGCTGAGACCTTCCTTTTCACCACTTCCCAGAAAATGAGTGCTAGTTTTCTCCTCAATGCCCCAAATGCTGTTAGCACTGCTTAATGCAAGCATACCTTCCTCTCTTCTTCCTATCTCTTTGCAAGTTTTAGTGTGGCAGGCACATCCTACTTTTCAGGAAATCCGGAATGTGTTCAAAATGAATTAGAAATGGGGAAGTGGAACCAAGAGATTTGAAACCACAGAAACCAATAGCTTTTATTAGAATCTGAAATGTGGTAATGTATTAGAGCATATCTCAGCTTTGTAGCAGAAAAAAATTATGCAGCATCACTGTAGGATTTCAGCTTCCTTATAATTTATGTCATTTATCTTCTAATATTAGCAGGCTTCCAAAATCTCCTGCTGTTACTTGAATATCTGAGGCTGTAGTGCTCTGTACTCTATTCTCTCCTCAATTTCATATCCTGGCTCTCCAGACTGGTCAAGAACTAAGCCTAAAGTTCTCTATATCTTATAGTTACATTGCTATGGCTGTTGTACATGGCTTGTTAGCTGGCCTCAGCAGCAAAACTGGGTAGTCCTAACAGGCTTTCATACTCTTTCAGTACTAACAGGCTTTCATACTTAGTTCTCCACAAATTGGAATGTCTCTATGTGTTTCTTCATTGAGTTCATGCCTGTGATCAATGCCCAGCTTTCTGTCAATACCTATTTTTTCTCTTCTAAAGCTTTGGTAATGGCTCACACACACATTGGAAAGGAACATTTTTTCCTTGTAGAATATCCTACAGATAATTTATTTACTTTTCCAGACTAGTGAGAGCACAAGTAACATGGGAGTATTTCCATAGTATCAGCACAGCATTTTTTCATTCCTAGTTGCAACTCACTCCATAGAGACAACTTTTCTTCAGGTCATCAGAAACCTTTCTACAAAATGCTGATGTTGATCTAATTGGTTCGAGTTTTCTTGGTTTTTTGCTCTTATGTTTTCTAACTTTACTTACATTCAATCACCTGATTAACTGCATGGTTTTCACAGTTCAGTGTTAGCCTTTTTTAGGTAATAACACGTATTATTTTCCATATTTTCCTCTGATTTCTCATTTTGTCCTGCTGTTTTCTTTTAAGAGGACATGAGTTTATTAACAGAAATGATAACTTAATAAGGTAATACAGTATTTCCCCCTGTTGTGACAGCCACCATTATGCCAACCATTTGGCTATTCTTGGTAAACAGCTTGAAGTTGTCATTCAGTGTTTACTGGAGCATTTGTAAAAGCCAAGAAAGCCTGAAAAAGAAAAATGTTCTTTTCCAGGCTAGAAAAGAGGAAGGTAGATGGAAGTGGCAGCCACCCTCCTCATAAGCATAATATTTCAGGCTTCTTGTCCATTAAGAGCCATTTCTGACCTATGACCAGTTCTGAAAGGCTCTGAGTTCTTTCTGGGTAAGGAATGTAGAATTTATTACAAAAATAACACATTTGCTTGTCTTCCAGGAAACCTTCTTTTCCTTATAAAAGCTAGATATATTTTGAAACGCAAAATCAATTGCCAAATTGATTTTTTCATCTCACATACTCACCTAGGTATATGCTAAAATAATATGTAACCTATAATTCACATGTTATGTCAAGCTCTTTGCTCTCTGGGGCAAGCAAAACAAAAAGTGATGTCCTAGAAGACATTACAAAATATGCCTTTGTGACATCTGTCCTGCTCTGTGAGCTTGCTTCAGCAGCCTAGGACATGAACTGGTATCTGTCCTTGCTCCCACCACACCAGCAGCCAACGTGGTCGCATCTTCATGGATGCTTTGCAAATGCATTCAGACTTCACACACTAACCATGCAGGGGAGATAACATTGTGGAAGTGTTAATTGCCTGGTTGATTCATGGAAATTTTTGTTTTACATTGAGCCTCAGGAGAGTTTAGGAAGATAGACTGTCTCTTCTAATCTAAAATGACCTTACCAGAAGTTATATATTTTGAAAGCCTATAGACTTTACATTTTGTCTCCACTGTTACCTTATCCTTTTCCCCTGGCAATTATCTTCCATTATAGATGCCAGTAAAGGAAAATGAGTCTGGATTTCTTTTTTTAATATATACACATGAAAACACATAGGCATGCATGTACACAAAGCTATATAAATCAGAATGCCTAAACTGGGGACATTCCTTTATGTTTATTGATGTTAAACTGGAGTGCCTTGCAGATCAGATACAGAGGAAGTTCTGATATATTTTGGTTTCTTGAAGAGGGAAATAATGTTTAATTCTTAAATTTGAAATATTTTAAGCTTTACTAGATATTGATTTATGGTTCTTACACCTCAGATAATCAACATAACAAATCCACATGGAAAAAATATTCTGCTTTGGAGATATAAAGTGTTAGAGCTGACTTTCCCTGCTAGGTCATAAACCAGAATGAGTTATATGTTTGTAGCATCCTTCTATTTACAGGAAAAAAAAAAGG
This sequence comes from Oenanthe melanoleuca, assembly GCF_029582105.1. Lineage (NCBI taxonomy): Eukaryota > Metazoa > Chordata > Aves > Passeriformes > Muscicapidae > Oenanthe > Oenanthe melanoleuca. The sequence continues at coordinate 50,712,919 of NC_079334.1, forward strand.
AAAAAAAAAAACCAAAAAACTCCAAGAAAAATATAACAGAGGCAACAGTCAAGTAATGGAAACACACAGCTTACCTTTCTGGTTTAGAAAAATCTTCATTCTCTGTATCCAATCCCTTGTTGCAGCACTTGAACAATTAGTTTTAATTTTTGGGTTTTTTTTCAAATTTGTTGTAGTGCACTGGTACACAATTTGTGGTGATGGATTAGACAAATATCTTATGGAGCCTTTCAAAGGGGACACTGAAGACTGTGTTTGCAGAAGAGTTTATATGATGGCCCAGGTGACATATCAGAGTCCATCAACCTGACACAGATCTAGGAGAGCACAGGGTCCTTCTTAAAGAAACTACAGCCCGGAGAACCAAGTTCAAAATTCTGAATTCTAGACTTCTGCATCACTAAAGGGGAGGCAAATAACTTCAGACTTGACTCTGAAGAGCTGAGTGGTGTCAAAGAAGGCTTTATTTATTAATTGTTCTTTTGAAATTAATAACAGGTTAAGAGGTACTTGTATTGGAGCTGCTGAGGTGTTTGACAGACAGCAAGGCCAGTCTATAAAACAGAACAGACTGCTGAGTAAATGCACTGGTTTTTGTAGATGCTTCCAATAAAGAGCCATTGGAAAGGTGGAAGAGTACTGGCATGATGAAGGGTACACATCTACTTTCAAATTACATTTCTAATGCTATCTTTCATTTCTAACATATCCAGTGTTAATTCTTGCTCTAAGCAGTACCTTACGTTACTGTAATAGACAGAAATTTAAGAGGTATTCCCTTTTTCTAATTATTAATTTTACCTGTTATTCTATGGCTTTGGTAGATTTTTATTTTGCTTCCTGCCTCATGTGTAAGTCTGAACATTACTGTCATACACTGCTCCAGGAGAAAAATGCAGTGATTTCTTCAAACCACACAGCTGTGGATATGTGGCAAGCAGGAGTCCAGCAGTGACCTAGTATTTAAAGTATTAGTCTAGCTTCAAACACTTGCCCTAAAATAAACTCCCTGTGGGCCCATGAAGGAGGTGCTCAGGTTCTCTGTTGTTCACTTTTCTTCAGTAAAATAATGAGTCCTTCTCCCTCAGAAGTAATCTTATGGAAAATCCTATCACTAAAGCTAAAGGATAGTTAGGTTGGAACTATCAGATTTTAGGAAGGTGTAAAGTAAGGGGCAGGAGTTTCCACCCCAGGATAGGAATCTATGTAAGTTTTAGAAGGAGAAAAATAAGAACAGCTGTTATATTAGTCACTGCCAAAGCATTTGCTGCCTTTTTCTTATAACATCTTCACTGCAGATATTTCTACCAATAGCCAAAGCCCAGATCTTGCATTACCAGGTTTTGCCATAGATTGGAGTTGATTCAGCCTTTGTTTGTGTGCATGATCACCATACTTTGATATTTATGCACACAGCAAAAAAAAAAAAAAAAGCAATATTTCATCTGAAAGAATATGATTCAGCATCTACAGTAGGTCAGTAAATCAAATCACTGATTACACATTGCTTTTCTATGGACTATTGAAAGCAGTCAAAAATAACCTCACATAATGTATTTGCACTTTTATTTCCTTTTTATGAAATTAGTTTGACAATCTCATTTCATTTCTCTCTGAATCCTTCCTAATCATCTAAGTTTACTGAAAGAAAATTGTACAGTGTGATATGATGCTTCTCCACATAACAGTAGACTTGGTTCTCTGTACCCTTAAAAGCATAGGGTATGCATTTTTTCTTATTTCTTCTAGAAATTACCAGCATGTTACAGAGGGGGAAAAGTTTACTATAAACACATAAACAAGAAAATCTCACAAAATCATCAAGTTCAAAATTCATTGTCTTTCTTGGCATCTGTGAAGGTTTTGCTTGAGTGAGAAGCAGACTCAGGCTCTCAGCTAAGGTGAGAAGAGGCAGTGTGGAAGTCAGAGGTCTCTGCAATGTGACACTAGGCTGGAAAGCAAAGGCTGTCCTGTGTTTTACTGAGTTCTTTTTTCCATTCACCCACTACAATTGCAGCTTCAAATACAAGTAGGAACAGGTCAGCTTAAGAGAAGCTCTGGCTTTTGTGAAAAGTTGTCATTATTAAAGTTGAGCATTTCACAAGATAAAGATTTGTGGGAAATAATCTTCCTCTTTAGTTTAAACCATTAATTCTTCCTAGGCTGAATAAACTATTTCAATTTTTCTCTTTTCTTTTAACAGCCTTCACCACGTATAAGGTAAAATTCAGTGTAAAATTCACTTAAATAATATGTTCTTTTATTTTTAGTCTATTCAAAAAGTAACTTTTCTAAAACACTCAACATTTTGGGATGGGGTTTTGGAGGCTGGCAAAACCAAGCAAAAATCTTACCTTTAGAAACTGAGACTTTTAAAGACTTTTACATTTAGATGAGCTTGTTCTAACACAGTATACAGCCACCTTGTTTATGCATGTTTTCCTTGTTTCTCTGAATTATTACCTCTTCTTATAGTCTCATCTACTGTAATTTTGTACTTTTTTAGATGTCCCTTGTTCTCAACAAAATGTTATTCACTAAGGACCTTCATCAACTGGAAATACGATTTGTTTTCTTGGAAGTAAGCAGATGTAAAATAAGATGGAAAAGACAAGGAAATTTTTTTTAAGATTCTATGAATATCAGAAGACTTTACAGAGCAATAAATATTTTTTGTGAGTCACTTAATGCCATAATATTTTTTGCATCTTCATTGTAGTTCTTCCTTTGTGCTAAAAAATAGAAGAGATAAATAAAGATTACAGAAACACAAACATAAATAAATAATAAGAAGTTATAATTGTTAATTTCATTGCATCTCTATGGTTTGTTTTTTTCAGTTTGAGCAAGGAAGCCATAAAACTATGAGTGCATAAACTGGAAAAAGTACCATGGCAAATCAGAGACCTGCAAGGAACATCTGAAATGATACAGTCCAGGGAAAGGCTCTGCAGAAGAGTCAGTAACAGGCAAAACTGGGAGCCAGGAAAGAAATGAAACATATCTTCATCATTCCACAGCTGAAAATGGGAAAGGAAGGAGAGCATAGGATGACTGAGCAGCAGGGAAGGAAGGATGGCCTGTGGGAAGGTGAGGATCAAGGAGACTGAAGGAGTGAGCAGGTAACCATGCTAACCAGTGAAAGGCAGCACATTCCCAGTGGTTCAAGGAATCCACACACATCTCCAGAACTCAGCCTGTGAGTGCTGCTGGTCCCACAGCCTGGGGATCAGCATAGGGAGCTCTTTGCCAAAGAATGTGCCTCTGGGAAAACTCCACACTGTGGCATTGAAGAGAAGGCTGGGGTGATTTGGTTGTGACCATTCAATACAGAGTGCTGCCTAGAGCCTGGTGGCTGCATGTGCTGGGTGTGCCATCCAATCCAGGTAACACAAACAGTAAGTAACCAGTGAGTGCAGCAAGCACTACATGCTGAACAGAAAGTGTCATAAAACACAATTAGCCTGCTGTCTTCCTGTAATAAGCAGCACTCTTTCTCTGAGGGGTGGACTGGCACTGTAGCGTTCACCCAGCAAATAATATCAATGATGACAAGTAAACTTAATGACAATTCTCGCATTGCTGTTTTGGTTTAAGCATTATTCCAGTTTCAGGTCACTATTCCTAGGAGTATATAAGCAGAGTCTTGATAAAGGTCTGGAATTCCATGAGATCTTGAGTGGAAAAAAAAGATAAAATCTCTAGGTTGTTCAAATCTGATCCATTCCTTCAACTACTTGTCTAGTATATATGCTTTTGATTCCTCTCTTCTGTAACCACAAATCCATTTAGTGCAAGGAAAGCCAAAGAGCAAGAACATTATTCACGTTATTCAAAAACAAGTCACAGTGTAAAAGGTGGTGTGGTTTCACACCAGGTTCAAGGCCAGGCTGGATGGAGCTTTGGCCAACCTGGTCTAGTGGAAGGTGCCCTATGGCAGGGGGATTGGAACTAAGTGATCTTTAAGGTCCCTTCCATTTTATTATTCTGTTATTCTATTATTCTATTTATTATTATATTATTCTATGATTCACTTTCTCTTTAATTTTTTTTTTTTTTGTGGAATTGGTGTGTACCTGACAGTTGCTTATTGTTGATACCTTGTTTTTATCTCTGATGTGGTTTTGCAGTACATGCTAGGGCATCTACTCTGTTCCAGCTCATTCATGTGTTTGTTATTTAATGCATGAACTTGAGGAGGTTCTGAGCAGCAGCTTGTGTGAAGTAAAGGAGTATTTTCAAGCCATTTACTCTAGACAGGTATAGACATTAAGAAAACTCCTCCCCATATTTGTCAGCTGGAAATCAGTCAAAAAAGGCTCATGGGGGAATGAGTCTGAACATCCTTGTAGGTCAGGGTCTGTGTAGTTTGGTATGTCAAAACACTCTATGGATTGGAGTGGAGTAGTTGGGAAGAGCCTCCAGCTCTTCTTTCTCAGAGAGAAAAAAAGACAAATTTTAGAACAACCAGAACTGTATCTTTCACTAAGAATTAACACATAGAGATCAACATACCTTACAAAACTTTCATTAACTGGGACAAAGAATGCATTGAAATTATATCCAGAAAATTACTACTGGGGAAAAGAAAAGATGTAGTAATAAGAGATTTGTAAAATTATTTAGAGAAATTAGGTTGCAGATATATGTGCATTCTTGATGCTATTGTGTTTTGATATGATTGTGAGCAATGTCAGGAACAATAAGGGAGGTTAAAGATGCATCAGCCTGCACAGCACTGAATGTAGTTTGCCTTGAACTGCACTGGTTGTTGCCTCTTGTCAGCATAGTTGTACAATGATTCCTCCTCCATTTCTGACATGCTGCTAATCACTACCCAAGAGAGAAGTAAAAATACCAGAAATCGTTTCTGATTTAACTTTTACTTGAGCAAATGATGACTTCTGCATTTTATACCAGCCTTTGTTCATGAGGTAACTTCGTATGTGATTGCTTTCTTTGACACTGTGTTAAGACAGCACAAGGAACAGAAAGTCAATGTTCTTGCAATCCCCATTAAACCAAAATTTTACCTAAAATACTGTCAAAACAAAATCTCAGCCTAATCCATTTTCCTTTTAAATCACTCACTGCACTCAATTTTTGCATAATCCTGATTTTCATTTCCATTTCCTTCAACTTCAGTTTCAGCCCATCACATGAGTAGTGGGGAAGAGCACAAAATCCTTTGCCCAGACATTTTAAGGTTTAGGGGTTTGTAGTTTATTTTATCCTCAGGATAAATATTATTATTAACTTGAGTGAAACCTCTGCATTATAGGATAGGTTTTGTCCCACATCTCAGAGGGAAAAAAAAGGGTGGAGGGTGCAAAACATACAATTTGTCATTAAAGAAAAGGAACAGTCCATCTCCATCTTCTCTACTCAAATGGAAGCACACCACAGGCCAAGTCTGGCCTGTAGACCACCAACTAGAGTGTAGTAAATTAGCAGTACCCTGCCACTGAGTACTAAAAGCAGAACTAAATAAACATTTGGAAATTACATTATAAATAAATAATCTCTTCATGACCTTTCTCCAGGTTAAGTGAAAGTGGGGTTTTATTTGGAAAACCCATGTGAGAAAGAAAGAATAAAATTGTATTTAATGGCAGAGCAGTGTGTGAATATAGTGTGTATGTGTTCTGAGTATCTGCACCCTTCAAAAACAGAGGTTAGAGTGGGAGATGTACCATGTTGTACAGCTGGTTGATGGAGCTATTATCAGGGTGGTTAATGGAGAATGGGAATGCTGGACAACACCAGATTGGCCTATGAAGAAAAATAAAAATCACAGGCACAATATGGGTGGTTCGTCAAAAAACATATGGTGATGGAGGAGAGAACCATTATAGTCACACTCAATGCATCTACAAAAGTCCAAAATGAAATTGCAAAATTATCTAAACGTGGTTGGATTTGAAACCCTGCAGCACTGAAAGTTCCCTTGCTGTCCAACACCTATAAAAGGGCATTTGATATATTAATAATGACATAGGGCTGAGGGTCTTGTGGGCTGATTCTGCTTTTATTGTGGCCAATAATATTTTGCAATGAGATGCACCATTTTGGAAATAAATTAATGGCAGGATGATCAGACACAAAAAACTTCCTTAAACTTCTTGTCCCTGAAGGCATCCCATGTAGGTAGCTATGAAGCAGCAGAAAATGTGTTTCCTGCCTCTCTGCACATTCCTCTGGCTGTACTGGGCCACACTGGGAAAGCCTCTCTAAGAAGATGAACCTGAATCACACACATGTGATTCAAGAGTGCTTTTCTCATAAATAACTCTCCTAAGTCATATGAAGGTCCTGTTAATGAAACAACAGGATTGGTAGTCCAAAGTCTACCTCATTTTTCTTCCCCTGGGCCAACCAGCCTGGAGGCAAGGATAACCCTCAAAACAATTTCCCTCTCGCTGGTTCTGGTCTGGAAAGGACTATTCATGCAACTTACTTTAATCATCAGATTCTAAATTACTGAGTCAGGAGGTCATTTTACATTTGCAGTAAGTATATAGAGAGGGCTACTCTAACAGGTGATGTAAATATGTTCCACATGACTTCATTCACTTAACTAAATCACCCTGATCAGTGGAGAACTAGGAATTTCTTCTCCAGAAGGCAACTTGGATTGTAGGGTCACAAAAGCTTTTTCTCAGAAATGTTTCTCTCCTACTCCTACTCCTACCCCTCTCCTCTCCTCTCCTCTCCTCTCCTCTCCTCTCCTCTCCTCTCCTGCTCACCACCCACCCCCCCCCCACCCATTCCCCACTTTCACTTTGATTGCTTAATTGAACAAGGACAGCTCTGATTTAACTAACCCAGCTTAGTTAAATGTTTAAGTCAGATAAGACAACACCAGGTCTAGGTTCCTAACTTAGAGATCTAAATGTAGATGCTGAAAGGAAACACTGTACATACCTGCCAAACTACCATGTGATAAGCACCAGCTCCTCATGTAGTAAGGAAATATCATTCTCTTATTGTCTTTGTCCATCTGCACAAACAAGTCTTCATAAATATTCTCAATTAATGTATTTATTGCCTATGTAAATTAGCAGCACTTCTGATGATTGGAATGTTTCAAGCAGCAGCTGAGCTCTTTGTACTGTGTGTTCCTTTTTAAAAGACTATTGCTTTCTTACTGTTTTAAGCAAATAGAAGACACAGTTGTGTTGTAAATATAAACAGAATTAATACCAGCAACACAGATCTTGAAAAGCTTTAAAACCAGACAGGGTGGCCAGCCACTGTTCTGCAGTCCAAGAGGATAGTGGGATATGTGGCAATGTAAATTAGTGCTCAGCTGTGTGAAGCCCTGTTCTTCCCTGGCCAATACTTTGGGGACCTACTGTTGTTACCACTTGGACAGCAAATGTGAATTATGTAATTTGACTAAGTGATGGAATCAGACATCTGAATCTGGGTGGTCAAATTTAAAATTTAGAAGCACAATGCTGCCTGATTATCTCTGAAGGCAAGTTGCAGCCAGTGGCAAGCCTTCAGAGATCTACCACAGTAATCAAGACCAGAATCCTTTACATAATATCCCATTAAAATAAAAAAAAACAGAGCACTAAGTTGAGAGCAACACAAGAATGACAGTGTTCTCAACTGAGTGATAAATTCATAGCATATTTTGTCCTTAATGAAAACAGAGCTAGTTTGTGAAATAGTAGGAAAAAATGAAGAAATTCAAGGGGAAAAGATTATATGTCTAGTTTTTTTGTTTCTGTGAAAGTATGCATGGTATGTTCTTAGGGTGACTACAAGAATCCAAGTGTGTTTTTAGCTGTGTGTCTCCAACATCATAAGCTTTCATAAGCTTGTTCCCCTTCACAGAAGTTATAAATCTGCTCCATCTTGTCAGGACTCTTTTTGACTCATTTACATAAAGTCCATGGGCAGAATTTGTGTTTTTCTCCAGATAATTAAAAGACTCCTCTCACAGTGAAAGTAGCATCCCAGGGAGCTCCTGTGCTAAGCCTGACTGCAGCACAGTGCATGGATAGAGAGCTGTTGCCTGTGTCCTGAGACCTCCTGAGACTCCTGAGGGTTTAATGACTGATGACAATGCCAGAGAAGATCCAATCCTTCTAACTTGGTAAGATTTGAGATAAATAATTAGATAATTTTGAGATAAATAATTTTGAAAAGCATTTGATTTTTGTCACAAAACCTTGATTATGCTGAGTATAGTTTCAATTGCTACACCTTTACTGAGTTCCAGAGGTTTTTTGAAGCATATCGAGGGCCTGAACCTGAATGGCTAAAGGATTTGCCACTCTTCACTCTTTCATATCTTCCCATTAGTCACCCATATCTGCATATCATGATGTCACTTCATCCATCCTGTATTGCCATCTTCACATAATGTGGTGGTTTGTGTTAATTTATTTTTTGGTAAAGAAGGAAAGGAACCATGACACTTATGGCCAAATTAGCCCTAGAATATGTCTTGCAGCAAACCAATAACTGAGGTCAGCTCTGAGCAAATCAATCTTTTGTCACTTCTGCCCTGCCTCACTATAAGTATATGCATGTACATTGGTTCATCCTATGCATTGCTAAAGCTCTCTCCCTCTCTTGTGTAAGCTAAAACTAATGGACAAGTTAATGGACAACAAAATCTGAATGCTTCAAATATCATGTGAAGCATATTGGTTCGAAAATAATGGGCAAAACTTCAACAAGAAAACAAAACCTCACTTTCACACGTTTTTTTCAAAGTTGAAACATTGCTTTGCATTGCTGTTCCACAGTTAGCTGCCTTACATAGTTTATTCTTCCTAGAGGATTGCAAGCAGATCTGTGGGACAATGGGAAAATCCTAAGCAAGGAGGTTGTCTACACAGAGCAGCTCACTGCCACCATAGACTTCCCTGCCATGGGAAAATACTCTGTTGAAATAAAAAAGTAATGTCAATCCTACTTTGAAAATGAAATAATTGCTGAAATTATAGACAATTCCACAGGGCAGAGTCACTCCAGACAAACACTCACACAGTTGTCCTTGATACAGTAATGAATTAATAGAGGCAAAGCCACTCTTGGGTCACAGGTGACAACCAAAAAATCTACAAGATACTCCTGCCAACCTCATCATACTTTCCAAGGTAATATGGGGTGAAAATGAAGAGAATAAGTTAGGCCCCACTCTATTGCTGCTTTCTCACAGGAAAAAAAAAAAAAAAAAAAGGTGAGGGAGAGCTTAAATAATTCCCAGTATAGGTCCTAAATGTCTGCCACAGCAGCACAGATTTTCTGACCTCCATCTTGCACTTACACCATTCAAGCAAGCTTCTTTGTTTAAAAGCTTCAAAAACATGGTAGGTACATGTTTATTGGTAGGCAAGCTTCTATTTCACTCTGGTCAAATTCCAAACTGAATAATTATAGCCTGTCTGCTAAAAACTCCCACCAGAATTTCATTTGGCTCTAGTGTTCTAAACTACTGTGCAGCATAGCTGTATGCTAAACAGCTTGCCTGTAAAAATGGGCAAAGCAATTACACATGCCAGCAAAAAGGCTTCCCAATCAGTTTTAAAGTTTGGAAAGCACTTCAGATTTTACCTAGGTGGAAGAGGAAGTCACCAACAAAAGACGCGTTGTATGCTGAAACACCTGTGTTTAAGTACACATGTACAGAACTTATCAAACACACTTGCAGGGCATGGTCCACAGGAAAGCTATGTTTTAGGAAAAAAAAAAGTTCACCACAATAAGTAAATTGTGTTTTAATAGAAAGTCATAAAAACACACACTTCTAACCATTTTCTCATTGTTTTCTCTACAAAGATTCATGGACTATGGTCTTTCTAGAAAGCCACTATCACACCCATCCTCCCTCTGTGTGTGGTCTGCGAATTTCATACTCCTCACACATTTTTGCAAGAAATTGTCTGCACTAACCTTTGTTGATAGGTGTCAAAATATCTCACAGCAAAAAGCCACAACATGTGTTGTAAATAGCAAAATGACCCGGTTTTGCAGATATTTTGCTTTTTATAGTGCAGTGGGAATTCTATCAAATGAAATAGCCTCACTGCTTCTGTTTGGCTTATCAAGCTGGACAAGTGGACTGGATATAAGTATCTCCACTGCTTTTATCAAGTTGTGAAATGGAGTAATAAAGTAAATTTTGCTGATGAGAAGGTAGGTTGTGGTTGGTGTGTTGGTACAGCACCAGCTGAAGGAAAAGGGCTTCTGGGTTACTCATCCTCAGGAGCCTAGACAGGAAATCTCACCCTCAATTTCACTCTTGGTTACCTGCTCCCTCGGCAGTATCTGCTCACACTGTCCACACAATGGAGTCATTGTCTTCCAGCTGATGAACCCGGGTTTATCTATGTCAAACAGCAAAGTATTTTGATTGCAACACAGGCCTTTGAACTAAAGCTTCAGAGGAATGTTGGCACAGAACTGACAATGCCGAGCAATTAGCTTAAGTGCTCTCCCACTGAAATGTAATCACCGTCTGAAATAAACCGGCTCCTACTTCAGAGAGCACAGAGGAGCTGGTTTTGGTGGGAAGTCACCTGGCAGGGGTCCTGCCCACCGCAGAGGGCTGCGGAGGTGCCACACTTGCCCCTGGTGACAAGGCGTGAACGAGCGCTCCCGGCTCCGGCTGCGGGAGCGTCCTGCCGCGCTGGGATGCGCTGCCATCGCTCGGGGACCCCCTCCGAGTGAAAACAGGCCAAAACTGGTCTGCTCAGGCATCCTGCAGGCCTTCTGAGCCTGTAGGAATGCCAGCATTAGAGGTGGAAGCCGGGACTCCCAGGAGCACTGCAGCTCTCAGAGCGGCTCCCAAGGGAGCGCAGGAGGGAGGGTTCAAAGCACCTGGAGCATCCAAATCTGGATAACAAAATGGGAACTAATCAATCAGGGGATCCTGCACCACGTTTTGTTACACTGCTTCCTTTCTCACACACTCCAAACTCTGTGTTAACCCAAGGCTGCTCTGGACATCAGCAAGGACAGAATATTATCACATCCTAGCAGACACTGGAAATGTGCCAGTATCTTCCTATACAGTAAGATGAAGTTTTGGTAAGAAAAAGCTCTTGTAAAGGCTTTAGTGACCCAAGATGACAAGTGAAGAGAAGGGTTTTGTGTTACACTCTTGGCAGTGTGCTTATGTCAGAAACTCACCCGTACAAGGTTCCTTCGCTATGCCACCCAAAAATGAAAGTTGTTGGAGCATGCAAAAGACAAGCAAACAGCAGGAATTCCTAAATAATAGTAAAAAAACATCCTCTTGCTTTTTACCTGGGATAGTTTCCCTGGTGATACATCTGAGTGCAAGATATGGCAGATAAGGGCAGAGTGGAAGGATGAAAGCAAGCCCCCTGCAGCTGCCTCTGCTTTAGGGAAAAAGGAACTCAGCACCATGCCCGTGGCAGATCTGCACAAAGGCTGATGGAGCTGCTCCAAATGATCCTCACAAATGTGAAATGGGGAATATGATAAACTGGACATAAGGGAGCAATAGCAATGTGAAGATCTTGATGATAAGCTAGAATCAAATGCCTAAAAATGTCTTCCAACTAAACTCTGGAGGAGCTAAATTGGAATCTGTGCACTGCATAATACTGCCTCCCTACTTTCTCTGAAGAGACACATCCAGGTGATTCAGGTGCTCATTGCACCCCAGGCACGCTGGTCTCCAGTCTATTTCCTCACACTGAGGCAGGACTAAGTAATTTGAGCATTCTTAACAGATGACTCTTTAATTCCTTAACAACATCAATTCCACAACCTCCCCAAAGCCAGTTCTGGCCTATCGAGAGCATGATGCTAATAAGGCCAGGGCTGTAGGTTCAATCCCCATGCTGGCCATTCACTACAGAGCTGGACTTAATGATCCTTTTGGGTCCTTTCCAATACAGGATTCTCTGTAACTTCTGTAACAAAAAAAAAAAAAAAAAAAAAAAGAAAAAAGAAAAAAAAGAAGACTGCAAGTTAAAATCCTTGTTATATAACTAAGTCTTTCTCACACAAATGAAATGAACTAGTACTTGCCTTGTGCTCAGCAAAAATCTAACAATTCTTATTGCTCTTTTGTTTGTGTAATGATCTCCTGGTATCAATAAATCATCAGACTCTTAGCATGCAATTACATTTCAGCACTTAAAATCTTTTGTCAGTACCAGAAAGCAATTCTTTCAGAGTTACAACCTTAACAATTTTTTCTAAACTAAGCATTTTTTTAGCTCCTCTGAACTTTCTTCAGTTATTTTAATTTAAAATGTAGGACACAAGCTGAACATGTTCCCTCAGACAAGGCCTCCTGATGTTTAAGAATAAAACACAATAGCATCAATATCTTCCTGCAATATCTTCTTGCCCACTTGTCAATTCTGCTGCCTCTTGCTGCCATGTATTTGTTAACCAAGTTTTGCTCCCTAAGCACACCAGTTTGTCCTACTCATCACTGATCTTCCTTTTACCATTTAAAATCACTTCTACTGCTTACCAAAGTCATCCTGAATTTTGATCTTGTCTTTCACAGCCTAATGTTTGTGTAATGATGTAATGTTTTAATCTACATAGATTTTCTCTCTACCTTGCCACTCACTGCTCTTGAAACCAGCAGAGGAATAGAACCATTCTTACTTCCTGGTTTGAGGTGAAACCACTGAAAAATTCTCTGAATGCACCTTTTTAACCTTCTGTGCAAGTGCATCTGAATCCTCTTTCCCTGGATTGTCAGTCACACGATTCTCTACCAAAACTTATTCTAAAATCATGATATAACATACTGATTTGACTCTTTCCTCTTATCCTCTAAGTCTGTCAAGAAAGGAAGTCTGATTGATTTGACATTATGCAAGTGTAGATAAATGCATGTTAGCTCTTTCTTACAGACTTAAGGGCCTGAAATTATTAATAATTTGGTTTTCTTTCTTCACTGTCTCTAACTTTTGTTTCATAGTCAATAATTTGTGGTCACAGCTAGATTTTTTTTCAGCTGTGGAGACAAAGAAAATTACTGAATATTTCAGTCATCCCCCTATTTTGTCCATTAGTTGCTTAGTTCCCCATAAATAATAGAACTGCATCTTCTCTAATCATTCCCTTACTTCTAACATAAGGTTATTGATTAATAAAGCTGTGGCTGCATAACAGTCTTTCCAGGGTGATAAATGTTCTGCATTTCCCAGCATTCTATAAAATTTTAAATTGCTCTAAGCAGAATTTTTCAGCCATTTTGTATTCATCTTGTAGTGCAGCTGAACTTACCATATTTCTTGAGTTTGCTTATGAGAAAGTTGTGTGAGTCTGTGTGAAAGCTACAATAAAACAAAGCTAGAGTACAGCTTCAGCTGCTCCTTCTTTAAAGAAACTTTTCCATCCTGCTCCACAATGAAAACCCAGGGTGTTCAATTGCTGGTGCACATGTAAAATTTAATGCCCAAAAAGGAGATAGAGCTTTTAAAGTGGTCCCAGCCAGACCTATGAGGACCCCTACATGACAGTGCTCCCCACAGCTTCCACATCTTACTGAACATGCAATGCAGGTGCTCAGTCTTTGCTTCCCTCAATGCTTATGAAAAAGTAACTCTGTTGGGTAAGAAACTCCCATCAAATTAAAGAGAGACTCTTAGAGAGAGGTGCAGCAAAGCTAGGCTGCAACCTTGTGACTCTGCCAATAAACCTACCTGCCAGCAGCTCTGCTGTGAGGATCCAGCATCACAAAATGTGGGGTTACACATCAGAATATGTCCCATCTGCCCCTGTGCAGAGTCTGATTACATGAGTCTCAGGCATGAATGCATCTGTTCATGTGGATATTTGGGGCCAGTCCTCTTTAACATCTTCACTGATGATCTGGATGGGGATATTGAGTGCAGCCTCAGTAAATCTGAAGATGATGCTAAGTTGAGTGGAAGTGTTGATCTGCTCAAGTGTTGGAAGATTCTACAGAGAGACCTGGACAGACTCAATCAATGGGCTAAGGACAGATTTATAAGGACAAATACATCCTTCACCTTCAACAAGGTGAAGTGTTGGATCCTGCACTTGAGTGACAGCAACCCCTTGCAGTGCTACAGGCTGAGGGGACAGTGACTTGAGAGCTGTTCTGTGGAAAGGGATTTGGGGGTGCTGGTTGACAGCCAGCTCAAAATGAGTCAGCAGGTGGCCAAGAAGGCCAATGACATCTTGGCCCTTATCAAGAGTAGCATAGCCAGCAGGACTAAAGAAGTGATCATCCCCCTGTTCTCAGCACTGGTGAGGCTTCACCTTGAGTGCGGTGCCCAGTTCTGGGTCCCTCACTTTACAAAGGACATTGAGGTGCTGGAGTGTGTCCAGCAAAGGGGAACAAAGCTCCTGAAAGGTCTAGAAATGTCTTAAGAGGAGCAGCTGAGGGAGCTGGGTTTGTTTGGTCCCAAGGAGGCTCAGGGAGGAGCTCATTGCTTTCTACAACTCTCTGAAGGGAGGCTGTGGTGAGGTGGGGACCAGTCTTCTCCACTGGGCTTGCAGTGAGAGAACCAGAGGAAGTGACTTTAGGCTGAGACAAAGGAGATTCAGAAAGGATAACAGAAAATATGTTCTCACTGTTAGGGTGCTCATGCATTGGAATAGGTTGCCTTGTGAGGTGGTGGAGCCACCATCCCTGAAAGTGTCTGAGGCACCAGGATGTGGTGCTGGGTGATGGTTTAGTGGTTTAGGGGTTACAGTGGTAGTGCTGGGTTGGTGGCTGGTCTGGATGCTCTCAAGGCCTCTTGCAGCCTTGGTGATTCTATCATGATTCTATGGTATTTGTACTCCTCTACTGTAATGTTTTCCACAATGACACTGGGTTAAGGAAGCAGCTTGGAAACTGAGGCACAAGGGGAAAATGCAGCATGTCCACAGCCACGCTGGCTGAGGCCAAGTGGGCAGGCACTGCAGTCAGCCAGCCTTTCTCCAAATGGCCCACATAGATTCAGTACTTGCTTTATTCTCTATTTGTGTCCAGTGGTTAATTTGGAAGGTTACTTGTGCCATGAGCAGCTCCTTAACTCCATCAGGTCAGTGCTCACATCTTTCCTCCATACCCTAAATACCAAGTTCTGTTGTATGAAATGGTCCTTAAAACTTGGTACATTTGAAACTGCCTACAGCTGTTTTCATTTTCCATTCTTCCTGATTTCTCTTCCTAATAATTTTGCTTTATTATTTTTCCAGCCTATATGGGTCCCTGCAATTGAATAATTATCCTGTTTTTGTCCTGTGGGTTGTCTTCAAAATCACTCTGAATTTTACCCTGACAAAAAAAACAATTCTCTTTTCTTCTCTATCTTGTGCTTCTGTCTTCTACTTTACCTTGTGCTTATTTGCTTTGACTTACTTTCTTTTTACATTTCAAGCTCCACAAGCAAGGACAATGCCAAGATGTGCAAAATGTATCATCATTCATGAAGCCATGTAAGAAATAGGAATATAAAAAGAAGGTTGTTTTTACAATCAAAAGAAGCACATGTTCTTAACAGTTTCCTATAAAAGAGAAACAAATTGATTTATGGTGAGACCTTGTGCCAGCACCTAACTGGTTCATCTTTTCCTTCTCCCAGCTAAGCAGGCAGTAAACAAACATGGGAACTGCTTTTTTCAGTCAGAGTGAAGGCAGTTCCTTTGGGGGGCAGAGATCTGCACTAAGGGACATATGACTTGGCTGAAACCAACACAAGATGTGCTGTTTTCAATTATGTTATTTTATTTTACTTTATTGTTATCAATGCTAATCTTTGGAGAAGCAAGGGAACAGTTGCTGCCTGCTCCACTTGGTTTGCCCAGTCATTCCACACAATCCCCTTGCAGGATATTTTCCATGCAGAGTCCCACAGCACATCTGCTTCCAACACTTTACTGGGAAATAAATTTATTCCAACAGAACAAAGAGGACTTGAAATTCTGGTAAGTGAAAACTTTCTGGTGAACTGGCCACCTGTATATTTTCAGTGCCAGTGTATCTCAAATATCTGCATAAACAAATCACAATTATTTTCCCTGTAGAATAATTTATTTAATTTTTTAAATCAAACAATGCTTCAGCACTTCTTACTTCCATTAGATGATCCTTAATTTAGTTTCTAGGAGATAGTCCTTGAAATAGTGGTTGTCTGAAGTGGTAGAATTATCACATACTTTAAATGTCAGCTCTGCTGAAATTGTGCAATTAGGTCATGACTGATGTGGCTTTCTAAAAACCAAGTCTAAAATTTAACCCTAAAAATGTTTTAGTCCAAGAATTCCACACTAATGAAAGACATAGTGGAAGGATAAATAATGCATTGCATAATGCACATGGAATTGAACACTATAAAATTAACCTTAAAGGGACATGGGGAGTACCATTTGGAATTGCAGAAAGTTTTGTTCTAAATTTCACAGTATGGGCTATTCATCTGCTAAGCAAACAAAAATGTCTCCAGGCAGAGAATTCAAGTTCAAGTCCCTGGTATTTCTCAACAGCAATCATATGAAGCAAAACATTAAAGGCAGATCTGCAAATCTTCCTGTGAAATGCACAGGAATTAAAAAGCCTGTTTGCCTGAAGGAATATTAAGTGAAAAAGCAACTGCAAGTCACACTACAAAACAATTGGAGCTGCAATCATGTGCTGTTTATCTGCCTGTTTGAGAGCCTTGTTCACTCACAACCCCTTTTTCTGGTATCCTAAGTGCTAGGTCAAAAACACTGAAGCCACAGAATGCAAATGTCTGGATCAGAGTAAAGTTATTCAGCAGGCTACTCAAATCAACTTGGAAAAAACAGTGGCTTTGTACCAGTAGATACTGTAAGCCAGATATTATCTTTTCATGCTGCAGTCTCTCATTTTCCCACTGCTGCCCATAAGCATTTTACCCATTTTTTTGTCCCTTCCTTCTCACTTCACCAAAAGGCCATTTTCCACATTTGATTATTGTTTTATTTAAAATCAAATTCAGGATCAGTCTCTCTTCTCCTTGGATATTTACTAGAACCAGAACATTAATGTGAAATATGCAGCCTGTCACACCTGCAAATTTTGATTTTGCAAAGTCTATCTTTGTTAGTCTGTCTAAAGAACTGTGAAGTCCAGCACCTGGTGGGAACACCCAGCTCCATTAACTTCATTAGCCATAGGTTTTTGTTTTGCTATCAGCTATTATATTGCTATTTACATACAGCTTCTGCCCATCACAGTCCAGTTTGAAGTCAGGTGAGAGTTATTCCAGATTCTAGGAAGAAGAAATTACAATAATGCACAATGGTGGGAATGCACAATGGTGGGAATGCACTGTGGCCATGGGAAGTCCAGCACCCATGTTGGTGAGCCCATGTAGAGCAAAGCAAAGCAATGAGCAAAGACAAGTGAGCCAAGAGCTTTTCATCCTCCCTTGCTGTGACAGCCTTGACTGAATCCTAGCAGGACAAAGGCTAATTATAATTTCTGTAAATTTTAATGTTGCTTGCAGAGCATCTTGGCCTCCCCATCATGAAAAGGCAGTTTGGCACCAGCAGGAAAGAAGGGGCATGCAGGAGAGCTGCTGTGCACTCCAGGAGAGCATGTGCCCATACAGAGGAAGTGGCATTTCTGTTCAACACCTTTACATTTCAGCAACACATCTAAGATGATTCCACAAGCAAGAGCCAAAGCTGGCAAAGTCTGGCAAGAGTCCTGCTAAGAAATTCTCACTAGGTGTCCTTTACACCTTTTTTTTTTTTTTTAACCTGTGTTGGGTCTTAAGCCCTTTGCCTAAAGAGCTGTCTTATATAAAAAGCCATTCTCCTCCAGACCCCAGCCTGTAGCACTTTCCTGCCAGGGTACCTCTGAGCAGGATGCAGATGCTCCTTCCTTAGAGCCACCTGAGCTGGCCCCTCCAGCCATATCAGACTATGCAAGACTAGAGAAGACAGAGAGTGCCCTGCATCTGTTCTGTCTTGCCAAGATATTTGATAGTGTCCAAACTGCCAAGTAAGTCTGAATGCTGATAGTTTGAGAGTCTTGCATGTTTTAGAAGCAGCAATTGGCCCCCTAATATGTGTTTGGCCTGCAGCATAATTTAATTACAGAAATGCTGTGATTATCCTCTCATGATCTTCAGAATCAATAGTTGCAAATCAAACTATTTGAACTTTTTCTCCTGGTCTGTGAAGGGATGATGACTCTGGGTACATTTCTAAACCTACAGTGGATTTTTTTGTGAAAATCACAGCTTTAAAATAGAAAAAAAAATATTTTAGTCCATCCATGTTTTTAACTTCTAAAGTAATATTTCAGCTTTAGAACATAAAGGGACAGTTAACTACATTTGGAAAGAAATGTAAATATAACAGCTACCACAATCATATTAACTCAGCCACACTGTATACATATGACCCCTGTCATCATGAATGGGTGCTAAAAAGAGAGACCTGATCTCATTTGCAGCAGGCTGGGTGGCTGATGTGGCCCTTGGCAGCCAAGCAGTTGAAGCACCAAGGCCTCTGGAGCAGTCCTGGACTGATTTTTACTTTCTCATTAGGGCACACAAAGACAGAAATGTTGCACATGAGCAACTGTTTAAAAAATGCAGTTGCTAATGGTGATCTAAGGCAGGAATCTGTGGCACAGCTTGGACCTGAAATTCAGCCTGTTGAGCTGTCTGCATGGGCAGATTACTAAAATGTAGCATCAAAGATATTTTTTTAATTTTTATTTTTAATTGTTAATTTCCTCAGATCTTTGCATTTTGATTCACAATATTTATATTGTAATCCTGAAGCCCTGATAGTGTAATAACAACATAAATTAATCACTGAGTTTTTCTATCAGGCTATCCAATCTGAAACAAATAAAAACCTATCTGAACAAACAATCTCTCAAGCATTAAACTAAACAGAATAGAAATAGAAGTAAATACCTTGGAACTATTGCACAAGCTCTGTTTTTACTGAAGCTAGTAATGTTTATAATGAGTAGATTTTCTTTTAAAAGCACGAAAAACCATCTGAGGGATTGCTCAGACTAATTTTAAAAGGTCTAAAATTACAAAGACTGTACAGAAGCAAGCATTAGAAGCTACTCTTCAAAAAAAAAAAAAAAAAAAAACCAAAAAACTAAAGGTTCCAAACAAATGAGTCCTAATAGACACCAGTTCTTCTTGTTGACCTGGAGTTTCACAGATTTTTCCTCTTGCTGTCATTGTTACAATGCTTTATTTGGGGAAAAAAAGAGTGAGGGCATGAAGGAGAGAGAAGTGGGTGGGAGGAAACTTTAATGAAAAGGTCGACAGTACTTCTTGAAACTGGCACTTGTGCATCCACATTGAAGTGAGTTTGTCCTATGAATGACAAAATAACTTTGTAAAGGTTCATTATTCACTAAATGAAAATACTCAGAAAATTAATACTGCTGTATTGTTTTATGTTAGAAGAGCTCTCCATGATCTGAATTCTCTTTCTGAGCTTGATTTCATCTTCTAGTCTATAGAATCAGAGAATCATTTAGGTTGGAAAACACAACTAAAATCCAGTCTAACCCTTAAACCAGCATTCCCAAGTCCACCACTAAACCATGTCCCTAAGCTCCACATCTGTGCTTCTTATGAAAACCCTAATGGTGATATGACTGCTTCCCTGGACAGCCTGTTCCAATGCTTGACAACCCTTTCTGTGCAGAAATTAAACTTAAATCTCCCCAGGTGTAACTTGAGGCCATTTCCCCTCATCCTATCACTTGTTACTTAGAAGAGACCAATCCCCACTTTAGCTCAACCTCTTTCCAGGTAGCTGCAGAGTGCAGTAACATCTCCCTTGAGCCTCCTTTTCTCCAAGCAAAACAACCTCAGCTCTCTCAGCTGCTCTTCACAAGACTTATGCTCTACACCCTATGTATTACTGTGTGAAAGCATGTAAGGATGTCTGACTGACTTGATATATAATTTCTGCAGCTAGTCAGATATTAGCTGGAATCTGCCTGCTTTGGGGGAGTGGTGGTTGTTTCATTTTGCTGCTGACAGTAGCTTGAATTCAGTCCAGGACTTAGAGATTTATACAAATGTCATTGAATACCCACTCTCTCAGAACCTGGAGTAGGCAACAGGTTTTAGGTGCAAACCAAGCACAACTCCAGTCCAGCTTTCCTGCATTCAGATGGAAGGTGCACACTTGATGAGGAAGTTCACATAAAATATTGGTTCAGGACTACTTCTGCTAAAACCACTGAAAGTGATTACTATCCTCTGAGAGTAATCACATCTTTCTATGAAGTGAACAGATTTCATTCTAGCTCCTAACAGGCAGATACCAAAGTCATAAGAGAGGACACTGAAATGCCCTCTCAGCCCTATGGGCAAAGTTTGTGTGATGAAACAGGGATTGAAGGGACAAGGTGGTATGGAGCAGTTTAAAAAAGGGTTGCACCAGTTCAAACAGTAGGTTAAAAGTGTTCCTTCACAAGGTTCCAAATGCATCTTCTTCTCATCACTTTAAATCTGTTTGTAAGATAGTGACTGGGTGATAATGAATGCTATCCACTTACTGTGCTTGCTGAATATATTGATTAATTGTGCACAACACTTTGAAGATAAAGCACTGTGTTGTTAATAAACAAAGTCGAATGATTCTCTCCTGGCTTTTTTAGCGCTTCTTTTACTTTGCCCAAGGTGTAAATACCTTAGTGCAGCTACAGGCAGGCAGGCTGGCCAGCTGCATGGGCCACATGCTGATTGCAGCTGAAGGCTTTCACATCAATTGTTCTGTGGCTGTTCCCCTCCATTGCCAGCACACCTTGCTATCTCCTGATACTGCTTCCTTGCTTGCATGTTCGGGGGCAGGATGAGGGAATTTCCATGATTTCTGGTGAAAAGGGCCCTTCGTTTGCAGCAGACTGCCATTTGCCTCTGCCCAATACACAAAGAAAGCAGCCAACAGGAGCACAACTGCTTTCATGGGCTGCTGAGTCTTTGGTTGAGCGAAATTACAAAACGAGAAGGAACACTCATTTCCTCTTCACTCTCCTCACTCTGTCTCAGAGTAATGCTAGGGGGCAATTTTCTTTGAGGAAAGAACTTTTCCCAGCCACAGGGGTGTGACAGAGGAGGCTGCTGAAATCAGCTGTTAGCAGGGATTGATATGTTTTTCACACCTAAAAAGACCTTTTGTTTAGTTTTCTCTCCTGGACTCCTGCAGCACTTGTTTTGAAAAGACAATGAATACTGCTTTCACATGAAATTGCAGGCATGCACTACTTTAAAGGTATTCAGAATCAGGCAAAGCAACACAGGAAAACAAAGAAGCAATGGGAATGCTTAGTGCTAACAGTAGCTGTCAGCAAGAATTAAACCTTCTGTAAGGCACCAGTGTCAACCTCACCTGGGTTAAGAGAGCTGCTCCATTAGGTGATAGAAACACCAAGTTCATGGGAGCTGACCCTGCCAAGGATTATACGTGGGCTTCATTTAAAGCCTATGAAAATATTCCCATTTGGGGAGCTAACAACGGGCTGCAAATGTGGTGGTGAGAGCAAGACCTGAGAGCAAAACTCCTCTAGCAGCCACCCCACAAACCAAGGCTGCAGAAGTTCTCAGCATTCAGAGAGAAAACAGGTTTTGGTCATAGGCTGTTGCTGTTGTGAATACTCAAAAACAACTAAAAATGAAGCAAAACATCTTCACTTCGTGTGATGCACACAACATTATTTTGACCCAAAATTATTAACATCAGTCATCTCTGCAGCTAATCAATCTTATGGCTCTTTTTCAGTGCCTAAAATCAAGACAGCAACCATATGAAGCCTTTCCCATACCTGGAGCATACCTAAATCTCTCTTCTGTTTCAATCCCTTCATCCTTACCAACCTCACAGGCATAACATTTTTCCTTTATGACACCAATTTGGCTACTTCTACCTCTATACATTTTTTAATAAAATTTCCAGGATATCAATATTTTAAAAACCTCAACCTCATGGTTCCAAATGTGTTATGGGGGAAGAGATAAAAATCCAAACCACCAGTAAGCCTCATTTTCTTATGAAAACATGGCAAAAATAAGAATGTTTGTCCAACTACAAAAACTGCTGAAGGATAAGGTAGCAGACATAGTAAATGAAGTTATTTTTTTCTATTCTTCTTTGACAAACTAGATTTAAATGTGTTCTACAGCAATGCTTGTCATAAACTGTAATACAGCACTATAATCCATGGCAGAAGCCATTTTGAATAAGATGCTATTAACACACAGAAGTCATCTGTCTGTTGCAATTCCATCAAACTATTCCATTCTGAGGTCAAAAATGTTTTCCCCTTATCCATCTGCTACAGTTTTGGAGATTCATTGAATAAAGAAGACAAAAATTCTAAATACTGAGCAAATCTATTTTAAGAAGTATATTTATCACAAATCTAATGTGTTGGGTGACTAATAACATACATGTGTGCACTGTGCTTGCCAAAAAACATCAACATTTCCAAATAGTTACCACATTTACAATTAAAATAATGTATTTGCCAAATGTTTGGTTGTTTTTCTTTGTTTTATTCAAACGATGATTTCTCTTCTGTTCCAAGTGCAGAACAAAATTTCCTGGGCATCAGAAGCAAAACATTAGAGAGAGATTCTAATGTCTGATAGAGCCTCATTCAGCTCTCAGCTATACAATATTGCTTAGATTATATCAGACTTGTCATTGTTGTAGGAGGTCTAACAGCATCCTAACAAGGAAAACTGAAATGAAGCTTTAAATTTTGCCTCTTACAAGTCTCTTGCTTGTCAGTTGCAATTGTTCAGCCATTTCTCATGTTGCTTGATTTCTGGCTTGTGCTGCCCCTCCTGCTGCCTCTGTCCTTCTGTAAGTGATGGAGGCAGGAGCAGTGGATGGCAGCAGGAGCTCACACTCACAGCACTCTCAGGCCCCATGACAACTTGTGTGCAGAAAGCTTAACATGTGAATGTTCCTACTGCCTTATTGACTTCTGCTCTGAGGCTGGGCCAGGGACTGGAATCTTACAGAAAAATATTAAAAACAGATGATCAAAGAAGGAAACTCCATTGCTTCTTTTTAACAATCTCATTCTGAAGCCTCCCACCTACTTCAAGTACAGACAGCTGCAACTTCAGTGGGATGTACAAACTGAAAGTCAAGTATTGTTAAAACCACAAATTTCAGAAGAGAAAACACAAATTAAGAATGTAGTGATTGCTTCCCTTGACTTTTTTCTCCTCAACAAAAAGGGATGTTGAGATTTACCCAGTGTTTAATCTAATGGTCTGGTGCCTGCATGTTCCATCCTCTCATCCCATTCCAATCTCATTCCAATATGCCACTGTTAGCACCATCTTGGCAAGGTGGTAAACCAGCTCAGGGAGCAATATCATCAGGCATTCTGGAAGCAGAAAGTATAGGTCTCTTTTTCTTGTTGTTTTCTGACTGTTGGCTCCCAAAAGAGGCTTATTTTATGAGGTCAGATATGTACCAAACCTGACCAAGAGGCTGGGGAATTATATGGCCAGAATCAGGGAACCATCCATCATGGAAGAGAACCTTAAACCAGCTTGCTTATAATGTGAAACCCCTCTTCAAGAAATTAATTATCAAGGACATGTTACAAGGGGAAGGACAGTAAAACAGAGGGACTAGGTGTTCATTAATCATCATTTGCTACTTTCAGCATTCATCTCCTTACCTCCATGTGTCACCACACTGAGAGAGCTGCTTGGGAGAGGTGCCAAAGGCAGCAAAAATGTAGAGTGAATATTTGGGTGTGGGAGACAAGGATTTTTGGACAGTAAATTAATATGATTATGCAGAAGCTGATTTATTGTTTACTTTCAGATTTAGCTATACATTTTAAGACTACTGTTCACGTGATCACACATTTTTTGATTGATGCTTCTATGCTGCCCACGTGCCTTGCATGAATCTCTTAGGTGCAATGATTTGTTGTTGTCCAGAACTGTTCCACCTTTATCTTAGGTTTTCTAATTTTGGTATTCTGTTTTTCAGTCTCTTCTCTCCCAGTTTAGCACAATTTATGTTCCAGTAGCCTTGATGGGTTCCAACAAGTTAGATAGGCTGCAGAAAAACCTAAAAATGGCTCATTCAATACACCTGTTAAAACATTAGTCTAAACTAAGAAATATGCAGAAAAACAACTAGGCATGTAGAAAAACAGCAAAATATGCAGAAAACCAGCTAAATATAGTTTAACTGGTACATTCAGCACAGATTATGGCCTAGACTATTCAGATACATTGCTGCATTTGGGAGACAGGAGTTCCCAGTTGCTTTAGTATGTCTCTGGATGAATCTCCAGACTCAACCCCCTCTCACTCAGGCTCTGAACTGCTAGGTGAGAGATGGCTACCCCAGGAGTCACATTATTGGGTTAGGGCTGCATTGGTGGTATTTTAGTTTGGGCAGTGGGAAGATATGCAGGACTTGGCTGAATTCCAGCATGCTAAAGGAGTATACCTTTTTGTCTAGTTAGGTCTCTACGTTTGGCTCTTTTCTCTAATGGCAGTGAAGTTCATCCTCCTGGGCACTTATTTTTCTAGCTAATTTAAGTTATATTTTATTACTTTTATATAATTTTCTTCCTCAGTCAGCTGAAAAAGGATGCTAAATGCAAACCAAAACAAATCCAGCAAGACTAAATAACATCTTTGGGGTACTATAACACTGGCATAGGTCATCTAATTCTTGTAGACCTTACCTCCACTAGAAGTATTGCATACTTAATAAGCAAATCCATCTACTGAGAGGATCCATGCTCCACTTACCAGCATGGTTCAATTCTTCTCCATTTTGGTGCACCATTTTCCCAAGGCCCTTAAAGCTCAGGATTCCAAGTTCCATGTAATAGCAGTACAACTTGCAGGGCAACTGAGGCAAACTTTTTGCTGTATTCACCACTGGCAAAGGCTCAGCTGAAGAATCAGAGCCATTGTTAAGAACTGCATTTCAGAGAAGAAGTGCCCAGTTACATAAGCCCAGAAAATAATCAGAGACCTAGAAAATTCAGCCTACATAAGAAGTTTGAATGAATGATAGAGGAGAAGTGTAAGGAATGAAGGCTCAGAGAAGAAATAATCACAATTTTCAAATACATAAAGGGTTTTTGTAAAGAGACAAGAACAACCTACCTGCTTTAACATCCATGTTAACCTAAGTGAAAAAGTGATTCATCTGCAGTAAGAAAGATTCAGATGGGATATAAGGATTGAAGTTACAGTTAAAAGGAAGACAGATGCTCTGCAAAATGCTCAGACCTCCACCAATGGACATTTTAGGAGGACATAGAATCACTAAATTATGGAATACTTTGGGTTGGAAGGCACCTTGTAAAGCTCATCTAGTCTAACTCTCTGTAGAGAGCAGGGACATCTGTAACTACATCATGTTGCTGAGAGTCCTGTCCAGCCTGACCTTTAGCATTTCCAGTGATGGGGCATTGACCACCTCTCTGGGTAGCCTCTACCAGTGTTTTACCACCCACATTGTAAGAAATTCTCTTGTATCTACTCTAAACCGACCCTCTTTATAATCCTACCTCTTGTTCTATTGTAACAAGCCCAGTTAAAATGTTTCTCCCCATCTTTCTTACAGACCTCCTTCAGGTACTGAAAGCTGCAATAAGGTCACCTGGAGCCATATGCTCTCCAGACTGAACAACCCCAATTCTCTCAGCCTTTCCTCATGGGAAAGGTGCTCCAGCCCTCTGATCAACTCCACGGCCCTCCTCTGGACAAACAAGTCAAAATTTACCTCAGGGTGTATGTGATCCTGCTCCAAGTCAGGGATGTGTTCTAAATACCTCAGAGGTCACTTCCAGCTGCCTGGGTCTGTGAACATCCACATGTGAGGTCACAGAGTAGATGTGGTCCCAGGAGAAAAACCACAAATTGCAGAGAGCTTTCTGCATCCAATGGTGACTGTGTGACCAGTCTCAGAAGGAGGCACCACTTTGGATGAGGAACTTTCTGGAAGGAAAGAAGCATTCAGAACTATCAGAAGGTGACCAAAATCCTGATTTGCCCACTCCACTGTGCAGGACAGTTCCTTAGTTGATCTGATGTGACTGAGTTTTGTTCAGCTCTCACGAATTTTGTACCAGGCCTTGCTTTCTGCTTTCTCAGAGGAGAGCTTATGCAAGAATTACTAGAATGAAATATAGCTGCAGCCTCAACTATTAATTGCTTTGGAAATGAAACCCCAGGCTTTCTGACACTGCATACAGGAAAGAAGTACAAGCACAGACTTGATGCATATACAGGTAAATATATATACATACACACAAAAAACAGAGCCCTTGGAAAACTGAGCATCTGTGTTTTGTATTTGTATTTGCAGAAACCTTTGCAATTCACTTCAGATTACATGAGTTCCAGTTATGTGATGTGCCTGTGATAAAAACAGGGTTTATTACATCCTGAGTTGTTGTCCACAAGAAAATAACTTAATCTCCTAATAAATTAAAGCATGAAAAAAACAGGCATTTTTAACACTGATGTAAAGAGGACATTGAGATTTTGCAGTATCCTGATGAACTAGAGCTGTTTACTGCAGACAAAAGACAGAAACTGCACTTTGGCTAGTTCTTTGTTGCTTCTCTCTGAGGACAAACACCACTTTATTCTGGCCCAAGTCCAAGTGAACCAACCTTTTTCATCAAGAACATTTTTAGATACTCTGACAGAGTGGTAAAGGCACTTCAAATGTGATTAATGGCAATGGGAGATCACACCAAAGGTTAATGCTTTTTCAGCTGTTTGCCACTGCTCTTAAACCAGAGATTTGGATGCATAGTGGCCACCTATTTCACCTACTCATGCAGGCCAGTTTTCATATGGCAGATGAAGATTGCACTGGAGTTCTGGTAGGCAAATGTAACAGAGATGTGCAGGGTAATTGAAAGTTTATTAGTCCATCTTCATGCTGTTATCTAACCAAAATCCACCCAGTTAGATATCCCTGGCCTCAGTGCAAACCTCATGATTTATGTATGCCAAAAGCTGCTTTCAAATACATTCATCCTTTTACCATCTCCCATGAGCATCAAAATATCCACTATGTCTAGCAGGAATGCCATGTATTTATTTTCCATGTTGCTCACGAGGAAAAGCTGCTTTATCAAACCCACATGGGGGGGCAAGCAGTGTTAAGGAACTGAAGTTTCCCCTTCATTACCCTATTCCATCTCCTCCCTTTGGCAGAAGCAGGTAGGACGTGATTTTTCTACCAATTTCATTGACATGAAAATAACCACTCTTAGAATCAGGGCATCAGGGCTAATGAGCTAGAAATGTACAAGAACAAAAAAATTGCTCAACACCTTCAAGTGTGGACACTGAAATGCAGCTATTTGACATGCTGAGCTACAACAATGGCACATGATTTATTGATTAGTTGCCATTACATAAGGGAAGCTCGACTAGTGATTTAAAATACACATATTATCTTGGAAATCTTCCTTTGAATAAAAAGGTAAAATACAGCTTCTGTAGTTGTAGTCAATACTTTAATTTTCCTTCTTAACTGAAGTGTCATTTGATGAACTCTGAAAGGTCTAAATATTTTACAATGACAAATGTTTCTTTAATGCAGTTGTATCATCTTAAACTCCAAGTATTTAAGCTGCATTCTGAACGACTACACTTCGATAGTATAAACATAAAATTTCTGCAATATATATTTGGAAAATACTAATCATGCAGTATCTGAGGTTACTGATGTAAAAAGATGCATTATTTCCAGCGCAGAAGAGGTAAATCTGATTTTCCACTTTTGAACAGAACTCTGTAATCATGAACTCTTATTTGTAATTGTCTTCCCATAGCCTACATCTCCATAATAAAATGAATTAAAATATTACTAATGATATTACTTTTATTAAAATAAAGATTTTTTTTTTTTTTACGACATAAATATATTTATAGAAGCATACATGCAACTAGCTGATCCTAATTCTTCAACCAGCTGAGGAATTACTAATACCACCAAGTGCAAGTATATTGGCTGTGGTTAAAATGAATAGCAGAGCAATGGTTTCCGTGTTTTGCTAGGCAGCATGTCCAGTTGGACATGCTGGTTTTTCTGGTTTACATATATATAGATGTCTGTGTGTATGTGTGTTTGTGAAGGGCTTATTTAAACAACAAAAGAAGAAGGGAAGAAAGGGCAGGACCAAATATTTGCTGTCAATATTTTATATTAATTTTTATTTTACCTCGGTCTTGAAACACCACTAAACTTCCCAATGAAAATTCTTATAAATTTTCATTCCTATAATTTTTTTTTAAATTAAATTCCTCAAAAAATTCAAGATAACTTTAAAAACTGCGAGCATTGCCTATATGAACCTCTTCACTAACCAAGGATCTCTTAACCAGACTCACACACAACCAGGTGCAGCCAGGGCAAAGTCAGATCATCAAGTCTTGGCTGCAAGGGTTGCTACTTGTAATGGTTATGCATTTGCATATAGTTATTGCACACACCCATATAAGGCTTTCTGTGGATTCCACATGGAAATTGCATCCAGAGCCTACTGCTTTTTTATCTCATACCTTTGTGCAGCAATTTATATCTGTAAAAAGTATATGCAAAACTAAAAAAAAAAAAAAAAAAAAAAAATTTTTGACTGGGTAGTATTTTGTACTGGGGTAAACAAATGTATCAAAGTGAGGGTTGGTTACGAAATACCAAAGCCCACTTTCCCTGTGTGGATCAAATATCTTCTAGCATCAAAGGGAAAAAAAAAGAAGGGAATTTTACAGTTAACCTTAGGTTATTTCACCCCTAAACATATTTTTTCTGGATTGTTGGAAAATGGACACTGAGAAATCCATCAAGCAAAGAACAACCCCAGACGTACACAAATTGATCTGCCATGTGAGCTTGGTGCAAAGGGCATGAAAATCAGGATGTGCACAGTGACATTTCACAAATCTAATAATAACACCTTAGATTTATCTGGCACTTTTTATACAGAAAAAGTAGATCCCAGGGTGATTTATGGACTGTAAAAATATAAATATGTATATTTGGGTCATTTCAGTCACTAGCAGAAGATGATGCAGTGCCCTATCCAAACCAGAGACATCAAATAGAGAGTGAAAAATCCTTACAGATGTTTTGTTTATTACCTTTGCCATGAGACTACAGCCATTCAAGTAGTATCCTACTTCTTTTGCTTTTTGCCTTTCCCATTATTGATAAAAATTTCTTATAAAGGATGGTGGTAGCAGGAGTGCTAGGGCAGGCTGCATCTCAATGGTTGCCCAGTACAGCTGATTAATTGCTGCTTAATGAAGAATATTTTTTCTTGTTCTTCCCCCTCCCCACCCTTCAGTAGAGAGTTGAGGTGTGGGACATCCCCAAGCAGAATGTAAAGATGTTGATCAGACATGTGGGCATGCAGACGATCAAAACTGTCTGCACACAGAAAGTGCAATTTCCAAAACTTTATAAAGGATTTGATGTTCTTTTTTAGCTCCTTGGGTTGCTCCCAGCTTATTCCATTACCACAGGCAACCACCTCCCTTCCTAAAGACTGATAATCAATCATCTGACTGTTTATCTGCCCATCAGCCTCTCATAAAAATGTCAGAGCACATTGGCTGGTTGCAAACAAGTGAATAAAAGAAGTAGAAACCTCAAAGATAATTAAGTTCCTAGGGATTTGCGAGCATCAGCGACGAGAGGCTGGAATGTTTTGCAGCAGAGGGAAGGAGGAGCGGGCAGCGAGGGCCGTGCCCGGCGGCAGCCGCGCCGTGCGGGCAGCGCGGGGCGCTCCGGACCCGCCAGCCGGGCGGGATGCGCACGGACACGGAACACCAACGGGAGAAGGGCTTATCGCACGGAGCGAGTCAGAGAAACCACAGGAAACCGCCTTCATTAGCTGTGCCCATCGTGGAACAAGGTGCTTTTAATGATACCAGCTGACAATTCGGCTCCTTTCTATAGGCCTGGAAGGTCTCAGCAGTAGGAATGGTACTGCGTCTTGGACAACACTCAGAATTGATGGCACTGGGAAGAGAAGCAGGCAGGGAAGAGGCACAAGGTGTCACCTTCAGTGTAAAAGAAAAAATAGAGAAAGCAGAGAAAACATAACAGGCAGAGAAAAAAATCAGGGAGACACACGTAACAACAAATGGGTGATAACAAAGTAAGGAGAGAAAGGCGGAATGGAGAAGGAGGAAATAAAGAGGAAATTGAAATCTGGACTAGAGTTCACACACAGCCCTGTCATCTGTGTCCTGATGCTGGATAGGGAGGGAACAAAGCTTTCTGCCCTGAGCCACACCCTGTGCATGTGCATGACTGCCGTGAAGACTCCCAGGAGGCTGGGAAGCTGTTAATCGTTCAGTCCTTTACTTGTTGCTCTTTTCTAAGCATCTCTGGATTTAGGATTTGATTTGACCTCTTTTCTTCTTTTTCTTTTTTGGTGGATGATGACAAGGGAGGGAAGTAATCCTTCAGCTGCAAATAGCAGGTTTTGATGTGCAGCTGTTTGTCTGGTATCTCCCTGTATCACCTAGCCATGGGTCAGAAGAACAGTATGCTGGTTCCAAGACAAGGAAGTGCAGAAGACCATCTTGTGAACACTTTCACTTTTGCAAGTGGTCCAGGTGCTGAATTTAGCATGGAATTCAGTAACCAGCATGCTGTGGTGCACATTTGTGTCCCAGCTGGCAGAAGCACAGGCCAATATGCCACAGTGCTGCTTTAGCACACCCACATGTGCCTGGCAAAACAGCAACTTATGGAGGCTTAGCAGAGAAGACAGCTATCCTGGGGTGGGATGCTGTGTGGCCACCTCAAGCTCCAGATCAGCTTCATAATCCCTGTCACACTTGGCAAGGTGAAGTGCACAGCAAGGGATTGTTATGGACTGGATGAGGATTCAGCACAGCTCCACTTCACCAGCTCTTCTTTTGAACTAAATAAACTGTCACCATTGCTCTGGCTCTGCATATGTCCACAGGCAGGCTTGTTAAAAAAGTTGTCATGAGGCCAGAACAATAGGAGCTGAACAGGAGCTGGAGGAAACTGTTCCAGCCAAAAGGAACTGTGTTGTGAGCTGGGAGGGGGCCAAGGCTTAGATTTAACCTGAGTACAACCACCTTGAGACAGTAAAAGTGTGGTAAGTACAGTCCTGGTCAGTAGCCATGAGATGGAGCAGATGTGGGCTTTTCCCCAGAGTAGGGAGAGTAGAACATTAGGTTTGGAGCAGGCAGAGTAGGGGGATGAGTGAGAGACCCCAGCAAAAGGCCCTAGGGCAGAGTGTGATGGAAGGCATAGATTCACAGCCCAGGGCACAAAGAGAGCTGCCAGGCTGGTAATTCCAGGGCATTCTGCCAAAACTTAGGGTACAACCTGGCCAGAAGCCCAGATGTTGAGAAAGCAGCCTGGAAAGTCAGGTGTTGCCAAGCCTATTAGCAGCCTGTGAGTTTCTCCTTACTGGATTCCTCACCAGGATTGCAGGACATGACTCACCCAGTTTTCCTAGGGAAGTCCCATCTCTCTCTTCAGATTCCCCTTCTCTCTTCCAGTAAGTGAAGAGGTACAGAAGGGGAATCCAGACCTTCTGAAACTCTAGAGTAATGCCAGAGCTGTTCTTTCTCATCTTGCAGTGACTCAGCCCAGTCAGGTGAAAAGCAGGAAAGAAGCCAATAAACAAGGACAAGGGCCTTCTGGTGGAGGTTAGCACAAAAACTGGGCCAGACTGGTAAAATCCAGCCAGCAGAGTCTGCCTCCTCCGTGCAATCCCAAAGGGAGAATCCCACAAAACTCTGTATTATGTCTGAATGGTCCCAACCCACTGTAAAGTCTGTGGTGGCACTTTGTACAGCCAGCGTCTGCAAGTGACTTTTAACATCTCTTCCAAAAGTATAACTTTATTCTTGCCCAGGTTTTTGGAGCTGATTTTTATTTATTTGGTATTTGTTGCTGTTTTGAGTGCAAAGGTAACTTTTCATCAACTTCCAGTTTGGGAAGCATGGCGTTTGGATCAGCTGTCTCCTGTTGTTTTAGTAGGGAGCACAACGCACAGAATTTAATGAAGCTGCACTCAAAGTGTCAAGAGCAGTTTATTAATTACTGCTTGAAATTGCTGGTCCACGTTCCACTGATGGAAAGTTACAAAGTGTAAACAACCTGACCGAAGCTTACCTGAGCCATTCTTCTAAGACATCCCTCCTTTTAATAGATTATCCCTACATTAGCTGTTGTTGAGACAAATTTAACGTCTGAACGCGGAGATGATGATGCTACAGCAAGGCAAAGCTCTGCTCCGAACACGTGGGAAGTGGGTTCTGCAATAACTCTGTTGATCTGTTTCTGGGGGAAGGAACGAAAAATTTACACACAGGCTATTTAGTAGAGTGCTTGAGCAGTGAAAAAACCGGCAGATATTGTGATTCAGAGAATTTACCTAACAGGGATAAACCCTAGAGTACTCCGAGTTCAGTAAAAGCGATGCCAGTGACATATTCTGGGCCCCTCAACGACAAGGGTGTACAAGGAGGGAGGCAGCCTCTGGGTGCTCAGAGACTCTGCTCAGTGGATAAGGGGCTGGAATTACACAGCTCCTTCATGTTCAGGAGCGTCTCCAGAGCACCAGGAGGATGCGACAGGTACCCCGAGGCCCTCAGGTACAGCCCGGCAGGTAAACCTTGCCAGCGATACCGCCGCCCGCCGGAGAGCGCCGCGGAGGCCGAGCGCCGGCCCTGGGGCGGGCACGGGCTGCCCGGGAGAGGCTCCGGCAGTCCCGCAGCGGCTCCGGCAGTCCCGCAGCGGCTCCCGGCAGTCCCGCAGCGGCTCCGGCAGTCCCTCAGCGGCTCCGGCAGTCCCGCAGCGGCTCCGGCAGTCCCGCAGCGGCTCCCGGCAGTCCCGCAGCGGCTCCGGCAGTCCCGCAGCGGCTCCCGGCAGTCCCGCAGCGGCTCCGGCAGTCCCGCAGCGGCTCCGGCAGTCCCGCAGCGGCTCCCGGCAGTCCCGCCGCTCAGCCCACGGCGGCTCGGTGCCCCCAGCGCTGCCGCTGCCGGCCCGGTGCCGGTCCTGGTGCCGGTGCTCCGGCTGGGCTCGCAGCGCCCCCGGTTCTCTGGGAGCACCCGGCCCCGCCGAGCCGAGCCGGCTCTGCCTGGCTGGCGGGCAAAACAAAGCGGAGACAGGGAAAGGAAAACGGGGAGAAAGTACGGCTCCTGCCGCCTCCCAGCCTCTGCCTGGATCTCTCCCTGCGTGAGAGAGCGCTGCAAGCGGATCCTGACCGGGGGCAGGGGGTGGAGAGAGGAGGAGGAGGAGGAGGACGGATAGAGGGAGGGAGGGAGAAAGGGAGGGAGGGAAGGAGGGACGAACGGGAGCCTCTCTCCTTCCCTGGGCTGTTTTTTCAGTTTCCTGTCTCGCATTGTGCTCACAGCGGATATGTGCTGCGCCTACAGGTGTGTCCCCTCCTCGCAGCTTTTTCCCGGCTCCCCAGCGTAGGCTCTGGCTGTCGGGGGGCGGCGGCGGCGGATCGTGACCGCCATGTGATGATTATTTCTCTTGGGGCGGTTTCTCTCTCCTCTCGCTCTCTGCTTCCCCCTCCCTCCCTCTCTCCCTCCCCGCCGCTCCCGTCCTTCCTCTCGGAGGTGGCCGCAGCCGCTGCCGCCTTCGCGCTGACTCGGGCTGCGGCGGCGGCGGCGGGGCCCGCCGGGAGCATGGGCGGCCGCCGGGGGCTGCCGTAGCGCCTGTGTCCAGCCCACCGCCACCCGCCCGGGCAGCTCGGACGGTCCGTGCCGCGGGCTCGCTGCCGCCGGCGCCTGCACCTGTTGAAGGTAACCAGCCCCAGCCCCAGCCCCGCCGCCGCGCAGCGGGATGGGCGCGGAGGGGAGCGGGGGGCGGATTCCGCGGCGACTTCCCCCTGGCTCCGCCAGCTCGGGAGCTGCTGAGTTGTGTGTAGAGCAGCTTCTCTCCTCCTCGGCTGCGGGGCCAGGGGTAGGCGGCGAGGGCCGGGGCGGAGGGGCTTTCTGCCGCGCTGCCCGTGGCCAGATGGTTTTGGTTAAGGGGCTCCCGGGCGGCGGCTCTGGGCTCGGAGCGCCTTTCCCAGCCGCCGTGCGGGGCGGGGAGTGGGGGAGGCGCGGGGAGCCGGCTCCGAGCGGCGGCCGGGCAGCGCCGGTGTCCGGCGAGCTCCGTCCGGCCGCCCGGTGGGGGCTGGCTGCTCCTCTGGGAGTTTCGCAACCCCGAGGGGCCGGGGTCAGCAGCCCCGCTGCCGCTGCTGGCACTGGCCCGGCGCCCGGCCGCGCTCCGCCTGCGCGCCGCCCGCTCGGGAACTCGTTTGGGATTTTCCTGCGAACGCATTTTGCCTCTTTGCAGAGGCAGCTTTAAACTTTCTTTCCAAACTGTTAATTAGATACACTGTACTTTGCTCGTGTTCCGTGCAGGCGAATGGGAGTGCGAGTCTGGAAAGGCTTGTGACTCAAGGCATAGTTATTCGGGAGGTGCGGAACATCTCTGCGCGCCGCGTTCAGTTGGGCCGTACCTGTAATTTGTGATTTTGCCCTCTCCGAGACTTTGTGGGTCTTGGTGACAGCGGGAGGCAGAAGGGATCTTTAACCCTTTGTGTCCTTTCGGGGTTAATCAGACACTCAGTTGAATATACAAATGAGGAAGTGTAAGTTTATAGCCTCTCTGAAATCTGATGGAAAATAACATTGCTTTTGTCCAAGAGTTACAACACTATGGTCTTGTCCCTATCGCTGAGCTCATCAAATGATAACTTGCTTGTGAGGGAACTTATGCTTTTATGAAGAAGGCTGTTACCTTGAATGTGATGATGAGCTTATTGAACACCAGAGGGAACTCTGAATAGGTAATTCATTCGAGGGAGATATATGCTTATTTTACTGTTTATGTTCTCATTACAATGGAATCTAGGAGGAAGCAAAGGTTGGTAAGTAATAGGCTGCTGGTATGCACCTAGGACTGACTTCAGTTTTCTTTACAGTTCTTTTCAGAAGACGTCAACTCTAAATTTGGAATTTGGGCTGAAAGATTTCTTTTTTTTTTTTCTTCTTCTTTTTTTCCCCCAAAGCTTGAAATGTGCAACTGGGTTTGTAGGAGCAGGGCTGTGTGCTGTGCTATAGGCAGAACAGTTGGAAGACCTGTTCACTATTTGCTAGGGAGTGAGATGATGCATGCATGTTGGGCTGATGCTTAATGCCCTGCCTGCCTCTCAGGCTGTGAGACAGATCCAGCACACTTGGGCACGGGGGCTGCTGCCTACAACTGACATACCAGAATAGAACATGTTTCCAGCCAAAACAAAAGGGAGGAAGGAAATCTACTTTCAAGCCTAGCATGGCTTGTCCTCCTATCTAGAATACTTGTGGATCTAAAGCCTAGTGTGATTGCCTGTGAAGTAGAAAAGTAGTCTTTCTTAAAATATATGACTTAAACAAATACAGAAACTAAATGGTGTCAGTGCTTGGGAAAGGAGTTTGAATGGTGGCTTCTGGTACCAAAAGCTGTTTAAATCAACTGAGATTATTGTAAGAAGCTAGGGTCAACCCACCAAAATGTGATACTGTATTTTGTAGTAACATGAACTCCCAAAAAGTGCAACTGAAGCTTTGGATGCCCATGATAGTCTGTTACAATGGTGTTGATAGCCAGCCTTCTTTGATACTCCAGGATTGTCAACGACATGGGAAGGGTAGCACAATAAATACACTTGCGACTCTGACTTGTGCTCCAGAAACTGACGCATTAGGCTGTTCATCCCGTCCCTTTGCCAGAGGTTACTCTGCCGTTCAGGGTTAGTTTCTATTGAACTTTGAATCCGACAGAGTTTATAGACAGGCATATGAATGTAAACTATATTTTATGGCTGTTCATAGTAGTGTGTGATGTTGTCAAGTCTGAAAGCATGAATCACCTGTATGTCTCTGTTGTGACAGAGGGACAAAGCAAACAGTTGGGGTCAGTTGAATGGAGCTGCAGTTGTGAACCATAGTCCATAAACATCTAAATTCTTCTGAGGTGGCAGATGTGGGTCCAGTGAACTAGCTCATGCCAGAACTCGGTGGGCAGGGGTAGCAGGGAGGCAGCTCTGCACAAGGAGAGGCTGTGTGACCTCCTTGGTGGGTTGGTCAGCAGCACACGAGGTTCTGGGTTTCAGAGGGGTGTAGTAGATGGTGCACCTGAACAGCCTCTGTTCCTCTCCTCCTTCATCCATTCTAGGAATCAGAAAGTGATCCAAGTTTTTTTTTGTTCTTTTATCTAAATCTTGCCTTCAAGTTCATCTGAACTTGAAGATTTGTTATGTAAAATATCCTCACTGAGAGCACAGCATTACTCTGCCTAAATTTTCTATAGATGATGTTGGAAGTTAGATAAAGGCTTTGTATAGTTTTACACAACCGGGAGTTTTTTGCATTGCATGCAGAAGATCACTAAGGACAAATTACATTTTGAAGGGAGACCTCTTCATGAATGCCTATTAAGAACAAAAAAGTCCTACTTAATTGTTGCAAATGGGTTTGGATTCTGGCTCAATTTTGAAAAAAAGATTTGAACTTTTTTTTTTTTTTACAAAGATGTAATGCTAAGCATTTGTATTTTTGTAATGGCTGTGATTTGGAAACTTTAATATACTTTTAAATTATTTATTGTATGAAGGACTGAATGAAGATATTTGTTACACTTGTGTCACATTCAGAATATTGAATTACAATTGTAAAATTAAGGTAACAAGCTTAAATTGGGATTTGCAACTTTAAGCTCTTGCCAGCAAGCAGTTAATGGCAGCATTAACTGCTAGAAAAGTAATTGCTACCATTCTTTTACTGTCATTTTGTTCTCACTCTCCTCCAGTCAGCCTGTTCCACAGAGATATCATGAATATTCACTGAAATAGCTTGGCATTGTCACTTATGCAATTTCTCATCAGATCCAATGTGTTGATGAGTTAATGTGCACTTGATTAAATGTACTTGATTTATGCAAACAAAAACTCTAGGTCCTTCTTGAAGTAAAGTTAGCACCTGCACAGCTATTAGTGAGATGAGAGTCTAAATAATTATAATGAAATTAAGTAAACAAACAACCTCAATGTGGTATTCCTCCTACTTCTTCACTTTTACCTTTTTGTTCAACTCAATAGTGGATATTTATTTAGGCTTTTCTTGCAGGTTTTCTTATGCACCATAGGAAATTGTAAAGCTCAGCTTATAGTGGAGGGTCTATTTAAATGGCTAATACTGAGGAAAAAACCCCAAACAAACAAGAAAAAGAGTATTATTAGCTGTAATAATGCCAGGAGTAACTAGGTTTAGTGGAGTATTACTTAAAGAGTTTTGTTGAAGTATGAGTCTAACTTGGATTTGACATGGGTCAGTTAATCCTTGTTGAAAATAAAATAAAATCACATAGCCTGAGTAAGTGATTGAGGATGTGTCTGTTGTAATAAAAACCAGTATTTGAATAGTAAGTGGTTTAGCCTCTTACTTTTTAATTGATGAAACAAATGTAGAAATAAGGAGTTGAAAATAGACATTTTATTTAAGCATCAGTGGCTTAATGGTACAAAAAGCTCTCTAACTGTCTATAAAACTGCTCAAATCTGGCTACAAAAAGAGGCCATGGAGTCTTTGCCCCTGGAGGCAGTAGAGGATGGATGGAGGAGGGAGAGGACACATGCTTGCCCAAGCCCTGGAGCAAGCAGACAGACTGGAAAGCTGTTCGGGGGACCTGGGGCTTACTTTCTTTAGGCAGATAGTAATTTAGTTGTCTGTTAAAATCAAGTATCTCTGTTTCTGTCTCTGCAGTTGAATCTCTGGAAATATATAACTTTTTGATCTCTCTGAGTTTCCATCTCAGGTGGTTGAGGGAAGACTTACTCGTTATTGTAATGTCTAAAAGAGTCTGCATTTAATAAATGTTATTAACAATTATTAAAAATAATCTCAGCATCAATGTGGTGATCAGCCCCTGCTCAACCACACAGCCTGACACCACCATAACACAGGACAGAGTTTACCCTCACAGGAATGTGTCAGCAGAGCTGTGGTCACAGCCACGTGCTTGTTGGGACGCTTGGTTTCTCTTTGGAATTCAGTTTCTGGGAGCTGGCGCCAGCATGGATTGATGATTAGCACCATGCTGAGCTCCCCAGGCTCGCCAGCCTCAGGACTCATCAGGGGACAGAGTCCACCTGGCACCTTCTGAAGCACTTCCAACCTTGCTCCACCTTTGTAGTCAGCTTCCAAGTTTCTGTCTTTGTAGCTTTCACGTGTGATGTGCCCCTGGTCAAAAAGCTTTGTGATCCTGAAAACGAGTGAATTTAGTAGTTTTGATTTATTCAATCAAAGTGTGTCTTCAAGAAGTTAGTTGTCCAGTTAAAACTGTATTCCTAGTTGTATTGTATTCTTATTAATGGGGATCACTAGTTTAAGGCCACAAGTAAAAAGTGAAGGCAATCAATCTTCCTGACTTACCTCTGGGCCCAGCAAGATCACAGCACTGATCCTCCTGGGAGCTATGTGAAAGCATATGAAAAAGAAGGAGGTGGCTTGTGACAGGCAAAATGGCTTCAACATGAGCAAATTGCACCTGACAAATTTGATAGCCTTCTATGACCCAGGTTACAGTGCTGGTGGATAAAGGAAGAGCAACTATTGTCATCTACCTGGACTTGTACAAAGAGTTTGATTCTGTCTCACATGGTATGGTTGTGTAAGCTGGAGAGAATGGATTTGATAGATGGACCACTCAGTGGATGAGGAATTGGCTGGATGGTTGTACACAGAGTTGCATGGCATAATGTCCAAGTGGAGACCAGAGGTGTTCCTCAGGGACTGGTACTGAAACCAGCACTTTTTAACATCTTTGTGGGTGACTTGGACAGTGGGATTGAGCACACCCTCAGCAGGTTTGCCAGTGACACCAAGCTGTGGGGTGCAGTGGACACACTGCAGGGAGGCTATCCCCTGGGTTGGGGAAATCCCAAGCACAAGTACAGGCTGGGTGGAGAATGAATTGAGAGCAGCCTCGAGGAGGAGAACTTGGGGGCTGTTGGTTAACAAAGTCAACATGATCCAGCAATGTACACTCACAGCCCAGAAAGCCAACCATATTCTGGGCTGCATGAAAGAAACCTGGGCAGCAGCTTGACAGAACATGAGAAGGCTGTGGCACTGATGGAGTAGTCCAGGGAAGGGCCATGAAGATGATGAGTGGGCTGAAGTACCTCTCCTATGAAGATAGGTTGAGAGGGTCAGGGATGTTCTGCCCAGAAAAGAGAAGGCTTTGGGAAGGGAACTTAGAGGGAAGATAGGGCAAGACTATTTACAAAAGCATGTAGTGACAGGACAAGGAGGGATGGGTTCAAATTGAAAGACAGTAGGT
Source organism: Oenanthe melanoleuca (assembly GCF_029582105.1). Lineage (NCBI taxonomy): Eukaryota > Metazoa > Chordata > Aves > Passeriformes > Muscicapidae > Oenanthe > Oenanthe melanoleuca. Next base: position 50,752,255 of record NC_079334.1, read on the forward strand.
TAGATTAGCTATTAGGAAAAAATTCTTCAGTGTGAAAGTGGTGAGGCACTGGAACAGGCTGCCCAGGGAAGCTGTGAGTGAGTGCCCCATCCCATGACATGTTCAAGGCCAGGTTGGATGGGACTTTGAGCAACCTAGTCTAGTGGAAGATATCCAGAGGTGCTGGAATGAGATGAGCTTTGAGGTCCGTTCCAAACCTTTTTCTGATTCTATGATTTACATAATCTGCAGTGAATGGCTTTGGTGTTTCTTGACAATCATGGTTATCTTTATGTTGCAGATGTCATTCTTTCTGTCTTTGTTTTTTAAAAGCATTCTCAGTCTTACAATAATCCAGGAAGCTGTAGAAAAACTTTGCCCCTAAGATGTCCTAATTCTGTACTGGACCTTTAAGTAGAATCATCAGAACCACTCTTCCAGATTAGGTACATGGAAACTGCCTGTGAATATGATTTTTAAATAAAAATCCATGGGATGTTTAGCACTTAAACTGAATTGTTCCAGAACTTACTTTTTTATAGCAAGGCATGTTCGTGCTAATTGCTGAACAGACCTGACTAGCATATTTCTAGTTAAACTGGATTAGGTCTGCATGTTCACTTGGATTGAAGGAAGCTCTCATAAAGCTGACACTAATCTTGCTCTATCTAGAGGAATTATTAATGTGATAGCTCTGTGCCTCAAAGAAGGGATGCAGAAAGCTTAATGTTCTGTCTATACTTACTGACTGTGTTTTAAATATGTAAAAATTTGAGGAGTGAACTCCTCACATCTTTTTCCCCAGGGCTCTTGTTTATCTTCTAGATAGTTTAAGAAGAGATAGTATCTCTTTCTGACGTCTAAGAGTTGTATATAAAGAAGATCTAGCTCTTACATTCCTATTGGCATCACTGTTTAGAATTTATGAAGGACCAGTTTTTTAACCAATGTTTGCCCTGTAGGAAAACAGTTACTGGTCAAATGTGTTCAACCACAGGGAGAAAGCAGAGGGCAGAAAATATAAACCACACTGATATGGTACAAAGGGTGCAACTGAAATACAAGGTGAAGTTTACCATCCTGAATCAGGACAAGTTAGTAATCTTTTGCTGGGGTTTAAACTAGGCCTGCAAATAAAATAAAAGCTTATTCTTTCCTGAAAATACATGGCACTTGGTTAATAGTAGAAGGGTATTATTTCCTTCAGCTTGTATTAGTTAGTTAGTTTCTCTTTAATGGATCTGATTATGGTCATTGCAGCTGGAAGTCCAAAATATGCAACATCTCCCTTAAATATATCAGAAGAACATTAATTTGGCCTTCCTTGGTGTGTCACTGTTTGTTGAACTTATACACTGTCTTAGTTTAATCAGTATGGGACAAATTGGTATAAACTTAGTGTTGGGCCTGATGAACTGTAGGGCAATAAAAAGCAGTAGTTTGATCTCTTCTATTTCCAGTTTTGTGTGATTAAGTAGTTTAAAAGCTGTGAAAATATTTTCAGTGCAGTTTGACATGCATCATCAGCAAGTTCCTCATGTAAACTGCAGTTGTGGTTATGATGTGTGCACATCTCCCATATGGGTAGAAGCTACAAATCTAAAAAGCAACTGAAGTGGGTGACTTTGAGGATACTTTTTTCCCCCTCACATATGTCAAATGCCAATGGTTTTGTCTGAAAGGCTTTTACACAAGCAGAAAATGTCTTTGTAAGTACTTTTAAGAAGTTTTTCAAGAGTCAGTAACTCTGCAACCACAAAGCTGACTTCATGACTCGGATTATGCATGTGCTGGGTGGTCCAGGTGTTGTCACCTTCTGCCTACCCAAGCCTTTGAGATGAAAAACCAAAAGATTTCCTTTGCCTCAGCAATCTGGACTCCTAAGTGGTAGTATAAGTTTATGTATAAGTAGGTTGGATAAAACTCCAGAGGGGTGACATCCCTGTTTATTAACAGATGGCTTCTTGGTTTGACATTTAACTGGGGAAAGATCTGCAAGCATTTCACAGTCCATTGTGCATTTAATTCCTTGTTCAGTTGCATCAATGAAAATGCCAGGCAATATCCTTGTGTTTTTTTTTTTTTTTTTTTTTTTTAATTATTTGATTGAGGGGTTTTTCTTTGCTTTTGGGTTTTTTTGGGGGGTTTTTTGAGGTTGTCATCTAGAGTTTAGGATCAGCAGAGGTGTCAAGTCCCACAGTTGTCTGAACATCTCACTTGGCTATTGCTCATGGGCCAAATAAATTCTAGGACTAAAGCATATCTTACCTTAAAAATTCTAAGGAAAAATAGGATCCATCTTTAAGAATGCTATTCCTATTTGGGTTTGCCTTTTCAGAATTTTGTCCTTTTTCTAACAAGGGCCTTCTATGGTTTTGAATTGCATCTGTTCATCTCTGTTAAATTTTCTTGTGGCCGTATTAAAGACCTTTTTTTCTTATAATCTTTTTTCCTTATTAAATGATCAAGCAAACTGTCAGTTGTCTGGATGGCTTATCAAAATGACTGAATCTTTAAATCTGATTATACCTAATGCTTTTTAATCCCCTCCCCCTCCAGATGCTAATTGCTTTTGTATCTCTATTTTGCATGTTCTATATTTTTCAACATTTCTTTTCAAGCATCAGCTGTGGAACTGGGCAAAGTATTTCAGTGTCACTCTTTAGTGCATGCCTCATGTTAGCCCAAAAATTATTTCCATTGACTCTTATATCTTTGAACCCAGAAGCCATATTAGCCCTTCTAATAACAACAGAAGCTCTGAATGTGATACTTAGCTGTGAGGCTGTGTTGACTTCATCCCTTTTGCTTTCCTTTCTTCAGAGGTCACAGTCCTCTGATATGCAAACCTTACCTGCATCCCTTATTACTTAAAATATATAAATCTGCATTTAGACAGCTTACAGTTGTTTTGGTTGGAATGAGCACAATTTGACAAGTAATTTTGTTAACTCTGTGATTTGCCTTCTGTTTTTATTTCTCATGTTACTAAACCATGTAATCTCTTAATTTTACCATAAAGGACTTGTTTATTTCCAGTTAGCTAATAAAACACTTAGGTAATGTAGAGCATAATTCCAGTAATTTTGAACTGCAAAAGAAGCATTACAGTTGCATTGGGATGTTACTTTTCTGAGATCTTAAAGTTAACTAACTTTTACGTATTTGTCCTATATGTTTTGATGTCCTGTTTTAAAAATCCCAATTATTTGATATCTGTTGCTTATGTCACATCTTTAAGCCTTCAGTTGCTGAAAAAGTCTTCAATATGATGCAAAATCAATAGATTTCACCATCCTTACTCTTACCCCTTTTGCATTTATAAAGATGAAAATGAGGAACTTTCTGCAATGTCTTGAGATACCATATCCAAGTTGATTCCTTGCTTAGGATGCTCATAGACTCCCTGAGCAAGCTCTTTATGTTTGATTGTGCATGTTGCCTAGTCCCTTGTGTTATGTGTTCTCTGAAGCATCTGTTCTGTGTCTCTTCCAGCAGGAGCAAGTACACGTCAGAAGGCATTTCATCCTGGGCGCTATTTGCACAGAAGCCTGAGCCCCAAGGAGTCCCTTTCACTGGCAACACTTGTGCTGCTCAGGTGGGCTAAGAACTCATTTGGACTGAGGGTTTTGTTTTAACCTCCATTTCTTCTTCCAAAGTGTTGTACTGCTTGCTTGAGAAGGGGGAGTTTTTTGTGTAGAGCACTGAAAGTGCATTTGGCTTGGTGCACTGAGATGAGAGATGTCTGTGGGGGATATATGTGCTTTAGGGTCTAGGTTGAAATATCATGTCCTCAAATTGTAATAATCTGGCACAAAAATGTATTTACTTTCTAATTGTTCTGGATATTATCTGATTCAAGAGTGATTTTTATGCGTAGTTTTGTATCTCCTCGACCTGAAGTGTAAAAGGACATTAAGCAACTTGTTCGTGTGAATCATCTCCAAGTTAACTTAGTTATCAAAACATAGTATCTCAATTGCTCAGAGTAACACTTTCCACTTCACTTTTGCAATGTTTTGCTTGTTGCCACTGTTCAAATTTAAATGCCTATTTACTTTTCCCAGTTGTAGCAATTAGTTATTCTCTTCTAATTTTGATCCTGATGCCTGTAAAATGAGTAAATGTAAACAGCATTCTTGAAACTCAACTCTTAATGCTATTTTCTCCTACTGATAATTTGAAGAGGCAGACTGTATTTTCTGTTGTTTATGGCTTAATTAATCTACTTGAATTATACTTGAACAGGAACTCTGATATCAGAAGAGGGTTTAGCAGCCTTGGAAGTTAGGAGCTTATGAATGAGGCAGCACTGAAGAGTTACTTTATGTTATTATTTAGCTTGTTGGAAAAAGAAGGTGTTTGCAAACTCGTGGGTGGAAATGGCTACATGCTTGCTTCATTTCCCTTCCTCTTAGAGACTTTTCTGTTTTCTCAGACTTTTCATGTGTAATAACTCGGCGTGGATAGACAGGTCTCTGTCCTGAACTGAGATGCTCTAGCAATTCATTGGTATCAGTCAGATGAATGTGGCATATTTACTGGAATACCAGAAGTCTGGGCTGCTCTGTGTGTAGTTTTGGTGTCCACCTATGCAATCCACTTTATGCAGTGGGGTGCTGTGAGTTTTTCGACTGGGGACTTCAGCGTGGTGTCTTTGTTTCTATCTTTAGCAAGTAATTTAATTTCTCTGTGATTTTGTGGTGTTTTGTTTTGTTAGGGAGGGAGGGGTGTGGGTGGGTGTTGGTTTTGTTGATGTTTTTTGGGTTTTATTTCATTGCTTCACTATGGGGAATCTTGAGAAATCTGTAGATGAAAAGTGCAATTTGGTGGTATTTTTGTCAAGTATAAGTAGGGCAAGTAGATTCTGCAGCGTTCCTTCCTGACCAGAAAGGATGGGAACCTGCTAATTCTCTTAAGTTATCCCATGTTGCTTTCCCAAAAGCCCCTATGCAAAAGCAAACCTTGCATCCCCAGATTTTCTGGCTTGAACAGAGCCTCCTACAAAGCACTTTCACATTGTGCTCTCTTGTCTCCATGAGATGACTTGGCAGGAGGGAGCATTTTTGTTCCAAGTGGGTTAGCAGCAGGCACAGACCATCATTCAGTGATATGAAATCTTCAGTGGCAGTTATGCTGTAAGTAGTTCCTGCCATCACTGGCCACTACTTGCTTGGTTGTGCTACCATGACTATTTTGTGGAGCTGTGCTGTGGACTGTTCAGGAGGGCTGATCTAGCATTAGACTGTATTTTTTGTAGTTGTTATATGGCTTTGAAAAAAAAAGTATGTAGAAGTTTCCCTTCATCTCTGCTGTGTTTCACAGCGTGGCCATGCAAACACATAATTATTTGCAATGTTGGACTGAGAGAAGCTGGAAGGTAACCCCCACACCCTGCCCCATCAAAAAAAAAAAAAAAAAAAAAAAGAGGATTCAAGACCTGCTTAAAGTAATTTCGTTGCCAAGTTCTTTGTATTATCAAGCCCCGCCTGTGTCTGTAGCTCTCTTCCCATCCTGGGTGGCCCGATTAGTCAGGGAAGAAGAGGCTTTTAAAAACAGAGTTAGGGTGTTGAGTTTGTACTTTCAATAGCAGCCATGCTCCTGTGTAGCTGTTCTTTCATTTCATATGATGTGAGGTGGCTTTATACTAAATACAACCCTTTTACATAGATGTGGTTAATGCTCTTATTCTCTCTTCTCTAAATATCAAGTCCATGTTCATTTCATGAGCAAGCTTTTTTGGTGTCTGTTGGTTTTCTTTCTCAGCTAATGACCTCCAGTGCACTGCTAGCACTGAATCACTTGCACGGAATCACTTCCTTTTCCCTCTTACCTCAGTTTAAAAGACTTTGCTCTTGAATCTTGTAAATGGGGTGATAATTTCAAAGCAAACAGCTTCCACTCCTTTCTTGCCAACTTTTGCCCACAAGGTATGCAAAGTAAACAGAGCAGCAGAGCAGTTAGGAAATTAGTTATGTGCTTTTCCTCCTAGTGCAAGGCATCCCAGGATGGTTCTTAGCCCTCTAAGTAATGAATATAGGGAGAGATAGAGGACTGGCATGCCCGAGCTGCATTTTAATGTATGGAGCCATTGCACAGATCATTCATATTTTACAAGCTTTAGGAAAACCTTGTAAAATGCTAGGCTTTAAAAAATATCTACTATTCATATATTGAACATAAAAATGTTTTATTGCTTGCAGCAGAGAAAGAAAACCGAAATACCTAGGATGAGCTAAAAGAAATGCAGAGAATTTTCTTCACATGTAAAAAAATAACTTTGAAGCAGACTTTACCTAAACACAAGGAATATTCTTACCTCTGGTAGGCTTTGGAGGGAGCTTAGAGAGATTTTCCAGTGCACCATGATGTTTATAGGTTTGATTTGGAAACTGTGACTCTGGATGCTGTAATGGTGGGTATGCAGCAGTTACAGGTACAATACCTGTAACAGGATATGCAGATGCCATTCTGATGTGTTTACTAAAAGGAGATAAATCTAGGCAACTATTAAAAAATGTGACTTTGAAAAAGTTGACAAATAAATGGTTAATGTTTAATATACTTAGCTTCATCCTAGGTATTGAACAGTCTTTACTAATTGTGCTGCAGGAAAATTTGTTAAATGTGAAAACTAGAATTCAGATTTTTAACTGTGAGGCTTAGCTACAAGGCGATGGTGAGACAGTAAAGGGGAAAAAACATTATGTGATCTCCTCCAAATGAGATAGGGCAGGTCCCAAGAGTACAAGGCCTGCAGCAATTCAAATCAACAGTCGAGTTATAATCTGAGGCCATGAGCACAAACACAACTTCAATTTTATGCTCATGCATGTGGCAGCACAAGAAGGAAGCTGGAGCCTTCCTGGTCCCAAAAGAAGATCCTTCATTATCAATTTTACTCCCTTGGCATGACTCAAAGGGCAGTATCATAATAATCCATAGTGGTTCTCCTTCACACATTTCTATCCACTTCATAAAAGTAGCTCTATGCATGGAGCATGCTCTATTCCTTTTCAGAAACAGGATCTCTGTTAAAAAATTATATTAAATTGAATGTATTATATACAATATGTATAATATATTTTATAGTTACTATCAAAGGTTTTTATAGGAAAGTATGCTCTGTCTTATGGAAACTTTCCCTTCATGTTTCCCAACTGAAGGTTATGAAATTCGCTGAAGATGGGGTTTTTTTCATAGAAATTCCTTGAGTTCCATAAATGTTAACTCAAAACACCTGAAAGAATGTAATGTATCTGTCTTCTGGAGTATTTCACTTGTACTTGTGCCAAAAGCAGAGCAGTGAATTTAGCTGCAAGGGCCTAGTTTGGCTGTACTTGTAGTCCCTAGAATACATAAGAAGATTTTTTTTTAAAATATAGATTTAATGCTAAGTTCTAATATTTACTGGAGGAAGAGGAAATATTAAAATTTGAGTAAATTTTAAAAAGTCATTTATATATATATTAGCCACAAGGTAAGGATGATGTGTTTCTGGAATAATTTCTTTTTATATAGCTATACTTTATTGCAGCATGAACTCAACCTCCCAAACCACACAATATTTTTGCTCTGTAGTTCAAATAAACCTTACCTCAGCTGACATATATATTTATTTTCCTGAGTGAAATTATGAATATCCTCTTCACAAACCAAAAAGAGAGAAGGTGTTGAATTAGCTTCTGCTTAGAGTAGCCTCTTTAAAGCAAACATTGCTTTATAAGATTTGATTCAGCATCTGCTTTTCACCTGTGAATCCTTAATGAGGTTAAAGCTGTCCAGGTAATACAATTACAAATGTGATGCAAATTGTACCAAAGCCAGGAGATTGTCAGCTCAGAAGCTTTGTGTATGAGCTACAAATAATCAGAGTAACCTTCTCCTCAGTACATACCTATTCCCATTCTCTGCCCATCTCCTGGGAAGGAAAAGGCAGCAGCAGCCAGTGGGAGAGACTGTACCTTCCTGGCTCTACTTGGTGCAAAGATCCACAAACCACACAGGAGTCCAGATTTTTTATTTTTTATCATTGCATGGCTGTTTGAATGGCTTTCCCCCTGCTCTGTGGGCATTGTCTCATCTAAGTCTCTGTCACAGTTACAAAAGCCTTGCTTTTTCTTCAGGCTGTGCATGTTAAATATAGCAGGGATAGTATAGTTTTTATCTTTTCATCTGGAGAAACCTGTCAACAGATTGGGAAGGTTGACTAATGGGAGCAGTCCTTGCAGTAGCTTCATTTTATTTAGCTGTTTGAAGAGGAGATAAAAAAACTTGGTGTCATCTAAGATGGGTTTTATCTTTGTGGTGTGAGGCTGCACATGTGAAAGTTTGAGAATGCTGGAATACTGTTCTTGTTTCTAAGTTTAGCTATAAGTATCTATAGCCTACTTAAATAAGATAACCTGTGTGCTTCAAAATGAATAGCAGATTACAAGAGAATCAGATTGTTTTCTTCAAGTAAACTGTCAGGAAACTCAGAATATTCAGAGAAGGTGAATTAACTGAAGGTGTGAAGATGGAGTACACCAAACCTCAAACTACCTGCAGGGCACTCTTGAGAGAGAAAGGGGTACACTTGAGAGAGAAATTGACTTTCTTCTCTGTGAAGATGTAGAAGCATCATGCTGACTCATCTTGCCACTTGGGAGTTGTTCTTCAATGGAGAGGTCTATCATTAGATCTTTTTCAGGAAATGAGGTGGCTGCTGCTTTACAGGAGAGCAAAGTGAAGGATGGTTCTCTTACTTACTTGCCCAGGATCAGAATTGCAGATATATTCCCCAGGCCTGCATATCCAGAACTAAAAATCACGTGTCCAAACAACTTTGTTCAGAGATCCTCCAGGGTCTCCTTCTGCTAAGTGACCCTCAGGTGATGTTTTGGATCTATTTTGTATGTAAATTGTATAAACTCAACTAGTGAGATCACACAGATGTTGTACAGAGTGCATATTTATGCAATAAAATTGAATCGTGAATCTGTACTACTGGGTCCAGTTAAAAATAAAGTATTACCACATCAGTGGTGAGCAAAGACATGAGAAGGAAATCCTTTGCTAGCATTCCTAGGGAATACTGCAAATGCTTCACTGTTCCTAGAGTGCAAAATCATTCCTCCCTCCTAAAGAGCATCCAAATGCTTTTAATATTGACCTGGAGATTAAAAAAGCCCCAACAACTAAGTGTAGAGCTATCATTCTGTTACTGTATTGAATAGCTATTAATATGGCTGCTGCACAAGATGGGGCAGGAAGGGAAGCAGCCTGGCTGCCTATATTTGCAAACTTAACAGCTTCTAAAGTTTTAAAGTGTTCCTTCTGCCTCCTCACACGTGCATCCTACCTGCCATCCTATATTTGTATTTTGTATGTTGATTTAGGGAAAGATTTGATTTGACACTACAGCACAGCTTGAGGAACCAGCTGCACAGAATATTAATGTATCATCTTATTTCATTAATATCAGTTTCAGGCCTGCATTCCAGAGAGGGTTAATATTAAGCTGGTTTTAATCACAGCAATATTTTCCAGATTCCTTGACAAAATGCACCAGCTGGTTTGCACTAAATTGTACAGTGCAGGAGACAAGAAACAGACTTCCTCACTGAAAAGGAACGTGGCAGTGTAAGTCCTGGAAGCATGGGGAGGTTTCAGGACTGGGGCAGGATGTCTTGCTTTCACAGTGAGGTGTGGCAAGGGTAACACTGAAAACCAGAGGGACACCTAGTCTTGGCTGTGCTCTCACCTTGCTTTCCCAAGTTGCTGCTCACCCCAGGCTCTTTGCTCCAATCCCACCTTGGCTCTCTTTTTGACTTGTGTTTCTCCCATGGCAAGTGACAAACTTTCAGGAAACCTGTGTTTCTGGGCTGGCTTGTGGCTGTCCACTCCACTCCCTGCATCCCACCTAAAGCAGAAATTGTTGTGTGACCACTTGCTGGAAGCTGGAAGAAACATTGTAATGCCTGATCTCCTGTGAAACCACCAAATGAGGTCGTTAGACATTAATTTATTTTCTTTTTTTTTTTTGCAATTCAGATATGCAGCCTTGGAAGAAGTGAATGAACCATAGCTTCCTTTTTGCCTCCACTTTTTTCCACCACATAAAATGGCATAATTAAATAGCAGCTATATTGTTTTACAAATGCTTCTATGCGTGAAATTAGTGTGCTTCCAAAAAAGCCCTTAAACTGAAAGACTCTGCAGTGTTTGTAACAATAAGTTAGGCCTGTGACATTCTATCCTCTGAGAAATATTCCTGCATAGAATCTAGTTATCCAGTTCATCAACATGTATAATTTCTTCCACTACTCCTAGCTTTGAGTTGAGATTGGATTTTGTGAAGATGTCTGCAGAGGAGTTTTATGTATGGAGCTGTATGAAAAGAAAAGGTTAAAAATTGTGGTTGCAGCAGCCAAGAAAAGCTATAGCATAAACGTTCACTGCTTTAAAATATGAAAAAACTGGTGTCTTTTAAATATCAAAGGGATTAGTATTAATCCAGCACTTGTGATTTTCTTAAATCATGTTATTTGCATAATAATACTCACCACCTGCTATATCTTCAAAGCTCTTTTCAGACATTAACTAATTGATCTTTGTAACACCCCTGTGATGTAAAGACCTATTATTATCCCCAGTCTGCAGATGTGGAAACCAAGACCCAGAGTAGCTGAAGGAACTTGTTGGGCACAGGGCTGAGACAGTGACATCAAGGGTGCCATGTCTCTATTGTCCCGTCTTCTTGCAGTTCCCACTTGCAGCACTTCCAGGGGCAGCTACAATTTTTTCTTGCCTGCCTTTAGAAACAAAAAAGGAACTAATTTATATTTTTCTTTGGTGGGATATTGTTGGGGGATGTTTGTTTGTTTTGATTTTGAGAGTGTTCTGCTAAATGATTTTGCTTTTGTTTTTACTTGTCCTGTAGCCAAACACAGATAAGGCAAAAATGTTTCTTATAGCTTCTTACTGTCTGTGTGCATTGCAGTGAACACTGAGAGCTTTTGAGCACTTTTTTCTTTGTTCAGGACTCAGTATGGTCTTCTTAAAACACAAGAAGTTCCATCTCAAAATGAGAAAGAATGTAAAGAGCTTTACATTGAGGGTGGTAGAGCACTGGAAGAGGCTGCCCAGGGAGGCTGTGGAGTCTCCCTCTCAGGAGACATTCAAAACCCACCTGGACATGTTCATGTGTGACCTGCTTCTGGTGGCCCTGCCTTGGCAGGGATTGGACTAGATGACCTGCAGAGGTCCCTTCCAACCCAAACAATTCTGTTATTCTGTGATTCTATGATTCCTCTTAGTAGTTTTCTGGTCAAACTTGCCCTTGCTTGTAAGAGTAAGAAATTATTAAAATGAGAAGTGACAGGGTGAGTTGTTTGTCATTATAAAATTTAAATACCAATTTCCATCCTGTGCTGGCAGTGAGCAGCCATTCCCAGGTGCCTGCCAGAAGAGCAGCTGGTGTCTGTGGCTGAGGGCTGCTCCAGCAGTGGAAGGCTGGGTGGTGTTCCCAACATCTGCCTGCCAGTGCTCCTTCAGTGTCTGGGGAGGCTGTGGGCCTGTGTTGCTCCTGCCCTCGTTGTGTGGGTGACATGCAGATGTTGTGTAGGCTCCCCCAACCTCCACCACTGCTTTCTTTGGAGCAGAGCTTAGTAAAATGCCTGGTGGGCCTTGAAATGTTGTCTACCTGGAGCAAAAATGAGGCAGAAATGGAGGACAAACAGGTGTCACACGCCTCAGTCAAAGAAGAGATGTTAAAAGCTCTTTCATGGGTAATAATATGAGTTTAAAATGGGGTATTAAAAAATATATTACAGTCCCTTTAATTTGGCAGTGTCACTTCAATATTTAGTGCAAGGGCTTAACATTAAAGTTAATGTATTTGTTGTTACAGATGTTTCACTGGCAATATCTCCAAGCAGGAAAGTAAATCTTGTTGATGGAGCACTTGGAGCCCATCAGTGCAGGTTCAGCCCAAACTGCAGGAAAAGCCTCTTCCATGCCAGCTTCCAGGAGATGGAACCTGTGGTTTCCCAAGTGTAGTATATATGCCCTCACAAGGGCTGCAGTGGTGACAAAGGAGCAGATTACTTCAGTGAGTTAGGGACATGGGTTATATGTATTTGCTTTAGTTATTTGGCCAAACAGGGGGCCAGGGGAGGTGAGGAGGTGGAGCACAAATCCCTCTGAATTCTATTGTGCTCCAGCTGGGACAGATGGGCTGTAGTTTGTCTTTAGGGCACAAATTGCAGACCTTTGCATGCTTGTGGATTGTTGGTTTCTCTTCACTCCCTGGAACACCATTTCCACACACCTCTGTTGAATCAGGGGGTCCAGCTTCAGGTGACTGTGTTGTCCCATGAGGTGCTCCTCCATGATTTGTGTCATTTTCAGGTGAAAGGGGTGAAGGTGAAGGATCCCTTGTGAAGCACTGATCCTAGAGGGAAGGGCAGCTTAAGAGAGGGAGGAGAGTGGGCAAAGCTCAGGTTGTGCTTCCAGTGAAGCTAGGTGGCAGCTGAAGCACTCCAGTGACAATTATTCTGCTAGTCATGCAGAGAAATTGGATAAAAGGTGGATCATTTAGCAGAGCTGGAAGCATGGGGCAGGGCACAGAGGGTGATATGAGTTGTCTGGGGCCTGGGGTTGAATTCAGCTTGTGGGAGGCATTGTGTCAACCCAGTGTGCTCCTCTGGCAGCCTTGCACTGCTTGGGAGAAGGGTTTGGCTGTGGTGTGCCCAGGGCTCCCAGCAGCACAGAAGCCTCAAAGGGAAGTTGCCATGCTCATAACTATATCAGATGTTTTTATTTTTTGTGGCCAAGGGCAGCAGCTTGTGTAGTGACCTCAGTCATGGCTCTTGTGCTTGGCCAGTGTTGCTGGGGCTGATGGCAAAGAAGAGGTTGAGCTTCCCTTCATCTTGCTTGGCAAGTGCTTTTTGGTCATGGGATCATGTCAGAATTACATGGACAGTGATGCCCAGGCTTCTAAAGCATCAAATGATATATCCTCTGTCTCCTGAATTTGTTTTGGTTTTGATCTGAAACTGCTGGAAGGTAGGGATTTGTTGTACTATTAATGGTAGATGTACCAAAAGAAGTTGTAGAACACTTCTTATTGTAACATACTTCTTGTAATCAGGGCAAAAAAGTTTTTAAACCCAAACCTATCATATTTCTCTCCCTCTCTCCCTTAAAGTAATCAAAGGAATAAAAATATTTTTGGCGCTGAAGCTTATGTTTCAGACTTGGGATTTTTTTTTTTAAGCTTGATGTTTATGAAGGATGCAGGGCTGTCTGCAGCAGCGAATGACACCCTACTTAGGTCCAGCTGAAGTTTCTCCATAGCATCCCATCAGAGGGCCTCAATTCTGGACTGCAGACAACATCAAATGCAATTTATTCTTGGCCCTTGGATCAGCCAGTTGGTTTTTTAAAAATTTTTAAAAAATTATTATTATTCTGAATACTGAGTTTTGGAACTGAGCTGATAGCTTCCTAGGAAATCTGGGAAACTATCAAAGAATGGTCCATTTTGGTCTCTTTTCCTGGGGACTCTTCTGTAATATCAGCCCATGGGAGACATCTCAGCAAACTCAGTTTATTTAAAAGAACATTTAAAATAATGGAAAACAGATTTGAGGAGGGATTTGAAGAAGCCATATGCTCTGTCATAAGGCAGAGAATCAGCTGTAGTTAAGCCATTCATTGAACCTCCTCCTCTAAAGGAAAAGACTTGGTAGCTGTCATTCCTCTGCTCAGATGTTATTACTGTGAAGTTTTTCCTGATGTTTATCCTGCAACTCCTGGGTGCTACTTAGATCTCTTGTCTTTAATAGACATGGTGAAGAGTTCATTTACTTCCTCTGTGACTAATTTCTCCCTAGTTATGTACTCAGTAAAAGCTAAATCACTTGCCAATAATTCTTGGGTCCTTGAAACAGCAAGAAAGCAAGTTTTTAAACTGCTTAGAGTTCTCTTAAGAAATAACACTATTTTGGCAACTTACACACCCTTGAACTTGTTTGTGAGCTGACTGTAGCTGGATAGGTTTGTTTAATAAACTTTTTAAAACCTCTCACCTTTAAAAACGCAATTGTGTCCAGACTGGGGTTATAAATGGGGTTCTGTGCCTCTTACTTGTTTAATTTTGCTGTGAACAGAACAGCTAGTGTCTTCATTCAAGGGCCTGCCTTGCTTTGTACCGGCTGATTTACAACACAATGTGTAAATGTAGTAGCAGCCTGGAACAAAGGAGAGCCTGTTTATCCAAACAAATTTGAGGGTGAGGGTGAAGAGGTAAATTGCAGCCTGTTCGCTGAAGTGCAGCTTGAAAGCAGAACGAAACACCCGCAGGGGAAACGTGACAGGCAAATGACGGGGGGAGCGGGCTTGGCCCAGCGTCCCTGTAATTTTGGGGCAGGGCTGCCCCAAGGAGCCCGGCGAGCTCAGGGGTGCCCAGGTGCTTCCTGGTCCTGTGGAGGAGCTTCGCTGGCAATTAGAGACTTTTTGTGGATGGATTTTGTGCTTTGCTCGGTGCAGCTCTGTAGTCAGCTGTGCAGAGTCCAATGTAACCTCTTGGCAGGTGTTGCTGTGGTTCCCCAGCCTGCAGAGCCTTAGCTGATGGCTTCTACTTGGCCTGAACTGAAGCCAGCAAACACATTTCTTGGATTTAAGTATTCTGGATATTTTAGTCTTATTGTTAAGCTTGAGTATTTCAGCTATAGTAGCTAAGTCTATTAGCAAAGAGATTAAATTGTGAAGAAGTTATATTGCCTTGTCCAGACATGAAAAATAAATTGTTAGAAATAGGCTCCCATCCAAGGCATGATCACTCCTGCAAAACAAATTGGACAGAAATACTGTGGTGCTTTTCTGTGCCTTGCATGCTCGCTCTTTGCACTTCCTGTAAATGAGTTTGCTGCCTAATGATGAAATAGGTTAAGGAGAACTGCCTACTCGAACTGTATTGATAGTGCTTCCTAATGCTGGTGCAAGAGAGGCCTAGTTTGCTTAAAATATATTTTTCATTCTACTTCCACTACTATGTACCATGTTGAAAGGGGGATTTGCAGAGCAAGGAAGGCTGGGACCTGAGTGAGGTGAATTCTTCTTTAATGCAGCTCATCAGCTTCTTGGCTCAGTTGCATCCTGCGTGCTGTGTAGTATTTACTCTTGTACCAAGAAACATGAAGTTCCATCTGTCCTTTGTTTTCCTGCCCATTAAGTACAAAATTCATTTTGGTTTAGCAGAGCTTTCCTCTAAACTTTTCCTGAGTTATAAATTATGGCTTTTCTGAAATCTTCAGTCTTGCCTGTGGGAAGAACACTTTAATTTGGTTTAACAGTAGATGAGTAATCTAGCTACAGATAGTGATTTTTCAGTTCAGCTGCAGTCAGCTTCTTGCTCCAACTGTTCCACTAAAATTTCAGAGGTGGCAATCAATTTCCAGCCAGCCTTGTTTATCCTCCCGTTGACTTTTCTTGTTCTTTTCTTAGTCTATGACACTGAAAAGTACCATCTTATAAAGCATGTGTGCTGTATTCCTGCTGATGGTTTTCAACACAATTTTGTTAAGTCAGGTTGCTGACCTCTTTTTGCTCTGTTTGGTCATCGCCTAGAATTTTAGCACAGATACTCAAATATTTCATGCTTGCCACTCCAAAACAGATGAACAGTATCTCTTTAGGGATATATTTAAACTTCTTATATCTGTTTTGGTTCTTTCCACTGTAAAATGGAAAGAACTGGGTTAGCATTAGTTAAACTAGTTTATCTTGTTCTCTGTATACATGAATACAAAGCTGGGCTGAAAGCTCTCATTTGGCATGCAGGTCCATTTTGTAGGCACCCAGACTTGGATCACATCCTTCCAACACCAGCAGGAACTGTTCTTTGGGTGGGACAGAGAAATGATCCTGCAAGCACAGGTGAGGCCAGCAGGGAAGCTCCTGGTTTGGGTCATGGAGCACCACTTGGGGCTTCTGGGTGAGGGAAGAGGGCTACCCTGATGGTGTGGAAACTGCTGCCCCACAAGATGCTGATAGGTCAGCAGATGGAATGCTCTGCTCTTGAGATGCTTGTTTCTCTAATTAGTATGTAAGGTTAATTTCCTCTTGAGTATGTGAAAGAGGGAGGCTCAGTCTTCAGGGACTCAAGCTGTCTGGAGGAGTTGGTGGGGGGGGTTGTTTTGTTTTGTTTTGTTTTGTTTTAAGCCACTAAGTGTGGTATTCACTGTTCCTTGATGGAAGGACAGAAACTTCTTCATAGCTCTTGTTTTAAAAGCTATGGGTTATGGGTCAGCCCATAAATGTTATTAATTTCATGTGGAGTGGCTAAACTTCCTGCTGACTTAGGTAATGTACCCACTGGGCTTGGATAAAAGGTTAGAGATGGCAATTATGGAAAAATCTTTTTCCATTAAGCTTTTGTAAGCTCAACCAAACCACTGTCAATAATTACTCTTTTTTCCTTGCTATTGTGGACTGACTCTAATCCAGACTTGGTTTATTTAATTTTTTATTGCTTGAATATGCACATTCAAGATACATGGGAGTATCAAGCAACATTGAGTACACACTGAGCAAATGCATTTGCTGGATGTACCTGGTGTGTTAAGCAGTGAATAGATTTACAGTATGTTTGTAAGTGGTCATAACTGGGCTGTAAAAGTGCATGGTCTTGCAGTTATAAGTTTCTGTTTGCCTCTTGAGTTGAGCAAGGCATCTTGCAGAGTGGCATTGGGCTGGAGGAGGGGGTACCAGAAGGGCTAGAAATAGCAGCTGTTTGTTTATGGCAGAATTTTTATTCTCTCTCTTCCTTCTCCCTTTCCTAGGGATAGTCTTATGTATTCCACCCACTCTTCATTCCCTTCTGGTGAATGTGTGTGGATGTGCTCCAGGACCATATGTGCTCATAGAGATATACTTCAAAGGAAATTCTAGACTGCCTGGAGAAGCTGTTTGAGTTTAGATGAGGCCTGAATTTGCCGACTGCTACAGCATTTCTTTTGAAGAACCACATGGCAGTGCTGCTGTTTCTTTCCTTCAGCACCTTTACACACTGATGAACACCCTTAGCCCCCAAAGCAAGTGAGCTGCTGATAGGTGTACTCTGCATGCACTGAAGCAAGCTGAATTTCACTTCAAGGCATCAGCTTAGCTGGGCTTTTTGGTGGCTAGTTGACATGCTCTAGAGTTCATGATGTATTTGCCCAGCAGTGAAGATAATATGACGTTGTTTCTCTTTTTTTTTTCCCCTCCATGCACAATCATTTCTTCAAAGATGATTTTAGCAGGTGGTTTTCTGGGAAGGTGGGCACTTGCCCCAGCTGATTCAGGGACACTATCTTACCAAGTCATTATTTCTAGCTGCTTATGATTTTGGTTGCAGACCAAAAGGACCTTGTCTGTGTTTGTTCTGCTGTGGCTATTCTTGGTTATATGCCTACTTTCTGTTTGACAAACCTCTGCAGATTCTTGATGGCTTCCATATGAATGGTGTGGTATTAAACTGAATATGCTAAACATACTCTTTGTTGGGGAATGCAGGGCATCTGGGGCAGATTTTGGCATCCTTTTCCTTCCAAAAACCAGAATTGCACAATAGCTGCTCCACTCCAACAGCAGCAGCAGCAGCTTTTGAACCTGCAGTGTATTGAAGTTAAATGTTTGCTAGTTGTCCATTATGTTTTGCAGTATGGAACACTGACCTTTCATATGAAAGACATTTATTTTATATGAAGGCATTTATTTTAAAAAGTCCATTTTTATGGGTATTTGGTCCACTACTCTTGAAGAATGAGTGACTGGCAGATGTGTCAGTGGACTTCTATATAGCATCTTTCACTCTTTATGTGCTCTAATCCATGGTGCTGATCTTCATTAATTTGTTTCTGTAGACACAAGTTTCACATCACAGCCAGGCTGATCCTGTTTGTAGCTAGCTGGAGGTAAGGGAAGGAAAATAGTTTGATTTTTCACAGGTGTTGTCATGCAGTCATGCATTCCCTTCTCCAGACTTCACTCTGGTCAGCCATGAAATGCAGCATGTGAGGGTGTGTATGGAAACAGCCAGCTAAGAAAACCCCCTCCGAATGTAGGGAATTGGCTCTATTAGGGATGAGCAGTCTTGCTTGCTCGCATCCTAAGCCAGCAGCATGAAATTGCTTTTAGGTGCTTGAAAACAGCAAAAGAAAATTGCTTCTCCCCCTCACCCTGCCTTTGGAAGAGCATGTTCTTGTTAGCTGGGCTGCTTGTAAAGGTGCAGCTCCCTTTGTTATCCCTAAGATGTCTGTTGGTGTGCTGGGAGGGCTCCTCGCCTCCCCAAACACGTATTTGTTTCCCTATTATTTGCAGCTGGTGGAGTGTTTGTGTTCACAGGATTATTTGTTTACAAATGATATCGTTTCTCCTGAGACTACATCTTCTGATGATGATCAATGGCTCAGTTACTTTTAATAAAGCTGAGGCAGTCAGACACAGGAATTCTTTTGAAGTTGTTGAGGCCTCATCTGAGTCATA
Source organism: Oenanthe melanoleuca (assembly GCF_029582105.1). Lineage (NCBI taxonomy): Eukaryota > Metazoa > Chordata > Aves > Passeriformes > Muscicapidae > Oenanthe > Oenanthe melanoleuca. The sequence continues at coordinate 50,770,750 of NC_079334.1, forward strand.
TAATACCTTAAATGAAAACAGAGCAAATAGGAAATGTAGAAACAAATGACAGGTGTTGGCAGGAGGGATGTTTAGGAAGTTTATAGCTTTCACATCTTTCTTTTCTTCTCAGGGCAGATGATTGTTCTGCCTTTAGGCACAGACAAGCTGCAAATGAGAAGATGGTGGAGAAAAATGGGTAGCAGTGGCATGATGGGAGGCGTGTGATGGATCTGACTGAATGGATCTTCCTTCTTCAGCACAGGCAAAGCTCCTTGTTCTGGTGGACCAGTTCAGCATTTAGTGCTGATGCCCTTGGCCCCAGGAAGGTGGTCACAGGGTGGAGCTGGCTGGAGGCCAGGACTCAGCAGCTCAGTTTCTGACGAGGAAAGATCTCCAAGGACCTCCAGCAATGAATGATTAATTCTGAGATGCTCTGGCAGGCACTGCGTGGTTTTGGGACATGTTTGGAAGCTGATTCACTAGTCTGTAAGAGATATTTTCATGCATTCCAGTTGCCCCCAGCCTTCCTACCTGTGAGTGTCCATAGGACTTAAGCCATTTGCCAATTCAGGCTGCACATAGGCTTTAGTCAAACTAGCAAAGCAGTGGTGCTTTTCTGCAGATTTGGTAAAAGGGCGTCTTTGAATACTATATTTAACCTTTTCTTTCGTAGGAATAGATACATAGGGGTGAATGCTGAGTGAGGACTTCTATATTGTTCACTTTTCCAGTATTATGGAACTTAAAGACATTTATGGCCTTTAAAACTCTTCTAGATAGCTCCTCAGAGGTGCCAGAAGGGCTGGGTTTCAGGAAACTGAAGTAAAGGTGCATTGTGCTGGTAGTTTTTGTAACTCTGGACATTTGCTACTGTTCTGAAGAAGATATGGGCTCTTCTTTCATCTTTCACCTTCCTATCCCATCAGCCTCCAAGCTTTTTGAAGCAGCACATATTGTTACCTCTTAACCTCTCTCACTTCTCTGCTGTGCTGCTGCATGGATGAGCAGTTGATGAGTGATGCTTTCCAGGCATGGCTGTGGCAGACTGCTTGTTGTTTTGCCATCAACTGGGTGTCATTTCCCCGGGCACCCAGTGTCTGAGCACAGTCTGAGAGCCAGTGCCCTAGTCCTGCTCTCTCCTGCACTGCTACTGAAGGACACTGCTGATTTTCCACCTTCAAGAAGAAGTCTAACTGTGTGGGGGTACTCTAGTTTAGGTATTAGCTCATACTAACCACCACTAATGGTAACCTTTGGGGACAGATTGGTGGGGCCCTTATTTCCTGAGATCATATTATTACCAAATGGTTGAGATTTGGAAGGGATCCCTGGAGGTCATCTGGTCCAACATTCCTACTCAAGTAGCTCCTCCTAAGTCACCCATTCTGAATATCTCCAAGAATGGAGGCTCTGGGCAACCTGGGCCAGTGTTTGGTCATTGTCACAGTGAAAATATGTCTCCTGATGTTCAGAAGGAGGCTCCTGTGTTTCAGTTTGTGCACTTTGCCTCTGGTCCTGTCACTGGCACTACTGTAAAATAGCAGGTTCCATGCTCTTTGCACTCTCCCTTCAGCTGTTTATATATATTGATAAGTTTTCTGTCCTCCAGACTAAGCAGTCACTGCTCTGTCAGGCTTTCTTCACTGCAAAGGTGCTCCAGTCCTTCAGTTGTATTTGTGGCTCTTGGCTGAACTCTTTCCAGTATGTTGATGTCTCTCTTGTACTCAGCCCAGAACTGGACACAGTACTCCAGGTGTGGCCTCAGCCTACTGGTGACATACTGGTAACACTCCATCCAATGCAGCCCAAGATGCCATAGGCCTTCTTTGCATGTCTCTCACTCATGCTGAACCCAGTATATGCCAGGACCCCCAGCTCCATTTCTGCCAGGTTGTTTTCCAGCTGAACGGCCCTCAGCACATTCTGATGTCTGGGGCTGTTCCCCACTGGTGCAGGACTTTGCACTTCTCATTGATCATGAGGTTCCTGTTGTCCATTTCTTCAGTCAGTCAAGGTCCCTCTGGATGGCAGCATGACTGGTGTATCAGCCACTCCTCTTGGTCGTGTCACCGGCAAGCTGTCACACGTCATCCCCTGCCCCGTCATCCCGGTGAGGATGTTAACAGAGCTGGACTCTGGAGTGCACTGCTAGCCACTGCCTTCAACTTTGCACCAGTGATGGATATGAGGTTTCCAGTGTCAGGGTCTGAGCAGCAGGGAGGTGGGATTAACAAGTGTCTTCCTTGACTGACTCCTGCTGGGAGCTGAAGGAAGCTAGTGTGAGCAGAATGCAGAGGCACAGGGAGATGTGGCAGTGTTTACAAGAGATTTTGCCTGGCAGGTGGGGAGGGGAGCTTTCAGAGGGAGATGCGTGTTTGTCTTGTAGGCTAATGCCAATTTGTACAATTTTATCACCAGTCTTGAAAATAGTTTATCACCAGCTTAAATCCTCAGCTTCTGAAGTCCAATGACTGAGGGAATGTAAGCGTTTTCTTACCAGAATATTAATCTCCCTGTTCCTGGTATTAACATGAGAAGGAAGAGCAATTTAAATGCTTAAAAATGAAAGGTAAATAAAAACATGCCTTATTTGTCACCAGTGGCCCTGAGATCATGAATATGGCCAGGGCCCAGATGGCTTTGCAGCCTGCACACCCAGGTGTGGGGTGGCTCAGGTACCGTGGGGGTGTGTGCACCCCACCATAAAGGCTTGCTGCTGGCAGTGCATATGCATTATGGTGAAACATGTGTCGTGCTGGTTGGGCTACCTCCAAGAGACTTTAATATGCTTGTAGTCATTCTTTGTCTGCAGAAGTAGCTTTCAGGCTGAGTGCAGTTCCCCTTTCTTTATGGGCAGGGGTGGAGTTCGGTGGTTTCCATCCTGCCCCCGGTTCCTTGTGCCTCTTTCTCTGCAGCTGGTGGGTATTGCTTCCTCCCAGGCTGATTCAGCTTCTGGAAGGGCTGTGCTTTGTGCCAGACCTGTGAGATATTTTGATTTGGGGGTGATTTGTTTGGGTTTTTTTAAAGAACACAGTGCTCTTTTGGAGGTTTTATTTTTAAACTCTATGTGTGAACGTGTACCCAGCTTGCCTGTGGTTAGGAAAGCAGCTGAATTAGCACAGGAGAAAGGTGTGGTAGCTCTCCTGTGCAGGCAGGGAGGCATAGGGGTGGCAGCAGTGGGAAGGAGGAAGCTCCCCAAACCAGCTTTGCCACTGCCAGAGGATTGGCAAGGTGCAGTGGCATCCTTCCCCAGGTGCTTCTGCACTTTCCACTCCTCCCCTAAGTTGCTGCCCACTTGCTAATAGCTGGTAAAACAGAGTCCATGGAGCTCCTTGGGAGCTGGTGAGACTTTTACTTCAGCTCCTTGGAGACAGAAGTGAAGGCATGATGGCCCCATCTGCCATAAGTACAGACAGAGCCTGACCGGCTGCAGGGGAACTGGGGACATTTCCCACAGAGTGACAACAGTGCTGAGCTAGGAGTCCCTTGTCCACCTTGCACACACTTCTGTAGCTAAATTGCTCTAATTTTGTTCTAGTCTAAATCAAAGTGATCAAGACTGGGCTGTATTTATGAATACAACCAGTCTTCTCATGCAGGATGAGTCACAAGATCAGTGGAAATGGTTGTGCTGTAATGGAGCTGGAGAGGGGTCGAGGCTGAAGCTCCTTGTACTCTGAATGAGATTTTCAGTGCCTTTGCCTGGGTTCCTGTCCAGTAACCTCATTTTTTCCTGCATTGGAGATGGGTTTATCACAGCCCTGGAAAAGACACGGGCATTAGCTGCGTGGTAATTGCCTTGCTAAGGAGCTTCTACTCAGGTATTAGTTTTTCCTGGCTCACTTCTGTGAGGAATCCTGTCTAGCAGCCAAAGAGAGCCTAGACCTTATAAAAACCACCCATAACATCGTCTCTGAGCATCTGTTAGCTGTGTCCCAATTGGCCTGAAGGATCTGTGTACTCGGGGCTTGTGAGCAAAAGCTAAGTGAACCTGCCAGAATTATGCCCTTGACTGCAAAAAAAAAAAAAAAAAAAAAAAGAAAAAAAAAGGCACATAGAGTCCAATTACTGGCTCTTAGCAGTATAAAATAATGTTAAATAACTCCTGATTTTTAGATTTAATTAAAATGAAAGGCTGAATTGGCACAGCCACTTCTGAGTTCTCAGTGAGTGGTAGGAGTTTGCAGCAAGGTCTATGGGAGAAACTTTGAAATTATTCTAGTTATGCTGCAAGACAGAGATCCAAAAATATTTGGCCTTGCTCACTGTGCTGAATATGTTCCTGTTCATGCTTTTTGTTGCTTGTTCCCAAGTGACAATGACACATTCACTTAAATCATGGGGGAAAAAATAAGATTTTAAAGCTGTTGATTATGAATCATACCAAAAACACTCCAACAACCCTGTACTGGGGACATAAGAAAAATTTAGTTCAGCATTTACAGTCATGAGAAAAAAAAGAAGTTTGGAGAAGTAACGCACCCAAAGTAGCCTGCAAGTCACTGTGTATTAATACAACTTGACTAGAGTGATTTCTATCACCATATCAAACCTTGTATTTTCAGTAATCTTCCTTTATTTGTACTGAGATTGTCTGGTCTGACTGGCAGCTAGTTTGCTTGTTCATTCATGGGGTAATCTGTTTTGTCTTCTACATCTATATGAAGCTGAAGAAGAAAATTGCAGGTAGGCTTTTTGTAGGGAGACAGTGTCTTTCCTGCTCATCTCTGTGTGAGAAAAGTTGCAAGCTGTGTTCAAGGGAGAAAAGAAAACCTATGTTCTGCTGCTGTTTCTGGAATATTGTTATAACACCTTTCTAATGAAGCCCTCCTAGTGTGGTGATGGAAGTCACTCCCAGATGGGCTCTTGGCAAAAATGAATTTGAAGAATTCTACCAGCTTCTTTAAAAATCTGTTTATTTGTGTTATATGCTACTAATTTAGCTTCTTAACCTTGTTTTTTTTCCTTCAAGATGGAAGAATTAACAATCATCTGAGTGTAATAAAATTTTTCCTAGCTTTTTGAATCATATTTATTCTAAATATGAGACTATAACTGCAGTACTTATATTTTATGTTGATAGTCTTTAAATTATTGCAGGGAACTGCAAAGCTATATTCTGCTTGGACCTTTTGCTCCAGAAAAATAAAATAAATTCTAAGCATTTGGGCTTTCCTGAATTACATGTTTTCTGAGAGGGACTGTAAAACCAATCCAACCTTGGAAATCCTGCCCTCTTTGCCAGGATGGTCAACATGATGTTGAGCAATGCTTGGCAAGTGCATTCATGAAATGACATGATTGAAAGATGCAAACCTATTTAATTATCTACTGGCAGATACACATGCTAAATTTCCACTGTTGCTGCATCACTTAAGTATGATCTAAAGTACAACTTCTTCCATGAACCTTGCAATATTTCATGGGGTATTTTTCCTTTAAGCACAGTTCCCTGAAGTCACATTATAAATAATTCCAGCTTTCAATTGTATCCCTGTATTTCAAAACATGTAGTGAAAGACAAAAACAATGGAAGTGCATTGCTGCTCAAAAATCACACAATGAGAATAAAACCATAGGGACAGGAACGGGGATGCCCCATGTGTGTTTGGCTTTATAGTTGGGTTTTTTTCCTTGAGAAGAAAATCATCTGACTCATTGCTCTGGAAATATTTTGGGATTGGCACAACTATACAAACTACAGTACCACTCACCAAAGCAAATAGTGGAAATGCACTCAAATTCCACTCTGATCACTTCCTTCATCCTTTTCTGAGGGCCTAAGCTACGGCTGTCACCACCCTAAATGGAGGACAGATCCATATTTACTGAAGTTAAGGGGAGAGAGCTCATCTTTCCTCCTCTCCTTGCTGGAGTGGTGTGGGATCCTCAGTACTGGAAGTCCCTACTGCACATGGGGAAAGATGCACCTGCATTTTCCGAGGTGTTGCTGCAGCCTGACTCAGTGTGCATGGAGATGTCCCACCCCAGGGGCTAAGGGAGGCACCTTTATGCAGTAGATTCACAGCAGAGCTCCTGCCTACACCCCTCTCCTCCAGCTGGAGTGGGCTGAGGACACGTTATTAGGTGCCAAAACGAAGGGAAGCTTAGATGTCAGTTATTTTAAATAGCATGACTCATCCCTTATCCTTTACCTTGTACTCTGTCTTTTCTCATGCCTTTGCTGCTCTTGGGCTACAGATCCTCAGCTTTGCTAAAACTGCTGTTGGTATCTTCAAGGCAGCCAGATTGCAGGGACTTGCCTTCACTGGACCAGACATGTCTCTTTGATAGTCGCCTGGCGCTTTTTGAAATGTCAGTTCTAAAAGGCTTCTCACGGAAAGGAAAAACCAAACAGCTTCTGGTAACAGGGCCACTGGAGCTGGGTGCTGTTCATGCAGGGCTCCAGAGGAATAAAAATAAGGAATTACTCCTAGTTTGCTGTCTGCTTAAATAAACCAATAATATGCCAGTCTAGTGAGGGCTTCTGGGCATTGTGTAGGGAGATTATCAGTAAATCTTGCTCCTGTATTACGTAGTTTTGCAGAAATCAGAATAGGAATAGAAGCAGTAGATAACAGAAATATAATGAACCAGAGAGGAGACAGCATGTCTTCTGTAAAGGGAATTTGCTTCTTGTGGTTCTGTACAAGTTTTGGAGGGAAGCTACTACATGGATGCAGCAGATCTGGCTGGTACTTTGTAAAAAGCTCTTTGAAAATATAAGTACAAGCTATATTTCACAGAAATATTTTAGAACCACAGTTATCAGGGAATGAAAGAAAAAAGTGCTAAATGATTAAAAATTGGAAACAAAGAAATGGAATATCTGATTAGCATCCTTGTTCTATAGCAGCTATTACTGGAATGAGTCCTTCAAAGATCTGTTGTTGGAACTGTTCAACATATTCAGCAATGATCTGATTTTAAGAAGATGACAGAACTTGTAGAGAATACCAGGATTATTTACAATAATCTGACCTGAAGCTGCCTGAAATTACTTGCAGAGCCTCTTTCTGCACAGAGCTGAAAATATGAGGAAATGAAATTCAGTGTCAAGGAATGCAAAATAATACATAAAGGGAGGAAGTAAATAATCCTCTTCTTTCATACGGGCTAAAAAACCTCAATATACTGTTGGAGGTGGAGTGGCTAATACTTTGTAAATGTCAGTTCAGGTTGCAGTGGTGGTCAGTAAAATAAATAGAAAATAAGAAATACTGGGAGAGTAGTAGAGAGAAAAACCATAATTATCCCTGTGATTTTATAGATCTATAAACTTTATAATCTTAGATACCCTGGAGGGTTCTGATCATTTCACCTGAAAGTTGGGGCACCTTTTCTTAGGAAAAAAAACTTCTTCAGTTGACATGAGAAAAGGAATGAGAGAGAAAATATGATGTACTTTGAAACTACAGACTAGGAACAATACAATCATCAGACAGCAGGCCTAAAGCCCAGTTCCCTCTTCTGCCCCTTCTGTTCAAGGAAAAGCTGAATCACAGAATTGCTGCAGGAAGCTTTTAGATGTCACTGGTATGGAGGAAGGATTAGACACATACACAGAAATTAAGACCTTTGGTAACTTTAAAGCCTTGATGCAACTTTCAGTTTAGGAAGTCCTAAAACTCATTTTTCTTAGAAATCTGGGAAGATATCTGGCATGAAAAATGACTGGTCTTCAGTGGCTGCTGCTGGCTACTGTTAAAATGTGGTTCATTTTCCCTGGCTGTCTTCAGCAAGACACCTAATTTCTGGCTCTGTACGTTTATTTACAGCAAGCAATCATCAGGGAATGGGGAAGAGGGGAGGCTGAGGTGATTCATGCAAGCCTGAGATAAGCACCTAAACCAGGGAAGCTGAATTGCCCCTGGGAGGGCTCAGTCTCCTTGAAAACAGAAATAACCTAATGACTAGTTTGGGCTGCTCTGCAGAAAGTGAGATGAAGTCTGTTCTCAGGGGAGTGTGCTGGACTAGAGGATATTTCCTCTGTCTTATCAGGACAGCTCTCAGGTTTCTAAACAAAACAAAAAGCTGTGCATCAAAGTAGATGGTACCAGGGGCCTTAATTCAAAATGGCTTAGCACAATCACCGTGGGTTGTTGGGCTGTTTTTCAAAAGGTTCTTGAGCTCATTCAGCAATGAGTGGCAGGGGATGGCTCTGATTGATTGTGGGTGTGAAGGTGGGCTCCAATTGAAATGCCCAGCTTCAGCAGTGTCATCTTCTCATCTTCTTTTGCTTCCAGCCTTCTAAGGGAGATGGTGTTGTCTGATGAGGGGCTCAAGTGCTCAAAAAATGGAAACAAATCCTGATGGAATAAGGAACAAACATATTTACAGATTAACATTTAAATGTCTTCAATGAATGTAGTTACACTTCCTGAATTACACCCTGCATTGAGTTCACTTCAGTATATTCCAGTGATGCCCAGGAGAACAAAAGTCATTAATTTCATAAACAGTTGCTATCTTCAGACTACACACAATAATAAATAACTCTGTAGTTCTGTGCTGGGGGTTCCAGAGCTGAGCACCCACACGTTTTGGTGGGGTTTGGTGGCATGAGCCAGGGGAGGAGCCCACTGAGGAGCTCTGAGGCAGTGTGTGCCCATGAGGGGTCTGGAGAAGATCAGAGAGAAATTTGCCTTGTTTTTGTGGTGTGTTGACTGGGTGTATGCCACCCAGGAGGGCAGCTTGCCTAATGTGTTAACTTAAACATGTAGTAGAGATTGCTTGCAGTGATAATAGATAAAGTAATCTTCTTTACTGCTTTACTTGCTCTACTGCCAGTTGTAACAGGTGAATAATTCTTTTTTTCTTGGTGTTCAAAGCAAGGTAGTAAACAGGTAAACTCCCCAGCTCAGATTTAGGAAGGGTGAACCTCAATATTTATTAGTTTTACCTGTCACTACATCACTGCTTTTGTGAACAGTCGACCTACCAAGTACGTGCCTGTCTGGTTCTCAGTTTTGTATTTCTAAATTACCACCAGATGCTTTAAATATGACATAACCATGGGGTGAGTGTGATCCCGTGCTGCAGGGTGTGAAGGCATTAGTCACCATGGGCATGTTGTGGTGGCAGACAGGATTCCTCCACCAGCCCACGTCACAGCTGATGGCCCAACACACCCAGGGTTTTGTAGTTTCTTTCCTCTATCACTAACTTCTGCAAACCCCTTACAAAAAAGAAAAAAAATCACCATATCATGGGGAAATACTTCCCAATCATCCTTTTTTTGTACACCAGTTAATTTGATAAAGAAATTAAGAGCATGCTATCACCCAAAATTTTAATTGAATTGTTTAAGTAGCAGCGCTGTGGGAGAGGATTTAAGATATGCAAAAGGAAAAGCTGTGTTTTTTGAAAAAAACACACTTAATCAGCTATCTATCATTCCCATAACAAGTCCCATGTAACTCCATCATATAGCTGTTTCAAGTGATTGAAAAAAGAACTACTGAAGCACACAGGAGAGAAGGGAGTTGCAAGATTCAGTACTTTTGAATTGCTGTCACAAACAATCTCATGTTGAAATACTCTGTAGTACAAATGTCATAGCTATATCCCCAGTCAGCTGGCTTTTCATTAGAAATGGAGACATTGAAATCTTCTCATGATTCAATTTATGGTGCAGTGGAATAACCTGGAGAACAATTCAGGAGAAAAGGGAAGCCTTTTATAACAGATCTTTTCCAACAAGTTACAGAATTCAGAGCTATAAGCCTGTTCTGCACAATTTTTCAGGGTTACTGACTGTTTTCAAATATGTATTTGGCTACCTTAAAAATAGCCCCCTTTTTAATGTTTGGGATTTTTTTAAATTAATTTTTTAAATATATTTATTTTATTCATTTAATCTAGACCCTGTAATGTTAAACCAATATGCTGTAATTACAAGTAAGCATTTATTGCTGCTGTTGCCACTGATGCAAAATGACTGACATCCAGAACTGGGGGCTGTGGGAGGTCTAGGTGGAAGCAAGCCTGAAATATTTCTTTCTGCAAGAAAAGGCAACCTAACCTTTTTAACAGAGAGATGCTTGACACATCATGAAAAAGCCAAACCTTGTACTTGGGGAATTATTTCTGAATACTGACAACCAATCAGCTTAGTGGCATTAAGGAAAAACTTCCTTCTCCACCTGTTTTGGACATGTGAAAAAAGGCATTTCAGATGTGCATAGCTTCCGTGTGCAATTAGCTGGAGGATTGGCTGCTTGTTATTTTTGAATCATTCGGGAAAGTAACACCTGCTTGGCTTCTAAAATTGTACCTTCATGATAGCACCACCTAGTAATTATTATTCTGAGTCATCAGCTAGTGCTCATTACCACTTCATAATAGCAGTATAATTAAAAATTCGGTGCCATATTCCAGTCAGGATGAGGCTTGGAAGCTAAAAACGTGGCTTTAGAGAAGTAGTTGCACTGTATTACTCTACCACGTCTGTTGAATGGTTTCTGAATAGTCCTCAATTATTCCTGTGCTAAAGTCACCTTTAATTTTTTCTGATGTGTCTTGAATGTGGATAAACACTGTGAGGGAAGCAATGTCAGAGCAGCAAAGCTTGTCTATCCAAAAAGGGATCTTTTGGTTTGGCCCTGGAAGAGGTTGAGATCAGATCTTGATGGAAATGAGCTCCTGCACTTGTTGCTTTGAGGGTCAGAGGGGACCCATGGAAGCAGTTAATCCCTGTCTGACGTGGGAAAGGCTGACTGGGAAAAACAGGAAAAATCAAGTAGTCTGCAGTGGTTAATTCTGAGTTCAAAAGGCACTCTATTCTTTATTCAGTTCAGATGCAGGTGTTGGTTTGCCTTGATTTTTCTGTGAAGAAAATTGACTGGGGAGTAGCCAGTCATCTTCCCTTAAGGATTTATGTCATCAATGAGGTGCGGGAGTGTTTGGAATTTGCCAAATTCCTAAGAACAGATTTGATCCAGTGGATTGGCATTCTCTGATCAAATCAACTCTAAGAAAAAGACTTAACATCTATAAGCTGACACAGACAATGCTTATTACCTCTTTATCATCCTCTCTTTACGTCCTCTCTACTAAATTAAATGGATTGGCTATAGTGTCTGTCTTCATGTCTAGCCCTAAATAGAGCATATATCTCCCATCTGGGCTCTTACCAAGGTAATGACATTAGATTCAAGCAGTCAATGTCAGAAACAGACACATTTTAGGAAGTCCAATGTTAAATGATGTAATTACATCTCACAATTTCAACATGGTGCTTTGTGTGTTGGAGTATCATGTTTGCTCTCTCTCTCCACCTCCCTGGAGTGATTGTGCTAGAAGGTAAACAACTGTGACCCTAATGATCTTTTACATTACTCTCTTCCAAATTATATTCTGACACTGTGAACTGAATTTTGGGTCTGCTTTCTGTGCAATCTTGTTTGGTTACAGTAGCAGTGCTGCTGTTCATTTGAGTTTATTGTACCTCATGATCCACATCATCATATCTTTGAACTTGTGCTTTTGTTCAGGTTGCAGGAAAATTGATGGAATGATGGATTTATACCTGCACTATCTTTCTTAGCTAGGACTCCCACATTCCTGGAAGATTTTTGCTTCAGATTTTGTTTCTTATAAAGATGGGGAGAGCTGCTATACCAAGGATTGAATGATAATCGTTGAGAATTAGGAGCTATTTAATCTGCTTTGTTAATTTGTGTGGCATCTGTTTTTAAATAGAACTGTTTAGTTATAAGAGCTTAGTTATAAGATGCTTAGTTTGCTGAAAGACACCCTGTGCCCTCTTTAAATAAATTTGTCAGGCTCAGAACATTTTGTGGGTAGGATTATAGGTCTGATTTTCCTAGAGCTGTATCAACTATTTTCCTGAGGATTCTGTATCTTAATTTTGTATATTCTTTATTTTCTATGAACATTTAGGTGCTCAAGATCAATGTCTTAAATGGTCTGCAGTTTCCACAGTGAACTTATTTTCAGTCCCTAAATATGGCTAAAACACTTTATGTTTTGTTGTTTAAAACATTCTTATAATGTGGTATGTAACAAGTCTTCAACCTCAGTAGCTTCTTGGCTCACACTTATACACTTGTGGGAGCAAATGATTTGGGCTGACAGCTCAACATTTTAAGTTTTAAAAATGCTGTGTAGTGTCTTCTGTGACTTTCTCAGAAAATGGTACCTGCTGAGTTCCAAAACTCAAGGAAAATACTGCTGTGGCAGGTTGAGAGGGTGCCTCAGTCTCCATTTCAGTGTGCCTGAATGCCTCAGGTTTTCCAGCAAAACTCTGAATGGAAAGCCACTGCTAAAGTTGAGGCACCTGAGCCAGATACACCCGGCACCCCATGCTGTGCTAATGGCAGCTTTAGGGACACATTTACTTCTCCATTTTTCCTGAGAGGTGTCTAATGAGAAAATAACACTGACCTATTCACAGTCAGGGTGGCATGATTTGCTTGCTATTGCTTTAGCACCTGCAATTCAGCCATAGTCTAATCTTAGAGATATGGCTTGCTTCAACTTAATGTAAGGTAATAACCTACAATATTAAGGGATATTTATGAAACAAGTTTTTTGAAATTCTTTCCTCCTGCTCTTATTATCACTTAGTCTTGTTGAATGCTCTCAATCTTGAAACAGATTTCAGCTAGATGTAGAGAAAGCTGAGTAGTGGTGCTTATTCAGTTGGCTCTGTGATATTTTGCTCTTGCATTTTTACTTTGCTGTTCTGCTTCTCATTTTATTAGAATCTTAATGTTCTTGCACTGCTAATGAGTGATTGTTTTGTTTAATGATGTGTATGATGGAGAGAAAAGTAACAGTGGAATGTTATCTGAGGAAAATCCATCCGTCCATCCATCCATCCATCCATCCATCCATCCATCCATCCATCCATCCATCCATATTTTTAAAAAAAGTTAATAGGTTTTCCCAACAGCATCAGAAGGGTGATTCTTGCACAAAACACTTGTGGTCTGTTAACATGACAGAGGATCTCCCTAACCTCCACATCCTCCTGCAGACATGATCAGCTCTTTTCTGTTTTTTTTAACCTGCTTTGCAACTTGGAGCAAAGGCAAAGCAAAGAAAGTGAAAGACTTGCCAGAGCAGTGGGAAGAGAGATTGCAGGCTGGAAAAAGGAGTCTGTGGTTTGAGGAGGGAGGAGGAAGTTGGGAGGTGGCCGTGCTCTCCCCAGCCTGGAGGAAATATGAGAGCTGCTGCTTGTGCTACCTCTACTCCTTTCTCTTCTCATGCAGAAAAACAGCCCGAATTTCCTGGTATGTTCCATCAAAATTTTGCTGCAGGACTTTATTTCACTTCCTTTTTCAGTGTCTTCAGTTTCTTAACAGAGCTGTAGCTGGGCCCTTCCCTAAAACAGCCAGGGAGTTGAAATATGTCCTTCTCTTTCCCACTTTGACCCCCAAGTCTTCCTGCATTTCAAATAGAAGGCAGTCCATGGCAACATGCATATTTTTATCTTTAAGTAAGAGCTCTCTCATTTTGCAGTGTACTTCTTTAGTGAGAGAACTGGGAGAGAGTAGTTATTTCTGCTCCTTGAATGCTGAACAATCATTTTCTCTTACACATTCCTGCCTGAACAGGTTGCTTCTCCTGATGACAGTGTTGAAGTAAATGGTAGTTTGAAGGAAAAAATCCTTATCAACATCGTGAGGCTGAGGTATATATATATGTGTGTGTGTGTATATATATATATCTGTAAAATTCTATTATAGGAGAGAAAGTTATATAAGAAAGAATCAGCAGTCATAGCTTCAATAGCTAATACTGGGTATTATTATTGCTGTCCTTACTTCACAGAGAATCTTCCTGCAATGAATTGTCCAGGCTCTTGGACAAGGATCAAATGACTAACAGTTATATTTTATTTTTAGTTTGGACTGACATAGTTACCAGGAATATTTCCATATTGAAGAACTGCAAGATGTTTCTGTAAATGACTGCTCTGCCATATCCATACCAGGGTTATAGGCAGACAGGCAGAACTAGGACACAGGTTCCTACAAACTTCACATCTTGTGGTCTTGAGATATCTTAAACTTTCCCCTAAGAGCCTTTCTTCTGGTCATCCAAAGGAAGATGTCTCCTTCCTCTGTTGCTGTCAGTGCTTGCACGGCCAGAAACAACTGAAATAAGTTGATTTCTTATTTTACTTTAAAATGTAAACAACTTTTTAGTTTTGTCTATTTCTTTTAAATCCACGTTGCCTCAGGTGCCAATTACCAATGTATTGTACAAGAATGGGCACAGCTGACGTCAAAGCATACAGCGGCATACATGGGAATTCCTTAAGCCATGTTTGGGGCTTAAAAGACTTAGAGTACAGCTACTCCTTCAGTCACAGCACTTGATACTTGTTAGAGCCTTTATTTAGAAGGACTGCAATTCTTTGCTTCTCTGACTCGTAAGGTTATTTTTCTAATAAGATTATTTTCGGAAGGGTAGAAGGAAGAAATTCAGAACTAAATGGTAGCCATCAGTCACTGTACATGGAAGAGTTACCTGGAATCTAAAAGAGAAATCCAGCCAGCTGCATCTCTGTCCCTGAGAAAAAAATGGTCTAGTGAGTCTCTGTCTTATTATCATGGTGGTACAATTTGTAAAAATTATTTTAACTGCTTCCTTCTTGAAGGAAAGAGAGTCTTCGTTTTTAGTCCATCTTGGATCTATTTCATTGTCCCCATTACCTCCTGAGAAAAAACAGCTTGTTTCTCCCTTCTCCTCTTCCATGTTGAATCATTCGAGAGTTCAGCAGCTTCTCACCTTGGCCCTGGTGGTCTCAGAATTAAAAACTCAGCTGTTCTGGATGCTTTTCAGAGTATACTTTGTTCATGGGCAACAAGAGTCCTGCAACAAGTGGCTCTGAAGTCACAGAGATGTTGAGCTGGTCCTTTGGGACCAGTGGTACAAGAATTGGTTAGCAGAAGATTCTGCTTTTGGAAGACATACAGAAAGAATCAGAGAAGTGGAGTTTGCTCCTGAGATGGAGGAAATGTAGCTGAGAGGCTGTAAGAGATGTTGAAGAAACAAATAATATTTTTGCTGAATACAGACAAGACTTCTGGAATCTAAATTAGCCAAACAGCCTGAGACTTGAAGTATTTTGAGCATGTCCTCTCTAAGATACCTCAAAGGGATTTGATCATCAGAAAAAGATGCCCATGCAGCCTCTGAAGATGCTGCCCTTTGTTCTCAAGATCAAAAGATTATTTAATCTCTCTGAAAAACATCCAGTGCCCACTTTGCATTTCAACTTGTGCATGTACCAGGTAAAAAAGGAGCCAGCACTACCAGAAGTTGGAAACTGGCCCCTGGCCCTGTGTGCCAGTGTGATGAAACCAATGCTCACCACCTTTGGGGCAGCACCTGCCTGTGTTTGCAGTGGTTTCTGTCCCACTTCCCAGAGATGCACCCCTGAGATCCCCAGGGTGAAAGGTGCACTTGACTGACTGCTGTGCTGAGCAGCACAGTTGATTTGAATCTATTCTTTTTGCTTTTATATACTGCTATTAGAATCTTTCTTTGGATCCTTTACTGTTATATGTGGATGCTTTGAAGATTCAAAAATGTACCATTGTAACTCTGTGCCAGTGAGGACCACTGGTCTTTGGAGACATAGAAACAGGAGGTTGAGTGACGTGGTCCAGCCCTGGTTCCTCTGGGGTCTGTGTGTCACAGCCCCAGATCATCACCATGCCTCGACCCTGGCTCCCAGAAGGGACCATTTGATTTCTGGAGGGAAGAATAAAGTGAGAAAGTGGCTGAGGGAGTTAACTGGGGGACAAGAAGAAGGGGATACGGTCATGTTTGTGTCACTGTGATGCTGTGCCAGCAACTGCCTCAGCTCCCTGCTGTGACTTGTCTGGGAGAGATGCCAGTGGGTGCCCAGCCCAGCCCAGCGCTGACAGGCAGCTACTTATCTTTCATGCTCTCCTGGTCTATCCTCATGTGAAGCATTATCCTCTGTACCACTGGTGCTGGGCAGCTGCTCTCTGGCACACCCAAGGCAGTGGTTCTCTTCCAGGGTTGTTGTGATGGCCAAAATCTGGCTTCCCCAGGGCATGCAGCCTAGAAGGGGTGACGTGTCCATCCCCTCTTTTTTGTTCCATAGGAACAATCTGAGCTGTAGTTTCAATTTTAGGCTATAGAACTGGCAGCCTTTCTTACAGACTGGTCCTGGGTGCTGAAAGGTTGGTTGGTATGCAATTCTGGCACCTTGAAAAAGGCCCTTTTGCATGATTTTCTGAAGAGCCTCTTGGACACTGTTAAAAACCTCTGAACTTTTGAAAAGTGACAGTCTTTTAGTCTGGAAACTCATATGGTTCATCCTTTGCAGGAAAAAGATTGATGGTCTTCAAGGTTTGGCTCTGAAATGGCCATTCATTCTCATGAAGGAAATAGAGATGCAGACCACTTTTTACTTTGTCTCAGAAGAAATGTCCCCAGACATGTCCCCTTTGTGAACTTGATCGTATAATCTCATCCTATGATACAGCAAAGTCCCTGGGCTTCCTGAATGTCAAATGGAGTTTTAATTTGTTTTCCAAAATAGCAAAAACTCTGGAATGTGTGTACTTTGTAGTACTTTTTTCAAGCTCACCTGCTGACTACATTTACACCAGCTTCTGGAAAAACATGACTTAATCTTACTTCTCATATGTTCAGGCCACCTTATTACTGCAGGGAGCCACCTGAGAAATGTGTTAATGGCCATATGCCAGCATGCTCAGCTCTATAAAACCACTGAGATGAACCTGCTCCAACTGCTGAAAGCCAGAAACAGCTACCCTCTTGTCTACACCAGGAAAACTACAACTTGTTAAATTGCCATCGGCCAGCAGCTGCTCCTGGGCTGGCAATGGTGGAACTGGTAAATGGAGCTCAGGCATATTTAACACTACAATAAAACATAATTTTGAATTACAGAGCAGACTGGTAATGCTGCCTATTATCAAGGTTGTTTGACACTTCCCATTATAAGACTCTATTTTCAGCCACTTGCAAGTTTGCCAATTTTTAACAGCTTGCATTGAGATTTCTTTAACTTGGTGTCTGCCTCTTGCTGGATATTCTGTTATTATTGTTTAAGAAGAAAAAATAGCATTTAGTCAGAGCAACTCAGCTGTTTCCAAGAAGGAGGACTGAGAAAATATCTTGTTAGTCCTGTTAAATTTAAGTGACCTTTTCTTTTAACAGCTCAGAGGCAGGATTTGGCAACAGAGGAGAGTTGCTGTCACAGATGCTTGTGCCTTTTCTGTGAATATTGACCAAAACAGGTTGACATGCAAGTTCTCAAAACACTTGAGTTAACACCAGCTACCAGGTCTTTAATTCCTGGCAGCTAATTTGTCCATAGGTGTGATGCCTGTGGTCTGTGCAGGTCTGGTCTTCAGAGAGGGGAATCTGGTTCCCCAGGAGCCTGGGTCTGTGCATGGACACTGGGGACATGCAGTGCCCAACTTCCCTATGGCTCTAGACTGAGCCTGGGCTGTACAAAGGAGGGGAGTGAAAGAATTAAATGGGGCAGAATGCCCCAATTGTCTGCAAGACAATTTTTGAGTGCTTTTGGGAGCTTTCAGGTGTGTATGATATATGTGGAGGACCCTATAGGTAATAGATGTGTGTGCACCTACACACTGTTCACAGTCATCCCTTGTAACTGTCATCTGTTAAGCTACAAATGCAAGCCAAAAATCAAATTTATTAATAGTCCTTGTCAATAATTTTGGGGTTTTTTTCTGGATATGATGGCAGAAATCAGATTATTTATCATAGAACACTACAGGCAATCAACACTGAAGTTACTTTTGCTCTTGTTCACTGTAGGTTTTTCACCAGTAACATGTGGCTTTTTAGTTATTCTTTGGTATTGTATAAAGACACTGCTGAAGCTGGGTGCTACTCATGCCTGCATGTTACTACAGGTGCTGGTGAAATTTCAGTCCCTCCCTACAGCACTCACTGCCAGTGTCTGAAGGGAAAAAAAGGGAAAGCACAGAAATCTGTCTGCTTTTAACTATGCTGCTCATCCAATGCTTACAGTAGCTATGGCCTGGCCATCAAAATGCCCTTATTCATTCAGTTTTCTATTGGCCTACTTACATCGAAATTGTGGGAGCATCTTGGCTTGTTTTGCTGAGCTCCTAAAATTGGCAGGCTCAGCATCTCTGGGCTGGCACTCGAGCATTAATCTTTATCTACTACATATCTACACCTGCAAATGGTGGGACAGCCAAAAGCCTACACCAAAGGGCCCAGAGAATCATGAAATCAATTATACTACTTATTTTCAGGCAAACTGGATTATGGTGGGGTTCAGCTATCCAAAGACATGAACTTTCAGTTGGTGATGAGGCATGGCTGCAGGAAGATTAAATTTAAAAATAAAATTTAATTAAAATTCATACCTTCATTATGCACTTCTCTGTGCTTAATGATATCAGACTAAGACACTTTAAACCTAAGGCAATTTTGTTTGTTGGTTTTTTTTTTCTGTTTGTCTGTTTTATAAAATCACTTTGAAGCTGAAGGTGGATGAGAATCCTTTAATAACCCATCAATAAAACCACTTAGCAGAGCTGAATAACAACTGTGACAGGTGACCTTCCTTTTCTCACAAGTCCTCTATTAGTTCTCATTATCTTGCCCCTAGGTCACTTTTTGTGGCCTTTCAAGGCCATTTCTTTTTTTTTCCGCTGACATAAACTTCCTTTTTGTGTTTCTTTTTGTTTGGAGATGAGCACATGACATTTGTTTGGGGAGTATGTCACTCACAGGAGATGCCTACAGAAGAATGACTTGTTTGCCATAGCAGGAGTTCTCTTACTGAAGAGTGAGCTGAGGGAGGGGAGGAAGGGCAGTGAGAAGTGATCCCTAAGCGTGTCTGATTCAAATGACATGAGGCACTAAAATCCTCATCTGTAGCTGAATTCTGCTCCATATTTGAAGCTGATGGTGCCACCTCCCCAACCTTTTCTGAGCATGTTTTGATGCACAGGTGAAATAATCTGCCTTTCCTCTGGCTACCTCTGTGAACCTCTGCCATTGCTTCAGTTTTTCTTCAAAGTCTATGAAATCAAGAAATTACTATTGGAGCTCTCTTTTCTGTCCAGCAACAGTACTGTTCTGGTTTCCAGGTTTGTCTCCACACAGGTGCTGCTTAATTCTTCCCAACTCTCTGATATCTGGAATTAGAAGCAATTAAATCCTTTCTCCTATGGTGTATTAGCTAAGCTTGTGACATTCAGTGGATTTACAGCTGCCAAACAAGAGGCTTTTTTAAAAGCCCTTGCATTAATATTATTTTTATTCCCGTGACTTGTTTTGTGTAACTTGGATCTTTGCAACAATGCTGGTAGGTGGTAGTGATGAATAAATAATCAAATCTGTTAGTAAAATGCTGCATTTTGCTCTGATTTACTTGCAGATATTTGAAGTGGATGTGAAATCGGGCAGAGTTGATGTGGAAGGGGAGGGAGAGAGAGACAGCTTTTTATGGAGGTATCTGTTTCTTTAAAGTATACTGGGATGTTACACTGCAGTATTTTGATCAGAACAGTTGAGCACTGTCTATATTTCATGTTTCAATAGTAACTTTTTCTTATCCAATTTTGCTTTAGACATGAAAACGCAATTTCTAACGTTTTAACAAGTAAAACAAGAAACTTTGCATGGAAAGAACTAGAAATGAAGTTTCTGGAGACATGTTTTCTTTTTCTAAATGCTGACAAATAACTCCTGCCAAATGCTACATAAAGGAGAAAAGGAAACATATGGCAGTTCAACAGGAGTGAAAAGATGAGCTAATCCAGCATCCAACAAGTCTTTGGATGAGACTATAATAAAACCAACCAGCCTTTATCATGCTTGATAGCACCACTATAATTAGGAGTCTGTCACCAGCTTCATAATGAACTCTTAGCCCTATTTTCTGGGGTTTATAGTCTGGTAGTAAGAGTCACTTTGGGTTGCAACTTGGCATACTAGACCTCTCTGTGCAGAATGCTCAAATCTAGCTTGCAGGTTTTAAATAAACTGACTGTTAAAAGTCACTGGAACAAGAGGGGGTTGTTCCAGTGATGAGTAAGTTGTGCTTATAAACTGTCCTGGGTGTTAAGGAGTCAGTATCTAGGGTGATTTATTTGCCATTAGCATGAAAAATACAAATATGCAGTTCAGAATCCTGTTGTGCTCTTACACTGCCTTGTAGGAATCAAGAATGTAAGGAATCAAGATTTGTATTTACTTTTTTTCCCTCCCTTGGTTTTATGATCCCTGCACATGCCCTAGGAGAAGCTGCTGCTGCAGGGCTGGGGACAAGCATTTGCTCTACTCTGCCTTAAAAATGTTCTTGTAGGGAAACTCATTCTTTTCAAGTTAGGTCTTCAGTCTTAGGGAGAAGTCTGGCAGACAAGGCAAAAATCCAGCCTGCTTCTTTCTCTCTTCTTTCCCTCCATCCTTGAGCTGCTGGCAGAGGGACTGGCTGTGCAGAAGATGTCTCAGTTGTGTACAGAGAGATGCAGTTAATTCTGAATAAAGGGGTCTAAGCTTCAGGAAGTGTCCAATTTTTTTCTGAACCCAGAATGATTGCATATCTAATCCCAGGTACTAGAAGCTGAAATGAGCCCTCTCTAAATCTTATATGTTGTCCTCTCTTCCTTGCAGCGTGGGAGTTTCTCAGCACCTCAGGATGTGTAATGTAGCTGTTTGAGAATGCTCACAGGAGACAGGGCAGAGCTCTCACAATAGCATCTCCTCTGCAGAGCATGGGTCTAGCAATGAAAGGTCAAATATTTGTATGCTAAGGCTGTGGGTTCAGATTACAGCTAGATGCCTAATGAGATTTTCAGAAACATTGAAGCTCCCCTGCAGCCTTGTCTGCCAGACTCTTTAAGAGTCTGGCTTAAATGGAATAACTAGGCAACCTCAATAACTTGCAGAAAACCTGAGTAGGTCAGTCCTGTCCCGGTATGACTCAACCTCCTGACTTGTATGTAAAAGCAAAGGTGAACTGAAGTGTATCCAGTTCACATTTAATATACAATAAATGTTAACTTTCCCTCCCAAGCACTTCAGGAGAGTCTTTGATGTTCATTTGATGAAGGGGAAGAGGGTGGGAGAGGATTGATATTCATGAGGTGCTGCAGTAGTCCTAAGTCTAGCAGGTCAGGCAGCTGAGTGGTGCCTCTGAATCACTGCAGAAAAAAACAACTTAAAACCCACACACATGAGTGCTGGAGACCAGGGAGTGGGGTGTGTCTCACAACCCCTCTAACTCCCTGCTGCACTGCTTCTGCTTGTCAGAAAGAGACAGCCTGTGCTGCTTTTCTGACAAAGAGACCTCCCCAAAGCTCTACATTTATGAATCAGTAATTCATAAATTAGCAGC
Organism: Oenanthe melanoleuca; assembly: GCF_029582105.1. NCBI lineage: Eukaryota > Metazoa > Chordata > Aves > Passeriformes > Muscicapidae > Oenanthe > Oenanthe melanoleuca. Next base: position 50,792,120 of record NC_079334.1, read on the forward strand.
TGTAAGGTTGGCAGTCTCTTCAGACGGCTATGCCAGGTTTTGCTTTGTCAACTGAGAGGCTGACCCATAAAGGCTATGCCTGTAAGCTCAAGAGTTGGGAAATCTTGTCCCTTGAAGAGACATCATGCTGTTGGGGCCATCATGCCTTGTCTCCAGGCGAACCCCACGGGAGCCAGGAAATGCTGCCTCTGGCAGATCCCTTGGCCCCAAGCCCTCGGTCCTGCTGCACCCCATTCAAACCATGCTGGCACCCTGCTGCTGACTTCTGACCTAGCTGGCCAGGGAGGACAATGGCAAGGAGAGTGGTAACATATGTGCCTCTATACACACACATTCTTGGCTTGCTCACCTCTATCTGCTGGCAGGCATGTGGGAGCAAGCAGCTGCTCACACTACTAGTTGCATTGCACTCTTCATTGGGCCCTGTGCCTTCCAGCCATGGAGCATGGATGTGAACCAAGTGTGACAGCCTTCTGCAGAAAGGAGAGGTGGTGTAAAGAAGAAGGAGACAAGGCAGGCAGGGACCTCTGCTTGGCTCTTGGAGTGCAGATGTGCAAGATCCTGGCTTGTGGCATCAGGGGGTAAAGGGAGACTTTTACCACTGGAGTCCCTACTAGTGGCCACTTGGAAAGCATTGAGTATATTCTAGCATTCCTGGAAGAGAGGCATGCAGAACCTCCAAGAGGAACACTGTGAATGAGTGAGATTCACTCAAATCCACGAGCCATGTACTGCATAGGAGCTGCTCATAATAACAACTTTGATATGGGCACTGAAGATTGATATGGGCACTGAAAGATTAGTGCATGGACATGGGAGACCTGTGTGGGTAAAGTTTTGATCAGTAGGAAAAAAATAAGCTGAGATATTAAATCAAGAATATAAAGATGATCACAGAAGGAAGCCACTGTACAATTTCATTGAAAGGAAGGCTTTTTAGAAATTCCATTAATTAGAATATTTTTCATCTCCTTGCTTCATCCTAATTTAGAGAGAAATGTGGAAGCACCTTCCAGCTTTTGTTTCACAGCAGAAGCTTGCATAACCCTTCAGTTGGCATTTTCAAATTACAGTATAAATTACAAAAGGAAAAGTTGCAGTTGATGTGGAAAACACAATCTGTATCTACAAAGACTTCTGTTTAAAAATGCTCATTTATACTCTTCTCCTGAAAGTGTGACAGCTCATCTTACTAGCAGGACTTTTTTTTTAAATTTGTGTTGTTTAACATCTTTCTGAAAAAAAGCTCTAAAATAGAGCTCCCTTCCCTTCCCTTCATCACAATTTCTATCCTTTCCATGCAAATGTAATTCAGAAAAATATATAGATAAGCATTTTTAATATTACCTTTCTTGGAACTTAGGAATTAATTACTTCATGCTCAGCAGTAGCTTCCTCTTCTGCTCCTGAGTAAGGCAATGGCTAATTTCAGAAAAGCCTGTGAAGAAAAATGATCGACTCTCAAACAGCAAGGATAGACTCTGGATGTTTATCTTCACTAAAACATACCAGCTGTTCCTCTCCTAAAATAAGATAATTAGGTATTTGACTTTTTTTTTTTAAGATTTGCTACCAAATACTTCTTATAAAAAACAGTCTGCTATTTTTTTCATGTGACCCATGGAGCAAATGCTTTAAGGAAGCTATTTTTTTCTGTTGCCATTAATAGTCAAACTGTCATACTTCAACTATCAAGCTATGAGGTTTCATTTTTGACACCCTTCTGGAGCCAGTAATTTTAAAAAAATTACCTAAAATGCACTTTGGTATAACAGCTGAGCAGTGGAGACTGAACCTTTCCTTTGTTTTTCTTATGCTTCTGAGTTCCATTTTGAAAGTTCTTGGGGTTTTGGCAATTTCTGAGTTTGACAAAACTATAGAGTGAAATAAGAAACAGACAAGAAGGAGGAGAGCAGCAATTTTCCTGCCTCTGAGGAAGCTGGGTGCCACACCACTGACTCTTCCAGGAGGCAGATGATTGGGGAGGTAATGCTGTGCCATCACCCCTGGCCCATGCCTGGGGACTAAATGCTGCCTATTGACTGTGAATTTTGCCTTACCAGTAGATGCCTAAAGTTGTATTATTCCCTCGTATTCCAAGTGCTCAGAGGGGAAAGCTATTTCTTCTTCTCTTGCTATAATCTCCTAACAGTTAAGGAGCTTTAAGTTCCCCATCCCTCTGGTACTTCCCTGAGGCTTCAAAAAAGAGTCTCTGCCACTCTAGTCCCCTCTTTAGTCTTTCCAATCCTTCTGCCTCTCCAGTCACCTCCTCTTCCATTTCTTAGCTGTTCTTTATGGGTTTTCTGAGGAACAGCAGCTGTGTTTGATGTGATTCTTGTTAGTGCCATTGGTAAGCTTATCATGGAGCAGTTAAATTGTTTTGCACTTAGTAATTTCATTCTGCTGTGTTTTGATTGTAAGGAGAAGGAGACTGTTGCTATCTGTCTTCAAGCTCAGGAAGTGGCCACTGAGATACATAAGTCCCCAACCTATTTGAAAATACTGGTTTTGGCAAAACCAGATATACCACAGTTATTTTTAGTAGAACCCTTCATTTTCCAAAGTTGATGATTTTGGTTTTCCATTTGCCCTGGATAAGATTATTTTTCAAACCCATAATACATTTATAGTTATGGTCATCCATTTAGAAACTGAAACCACAGAGTAGGGAGGCAGAGGAGCCCTGCACATACTCATCATGCTGTGATGGTGTGTGAGAAATGAGCCTGAGCACTGCAGTGCTCTCTCTCACTCAGTCTGAATCCTCCACAGAACTTACTGCTTTCTGCTCTCCAAGTGTAAAGGCTGGGAACCATTTCTGGGTAAATGGAATTCTTTTGCAGGAAGAGTTTTGCTTGCAAAACTTTACTTCTGCAGGAAAAGAAAAGGAAGCAATGAGGCCTCAGAACTGAGCAAAAATGGACACATAAAAGCACTGTAGTTGTGGATTAAATCAACACAGCATGTGTGTTTTGGATTTGTGCACACATGGTAATAAAAGCCAGCAAAACTCTTCATGGGATTTTACTGAGAAGAAGTTAATGCAGATGCCAAATCCATTTATCATTTCATTGGTTTTGTGCCACTGTCCCTTATGGCCTTCTCCAGGCTGTAAGCAGTGAACACTTTCTCCCACAGTACAAACACTCATGCTGTTTTTAATCGCTTCCTCACCACTCCACTGCCTATATGTTTTGTGGCACCAGCAGTTTTTCTCTTATAGGGGGCTAGGGACATTGCTTTAAGAAATAAAAGTATTTGGTGTGAGAACAGGGTTGGCCCAGAAACAGCCTGGGAGGACTTGGGGGAAAGTTGTTTATGACAGGACTACCCAACTTCTACTCCTTTTTCCAATTAATAAATTCTACTTTTTCTCTACCCTGTGCCTTCTCCACACTGCTTTCCCCCCACAGCTCCTCCAATTAGAAAGGGTAGATTCCACAACCACTCATGTATTTGTGGTCTACCTGAGGAGGCTGGTGTAAGGTTGAGTTCTTCCACAGCCTCCTCCTGCTGCCCTAGGGAAGGTGTCCTGCCTCAGTTGCTCTGTCAGAGCACACAGTCAATTCAGGTTTTTCCTGCACTTCACTGATTTTGCAGTTGTTCCCTCCCATTACTGCTTGAAGATATAACACATCTAGTGCTGCCAGCATTCCCTAGCTGATGGTTGAGAGGTGCTTCACTTTGGTCCTTGAGGTGAACATCTAGTTTTGCTTTTATTCTTCTCTCACCCTCCAGAGACACAAGAGTTGACATCAAGAGCTGTTGGGCAGATCACAGCTCCTCTTCTGACCACTCTGTCAGCTGGTCAGAATCAGCAGGGATAGTTTGAGTAAAGGTCTTCACACACCTGGCAGGTTTTGGCAGATACAGGCAAGGGAGGGAGCACCATCCAAAGGGCTCTGCTGAGGCTTTGTAGGTTGGTAATATCCACAGGAGTCTGGACAAGAACTGTGCTGAAGACAGTCACTGCTCCAGCTGGAGGAACTGAAGCTGGGAGATGGTATCTGGCTACAAGTTGTGACTAGTGTTTGTGACTTGCATTATAGCAAATCTTTTCTCCCAGTCTTGGGCAAGAACACAGTCAAGGAAGAGTGTACTTCAAACTGAGGGTTGTGTTGTCGTGTGCATTCTTAGCTCTGGTATGTGGTTATGGGATCCAAGAGGATTTGTCACAGCTGGTGGCCATAATTTGCACCCTGAATGTTCAGAGAACACATTATTTTAGAGAAGATGAGCACTGAGCTCACCTCAGTTTAGACCTTGGTGGGTGGAGTACAGCAAACGTGGTTGTGCCTGAAAACAAAAATTGATACTATGATAAGCTGATTCACAGAACATCCAACTGATGCTTTCTGGAGAGCCTCAGGATAACAACAAATGCAGTCATCAACAGAGAATTAAGTCAGGGTGAAGGTGTAAAATGATCTGTTGGTCTTCTTATAGTCTAGTTAGACTAGAGTGCCCTTCTGTCATGGTACAGGCATGCATGAATATGGGTTCAGAAGAGGAGGTAATTTGTTGGATTGTCAGTCTCTTCTGTCAGGTAACAAGCACCAAGACGAGAGGAAATTGCACCAGAGAAGGTTTAGATTGGATATTGGGAGAGATTTATTCACTGAAAGTGTAATCAGATATTGCAACAGGCTGCCCAGGGAAGTCACCATCCCTGGAAGTATTCAGAAGCATGTAGATGTAACTCTGGGCCCTGCAGTTTAGTGGTGGATGTGGTGGTGCTGGGTTAATGCTTACACTTGGTCATTATAAAGATTCTGTGATTCATGAAGCATTGTGAGCTGGAAGGCCACTATGTGGTGGTATTTGCAGAGCAAGGAATTTGACAACTTTCTGTATCCTTCATCAGCAAAACCAGAGAGAATTTTCAGCTTTTTGGGCTTCTCTGTCCCTAGTGAAGATCACCACCAACTCAAACTGCTTTTTTGTGGGGCAAAATTTTTGTCCTGAGTCTGTTTGTCTGTGTGTGTGCAACAAAACCACAGAGACACATTTCTTTCCTTTGTACTTGTTTAATAGTTTTCACAGAACTGATCCAGCCTGGGCTTTTTTCCCCCTACTTTTGGCAGCCTTTTTGTGAGTTGAGTTGCTTCCATGCAGCACAGCTGATGATGGGCTGTGGAGCAAGGACACATCAGCAGTGTAAGCAGAGAGTGCTGCCAGAACCTTGCTGTGCATCTTCAGCCTCATCTGTCTGTTGAGCTGTCTTTCTATGTCTTTGCTCTAGTGTCTCTGAAATACTACAAAAATCCCTGCCATGGCAAGAGTGGTCACTTCTAGCAGAGGTGTGGAAGGTGTAGGAGCTGATCCCTGTGAAAAAGGAGGAAGGACTGAAAATGCCTCCAGTCAGCACTGTGTTCAGAGGATCCCTTCCATGGAGTAAGGCTGTAAAGCTCTGCTGCCTGTCCTCTCAGTGCTATGGTGTGAGAGATAACTGTGCTCTCCTCTAAAACAGATGAAATCTGTTTCCATTGCACAAAGGTGCATTGTTCCCTTTAGTGCTGAAGGAGCTGAGTTTCCCTGTAGGCCCTAGTTGTAATTTGCCTCTCTTGCTTTCAAAGGTATCTGTCTATTCTGAAAAAAAAAAAAATTCATTTATTCATTTTCCTTGGAGCCTGCCTTCAGACTCACCAACAATAAAAAAAAAGCCACTGAAAAGTGAAACTGCAGGCTTGTTCCTTCCTTGATTCATGGTGGTATTTACCAAGAATGTGGTGGGACTTTGACTGATGCTCTCCCAACAGGAGATCCCCACTGCAATACACGTACCTCCCAAACAGCTCAAGTGAAAATGAACTCTTCAAGTATTTTCTTTCTCTTCCAAGTAAATCCACAATTAATTCAATTTTGGTATGTTCTTCTGACTGTTCTCACATCTACTTCATCTCTTGCATGATAGTCAGCCAATAAATCCTTTAATTTTGGAGAAACAATTCAGAAGGTTGAATTTTGGTATTTTCTCTCAACTTTCATTTTCTGTCAGAGTAATGTATAGCCTTTGAAGTTGATATCAGCTTAGGTTTGGTCTCCACAAAAATTATTTGAAATGAGACATGCTGTCATCCAGTAGCTGGCTTTTGGATGGGGTTTTAGGTAGTGGAACTCATGAAGTTCAGTCTGATGTGTATTTTATAATATCCATGGAATTCCAGTATTTGAAATCTGTGTTGAGAAAGCAGAGTGGGAAACAGCTTTGTCTGCCCCAGCATTGTCTGATCATGCAATCTCTTGTTGCCTTTTGACACCATCAAACCTGGACATCACTAAAGTGAAATTTAATCTGATAACATGCTGGCTTTTCTTAGGAACTGCTTGTAAGCAAGAGTTAGCAGGCCTGCAGAGAGTGCAGTGTGGATGGTTTCTGGCAGTGTGGCACAGCTGCTGCAGGTGCATTGCCTGAACAGCCAGATTACAAGGCTCCTATTGCAGGGTCTGCACTGTTCCCACCAGTAGCTGCTGACACTGCACATGGTTGTGTGTTTTGGATCTGTTTCATGCCTTGTTCTCCAGAGGCAAGTCACTCTAGTTTGTGGAGATACCTCAAAAGAGAGGCAGTTGCTGTCCAATGAACATGTCTTATTTGGCTTTACATATGAAAACATTTGCTAGGGTTTTCTTACGCCTGTTGGCAGAAAGGTGTTCTTTTAAAGAATTGCCAGTAATAATAAAAACTACTTCAAATAAGGTCTGAGTTTCTTGACTACAAGTGGGAAATTATGTAGATTACCAGCCTGAGAACCCTCTGATACTCCATGTCATGATTAGAGGGTGTGCAAGTCTATTTGAGGACGTAGCTGATTTAAACTACTTGGGTTCCATAGCTAAGTTACTTCAGGTAATGTTTAACAGCTGTTTACTAACAATGAGATATAATATGTTACAGAAGATGTAGTTTGTTTGCTATTTGTGACCTTCTCTCATTTTAAAGTAATGCTTGCACTAATGACTGGCTTCAAGCCTTTAAAAAGGGGATATTTTTACTAATTGATTTCATACTGAATTTACATGACTAAATATTGAATAGAGGTTTTCTTTAGCTATGTGACATGGTCTGATTTGTTGGCCTTGAAATAGATAACTGGAAGATAAGATGGCAGCTTTTTTAAAAAGAAAGTGGCTGGATTTGACACTCAGTTTAAGAATCTCTTACTCTCTGTGTGCACCCATGCATATGATTTAAACCACATTTCTGGAATACACATGGAAGTTATTTAAAGGCAAGAAGTGAGTCGTGTGTATGTGAAATGTAGTCTTGTAGATCTAACCATGTCTGTGTATATATATATTTGATGTTTTTAAAATATATGCATATTACTGGATACTAATTCATCTCACTGAGACATACCACAATAACCTTAACAGCCACCATGGGAATGTCATCCCCTGTGGCCCATCTAGCATTTCTGTTAAGAAGTTGTCATTGCCACCTTCCAGAAATCTGGTTTGGGCTGCCTTTTCCTCCTTGAGTTCAGAGAGGTTGAAGTCTCCCTTGGGAACTAGAGTCTGTGGTCTGGAGACTTCCTAGAGTTGTTTTCAGAAGACTTCATCAACGTCCTCACTGTGTGGTCTGCAACAACCTCCGATCACAGTGCCACCCTCATTGATCTCTCTTTTAATGCCAGCCCACAGGCATTCACCCAGGCTATTGTCCATCCCATAAATGAGAGCCACACATCTGAGTGCTCTTTCATGTAAAGGGCAACAATTCTACATTGTTCTGTTTTCTTAGGTGGATCTCTCTCATAGTTTCAATTGCTCAAGAGAGCTCCATGGTCATAAAAGCCACATCTCTCTGAGATACCAGTCAGCATGCAGCCAGACATGTATTGGCAGGATTGGACATGTGTGTGCACTCCTCCCTGTGCTTTTCTCTTTTGCATTTAGGATCAAGGAGAGCATAGCTTAGACTCCAGCCTTTACCCATAGAGCTCTTTTCAATTCCAGGTCTAACATGGCAGTGTTATGGATGAGCAATAAGAGGTGATATTTGTAGCTATAGGATAGTGAGCTTCAGTTTTTCAGCATTGCAAATTTGGCACCCAACAAATAAATTATGTCCCATGCCAGCATCTTGCATCAGTAGATGAGTGCCTTTGAGCCCTACAGAAGGGACTCTCCAGCCACTGTTATCCAGCCCTTCTTTGTGGTGTTCATACTTCATTAAGGCCTTGTAGACCTTGAAACCCCACTTCATGCAATTTGCTCCTCATCCCAGGCTATTATATCACAGAACCAGTCCTGTCCTTCAGGCCTGAGGGCAGAGCACGAGTCTCTGTCCTGCCCCAGAAGTCCCAAGCTGCCAGCTGCTCGGGAATGTACGTCCACCAACTTCCCTCCTTCTTCACGTTGTGTACCTTGGGCTCTTGCTTTTGCAAGACCATGAAGAACCTGCTTGTCTCCTGTTCTCCCTCTACTCCCTCCCTTCCACAGCCCCCTTAGGTGGGTGCCCAGTGCTCCATGGTGCTGCACTTCTCTGGGAGAGGCCATGGAGGAGGTGGGGGCGAGCGCCTGCTCTGGGCTGTGGCAGCAGATTTGCTACAGTGCTACTTCCAGCCACTGCTGCAGATCCAGAACTGCCAATTCAGGTGGGAAGGCTGAAGCGATAAGAGCCCTGGGTGTCTTGTACAAGAAGGAGAGGAAGTTAATTCCTGAGGATTCCCTGTGGCAGTGTTTTACCACACTCTTGTTGGGACAGGAGGACGTGGAGTAGGTCTCCAGCAAAGGGGGCTCTGCTGGGCTGGAGGGATCCTGAGAGAACACTGCTGGGTAGCTAAGCTTAATTTTTGTAAATAGTGTTTTAAAAGGCTGGTCCTGACAACAGTGAAAAATACTTCTTGCTTTCATGTCTCCAGGCATCCTGTTAACAGGTTTGGTGCAGTCAACATCTCAATTTCAAGAGTATAAAAAACTGTAGAGTTGCTTTTTTGTTTTGTGTGTATTTTTGCTATGGGGTATAGTGATACCTTTCCTGGAATCTTTTTCCAAAAAAACCCAAGTTATCAAATTTTGATAAGTCACTTTTGCCATTAATGGCCACATTTGAGAGAACTTTTTAAGCACTTGAGTATTCTCACATGAAAGTCAGTCATTGTTTCTGTTGGTATTGGTTGTTTCTAATTTGTGGAGTTCCTTTTCTTCATTCAAATGCATGTCTCAGCCTCATCAGAATATTAATAAGTAGGTTTTTATGCATAAGTATTTATTTCCAGACGCAATTTGCAGCTGTTATGGTTTGTTGGATCAGCGATTTCATTTTTTAATGAAAATTCTAAGGAGGTTTTGATTATGGAATTCAATGTCTTGAAAAGAGCTATTAAGTATCAATGTATCAATTCCTGCTTTTTAAAAAAATTGCTTTTAAAACTGTTTAATTTATCCATGGTACCTCTAATTTTAAAAGTCTGGATGACAGAAGACTTCTGTCCCCTTAACGATTTGGAAAATAAATAAAAAACTTTTAGGTCTAATTCAGACTCACAAAAGGAAGTAATAATCTAGAACAACATGTAGGATGATTCCTCAGGTCTTTTTGTGTTCCAGAAAGCCCCTTGAGAATGTTTTGGGAAGCGTTTTTAAAGGCAGAGGTCCTTCTGTGGTGGGTGGATGTGGGTTTTTTTTAGCATAGGAGAAGGCATTACCCAAAATTGCACAGTCCAACTGCCCACTGGAAGTGCAGCCTTTCCCCCAGGATTTCATGTTTGAGCCACTCCTCCCGCATTAGCTCTTGTGAAGCTGGTGGGGAGAGGGGGAAAGCTTACTTGGCCCTGCATAGGTTAAAAAGCCCTGTGCAGCACTTTGGAGGAAGGCACAGGAACAGTGTGGCTATTTGTGTGCCCACAAGTGTGGCGAGACTGTGGTTTACATTCTGCTGACAAACGACTTGGTTGCCATCCAGCTCAAGTTGGAAACAAAATTGTAAGCTCTAACTGAGCTGGGTCCTGCAGCTGTTCACCACATCTGGGCTTCTGTAGAGTCCCACCCCCAAGCTGCTCCCATAGCAGGGCTCTGCACATCCTCCTTAGACAATTATTCAGCAGGATCCAGTCGAGGGCTGGCTTCGTGTTTGCTGGGGTTTGTTGGCCCTGAGACTGGCCTGTCTGAGGGAAGAACAGTCCTGGAAGATGTCTGGAGAGCTCATCCCTGCAACTTTGCTTGTTTGTCAGTGCTGAGGGCTGGGGAATCCATTTTGCAGTGCACAGAGCAGTGTGGGCTCTGCCCCCTCTTTGGCTGTGCCAGGAAGATGAAGATGAGACAGATTGAAAGGAGAATGATCAGCCTCCACTGAGCCATTGAGGTTTTCCTGATTTAGGGTGTGCAGTTAAAAAGGATATTATAGGTTTGCCTTGGGTACTGTAATATATGTTTTATTAGACCTTTGGGTGGGCTCCATGTCAGTTCTGGCATCCTCTCAGCCACCTTCTCCTACTGACTGCCCAAAGAGATGGTGCTGTCCCCATTCTTCCCTTTATCTTCTCTGCAGATTGCCTGTCTGCACAGCGAGCCAGCTCACCTATTACACAGCCAAACTGCACCAAACCAAAGAAAACCAGGTTTTTGCTAGATTAATGAGTCAGATCAGTTTGCTTCTGAGGGTCAGCTACAAGGAGGATGTGAGACTGCACGGTGCAGGCTGAGGAATGGAGGTTCCCCTGCCTGGTGGTGTGGATCATCTGGGTCAGTTCACTCAGAGCTGTGCTCAAAGCATTCCTTCTTGGGTGTCCACCAAGATGAAAACTCAGAGAAACCCATCCTGTAGAGAACATTAATCTTTTTGTGCCTTTCTCATGTGTTTTTCAGTGTGGGTTCTTTGAGGTAAATGCTTTACTTTTATGCAATTCTGTTGAAAGAGACAGTCAAGCACAAGAGGACATATTGGTTTAGAAAATAAATTTCATTTATCCCAGTGCTCATAAAAGCATTTGTCTTATAACCTGTAAAAATGGATGGATGCTAGAGAAGCTATTCCTATTTCCTAGTCATGCTGAGTGCAGCCACTGTCAGCACAGGTGATCTCTCACCCCCAAATATTAAAGCTGAGGCTGTGGCAAGTATTATTATTCAGCTCAGTAATTCTGTATCTCACTGTAACAGCTTCTACAAGCCACTGACTGCTGTAAATGCCCATGTCTTGCGGTAAAATGGATTATTAAAAGCGTTCTTTTACCTCATTCGGTTAATTAAACTCAACAAAACTTTGAAAAATTATTTCAGGGAAAATATAAGTCTGCTGTATCACTATGGGAGAAGAAAAAAATTGAAGTGTATCACTATGGGGGTGTGATAGTTTGTTTCTTTGATAGAACCTCCTGTGCTGAAAAATATTTCGCTGAGACAGTGCTTCAGACTCCAGTAGGGTTGCATGTTATTCTAAGGTTGTACAGCAGCTCAATCTGAATGCCTGAAAACCTTTCCAGATATTTTATGGGAAAGATGCTAAATTCTGTGGCAGTGTTAACAATATGCTGCTGAACAATGACACTGGACTTCTAGTCTTCAGCTGGCAATGAAAAAAAAGTTTGAATTGTGCATATTTACAGGGTGTTTTGTCAATCGTCCTTCTTTTCTAGCAAAGATCAAAGAGCTGGCCAGCCCATCGCAAGCATCAGGAAGCGTTTGTTGGCTGTGGTAGGAGTTAATGAACACTTGGTTTCCTGCAGACACTGCTGTATAAAGAGATAACAAGGGGGACCACCAAGCATGCCACCTTGCCTATCTACTCACAGTCACTCAGCCAGCTGGTGATTAAAGCCATCTAATTTTAGAGGGCACCAAGAGAAATGCTCTGGAATCTCATGCTGAATTGGTTTCAGAAGTTACTGTTCCAGCTGTCAGGGATGGGTGAAGGAAATGAAAGTTGACTTCCCCCTCATCACAGTTCACAGCTTGGTATGCTAACTTATGCTGAAATGTGCTGGCCATCCTTTTCCAGAGATCACAACCTCCAGCAGACAACTAGGATTGACACTATCTGCCACCAGGCATTAACTACTTGGACTCACAGTCCCACACTGCATTATGTTAGGGCTAGGAGGCTGATGTTTGTGGTATCTCACTAACAACTTCACCAAAATTATACAGATTATATATTCACATCAACAGAGTGCATGCTGCTTTTGGGAAATTGTAACCTATAGCAGATGTGATTGCCTTGGGGGCAAATACTGGTGTGCATGTCTGGCCAAAGTGCCATGGACCTGCCCACAACTTTGGGAAGGGCAAGGGCATGTTTTAGCTCACCTCTTGAAAGAGCCTTTGCAGTACTTCTTCTGTTTTGAAGGAAGACATCCGAGATTTTGTTTTTCTTTCCTTTTGTTATAGAATGCTGTGTTGCCTGTTTCAAGCCCAGTTTCAAAACTGGGATTTCTGGTGAGGCTAAGCTTTCATCATATGTAAAGTGAGGTTTAAAACATTTGTGCTATTGAAGGTATTCTTCTGCTTATTCACAGAACTGGAGGGGAAGGCTTTTGTATCACATCCATAAAATAAATTCAGGTCAGACAGGTTTTGAAGCTTCTCGAAAACTAGAGGAATATGTTGCTGTTAAAGGACTAGTTTCACTGGAATTCTGCATGGACTGCTGTCATTTTTTCCTTCTGTAGGATCTGATCCCTGGGAATAAACTGAGATAATTTTGCAGGCTAGATACCATTTGGTGTTTTGAAGGATATATAGCTTTCATGAAACAAAGTCTTGTTTAATCTTAGCAGAAATTGTGCAACATGTAAGAAGGATTTACAAATAAAATTAAATTACTATCTTTTTCAAGATTTGCTATTTCCTGTAAAGTGTGATGGATCCAAGTCATTCCTATAAACTCCAACAAAGGCATACACTCATCTTCTACAAATTACTTTAATGCTTTTTATTTATCTTTGATTTGTGTCTTGATGATGGCAATGAAGACAAGGTTATGGAGGTGACAACTGCCTGCCAAAACTCCTTTAGCTATGTGGTTTGTCAGTTTACTGTGAGGTTACTTGCCATTTTCTCCTTAGTATTTTCTACTACTGTGGAAAATTCAGGTTATTCATTCATTGAAAATGTTGAAATAGCTACTCTGTCATTATCTTAATAACTTGGGTCAATGCAGCATGTGTGCGCTGCTACAGATCAGTCCTACTTTCCTTATAGCTGTCTGTCAGAGCACATGGCCTTGACCCTCAGAAAATGCTGGGCAATTGAAAAATACTTTATTTCCATGCAATTTGCCTCTCTGAAATGGTTTCTCGCTTTCTGCACTGTCACCCACTGCATACAGCTAAATGGATAAACATGAAATTGTTGTGCATATCAATATGATGCACATGCCAGAATGTGTCATGCATAATCTGAAATTACCAGCAGACATTTATCTGCCCTTTTTCTGTTTGTTTGTTTGTTTGCTTGCTTGCTTGCTTGTGGATTTCTGTGCATATGGGTATTTGGGCTATAGGTATTATATGTTAGATTTTTTCATAAACAGATCTAATGCAATATATTCTGTTTTGAGTCACTTCTCCTCCATTATATAACCATGTAATGATAACTAAATAACAAATTTTCTAACAAGTCAAATAAATGTTTTTAAAGTTCTTATTTGGAAAGATGTCTCTGCAGGTGCCATATTTTCTTTAAAACTGTCAGTCTGGCAGCATGAAGTAAAATTGAAAAAGCAAAAGTATGCATTTTTTAAAGATTGAGCCATAGAAAATAATACTTCAAGAATAATTTTGTTTTAATAACCTTCATTCTTAGAAGAATTGTATCTTGTAGCTCTTTGCTATTGCTGTGTGATTGTGTGGTGGTTTTTTATTTTTTTGTGAGGTAAGCATGGAAACTTTACCAATCTTTGCCTTAATGTTCACCAGTTTTGAACTGTTGCTCCAAACTTATAATAGATTAAGGAATAAAGGACTTGGTCCTAGCACTAGTAAACTGAAAAATATTCTGGTGAGAACTGAATGTTTCTGCATTCTTTTTCTTCTGCTCTTGGCAGAAAGCATAACAGTGGTTTACACGCATTTTTTTCCTCCCATTTCCTTTGCTGGTGTCCATTAATGCTGTTACTTCCATTATTATATTTCAGTCAGTGTGACTTCCTGAGAGAAGGTTCTTCACATAGTTGTATATTTAAATATGATTCTGGTCAAGGCAGGACTGTATTTTTTCTGTTGAGCTTATGGCTCAGTATGTTGAATTATTGAGTTTATTGGATACTTTCTGAATCTAGAAAATAATTTGGCTATCTGACCTGGAAATAAAAGCAAACTCCTAAAAGAAGAGCTTTTATGGACATATTGCTTTCAGATAGCAGAAGTCACTTTGAAATTATTTCTTCTTAAGAGGTGGTTGTAAGAAACAAGTTATCATGCATGACAAATGTATAGATTCTCTAACATCCCTTTTCTCTAAAGGTGCCTATGCAGGTCTGACCACTGTTTTCAAGGGAAACATTTCAGTCTTTGAACATTGTGTATATAACTTTGAAATCCAAACATTTTGAGCATGCAGCAGGGTAGCAGCATAATTCTCTGACCACCTTTGCACTTCGTGTACAGACTCTGCAGTACTAATCATAAATATATGAGAACAAATAATTAATCCTTGCTCTTACCAGAGCTGACTTTTGTGTTTGCTTCCCAAGGAAACTACCTAGATGCATTTGATGTTTAAGAATTGCTTGTAAACATGTGAAAAGCTATTACTATGCAAATTTGGTATCCACAGCCTTTCCATTTTGCTGGTTTCTTGGGCTCTCTGAGGACTATAGCTATAGTTAAAGTGCTGCAAACCATGGTAGAAACCTCAGGCTTAGCTTTCAGGACTTGGCTGAGCTCTTCACAGCTGTGTGAAGGCAGCCACATCATGTAATACAGTCATCTCGTTAGGTAATCAGTTGACCAGATACATCATTACTTAAAAATTCATTGTAGAGAAAAATCTCTTCTCATTCTAATCTGTGGTTCAGCTGTGATACTAAACTTAAAATCAAGCAAGTGTGTATATATATTTAGATGACTGACTTCTGAATGCAGGCCAGATAGAAGCAATTTGCACATTGAAATGTGACAAGCTCACAGTGTAGAATTTTAATCAATGAGACATTTTAGCTCGTCTCCATGTATTATTTATACTTAAAGATTAATATCAGATTAAAATATGGCAAACTTGCTCTTCCTGGAGGAGAGTTTGGAGAGAGTGTGTAAAGACCCAGGGTGATGAGGCTGGACACAGTGAGGACAGTCTGCCCATTAAACTGGTTGTCAAACTGGTTGTTTATGGCAGCAGGTATCTCTGTTACCACCTTTGTAGTATAAACCAAAATACTGGCACTCTTCCATGTGCCAGTATTTTCTCCTGTTAAAATTGAATTTCAGAGACAAGCTCACTTCTAGGCCTTCAGTGTTTAGCTTTATGGAAATTAATTACTTTGTTACTGTAATTTGTTAATGGTTAAATGATTGTTGTGTAGAAAACTGGCTGTAATTCTCTGTTACTAGTGTCAGACAACTTTTCTTGCAGCCACCACCTTTCAGAGGACTTTGGTGAAAATACCACACATCTCCTCACAGCACAGTGTACAGTGAGCAAATTCCAAGACAAATAGGTGTTTTGCAACTCCAGAACATGGCTGTGCTCTTGAAAATACCAGGATAACATCCTCTTACCATCATGTGTGTATGGGCATCATCCATCATTTTTAGTACTTTTCATATGAGGCTTACTGTTCAACTTTTCTAACCTTAACCAACAAATATGAATTTAAATATCCTGTAATAAGAATGAATTCTTATGTAGTAAAATGAAATATGAGTTCATTAAAGGAACATTGAGATCACTGGAAACTTCAAAGATGAATTTGAGGCAGAGAATGATTGACTTGTATTAATAGGGAAGAAAAATTTATTCCCAGCTGGAGAGGAAACAGGACTGGCAGAAAATCTTTGAAGCATTTGTTAGTAAGAGAACAATCTTGTCTTTGGGGTTCAATTAAATGAATTAAAATCAGCTTCCTTTCTCTTAACTTGCTGAATTAACAATAAGAGATTAACAGTATTGCAACAGAATTCTAGGAGTTCTGACTTGATCAGTTCTTTGTAAGTGGATAAACTTTATTTTGGCCAGTGTTGAACTACTAGCTCATTACAAATAAGTAATTCAAGATGATGAAGAGGGTTTTGCTCATAAAAAATTTCAACTGCATTATTTAAATGCATTCCACACATTTTTCTCCCCAGTGATTGGGCAAGAGAGAAGAGCTGTTCTCTTTCTGAGAGTGCTTGGAAATTTCTTAATTATCATTATAAGTCCAGAAAAGCACCAGTAGGATGAGTAGGTTCTCAAAAGTTTCTGAATGTTTTACCTGAGATCTCAGGCTATTTCAGAGATTCTTCAAAGAGAATCAGTCATAAATATGAAACTGCAGAAACCATGTGTATGGTTTGGCAAGTCCAAAACCTTGCTGGGGGGTTTTTGTGTTTATCACAGTGAATACTTAATAATCATCAATAAATCACTTAAACTGATGGTGAGCTTAAACCATCTTCAGGATTTCAGCTTCAAACATACCTTGTACAATACTTGAAGCCTGGAGTGCATGTGTGTAGAATTGCAGATTAATGTTGTTGCATTAGGAGTTCAACTGATGCTGTTTCTTATTCAGATCATAGCCTGCACAACTGGTAGCTTGCTCCATGAAAGAAAT
The DNA here is from genome assembly GCF_029582105.1 of Oenanthe melanoleuca. Taxonomy (NCBI): domain Eukaryota; kingdom Metazoa; phylum Chordata; class Aves; order Passeriformes; family Muscicapidae; genus Oenanthe; species Oenanthe melanoleuca. The sequence continues at coordinate 50,808,819 of NC_079334.1, forward strand.
TATTGTAATTGTCATAATAAAAATAATTTAACAGACTGCTTTTTTTTTTTATAGTCAGGAGTCCATAATGATTGGTTTTATTATGTTATAAGCTGGTTAAGTCAAACACACGTACTTGAAATGTAAGTAAGAATTTTTAGGGACTCATAACTCAGTGGGCATTCAGATAATTTTCTTAAACTGAACTAATACTTAACGTAATTCTTTACTTCACATACTATTCCCTTGGGATTTAGAAAGGCAGTAATTATATAGCAAACATAGACTCATTATTGCAATCACTTGTTGCAGTTTAACAGTGTCCATGAAGATATGTCACTTCTTTCTGAAGTATTATGGCAATTTAAGTTTTGGGTTTTTAAGCCCATCCCAATTGCTAAGCTCCACTGTAGAACAAAAGGTAGTTTGAGTAATTGATATTGGGTTAACTGTCTCTGTTAAATAGGTAGCAGGTGCTTAGGAGATATTGGTGCTGCTGCTCCAGGTGTTTGTAGTAGGATTTTGATAGCTTATTTAAGGTGGGATTTTTTTCCTCCCCTGTGTAGTCTTAAAGCAATTGCATCTTAGCAGTTCCCTTCTGTGAATATCATCTCCAGGTCAGGATGCCATAAATGCTGAGACTAAGAGCAAAGTGATCAAACATCTAAAACTAGAGAGAAAAGAATAAAGAAAGAGAAACACATAGCATCTCTTTTCATCACATCATGTGGGAGTTAAACATATATCATCATTCAATCTCACAATGGAAATGCAAAATTTTTAAGAGACATTGTGAGAATAATTTTGAAGGATATACTCAATAATATTTTAAAAAATTAAAATAAATCAATTAATCAAATTCCCCTGAAAACAAACATCTAAATTGAGCCCTCCACATGCCTGTTCTGTATTTAAATATCCATTTTTCTTTTAAAACTCAGTTTGTGATTCAGCTGACCAGAGGGATTGGGCACCTCTCCTATGACGAAATGCTGAGAGAATTAGGATTGTTCAGCCTGGAAAAGAGAAGGCTTCAGGGTGACCTAATTGTGTCCTTCCAGTACCAAAAGTGAACTTACAGGAAAGATGGGGTAAGACTATTTACAAGGGCATGAGGTGACAGGACAAGGGGGAATGTGTTAAAATTGATGGGAAGTAGTTTTAGGTTAGATGTTAGAAGAAAATTCTTTACAGCGGGGTTGGAAAGGCACAGGAACTGGGAAGTTGTGGCTGCCCCATCTCTGGCAGTGTTCAAGGACAGTTTGGGTGAAGCTCTAAGCAACCTGGGCTCGTGGAAGGTGTCCCTGCCCATGGCAGGTGGGTTGGAGCTACAGGGTCTTCAAGGTCCCCTTGCAACCCAAAGCATTCTAGGATTCTGATGAGCTCTTTTTAACTTTCAGCTTGTGACACAGATTTTGGCTGCATGGAGAGCTACTATCTGCACATCTGACTTCAGCTGACCTTGTAGTTTTTAACATTGTGAGATGATGTTTGGCCTTGATTATATCCTTCTGCATCTTTTTTGCATGTTCAACTGTCTCATGTCTAAGGGTTTGTTGATACAAATCTTACTGCTCTTATACATGTTTTAATTCTGTAGCCTTTTTCAGCACATGTGGATATTTTGAGTTTTTCTGTAGCTTCTAGTTCATTACTGTCTTGCTGGTAGATGCCTTTGTCTTCTGCAAATTTGCACTGGCCTGGTTGTTCTGGTATAAATCTGTGAGGAACCACTGCCTGTTATTGTATCCTAATCCTGTTTCTAGCAGCTTTCCAGGTCAAAGGCAAGAATTGATCTTCTCAAAGTATCTTGAAGGCATGAGTCTAATGCTCCCCCAAGGAACTCTAAAAGGAGATGCCTGTTTATGTCTCTACCCATATAACATGGGGTAACTGCACAGAGAGCAGTTCTTTCCTCCTCCCCTTTTGGCTTAGGGAGTTTGGGAACAGTTACCATGGCTTGACAGAAATTTGGGGCAGTTGTACAAGTCAGTAGGAGAATCCACCTGCTTAGAGTACAGCCCTGACCCTGTTTATCAGTAGGAAGCCATATCTGTATCTCTCTCCTGTACCTCACTGCATAAAAGCAAGCTCTTTTCTCCAAAACCAAAAATAGTGGATTGTCTGCTATTTAGGGTAAAATACAGACAGCTGCAGAAAAAAGGAGACTGCATTTTTAAGTTTTGAAAATGTGGTTATGTCCTTTAACTGGACTTAGCAAAGGTGTGAGTGTTTAGGTGCCATTGCAGTGGAGGCAGGTCCACACCTGGCTAGTTTGTATGCTGCATTTCAGGTTCTGAAAATAGTTCTGTCCCACATCTGAAAGTTTGTATGGTATTGGCTCCTCCAGGGAGTTTGAAGATTTTTGAAAATTCAAGATGATGCTTAGTATATTGTGAAATAATAAGAATAATTTGCAATAATACTTGAAATTAAGACTTCATTATTCTACATAACTAAACAGTTAATGAGTTTTCCATATTAAGGAAGTATCTACAGATACTCATGGTAATTTAGATGTAGTTCTGGCTTGAAAAACATGGATTTGTACTTAAAAATGGGCTTCAGGTCTGCCTCAGGATTTATTGTGGCCATCATGAAAACAAAGGCAGAATGTTCTATTTTTGTTTCTATGTTTGTCTTTCAGCATTTCCATTGCCAAGAAGCTGATGAAAATCTGGAGACACTTTTGAAACTTTTATTAGGAGTACTTAATAATTATTGTCTTAAACCTATTGGTAGTTAAACACTTTTTGTTGCTTTTTAGTTCTTGTAGAATTATCAGTGGTAGCTCCTTTAAAATTTCACGTTTACTTGGGAACAAACCAGATTGAGAAAAATGCTATAGTCAGGCAACTCTGGACAATTAAAATCTCAGTTTGAGAAGTGATATTTAATTACTTACTGCTTAGACAAGCTTGTAAAACAAATTTAATTACGTGCATCAGACAAGCTGGTGGCCTCCACTTAAAATCCTGTGTACATAGGGTGACCTGTGTGTCTGGCCTGAGATTGAACAGAGAAAAAATATAAAAGCACAAGTTTTCTCCTGCACGTCACCACAGAGCAGCTGTGCTCTGTCCCTCCCTGGGGAAGCAAATGCATTTGCTGTCTGCCCCACAGTCATGATGGAGAAACCAAAAGAGAAATTTAACCAAGGTAGAGGTTGAGATGAGTCAAAGGGCTTCTGGCCACAGGAATACTGAGTTCAGTGCACTGGCTGAATGGATAGGCTATGCTCTATCTGCTAGATACATCAAAATATTAGTTACAAGCAGCTTTATTTTCACTCTGTTGTACAAAAAGAAGCCTGCTGTTGAATTATGGTGATGAAGATAGTTTGACTGCTGATAGGTTCTCATAACAAGGATCTAGATTTAGGTATTCACACGTCTTTGCAGGAGGGAGCAGGTTGGTTGTTTGTTTACTTCCATGCTATGGGATTGCATTGCAATCTGTAAATAAACATGCTAGCCCAGGAGGAACATCTGTAAGGCACAAGCACTGTGTGCTTGTGGAACTGGACTGTAGATGGGGAGAAGGTAGTTTGAAAACATTAAAGTGGCACTTTTCTACAGTGTAAAGAAAGAAAGTACAGCATGGGAAGTTTTTATGTACAGAATTGGAATGAAAACTTCTCAGTGAATGCCAAAACATGGACAAGGCCTCCAGATAATGGTCTGGGAATGGGAGAAGGGATTATGGTGCTGCAGACAGACAGACAGCAGTTGAGGTTGGAAATGCACATCAGTGCTTTTTGTCTTTGCTTTTTACCAAAGTCCTGATTCAGATCTGCTGTGTAAGGCTCTGGCTTCCAGACTCAGATGCCATGGGCGCAGCATTTGCCCCTCCTTGGCAGCAGCTTTGCTCCTGTGTGGGAAGTGGAGCCCACCAGCCAGGGCTGCTAAAAGCACATCCTTGGCTGCTTGGCTTTGCAGACTGGTGTGGAAATGAAAATAGTGGTTCATGTTACAGTGTGCCGTTTTGTTGTAAATGCTTCCCAACCTCATTTTATATTGAATTAATGTATAGACCTTATGATTTTATTTTGGCATTAAATTAGCCAGTGATATATATGTCATGCCTGAAGGATGAGCAGCTACCTACCAGTGTTGTAGATGGTAGCTTGTGGTTGTAACTGATGGAATTCCAGGAATATATACTCTGTGAGAAAGAGATACAACCCTGTAGAGTTAGAATTGCTACTCCTAGCATATCTATAATGTACATGTATACACACAGGAAAAATACCTGCAAAGAGATACAAATGAATCTAGGAAACTGAAGGTTTTTCTTATAATTCTGTACTGTATGCTCCTTCCCTTATATGTGTGTGTTCCCTATAAAATACAAGTTCCTTTTCCCCAGTATTAAACTGCTTGATCAAAACTATCACTAAGATGGAAATGGATATATATATATTATGGATAAAACAGATGGAATAATGAAATATTGCTCCTCTAGGAAAGTTGGGAAACTTTATAGATTATATGCTGCAGGTGTTGCTCCTTTTTACCAGGAGGCAAGTATAAGTGTGGTGTTACCTAATGAGGGTAAATAAACCTCTTTGTCACTGAAATTTACTTAGATTAATTTGCAGGGGAAAATAGATCAGTGGGAGTACAGTGCTACCAATTTTGAGAGTCTTACATGGCAGTCCATTGTTACAGCTGAAAGTTGTTCTCTGTACATCCTGTCCCCTGCATAATTTTGTCATGCCTGTTGATCCTGCCTCTTTATACTGGTTCTACTTCAAATGAGCTCTGCAAAAAAACTTGCTGTCAGGTCTGGGAAATATAATGCAACACCTTAATTTTCTGCTTTACAAAATGTTCTGAAATGCTTTCAGAGGGATCCCAGTTTCTGCATTGAGTCAGCTGCAGCAATTAGGGCGTGATGCAATTGTTTCTTTATGGGCCTGAAGCCATCCCAAGAAGCACAAAGGCTGATTTCTCCCTTGTGAAAGGTTGCTTTAACCCTTGGCCAGGTGGGTGTCATGGCTTTTGTTCAAACACTTCAAGTTCTGAGACAAATGGAATCACAAGGCCTAAAGTTACTCCTCTCACAGGACTGCAGATAAACATGTGCCTCTCTAAATATTTAGGAAGACAAAACATTGTTCAAGGAATGTGATTTTGGGTTGGGTTGTTTTGGTTTTTTTTTTTTTCTGCAGAATGATAAAAATATAATTTACAGAATTCTACTTGATGAATCAGAATCTGAAAGTATTTATTTTGGCCAGCTTAATATGTTATTATCCTCCTTCTTCCTTCTGGAAAATTTTGGCCTTTTCACTAGTTAATTCCAGTTAATAGCATTATTTTGGACTGCTGAGAAGAAGAGCAAAAATCTGAAAAGCTATTTTCTCTCAGATGGTAAAAGGAAGTCAGTTATAAATTTGATTATTTGTGCTACGTTCTTCTTCTTGTTATGATTACAGTAATTCAGCATTTTAAGAGAATTTAATAAACTATGTTCACAGGCACACTTTGGATGTTACTTTTCTAAATACTTGCCTGCTTTCTCTAAGGTAGCATGAGCTGCTACTGGTCTTTCTCTGTGACTATTATGGAAAAATAATTTTGAAAATTGAAAGGTGCTTTGAGGCTTTTGAGTTTGCTTTTACTTCAGAAGATCTCAGACCGGTTAATGGGGAGGTTTTTGCAGGTTGTCCATGTAGAAAGGGTTCATGCACATTTAATATCTTTATTCAGAAGCCTGCAGTGATGATTTTAGGTTCTGATTTCTTTCATGAATACTTGAATTTATCAGCTAAAGACAACACATTTACTCTCTTTGCAGCTCTTTTCATGCCTTTGGCTATTAAGGTGTAGGAAGGATGTGCTGTAGTGATCCAAATTCATATCCAGTTTTAAGCTGTTTTGTCAACACTTCTGTTGTGTTCTGTGTAAGTATTCTTACTAATACTACTGTGGAAGTATTCATGCTAAATCTTCTCTGCATGCAGTGGAAGGAATTCTCTCTCCTACTTTGCAAACATAACTTGCATGTTTTTGCTTTTTCTCTAAAAAGGCAGAGAGGACTTGTTGAAACTTGTTGAGACTTGTTGAAAACCTCTCCCCAAAGATTTAAATGGCCAGTTCCTTAAAAATCATTTTGTGACCCAAGATGCAGGCATTTTTGTGCTCTCTCTGAAAACATCACTAGCTCAGATTAAAACCTGACCTGAATAGATATGTGCCAGAAATGTATCACCAAAGATTCTGATAAATAATAAAAGATTTGATAAATAATTGGAACACACTGAGGGCTTTCACTTCTTTCTTTCTTTGCTTTTCTAATAAATAACAATTTACCCTGATGTTCTTCATTATCTCTAGATTAGCCAAAACCTTCCTAAATGACATAATTACTAGTATATAGTGTGTTATATATAAATTTATACATGAATAAACACATGTAAATTCAAACAATGAGGGTCTTTACAAACCCCACATATAGAATATTCTGTCATGAAATATTTTTCTAGTAGCATTTCATCCTTTTTTTTTATTTTATGCTCAAGGTAGATTCTCTGTATTCCAAATACAGCAGGCCTGTATTTGTTATTGATTTTGTTTAATTTTCAACTTTGGACCCAAGCTGTTTAAACAGATTACTCCCTGCTTTTATCTGAGTCAAACTTCCTCATGCTTTCATCAAAGCAAAAGAGATTATTTGACTTTCTGTCTCATAACACAGCATTACAAGAAAGTCATATGTTAAGTGACAGTGATGGATTCTGTGTTAGGAAATGGCCACTCTGTCTACATGTAAGTCTCTTGTAATAGTTCCCCATGAAAGACAAAAAAAAAAAAAATCTCATATTTATTTATTTGTAGTCTACTTATTAGTATTCATTACAGTTGTATTTACTTGTAACTCCAGCTAATACATTTCAGAACTAGATTAGGTGAGAGTGTTTGAACTGGAATAACAATGTGTAGGCATAATATGTTTGTATCCTGGCACTGATCCTGTACCTTAACTTTCTCACTCCTAGGCACACAATATTTGTGAACTGACTAATACCTGGCAATAGAAGGACACTTTCTCTTCAGGCTGACTTGCAGTGTAGTTGTGAGATTTAATGGTAACTAGTACCAACACAAGCTTTGGGCACAAACTATGTTTTCTGGTGGGATCAAAACATCTTATCCTTTGTGTCTTATTTAAAAGAAGTTAAAAATGGACATAGAAAATTGAATAGGTACTCAATTGACTGAATCTGTGGAAAATACTTGAAAGACTCTGCTGGGAGCATACAGAACTCTGTCTACATTTACCTTTCAATGGTCTCTGCTGGAACAATTGGGTTATAGGTGTAGAATACAGGTTCCCTCAGCAGGCAAATCAATATGGGCAACAGCAAGTGCTTTGGAGACACAGAGCATCATCAGGGATTGTGGTGTTCAGTGACTGCATGTGCATCTCTTTCTCTGAGCTCTCTTGGACTTTGTGCTCCAGGCTGAATAGGTGGAGTGTAAAAGTACCACTGTAGGTTCTAAAGACAGTTTTTCCTATAGAGGAACTATAGATATTTCCTACCTTTGTGTAAACTGTGGTAAAAGGACTTCAAACTGCAGCAAGTGACATGTCCCAGACACAGTCCCGAGGCTCGGCTGAGCAGGCAGGGAACTCTTCCAGGGCTTTCATGCAGGAGGCACATGACTCCTTGTGAGCCCTGCAGATCTGTTAACTCCCTGATATGGCCAGACTGCTCTTCACATTGTTGTCTTCCTGAACAAACAGTACTTTATACAGAGACCTCAGTGTCATCAGCCTGGAAAGAGCAGCAGTGCAGGTGATCTCGTGCTGCCCGCACTAAACCCCAGAAGCCCACCAGGAATTTATCCTCCAAATGTGGGTCAAGGATTCCTCCCTGTCCTGGGAGGCCTGGATGGCTTGGACTGGACCCAAGTGAAGGAGGGAAGTGCACAGAAACAGGAGCTGCAATAAACTCAGGAAGGTACAGAAATAAAGCATACTCGTCTGTTTAATTTAGCCACTTCAAAAGAGCTGCTGCAAATGATCAAGGCTCTTGAATCTATTGAGGAAGTGTTCCTGGTATGGCTCAAAATTGAGTACTAATTGGTTGTATTTCTGTAGGAAAATCAGTCCAAGCCTGAATTTGCTATACCACTGAAAGATGTTGTGCATTTGCTTAGGCTGTGTATAATCTAACATATGGACACACTGCAGTCTTATTGGCAACCTGCAGTACCTCTAGATATACTTATGTACAAAAATGAAGCAGCACCTATACATATATGATGGTAATTGCTTTTCATAATTATGTATTTCACAGGCAAGATATGGAATAAAAAGCAATAATATTAAATTAAAATGTCAATACTGGCATGGATGTTGAATTGTTTTTCTGATAGTGGTCAATAAACAAGTTTGGAAGTAGCTAAAATTTTTGCTGGCCAAATTAGATCTGATTAAGATAATCACAAGTGGCATGTGTTTATCCTCCATAGCATCTCTTTGCTGAAAGTTTTACGTATATACTGAGAATGAAATATAAATGGACCTGCAGGCATTTTGTATCAAGGATTTATATATTTTTGTGATTTTCACCTATACCACGTAATGGTATATAAAAAAGAATAGCAGGTGTGATTATAATGATCTGAACAGGCTCACTCTTAATGGTTTACAGCTACCTTCTCAATTTTTTTGTCAAAGTCTTCCTCTAATATAAATGCCTAGAAACTTATTAAAAATCTGATCTCATTAGGTACACCATCAGTATTAAAATAGTGTATCCTAAATCTCAGTCATTTAGAAATCATCTGTACATGAAAAGATTAAATGAGGGGCTCACTAATTAGTATAAATGTCTTAGTGGAACAGAAAGTGACTTCAAAGAATATGATTATATATTTGGGTTCTATGATTTTTTTTTCTTTTTTTTTTCTGAAGTACTACTTTAAACTTTTTTTGCATAATGCTGGAATATTTGAAGCTCTTTTATCACTTTGGTGTGCAAACCAAATGTAAGGGGAAGAATTTAGACATTTAAAATTCTTTTAAAACAATCTAATTTTAGTTTTTTGAGATGAAATAATTGACAGTTAAATGAAAAGTCTTAGGCTGCTTTTGGTCTTCTGCTGCACCACTGTTTGTTCTTACACGTGCAGTGGGATGGAGTTTGATGCATTATTTGATCCTTTTGCCCACTCCATGGTACACTGTGAGCCTTCCTATGAAAACCCTGTGGTGGTGTCCGTGTACAATCATCTCTGATCACCTCTGCTAGTTGGTTTTGCCCAAATCACAATCAAATGGTTTCAGACAGTGCTATCAGAGTCCAGTAAATCTTGAATTCCCAAACTCCATCAAACTGGTAAAAATCTGAAGCCTCAGGTCCTGCACAGAAGGCTTTCTTCATCAAGTGAGGAGCATTCCAGTCTCAGGCTGCTTTAGTCCAAGGCAAATTATCTTGGAGCAGCTGGCATTCCCAGCTTCCAGTCCTCCTCCTTTGGGTTGTGCAACATCTGGCAACCAAAAAATGTTTTACTAAAAAGTAGCATTAGAATAGGGTCACATGCTGTGTCAGGGACAGCTTGGAAACAATCAAGTATTGTATCCTTTTGTGTGCAACATCCCTGCGCTGTGGCCCAGTTTTCCTAGTAAAAGATGCTGCATAGTTTTAAATTTTGATTGTTTGGTGGGTTTTTAAGTGATTCTTAGTTTCCACAGAAATTTAGGCAAACTGAGGTTTCTTTTGGCCACTCTGCAAGGGACACTGCACAATTCAGATGTGAACCTTTTCACTAGGGCACTGCATAGTGAAGATATCCATCAATTCCTTATTGCTGCTAAACCTGTTTCTGTTTTCTGCTAGAGTAGGAAGCAGGGAAAGAGCACTGCATTAGAGCAAATGGTATATTTTTGTAATACCATGTATAAAAATATTGGTGTGGTGGTGGTAGTTTCCATATTAAGTTTCAGCAAAAGATTTTCAAAATCTACCTCAGAGCTGTAGGTCCACAAATGCATGGTAAGGCAAAAAGGTGAATAAGCCATTTAAATTGTAAAGGTTTGAGTGGGGAGTTGATGGGGAGTGGGGAGGGGCATAACTACACTCATGTATTGTTGTGGGAGCAGGAAGGGACCCAGATGTATTTTAAAAAAAACATATAAGGAAAAAAAGGCTTTTTTTCCATCTCAAGCTGTATCAAATTCCTCCCTCTTTAGCATTTGTAAATCTTCCAGCATTTTTAGAAATTATTGTTTTATGAAAAATTCAACTATGCATAATGGCTATATATGATAAATTTACACAAAATTATGTAATTTTCAAAGATAGGATAAAAGCCATTACTGCAGTATGAAAACACTTTTCTATCACCTCTAATAATGTTTTCCACATCTTTGCATTTGAAAAAGAAGTGAAATGTATCAGCATGAGGAAGCTGTTCATACTGATTCCCAGCTGTGGATATGTCAGTGGAGATAAATTCATGTCCTCAAATATTACCCTTTCCTGAGTACCAATTTGCACACACCTTAAATTCCACTTTGACAAAACTAAAGCTTTCCAAGGTGCTCATCTGCTCCCTCAGCAAGGTTTTGAGGTTTCACAGTGTTTGTACAAGGAGGTTCAAGGCTTATGTGACTAAATAAAAGTAGCCCAGCTGCTGTAAATGGCAGCTTCTCTTTGCCTTTCGTTTGGAGGAGCGGAGGTCAGGGATATACATTTATTTTCTTTGTTGGTGCAGGTTTTCTGTGCCCTTCCAGCCCTGTTCCTGTCTGCTGGCCAGCTGGGTTTTCACTGCCTCTTGGCAGAATTTGCCTTTCTGTTCAAACTGGTCGGTGCACTTTGCAGGAACCTTCTGAAGCTGGTAGTCTAGCTGTTGTCCTTGAGTCACTTTTCTTATAATATGTACCAAATCTGAGTAGGCTTTCATTCAGTTTGGAGTCCAGGGGTGAATTAAATGTCCTTTCTATCAGATTTATTTATCCCTCAGTTCAAAAACTGGGAGGATTATCCTGCCTCTTCCCTCAAACCATCACATTCAAGGTTTTGTGTAGAGTTTAAATGAAACATTTTTGTGCAGGTATAATTTCTAGAAAGGGGAAAAAACTCCAATAGTTCTTTATTTATATATTAAATTCCTGTCATCCCTAAAAGCTGTTTTTGCAGACAAACTGCTTTTGCATGTTTGCTTTTGTAGAGGATGAGTTTATATGAATGTTCACCCTCTTGGTGACTTCCACAGGGTAGGACCCTCTGTGCTTTTGCATCACGTACTGTACCTTGCTGAAATTACCTCTGGGTTATTGCAATGCCAGCTTTCCATTAACTATCTGACTATAAAAAAATTCAAATAAAATGCCTTTGGGAATAGTAAATGACAAACTTCTCAGAATGTGAGCCTTGCAGCCCAATCTCCTAAAAGAAGCACCTGCAATCTGGCTTTATAGCTGATACACAGCTAGTTGGCAGACAAAAACCTTGCTAGGATTTCAATTTACAGCCTATGATACATAGGATCCTTTCTTCCTTGTAATGCTTTAAACTGAAATTGAATTTTAAATTAACTTGACACTGTGCTGTTTTCAAGTCAGATAAATAACTGTGTTCCTTTTCCCTTTTCCATAATATATTTGATATCTTAGTATTAAAGCTTTTCCTGAATTGATATTAAAATTATACATTTGCCTGTCCTTACTTTCCTTAGGAAAAAAAAAGCTGAAACCTAACTATGTAGCTGTAAGAAGTGTTGTTTGCACTTTGACTACTATATAGTTTCATAGTTTAGAAATTTGCCAGTTTTATTTCTGTTGCTCACTGTAACAGCTTGTGGTTTATTTCTGTGTTTCCTTACAAAGCTTTGATCAAACAGTGGCCTTCAGAATTATGTTCTTTGAGCCATCATGCACGTAGATATCTTCCATTTACTTCATCAGAAGACCCCATCCTTCACTTCAGTACCCCATTTGCACCTTCACAGTGTTAATGAAGCAATGGATCAACATTGTTCTGGAGTCTTTTTTTTAAAATGTACTTCTGAGCTTTTGCAGTTTTTTAAGCTGCTGGACCTACCTGGTCCATGTATAAATGCTTGTCAAACACCAGGTAGTTACAATGTGGTCAGTGGTGTCAGATTAAGATCTGACACCTGGTAGCATAAATATTTTTTATTTTACTTGATAGATGATGCCACCAGGAAGAATATTATAGAAGAGCTGCCTTTAAAAAAGGCAGATGGATTCAAAGTATTTGACAGAGAATTAAATTAGTACCCATGTTTCTGAATGTGCTGTGTAGTAAAAGGACTTTTACAGTAGAACTGCTCTTGGTTTGTTTTTGTTTTCTGTGATTCTTACACTCTTAATTGAACAAACCTTTCTCATTAAACTGTCTCTCAAGGAGCTTGCACTGAAGGACATAGAGTGGCAGAATTTACAATGTTAACATGCTGAGCAAAATGTATTTCTTCTGTTCCTGGTAAAAATATGCCGAACAATATGGATCCCTATGTGTAACTTAAAATAAGGTATTGAAGTACATCCCTCCCTCCCTTTTTCCACCAGGAAAGCATTCTCCAAACAGTTCTATTTTGTACCTTCTGGCTTTCAGCAAGGCATTAGCATTCCAGAAGGAGTTTCACCAGCCCCTTGGCTTTAGCAGTGGTCAGGACAGGCAGAAGGAAAAGCTACCAAACACTTTCCTTCTTAGGCTTGGGATTTGAATTGTAACCAGGGGCTTTTGGGAGTGTATTAAAGAGCATGGCTTTCCTTGCCTGCTCTTTCCCTATTCTCTTGTTTTCCAATACCAGTATGACCAAAAATCCTTATTTTTTTTTAATAGCCAAGCACAGTGAATAAATATTTGGAACATTTCATATTTCTGAATGTATTAATGAAGGAAAAAAAACACACCTCTGCCTTAAACAGGACAAGAAGTCATTCACATCTCCCCAGCTCAGACAGAAATTCTCCTAGGGAAGGAATGTCACATGAAATTGGAATGCTATCATTTTCTCAAATAAGGGTGAAACACCAGGACCTTAGTTTGGGCACTTTTCACTGTTTTATAGTCTAGTCATCTCACTCCCCCACCAACCGCCACACTGCCCCAAGGTACTCAAATGGAAAAGCTTTCTTTCCAAGGTATTTGCACAAAGAAGGCATTTGGCAGAGAAGGAGATTCTTCCAAACACATCTTGGTGTGCTGTGATCCTCCCCAGAACTGAGCTGGACCTGCTGAGGAAGGACTCTTCCTCCACACCCTGTGCTGTTACAGTCCTTTGGGTGGGCACTGTCACTGCACACTCTGGGCCCTGTGCCTGAGTGTACCTAGGCATATTTGTTTGAGTCTTTGCCAGCATATATGCCAAAGAGATTATGCTTCATATTTCATCCCTGGGAGAAGAAAGCCTAAATGGGTTTATCATGGAGTTTTCATTCATTCTGTCATTCCTCCCTTCTTTATAGTTCATTGCTAGACTTCTAATTTTTCCCGACAGCAGTGCACACCCCTGCAGCTGGCCCTGCATAATGATTCCCTCCTCCTAGACTGACAAGAGTGGATGCATAAATCTACTGCCATCAGGGTGCCTCCTTTAGCAGACACTGCCCCCTCTCCCCCTGGAAAAAGATCTGTCCCCTCCCCAGCACTCTCATTTACCACCTACTCCTGTCGCCTGCTGAGCCAAGATGCTGCCTGTGACCGTCATCCTGCCTATGCTAAACATCAGGAAATGGCTCTTTTTGGACAAAAATACTTTTTTTTTTTTTTTTTTTTCTGCTAATGATAACTATTACTGAAAATTGGAGTGCCTTTGGCAATTGTATTTGATGCAAATATTACAACATACAGCAACGAGCTCCTGTGGAAAGCAAGAGTGGACTGATCATTTGAATTAGGAGCTGAAGGGTGAGAAGGACTGTCAGGAGCAAGAATTTTGACTGAAATATAGGTCTTTAGGAGGTCTTAAGTTAGAGAACCTTGTGTTCTCTGAGGCCCTGTATTAACTCAAAATTATTGCTTTGAACTATTGAGTAAGGGCAGTAATGTCAATCCAGAGCTTCACAGCTGCTGAACTCATCAAGCACGTTGACAGTTTATAAATCAGACAGGACTTGTGGACCCTTTACAAAGTATTGTTTGAAAATCTCTTCCTTAGCCCTCCATCCTTAGCTATAGCAGTGGAATATTGCAGCTGGCTAAACATCAACATAAGACTAGTTTAAAAGGCAGCAATCTCTGTTCCTGTTCTGAAAAGCAGGCACAAAGGTGAACGTGCAGTGTACAGTAAGAGCTTCATCATTCTTTACCAGCAGCAAAGGTGTAGGTAAAGGTCAGCCCCTTTCATCTTTCAAGAATCTAATCCACAAAATACTAGATTTCTCCAACAGGTATTTGGTGTTAGCAACATGCTGATAGTCAGATATTCATGGCTGCTTTTAGAGTTAAATTATTGTTTTTCATTGGCTACAAGTATTTGGCAGTTTTCTCTGACACTGTCCTTATGATGATTCATGCTGCAGTTATTTTGAAGAGATGGATAAACTACAATTGTTTATATACAAACAGAATATGGCATTGGCTGCCAGAAAACAATCTCACTGATATTTGACTTGTTAGGTTGCCTCATGTTTCATGTTTTGGCTCAGAGAGAGCAAGCTTAAAATTAATTGAGAAGAATTTCTTTCTTTCTGGTTGTGTTCAAAGCTAGTGGTATTTCTCCTCTGTAAATGTTGGCAATTGATTATAAAATGTCAGAGGTGTTAGCAGTGTCAGTGACCTTCATCTATACAGCTGGAATAATAGCCAAGGCTTGCTTTAGGACACCCCTGCAGTTGCTGACAGGTTTTGTTGCATCTGCAGCCAACTCTGTATCATTAACAAGGCAAAATGGGTGCATGAGGGAGTGTGGATTGTAAATGTAAGTGTGCCCACTCCACTAAATTTACTTGAAAAATGATCATTTTTTGTGTCCAATGCCATTTTGTACTCTTCATGATTTTCTAATTAAGCCTGGAGGGCTGTGGATCCAGGCTTTGACATGAGCAGTATCGACTGTCCTCTTTCCAGAGAAGAGAACAAAGCTTCCTCACTGTGCTGCTGGATGCTAACTGATGAACTGTTTTTTCTTCCATGCCTTGGTTACTGCATATAATTAGGAATCTTACTCTTGTGACTTCATGTGCAGAACTGCATCCTTTCAGTAGACCTGCACGCCAGCTGCCTGTCATGCACAGCTATTCCCAGGATCCTTAAATCTGACTTTGCATGTCAACTGTTCCTATATAAACAATGAGCTTTGAAGCAAACTATGGGCATGCTGAAGAAAAAGCTCTTCATCCCTAACAATGATCTTTTTAAACTCTGTTTGAGGCTAAGGCTCAACTTTAAAAGTGGTCATGGTGTTAATTTATTTGAAATTATTTTATTTACCTGTGATTCTTGAAAAATGAAAGAAGAGAGAATATGTATCCACTTGCTGGGTAGACCCATGTGAATGGTTTTCTGAGGGGATTGCACCCTTCTTGTCTCAGTGTTCCCTTGCAGCAGAAGCAGGGATAAAGTCTGATGGCCAGTGCGTTGCTGGGGTTAAGAGAGTGGAAATGCAACAAGATTTGCAGTTCTTGGAGAAGGGGAAGGGAGAAGACAGATGATAAAAGTGTCAGAGCAACAGGAATAAGGCTCAGTTAGATTTGAGGAGAAATTTCCTACCCCCTATGGAATTCCTTCACCTTAATGATTGAAAAAGTCTGTCTAATTTTTTATTTTAATATTGTGTCTTCATGGTATTTTAGGACTGGAATTGCTGTACTTCATTCCCTGGATATCTTATCTAGTAAATAATGTCTGTATTCCTTTCTGCTGAGAGTAGGTACACAGAGAAACAGAAAAAGATCTTGCTGCTTTGCAAGGGGATGTTTTTTAGTGTTAATCAAGAAATATGCATGCTTAAGAATTTTGGGGGAAAAAAGACTCAGAATGTTTATCTTCCAGGAGACTTTTTGAGAAGTCAGCTTTTTACAGTGGAGTAAACCTGTTGGCCAGAAGGTTTGACACATGGATGTGATGGAGGCAGTGGAGTTCAGGGCTGGGAAGAGGCTGTGTGAGGATCCACAGTAGTGTTCTTGTGTGTGACCTTGGCCTTGGCACAGGCAGGTGTTACTGGAGGTGCTGCTGGCAGGGAGAGGTGGGGAGTGTGCAAGGGATTCCCCTGCTTTCACTGCAGACAGGGCTGACAGCCGTGTGACATGAGAGCTGATTTAAAAATAGTGTCCTGCCTTCAGAATCACAGCTAGAAAATGCATTACTGTAAAACAGGGAGTTTCTTCTACAGGAAACACCACCACTGTCTTTTACCTGAGTTCCTTCTTTAGTGTTACTTAGTGCAGGACTTAGAATGCATTCTCTTAGTTTTCTTACCAGGCTAGTTTAACCTAAATGCATAAAATCCTTTCTGTTTGTGACGTGTGACAAGATACTTCTGATAATTTGGGGTTGAAATAACTTTTAAAGAGTTTTCATATATAAAATGAGTGTATATTTGGACTGTTGAAAGGTTCCTTCTTGGAGAAGATGCATACAGTAAAAGTGGTGGCAAACATGAAAAAAGGTTAATTATGTTTCTGAAAAGCACAAACTAGTCTTTGTTCCCTTTGGAAAAAAGAATGGGATGACTTGGTTTGGAAGGGACCACCAGAGGCTCAAACTGGGGCCAGTAAGATCAGCTAGCTCAGAACATATAAAGTATTCAGCAGTCAACTCTACATAGCTCAAAACTTAAGAATATGGTCATAAGTTTCTTGGGATTTCTGAAATGGAAAAAAAAAAATTGTAATATGTTTCCTTTGTCTTCATCTTTCAGAAGTTAAAAAAAAAAGGTTCAAGCTTTCCTAGTTCTTTACTATGCATTTCCTTTTATTTTTAGATGGAAATAAAAATTTAATCAGGCTAAACCTTACTTTCCATACTCAATTATTCCCCAGAAAGTTTAAATAAGTATAGATGTAGGCTTTTCAAGAATATGCCCCTAGAAGCTAATTTCTGAAGCAAAGGGAAACTGGAAGGTGACATTGCTTTTGAAAATTGAAGCTTAATAAAGGCTTTCATTTAGTCATCCATCCTTGAAAATGGATGGTGAAATATGTAAGGGTTGAGAGGGAAAGGGAAAAAACAGATGCAAGAGGATGATACCAGATGAAAGTACAAGGTAATCTAAGTCCTTGGTTAATGTCCCTGTTTGAAACAAGTCCTGGCTGGCTTGGTCACCCAAAAACTGGCAGCTCAAAACAAAATTCTTACCATAAAGTATAATTGCCATAGTCTGGGCTTTAGCAGGTTTGTTATGGGGCTACTGTTATCATCTAGGAAAGCAGTCTCTCCAAGGGAGAGTTAGGATGCTCTGTAGATACTCTGTGGGTTTCTAGTGCTTTGTGTCTGTGCCTTGAGCAGGCACCTGCAGTGGAGAGGAGCAGGGAACCAGCTGTACTGAGCTTCCCCTTCCATGAGGCTGTGTTGAGTTGCAGCAGTCAGGAGGGTGAGCATCCCTCACTGTGCCTGGGCTGTGGAATGCTGTGCTGCTCCTGCACTGAGGAAGCTGAGCCCCTGTCTTCTTTTTCCAGGTGCAGAGAGTGAGGGGAACAGCCCAGGGCTCAGTTCTGGGGCTCAGCTGGTACCCCCAGGAGCACAGCTGAGCAAGGATAAGCACTGACACCGCCTCGTCTCCTCTTCCAGTCCCAGAGGAAGTGGGTTCTTGTTTATGGTGTGCACACAGATTTTTCATGTGAATTTTCTGTTTTCAGGTAAGCTCATTTCTTCCTTCTTTTTTAATACAATAGAGTTTTCTAAGTGCAAAATTATATTCTGGTTTTCAAGACAAATTTGTTGCTATTTATCAAGACTTTCAGACATTGCTGGAGCATTTAATAAGTGTTTATTACTACTAATGGAGATAAAACTTCTAGGAGTCAGTCTTGCAAGAGGCATTAAAAATTAGCAAACGGGAAAAAAAAATGCAAGAATAGCTTGGCAGAGGTTCTGTATTCATAAACCTATTTATAGATGGTGTGCTGGGTAGAGGAGCAGGTTTGTGCCTCTGCCAGCAACATGCTGCAGCTCACTGCTGTGCTAGTGCTTGCCCTAATTTTGCACTTACATTGTGAGTCTCCCAGGGGATGCTGAGCAGCTGTGTGGCTGACCTGAATCTCCAAGGTGTGTGGGTTTGAGTGTGACTCTGAGGATGATTGGGGAGATTTGATCAACTTCTTTTCCAGGACCTGTTCACATTGATTAGCATGTGTTGGCTTGGCAGGTTTCTCAGAAGCCAGCATAGAAAACCTTCTTCTTTATTCTCAAGTGGCCAAAGTGATCTGAAGCAAAATTGATAGAGGGGTTGCACAAACATGGTTCTTGGTCTGTTCTTCAGCTGCAAAGTGGTTTAAATCTGTTTTGGCAGCTTTCTTAGTGCTTGTGTTGCTCCTGGAGGCACTGCCACTGAGAGCTCTGGTTCCAGCCTGGCACAAGCCTGGAGGGAAAGGAGAGGCTGGGATCCTGTGTACTGCCTTCCTCTCAGTTACCAGTAATAATTGTCCATAGATTGAACTTTTTGGAAGATAACACTCAGCCTTTCCAGCAAGAGAAACACGTGTCTCCTGCCTGGCACCAAAGAAAAAGGAAACAGTGAGAGGGGAAAACAAAATTTAGGAAGAGCCAAGTTAAGGAAACAAGTGTGTTCTAGTGTTTAACTAATATCTGGCCTCATGCCAGTTTGGGAGGGGTTTTGTTTAGTTTTTTTAGTAATTTTTTTGTTGGTTTGATTTGGTTTGGTTTTTGTGGTGGAGAGGAGGTTTTTGTTTGTTTTGGATGCTTCTGTGTTTTATTTTCCCTTAAAAACAATTGGGGAAAGGAAGAATCAAAATATAGTTTTCCATGCATGTGTGCTGCAGAATGAATAAAAGTGAAAACAGCTGTTCTAAACCAAAAATGTACATTCTGCCATTGCACTCTCGTTTATGCACCTAAAATCATGATTTTTCTAAATGTAGGGAAAAGCATGAAATCACACAGAAATAGCCACTATTTAAGCTTATTTAGAAATGCACATCAGGCAAGATGAGTATCACTGAGGAACAAAGGTGGGTCCTGTGGGGGATGTGAATGTAAGAAGTGGACTCACTGAAAGCAAGTAATTGCAGAGTAATTTTGCTGTGGAATTTTAAACCAATTATGTGAATAACAGAGCATATGTTCTGAAAGTAGTCAGCAGTAGTTTTTTGTGGGTATAGCTAGCGTGGTTTCAGAAAGCCTCTGCCTGGCCAGGGTTCGTGCTCCCACAGCTGAGACAGCGAGAGTGCTTGTGTGTTTGGCTGTACGTCATTGCCTTGCTGAAAGTCAGCCTTTCTCAATCTGCCTCTCCCGTGGCAAATCTTCCAAAAAATGTACAAAGGTGTGTCTGATAATACCTAGTGCCTCAGCTTGTTTCTATGTCTGACTGGAAAGTCTGGTGTTCAAAGGGTGCTTGATCGTATGTTTTGCAATTATTGAATGTTTTGATAAGCTGCATCAAACTACATAAAATTTACTGAAATTACTGCAAATTTCACATAACAGGACTGATTAAAGGTGCTGTTTCAAGAAGCCTTCACTAATCTAGTTGTTTCTTGAGCACTGTTCTTTTGAAAGGGAGATTTGCATCCTTTTGCTTTTTAATAAAATGAGACAAGTACTAAAAATCCACTATCAGCAGTTTGGCTTGAACACCAAGGCATGTGGCTTATTGCTCTGCAGAACATGGAGGATATTAAATGTGGATATTAATTTTCTTCTTTCCTCCATCACAAAGAAAATACAAATGCTCACACGAAAAGGGGAAAACAGTTTATGGGATTCTTCAGCATTGCCTTTCGTAGTATGCAATTGGGAATTCTGATGCCTAGTGGATATGAAGTGTTTCCTAATGTTAAATGTATGTAAATAAGTATAAATTATGTCGGTTGGGTATTTTTTCGGATTTTTTTTCCTTTCATACCCCTTAAAGCACCTACATGGTAGTGGAACACTTGACAAGTGAAACAAAAACGGAGATCTCTGCTGAACTCTCTTTTGTTTCTAGAAGGTTTCAACAACCTCCTTAACCTTTGAAGTTTTCTCTTTAAATGGGTGGCCAGTGTAATCATTTCTGCAAATTCACTTCATGTGAAGATTTTGTCTCTGAAGTTGTTCAAGTAAGCAGAGCTGCAAATCTGAGTCGCTTGTGTGGCACTGAACTTCACATGTAAATCATGCTTCTAGTAAGTCAGTATTGTGCTAGGAGGTGCTAATGGCTGCCATCAATCAGGGCTGGAAAAAGTTGTTCTCCTCTTCTCCCCCAGACTAAACGAGACAGCAATTAAATGCCCTTTTGTTGCGTGATAGCTGAGACAATGGAAATCAATGTCCAAAGCACAAAGCAGAGTGGCAAGTCTTAAGTATAAGCTAAGCCATGTGTCCCAAGGGATTGGCATGTTGATTTGCTTACAGCTGAGAGGGTATATGAAAGGAATAACTGGGGAGTGTAGGCAGCAGGAGAAGCAGTAATGCTCCTTGGACCGAAGCCAGAAGGGAATATTTGCTGGGAGACTTCTCAGTGGGGCTGTGCTGCCATGATTTTGCCTCCATGCAACCCAAGCTCAGCTCCCAGTACAAATTTAATCTGTAATATGCCCTGGTATAAGATGATATCAGAAAATATGATACCATATAACATATACCATATTTATTTGTGGTATGTTTTTACATTGGCTACTCAAGAACAAGCAGTATCTGATCTGGTGAGAAGCCTACTAAAGTAAACTTCATTTTTCAGCTTTTTTGAAAGTGCTTCAGCTAAGAAGACAAGCTTACACTCGACCAATGCTGTTAGTGCAGTGGTTTAGATCCCTAGAATAGGATTTGCTGCATCCTGACAACAGTATTTTCACCCCTCTAAACGCCATCACTTTGTTCCCACATGCTTGATAGGTGCAAAACTTACTCTTGCATCTCTCCTAAATAAAATTGCACTGTAAGGAGTCCCAGTTTGCTCATCCATTTCTTGTAGATTGAAACAATGCCTCGAGGCTCTTAAACCACAACATATTCGTTAACTAATTTTGTCCAGTGGACATGAAATCACTTAGGTGGCTGAAAGTGTTTTGCCTGTCTTCTTCCCTTCAGACCTGCTCCAAAGCTCATTATGTCGATGGGACACTTCCTTTTGACTCCAGCTCACAATTCTGCCTTGGCTTTATTGCCTTGCTGAAAGGGCCTAGAGTTACACAGGACTGCTTTGTCTCTAATCTGTGTGGGGTTTTTGTTTTTGTTGGGGGTGGTTTTTCTGCTTTTGTGCAAAATTGTAAGTGCATTGAGAATAACTAGCCATTGCATTTACTAATGGCAAAGCACACTGCTGTCATGCAGCTGATGCCTTGGGGTTTAGCTTTTATATTTTTCAGATTCTTTGCTGCTTGGTGTATAGCTCTGAAATTTCACATTTGGTGTTAGTAAGTTTTCTTCACAGGGTAGTTAGACAAAACAATCCATTCCCAGCTAGAGAATCAAGGACAACTGGTACCCAAAAGCATAAACAACGTTGAAGGGAAAGGGACATGCCAGGGGGCTGAGATTTCATAGTCTGGGGCTGTGGTTGGATAATTGACCCCAAAATGTAGATGAACCAAAACTTATAGAAGTGTAAAAGCTCATGGCTGGGATCCATCTTGGATTTGACTTGTGTGTAGCTCCAGCCAGGCTCTTGCACCACCCAAAGTCTATCCCTAAATACCTATTTTATTCCTTTTGCTCTGTCTAGTCTCTGTTCCAGGTCAGCCTTTCCAGGCATCGCAGCTCATATGATGGTGGAGGAGATTGTAGCTATATGATGCTTTGCAGCAGCTTGGCTCAACTGAGAGAAAGCCTTTTGTGCCTGAAAAATATTACACACAGATGACCAGAGTCATCTGAAATAATACTAGAATTTGATCAACAGAAAATTTATCTGCTTGGAGAGCTCTGTATTGCTTTATCTGTTACAGCTCTTTTGAGGGCTTGAACAAGAGAAAACAAAACTACCTGTATTAAGAGGTCCACAGAAATCAAAAGGCAGTAGCACTGGACTCATACAAATCCTGTAAGTTGGTGTCCCTTGTCCTTATTGCTCAACAGCAAGATGCTGTCTTTTCCTTGTGTCCCCATCAGGGAGACACTTTTCAGACTCGCGTTCTACTGCACTCACATTTACTCTTTGGCAGTATTGACAGCTGCTGTGAGTGACACACTTCACAATCCCACTGTCTTCGTATCAGTTCAGGTGTCCACCTTTGATGTTGACTCTAGTTCTAGCCATGGCTTGCATCTCACTTCTACATTAGTTAAAGTAAAACAGAGACCCAAGGTACCAGGAGAGACTCTGTTTGGGCACAGCAATACACTGCCACATTATACATGGTTTTATATTTAATTACTATGTGTGTAATTTTTAATAATCACAATTAGGCTTTTTAAGCATCTCCTTCTCTATTGCAAACCTTCAGCAGTTCAATAAAGCAGAGCCATTGACTTGTGTTTGATGTGTCCATTACCTCCTGCAAATGCTTTGGAATACAATGGAATAGCATGCAGACTTCAGAGCTGTCATGACAGGTATTAAGAATGTGTCAAATCCCAGTGATGACTGATAACATATCTGTCATTTGTGATGGGATTATTAGGAAGAGGAAAGCCACTAGGAGAAAGATACTCTACAGAAAAAGGGGGGGAGGGGAGGGGAAGACAAAAAGAGAGAGGATTTACTGTTCTTCAGAGCTGCCTGGTTTAATTAAACCTGTCTAGTCCATAAACAAATCTATTAACTTTCTGTATGGTTTGGCAGCTTATGCAGTTCAATGCTGCTGCAGTAATTCCATGGATTTTGTGTTTCTCTGTGGAAGATAGTGGCACTATAGGTATTGTCACTATGAAGAAGATTCTTGACCCACCTGTACATGGAAACAGCTTTTGGAAGAGTACTGTATTTTTTGTCTTCTAATCAAAAGTTTAACAGAGTACCATGGAAAAAAGAATTCACTGGGCACATAAAATATTTTCTGCATGGAAAATTATATAGAACCAAGAAAAGAGAACAGTCTGACAGTGCTGTTTGATTTGCATCTTTGGTTAGCAAAAGAAGGATTGCATTTTTTTATTAAGCCTGAATGTGTGTCTTATGTGAGTGCAGCAAGAAAGCTGAGCTTCATCTCACTTGTAGAACTGGGCTCTGCCAAGTGAGTCCAGTGTGCCTAGTGTACAGACAGTTTCAGGTGTTTCAGGCTGAGCCATAAACACATCCAAGATCTACAAGCAGTTAGATATTAGAAGGATCTTGTCCAGCTGCTTTCTGGTATTTAGACAATGCCAGAACAGAGTGATCTGAGTTTCTTGCTGTTAGGATTTTTTTGGTGCAGAAGTATCCCCAGGGGCAGCTAAACAGTAATCATCTGATATGGCCCCTACACACACAGTGATCAGTTTTGAGGGGCATATTAGATGTCAGGAGAGGAGGACACTTGAAGCTCAGTGGACTGAGACAACTATTCCTTAATGTCATATGCTCCCTGAAATCCCCTTTCAGCAGGGATTCAGCAGCCTTTGAACAGAGAGTCATTACAGTGTCCAGATTGTCCCTTTATCCTTTCAGCTGACTTACATTTTAGCCTTGTATGAAAACAGACCTGATCTTATCTCTGCCCCTTCCACAAGCACAGCCAAGGTGCTCCTCAGCTCTTTCAGAGTCCCAGCCTATCTAGGAGGCAAAGGTAGTGTAGGTCTGTGCAGTGCCCAAGTGGGGATTTGGTGTCACTGGATTGTTGCTGAAGAGCAGCTGCTGGTGTTCAGCCAGAAGGCCCTGGTGGCCACCCATACTGGATACTTGGAGGCAAAAGGCTGCTCTGAAGGTGAGCAAAGGACAGTCTCAGGTTTGGGAGAGCAGAGAGACCTCCGTGAAGATCAAGTGTCACAAAGTGAACAATATTTGATTGATGTTTGAGTATGTGAGAGGCATACAGAGACCTAGCCAAAAGCCAAATGCTCTCAGGTGGTTTTGGACCCCATTCCTCACAGTCACCACCAGCAAATCAGCTGACCTACACTGCCCATGTGTGCCTGGTGTCACACAGCACAGGCAGGCCAAGCCCACCCTGCTCCAGAGGAGCTCTCCTCCAGTGGTGTGAGCTCCACCCATCTCAGCTGAGGTGGCTGTTCACAGCACTGGGCTGGGGTGGGCAGCCAGCTCCTGTCCCTGCTGAATGTGGCAGTGGCTGTGTGGGTGCTGGGGGAGCTGGGCTGGGAGCTGCAGGGTGAGCAGGGACGGTCCCACTGTGGATGGTCCCATGGTGGATGGTCCCACTGTGGATGGTCCCACCGTGCTCGGTCCCACCGTGGATGGTCCCATTATGGACACTCCCACTGTTGATGGTCCCACCATGGATGGTCCCACTGTGGATGGTCCCACCGTGCTCAGTCCCACCATGGATGGTCTCACCATGTGTGCTCTCAGCAGGATGCCATCCATGTGTGCACTGCAGGGAGCAGCAGGCACTGGGGCCATTGCAGCACGCCCATGGGCTCACACCCTTGCTTACCTCATGGAAACTCACCTGTGCAGGCCCTCAGGAAAGACCTTTTATTTTCCCCATCTCTGGATGTGTGTTCACCCCACCCACAGAGGCTGGCTGAGCAAAGATCGAAGTGCAACCTGAAGCAAGGACACCAGCTTTTAAATGTGATGTATTGCAGCTTAATTAATTTCCCAAGGTAGAAGGTAGTTCTCTCAAGGTCCTCATGGCAAGCATCCCAAAATTGTGGTTGGGGAACCCAAAGCTGGTTTAGCTTAAGGGATGTTAAAGGAGCCTGATTTTTTTTTTTCTCCAGAAGCTGAACTCAGCATTTCTTCACAGAACCTTGAACTGTACATCCAGAAACCATTAATCATACTGTAAAATCTTGGCTTCAACTTTCCCCTTTAGGCGATTACCATTCTGTTTGTTAACGTATCTAGTTGGCTGACAGTAGCTCTGTTCATACTGCTTAAATTTGGTTTTGAAAGAGGAAGGACTGTGGAGAATGGTGCTGCAGTGGAAAGCCTTCCTCCACCAGTCTTAGGTTTGATTTTGGTCCCAAGGAGATGCCACAAAGGTGTTGATAAATACTGATGATGGGCAGTCCATGGTCCCTGACTCTCTTCTTCAGTGGCAGCCTCCTAGAGAGTATACTGGTGCAAATAGGGACTGCTGGCAACATTCACTGTCTTACTCTTTTTTTTTTTTTTTTTTTAAACCCCACAGTGCTCTCATTGTCTTCTATAAACTCCCGTATTTAATAGATTTACATTCTGAATAAATTTTCTGTCCCAAGAAAGGACTACAGTAAAGTGCAGATGAGCTTGGAATATTCCCTGAAGAAAGCTATTCCTTCCCTGTAGTCACAGTCTTTTCTCTAAATTCTCTAAAATTCATTAGATTTTGTCAGTTTAAGAGAAGAAATGGAAACACTTATCTGGGAGCTATTGAAGTTGAGTTGAGATTCAGGGGTTTTGTTTTATTCATTTTACGGTACATGAAGTGTCCTGAGATAACACAGAAAATTAAGAGGTTGAGGGAGTCACCACTGAAGATCACTGAACTTTCAATAAAATTCCTTTGAGTGTCCAAGATCAACAGTGCCCTGGATGGTCTCAGTGTGCTCAGTTTTACATATGCTCACACTTAGTTACAGTTCAGTTCTGGATTTATTTTTTATTTATTTATTTAGTGGTTGGATTAGAACCATGCTTTGAAAACCAAACCAAACCATGACTACTATCAAATTTAAATATAAAAGAATATGTTTACCCTGAAGTGAAAAAAACAACTGCACGAAGAAAGACCTTTGTAACTCTGAGTTCATTAAATATTTGAATGAAAACTGATTTCCGTGTTTGTTTGGACAAAGTATAATTTTTCAAAAAATTAGAGATATCAGCAGTGCTTGGTGGTTGCTCTTTGGGGGAGGGGATCTGGAAAGCAAAATATTGCACAATGACTTTCTGCTGATAATAAACAAGCCTAATAGGAGGTCTCTGTTTTGAAAATATGTAGCTGCTGACATGAGGATGTTGGAATATTTTTAGTGCTGATAAAGAAAAGAAACATTCATTAGAGATCTGCTAATCTTGAAGAAAAACACATGTTAAGCTCTGGTTGCTCTGCTCTGGATGGTAGCATTACAGTGTGTATCAGGAAGATTTATTTCACCAGTGAGTTCCCTCTATTGTTTCCATCTCTAAGAGTTTTTTACTGTATTTAGAGGTGAGGGAATGAGAAAGACAGGTTTGGTTATAAGGAAAATAGTGTACTACACCAGGGTCTTTGATAAGACTTTCAAGGTGGTTTTTCCAAATTGAAATGTTGTAGCTAAGCTTAGTAAAGCCAAAAATATTGTATTCATTTTAATTGGCTGGTGCACATGCCTTTCTGCCAGTCCCATCTCAGCCCATCTGTGGTTTCCAGTCAACTGGGACCTCCCTGGTTATTTGGTAAATGATGGAGAGTGGCTCAGTGAGCAGTTCTGCCAGCTCCCTCAGTGGGTCCCTTGGGTGGATCCCATCCAGCCCCATAGACTTGTGTGTGTAAGTGGTGCAGCAGGTCACTGCCCATTTCCTCCTGGATTGCAGAGGCTTCATTCTATTCCTCATCCCTGTCTCTGAGCTCAGGGGATTGATTGGGTACCCAGAGAACAGCTGGTTATACTATTAAAGACTGAGGCAAAGATGGCATTGAGTACCTCAGCCTCTTCCTCCTTTGTCCCTGTGTTTCCCCCCACATCCAACAAAGGATGGAGATTCTCCTTAGCCTTTCTTGTGTTGCTCATGTATTTATGGAAGCATTTTTTATTGTTGTAGAGCAGTCATAGAAAATATTTGTAATGTGCTACCCGACAGCATGATCTCTGTAGTGTACAAATTTCTTTTTGTCTGACCTCTTACACACCAATTGTATTGAGAAAACATGAAATAAATGGGAACAATGTATTTATTGTGACTTGAAGTAGCTTTTATCATGGTTGCTGTTGTTCAGGTTTCTGATAAGGAATGAAAGAGCCTGCTTAAAGATGTTCTCCAAGCATTCTGTTTCAGGGTAGCTTTTTGTTCAGAATTGCCAAAAAGTAGCAGCAAACTATAGAGAAAAGAAATCCCTTCTTTTTAATTTTAGACCCCTGAGTCTTGATGCAAAATGGTTTATATTAATTCACTTCCTGGTTTAGTTAGTTTTAGCCTGGGTCATGAGCCATCAATATGTTCTGCAGTTCTGTAAATGGTCTGCATCCCTTGGTAACACCTTGAAAAAAATAATAATTTAGGGGTTTTTTTGAAGCAGCAGGCAGCATCCAGCTTCTCAGATCAATCAGTGCACCCCTTGTAAAACTTGTAATTTAAGTTCCTCAGGGACTAACAGGCTTGAGGTGGCATTCTCAGACTGATCACAGTCCTCTCCATCCTGTACCTTATGTCAACATTTCCACTTTGCATGAATGCATGTATCCAGAGGCTGGTAAGGAGAAGGGGGTGAGACAATTTCACACGTCACTAAGAGCAACACAAATGCTGTAGCAAGCTTTAAAATGGAAGGAGAATATTTAGAAGAGTGACAGAGGTACTAGTTACAGCTGGACAGGAGAGCAAATAAAAGCAATCTGCCTTTCTGCATGACATATATTCAATTAGTCTGACACATCAGAAAACAACAATTCATAACAGAAAGGGCAGGAACAGTAAGAAGAGAGGAAGAGGATGGATAAAAATTTAGCAGAGCACTTCAGAACAAGGACATTTCTTCTGTGTAGAGCTTGACCTAGTGTAATTTTCTGGAAACTGTATAGGCTAACAAAAAGCTAATTTTTGAGTTTAGAACAGAACAGAGAATTGATTATGTCATGGCATGTAGCATGCCATAACAGAAGCAGGGCTTCTGAGGAGACAGAATTGGTTTTGTTAAGCCAAATTGCATCATTAGGGAAGTAAGAAGCAGTAGGACTCCAAGCCTTTTCAGAGGGACTTGACTTTCTGGACTCTGAATTCAAAATCTTATCCTTGGTCTCCAACTTTTCCATCTGCCTCATGATCTTTAGTTGATGGCCTAATGTTTAAAAAGTATTTTGTGGCTTAAAACTTATTTTTTACCCTGCAGTTATTTGTAAGGTCTGCTGTAGAGTCAGCCATCTGTATGGTTACTCATATTACTGCCTGTTTCGTATCTGGCATGCAAAAAAATATGTTTATTCTTTTCCTCCTGGTGTGAAAGCCATTCTCAGTCTATAAGCTGTCAAGCTACCCTTTTGTCATCACTGCCTAGTTGTGTTCTTTCACATAAAGTCTCCTGAATCTTGCCAGTCTAATGTGTTAAATTCTTTGACAAGAATGTTCCAGTTTGGGAGATGAGAGCTTTGCTTGTTTTTCTTCATGAATGGAATGAAATGCTTCTTGGTGAAAATACAAGTGCAGTAGAAATTGAAGAATCCAGGCTTTCTTCTTAATCAGCAGAGGAAAAATGAACACTTTGGAGTATTATCCACTGCAGCCCTCAAGCTCTTCACCTTGGATAAAAGTAAGTGCATTCTCCAAGTGCCTGGTTTTCTCAGCTGATAAGGAGAGGTTAGTTGGCTCCCTGTGAGAGCTATTTGCATGCTGTTGCTGTGGAATATTAGGAAAGATGTGGTCCAGCATTTTGGTTTCAGCAATGAAACAGCTAAGCAAAGACCTGTAACTCTTCTCTCACGTTTCTATTTACAAATAAACAAATAGGTATCAAAAAGTGTTTAGCTTGTGCCTCCAGTTCACATGGCAAAGTTGATCTTGAAGTCCTTTTTCCTCCCTCTTGTCCTGTTTGGTTTTTTCTTCTTGAAGGCAAGCTTGGCTATAAAAAAATTGCTTTAAAGTTTGAATATTCAAACTGAAGCTGATTTTAGTGAAGTGCTTCAAAAATAAGCTGTTCATATCCCTTTCCTTAGAGCTCTTGCACAGTAGTGCCAGGAAAGCTTTACCAATACATGTACTAAAAAGATTATTCTTCTCTAACATTAGCCTTTTCTCTGCTATGCCTGGGCAACTCAGTCCAAATTGACATTTCAAGACTATCTTATATTTCACTTTTTCTATAATCATGATAAAGCAGAAAATGGGATGCCCTATTTAAGGTCAACATAATTTTGACTTCTGCCTTCCACAAATTATATTTAGGGCTTTTGATGGCCTTCTGAAAAGTTGTATATGCTCAAGATGGTCTCAAGCTTTGCACAGAAGGCAAGGATGAAAAATGTTTAGGGTGGTAACAATTTCTGCATCTGTAATATGTTACAAAGGATTTTCCCCTCCAATATCAGTGCAGTTTTCCACCTCTGTTTAGTCTCACATGGCACTGCACACTATTTTTATATGCAAATACATGATATCCTGCAGCAGGCAGTAGGGGAAAGTGTGCATTAGACTAAAGCTCTGTGTCCACTCCATGAACAGCTGAGCTGCTAGAGGACATTGGTGTGGGCAGGCAGAGCTGGCTGGGTTGAACAGCTGAGCCATAATTGTCCTTCTGACAGGTCTGCTCCCATCCAGGGTGATGTGAGCTCCACTGGATAACTCTAATCAACTCCTGTGCCCAAGGGGAATTACAGTAACGGGAGATAATTCACTTGATAGAGCAAAGAAATGATCTTGTGAAAAAAGGCACAGGACTTTAATGGGCTTCCTCTGTGGGCTGTGCTGGGCAGGGTGGCAAGTGTTGGGGGACAGTGGTAATACTCTACCACTCCAGCTGCCCCTTGTCCAAAGCCCCACTTATATCTGAATTTCAATCCTTTAATCAGGCTGATGCTTTTGATTTAATTCCTGTCATCATCGTCTGGTCTTTGTCTCTGTTGTGTTGATTTAATGGTCTTGATGACAGTGTCAGTCACTTGTGCACTCTATCTCCTTTTCAAAATGTATTTTCTTTTATTAGCTCGTGAATTTTCACAAGGTAAATTGATATGCTTGGGTCTATATTGTTTATGATTTAATTTTATTCATTTTCTTTCCTAACTAAATATTCTTAGCCTTTTCAGTTGTGTTTCATATGGAAGCTTTCCACAGATGCATTGCATGTGTTTTATTTTAATTCATTATACATCAGCTAGTGATTTATATATATAAATATATCTATAAAGCTAATATCTTTATTCATTGAGTACTAAAATGCACTTTTCGAAAGAGATGGGCCTATTATACATTATTTAAAGGTCTCTGACTCATGATTGCAGGCATATTTTTTGATACAGGGTATTAGCAGAAGAAGTAAGCTTTGATCTGTGAGTTTTCACATCTGAAAGGAGCAGTTTCCTGGACCATTTGCATTCCTTCCTTCTCTTGGGCACAGGTTGGATAGTGGATAAAGTGAGGCATTTTGTCATCTCTGCCCAAATGGTTCCTCCCTGCAGCATCTGGTGAGGGGGCAGCTCCTGGGCTCTGCCTGGGGGCTGGCAGGTCTCAGGGTGGTACCTGAGCAGCTTTCTCTTGGAGAGTCTCATTTGGCAGCTGGCTGGAGCAAGTGGAAAAGTCCTTCCAAAAGCTGTCGCTGATTCACTTGCAAAATTGTATTTTGCACTTCAGCAGAGCAAAAAAGGGATGTATGTGCCTGTATTTCAGAGCAATCTGAGTTGCTCGTGCTTTTTTATCAGATGGAGAAGCTTTTCCTCTGCTGGTGCTCCAAGCCAGCCGGCTTGTTTCCCTGGAGGCACCGGGCAGTGATTCTGAACTTGCCCAGTGCTTCCTTCTCTTGAAAGGCTGCTGTCCTTTGATGTTCTTTCCCCAGGCTTGGCAAACAGCCCTGCCACCAGGAGCGGTGTGAGGTGTCCTGCAAAGCTATAACCCTGGCTAGTTTGTTGGAAGGGAGGCTTCTGAGCACTGGCCATTGTTTCACCTTTCCTGCCTTGCTGCCCAGTGCCTTGTATGGCTCTTCAATGGCTTCCTTGTCTTTTTAGAGTGTGTTTAGGCAGGCAACAAAACAGAACAGAACAAGATGCCATGGTTGGAAGTGTTTTGTTTGTTTTAAAAAAAGAAAGAGACAAATGCTTCTTTAGTTCAGCCTACAGCACTGTAATTGTTTTTTTTCTCTCTCAAAACATATCTACATTTATATGGTAGGAAGATACCACTTCATTTTAATGCCCTGCCCTACCTCAAAATCCAAATCTGTTTTGTCATTTTACCAAGTTACCTTTTGCCCATAGTTTCCAAACACCACCCAGGCATTTAAAAACCAGAAATGATCACAATATAGAAACAACAAAGTCTCTTGCTTAATTCATTTGCATGTGTGTGTATTATCTGTGAGAAGGTATCTTCAAATGCAACACTTTGTATTTGCTTGTCTAGGTTGTTCTATTTTAATCCTCTCCTGCAAGAGGGAAGTTCCATGATCCTGGCCAACCATAAGGTTCTCTCTTCCTTATGCCTGGACTTCTTCCAGTTTAAACCACTCATACGTGATGTCTAACTCCCTTTGAAGATGATGGAAAAGAGTTTTGCTCTTGTAAATACTCTTTATATGGCCTAAGCGTGCACTGTGCTGGC
This sequence comes from Oenanthe melanoleuca, assembly GCF_029582105.1. Taxonomy (NCBI): domain Eukaryota; kingdom Metazoa; phylum Chordata; class Aves; order Passeriformes; family Muscicapidae; genus Oenanthe; species Oenanthe melanoleuca. The sequence continues at coordinate 50,840,411 of NC_079334.1, forward strand.
TCACAGATAAGTTTGCAACAGTTAGGATTCCTACAGTGTTTTGAAACTTGGCTTTGGCTATGTTTTTGTTGTAAATACATGACTAGGCTCAGTATTTCAAATATGTGTCCATGGACCCTGACACCACACGAGAACATGTTTTCTGATGTTAATATCTGGATTCCAGCATGACTAGTGCTTCCAAATTTTTTGTTTCTCTTGCACTCCTCAACATGAGGTTTATCATTCTTGTCTCCTCTGCCCCTAATCCCATGGAAAAAAATTCACCTTGGTCTGGGAAGGTAAAAATACCTGCAGATGACTCCAAACTGGTAATTAGGAGGAAGAGTTTTATGTAAAACAAAACAAAACCAAAACCCTAACAAATCCCATGCTAGGCATTGAGATTTTACTCTGGCAAAATTCTCTTGACTTTACAGGCCAGTGGTTTGAATAAAAATTAGTAAAAATATGGTGGGGGACAGCATAGATATGGCTGCCAACTGATTCCCATGCTGCTCATTCTATACATGGCTGTATTTTCACATATTCTTTGTTTTATCTCCCTAAGACAGTAGTTTGTAATTCAGACAGTCAAGGTAGTTTATTTGAGGAGCGCAGTATTAAAAATACTGCTTCTTTTTTGGCAACCTAGAAACATCCTTCTGTGTTTTTAAGAAAGATGGGCTGGATATTTTTGGATGTTCACTAATTCAGTTCAGCTGTCCTTGTTCTGTTTGCTTGGATATGGAAAGTGAGAGCAAGGGAGCATATACAGAATTACATAAAAAGCAATTCTTTATAGAGCTGCAGACCACCTTGTTTATATCTTCTCCATATATCCAGAAATCGATCATTTACTGTGTCTTTTAATTTGTAATTCAAAATACGTATTCTTGTAGTGGGCAATTCAGTTTTATCAAAATAATCATCTAAGGGTGATATTCTCTTGTATCTGCAGTGTCTGTTTATCTTTGATGTGTTTATTCGTTTTCTAACACAGCAAAAGGTAAGGAAGCTTATGAGAGGAAAAAGAATAATGAAAAAAAAAACATGGTAACAAGGCTTGTGTAAAATATTGCTGTAGAAACTCCCCTGAGGGATTGTACCCTAAATCCTGACGTAACTGCACACTACCAGAAATAAAAAACCATATTATAATGAGCTAATGGATGGGTTTCCATGTGCCAGAAAAGAAAATGTGAATGGTGATAGGACAGGCTGGGGCTACTTTTCATCTTCACACAGAGGCAGTTGCTCAGTTTCCCTAATCCAGCAAGGATAATGACCTGTGCATGGTTATGAAAGGATGGAATATGGTGCAGGAGGAGAAAAGAAAAAATGGAAGTCAGGGAAGCAAACAAAAGGCAGAAGGATAAAAATCTCTCGAGTTAGTGTGAAGCTAATGAAAATCTTTAGGCCTCTAAAGATAAGTGGATGCAATTCTTCCTGAGCTTGTTTTTCTTTATGGTGTTGCTCAGCACTTCACATCGTATATCTTTCTTTGTTACAAGTGAATGAGAGAAGTTATCTGCCTTTTGAGAGAACTCTTCCCAGCCCAAGGCATGATTACTCAAGGAAAGGTTCTTAAAACCCCAGTAAATCTTAGAAACCCAACAGATAGTCTCAATATATTTAATGTTTTAAGCTTCCCTTTAAGATGACTTTTCTACTTCTTGTTTAACTTTGTTCCATCTGTTAGCAGTTGGCAGCTTAACAATGGCATTCAAAAATTGTACCAAAAACTGGGGGTTTGCATGCTTATGGGCACCTTGAGATTCTTGGCAGGTCAGGATTATTTAAATTGATGTAATGAGGTGAACATGCTGTACAAACAAGAGAGACTGTTTCCAGGTTGAGGTGTATTAGTTTGCCAGTAGTAAACCCAAAATTGCAGCATGTTATACAGCCAGCCCTAGAAGATCTGAGTTGATAAGGCTGTGCAATATGTATTGTTCAGAGTGGCATGCTCCTTAAACCTGCTGCTTCCCTCTGAGCATCCGGGGCAGCTGGAAAAGTTAGGGCACAGAACAGGGACATGTCTCTTTGTGGGTCACATGTATTCAGAATTAAGTACAAAGGAATCTGGGCTAAATATGGTTCATGATTTTACACTGCGTTCAGGATGTCTCAGATGGAGGGCGAAGTTAGGAGGATCAAAATGCTTTCTTTAAAATTTGGAGCCTGAGCTGACTTTTGAAGCTACAGAGTGCTTTTCTGCATGATTAGTTTAGGCTGTGGCAGCACAGCTGTGGATGATAAATACAACTGGCATAACCTGCTGGTTGTGCTTCTGGGGTGTTGATTTTGAATACAGTTCTGTCTGTCAGGGGGAATGTGTGGGTGAAGCTTCCTGTGGGTGGCTGCAACTCTGAACATTTGCTCCATAGCTCCAAAATTGGAGCATAGCTGAGAGGCAGGAGGACTTCTAGGCATCTGTGGGATCCTGCCTGCTTTTAAAATGTATTTCTAAGGCTGTTAATGCACATCAATCATGTATCCTTTCAGGGACATCTGGGTCTGTTTTAAACTTGCTAGGTATGATATAATGTTGGTGTAGAGTCAACAATCTCTCCAGATTGGAGGGGAGAGGACTCTCAAGCCTCCAGCAGGACAGCCCTTGTTGCAGAAATGGAACCTACTTCAACACCAAATTAATAGGTGTAAAAAAATAATCTGTGCAGATAGGAGGCAGCTGGCTGGTCAGAAAGGGGCAGTGCAGTGGGTCTGTGTGAGCCACTCCTCAGAGCAAGCCTCAGATCAGGGGCAATCCTGACTGCGCTCGGCTGCTCTCCACTGTCAGGGACCATGGAGGGAGAGATGGGCAGAGGAGCCCAGCTGTGACTGGGAGCAGAGGACAACATCTAGTGCCAGGGACCAGCTCCAGCTGGGATGGGACTTTCTGCTTTTCTGGGCTGCCTGACTCCTGCTTGCAACCTCCTCCTGCAGGATCTTGTTACTCTGGCTGCTTTCTGCATCCCAGCCCTGCTCCCTCCAAACTCTTCTCTCTTTTTTATTTTCCTCTCTCTGATCTAACTATCCCCCACCCTAGGGGGCTGCCCTCGGTGTAATGTTTGCTCTTCTTGTTCTTCAGTCCCTTTCTCTCCCATTAAGTAACCACACCTGTAATGGGTGTAAACACAGCCTTACATTGTTTTTTATATGCAGTGATCAGCCTAGCACTAATAATTCGCCATGGCCCTTGTTAGCTTCAGAGCTGCATCCATTGAAGTGGGAAGCTGGGTCTGTTGGGTAGGTTTATTTTGAAGCTGGTTATATTTAAACTAGATGAAAGGGCAAGAAGTGGTTAAAAACAACTTTTAGTCATTGGTTCAAAAGGGATTAAAAAGTATATACACAGGAATAATTTGAAAGGCGTCTCAGGTAATATTAAGATGTATATATCTGCTAACTGCCTGGGCAAATTAGAGAATTAATTGAAAGGGAATGTTAGCTCATTAGCTGAGCAAGCTAATGTCAAAAAAACCTGAAGCTTTCTTTTAAGACTTACAGTGATTTTTAAATTTTTTTTTCTCCCAGAATAACATACTAATGAAATGATGCTTTGGAAGGCAGCCTTGGAATGGAGACAAATGTTTTGAAAAATTGTCAGCTTTAATATATTTTTGACTGCATTCTGAGGTTAAATTTTAAGCCACAAAGTGAGGTTTCTCCTGCCACCCTACCCTTCCACATTAAACATCATGCTTTAAAACACATTTGATTTTTAAAAGCATTATGAGCAGTCCTTAAATATGTGCAAGTGTTTATATCTTCTATAATATTACTAAAATTTACTTGGTGAGTCTAAATGTTTGTGGATCAAAAGGAGTACTCAAAACCACTCAGAAGAGAAAGGGCACCTTTGAATATATACTTCCATGTAAGAAAGGTGGGTATCTCTTAGCATTTCAGTACTGAAGCTATCACATTGTGTGAGAGGAAGGAGAGCCAGGACTTTTTTAAGCATTCATAAGACTGAGCCCTGATAGCAAAAAAAGAGCCACCTTACTGAAAAGAAAACCTCCTGAATCAGTGTTACTGTATTTGTTTCAGTTTTGGGGACTTTGTGGATCGTTTACCATCTCCTCTGAAAACCAAAGAATTCCTTCAGCAGAGAAGGAGCAAGGCTTTGAAAGAATCAAAAAGTTTGTGATGTTCTAGTGATCCCATTAATCCTGGGGCTGAGAATTTGCAAGATATTAGTGTAAACCTGGAAGTCAAATGGTTGTTCCAAATTTATATGGATTTAAAACAGTAGTCTGAATTCATGTCCAACTCATATTGAATTCATACCATGACAGTTAGCTCTTTTTAATAATCATTTGTGCTTTGCTGGGAAATAGAATCCTCTAAAACAGTGCTGCAATTCAGTGTCCTAAACCTGCTTTCAGGTGTCCTAATTCTAAGCTGTAGTTTGTCATCCAAGGATTGATAGAAACCTACTGCAATTGCTGATGTGAAAAGCAAGAACAAATTATTTCTAATAATACTTGAAAGAGAAATGTGTAATGGTGGACTTCAAAGCCAGCCTCATGATCACAGGTACATGGTTAAGATGGAACATCTTTTTATTTTTTGTTTTGTAAAATGATGTCTTAAGTATTTCTGAAAGCAGAAATAGTACTAGATATATTTCAGAATTAATGTACTGTGGTTTGATCACTGGTCAACTATAAATGTGCAGCTTACTTGAGCTATAAACCACAGGCTATGTGAGTGTTTTGGAATAAAATATTTATGCATTTAGCGTTCAGCAGTGTTGCTAATTTAGACTAGTCATTGGAAAACGATGTTCTCTTTATTGCATATTATTAAAACATAAGTGGTGCCATTTGACTTTATAAACACTAATAAAAAATGGTGGGTGTAAATGATTTCCTACTGTTTTTAAAGAAATTCACCAAAATATCTGTCAATCTTTTCTAGTATGTGCAGCCCTGTGTGCAGATTCAATTTAATTTAAAGGGAGATTACTCTGAAATTAAACTTCTGACTCTGAAAGGGGTAACTGAAAAAGAAAGCCATATATTGCTTCTTTACAAGGCAATTTGGAAGACTGAGAATGTGTGGGGGAGGTGGGGAGAGGTGTTTCCTGGGTTTGCTTTTGGTTTTGGGGAATTTGTAAAAGTAAATATTTGAGAAAGAGAAGGTAAAATAATAATGTTTTGTATGAGGTTAATAAACTAGTTTTATGTTAGTCAGCCATGTGTTTGAACAGTACCTGCATATTGTGTATTTGTTAAATGAAATGCATAATGTCTTTATTTGAGTATCCCTTGAGAGAGGACCCCTTTTCACTTTTCAAAAATATTGTGATTTTATGCAGCATCTCAATGCATTACTTATGCCATTTGAGTGTCTGATTAATGCCCTTGGGGAAGGGAGATCTTTGTCCCTAAAACTCACTAACTGTAAACTCTAAGTAACAATCTTCTCTGTTTTTCACAGTTGCTTTGCATCTCAGTTCTACCAGGGGATTTCTGGCTAGTTTTTGCCTATGCAAACCCATGATTCTCCTCTCTGGTGCTCTAACCATCCTGAATGGCTGAGAGAATATTTTCCTGTCAACTCCTTTGCTGATCAGTGAGGGGATGCCATGTTTCTTACAATAGAGGAGATAGAACAGCTAATGAATCCTGTCCAAAGAGAATTTAGTTTAATGTCTGAAAGTTGCTTGACCAGATATTATTGGCTTGATGGGTGACAGTCCCTACAGGGCACATAGGGCTAGGCTGCCTTCATTATTTATAGACATTCATTAAAGTAAGAAGAAAATCCTTGTTGATTTTTCAGATTCACCTTTGAGGAATTAGAAGAGTCTATTGCACTAGATCAGAGTCCAGAAATATTTAGATTTTTTTGTGAGATGTAGTATCAAAATATGGTAACATTTTAAGTTAGAATATTCTTGCCTAGATGAACAGCCTTTATCAAAGTATGTTTCCTTCATCAAGGTATGATTTTTTTCTTTATTTTATGAATGACAAGGAAAATATTTAGCTATCAAGAATCATAGATTAGTCAGGAGTAAATATTCCACCTAAATAATTTTATACCTAAAGTCCTCATTTTGTCTTCTGCCTTTCTGCCTGCATGCAACACACCATGGAAAAATTAGAAATGTTTTGCCTGCAAGAGAAATAAGACTCACTTAACTCTTTCAAAGAACTCTTTCCAGTAAAATATATAGGGAGGGGGGTGGGTGAGTGTCAGAAGAGAGACTGCCAGAAGACTGAAGCAAATTTTGTAGAATGCCAAGCCATGTGTCTTCTATCCTGGTCTCTTCTCCCAAATTTCTTAGAAAGATCTTTCCTATTTTGTGGAAGCTGGAAATAAACTGATATGTAAACAATCCTCTAAATAGATAATTTTGTTCTGTTGGCATGTAATGTAGATACAGCATAGCATGTGTGACAAGGAAGGAAAGGGGGTGGAAGTGTAGGCATTAATTTAATTAATCAAGTTAAGTCTGTCCTTTCTGACTGAAAGTGTCTTTCCATATATTTTTTTATTCCCATGTGTAGTGATGGGTTTTTTAAGTTGAAGCTCATATGCATCTCATCATTTTACTACTCAAGTGCCTCTTTTTCTAAATCTTCTTCCCTCCCCTTCTGCCTGTTTTCTGTCTTTATGCTCTTGTCTTTCAAATCACATTGCCAGATGTGATGCCAGATAACATGTTGTTATAAACCAGCCATATTGTCCTCATTCCTCTCAGAGAGGGAATGTTGAAATGCTCCAGTTGGGGATTCTCTCTTTTCTTTTCCTGTAGCCAGGAGTTACAACTCCTGCAGATGCAGGTTGACTCAAGGGCAAGACCATGGAGGCACCAGGTCAAAACAACAGTACCAGCTATGCTTGTTCACATCTCTTCAAACACTGGGTGAAACATGTGGCCCCTCAGTGCTCTTGATTCACCTGGGAGGAGCCTTGCATCACATTAATTGATCCCCCCATTTCGTTTGGCTCTTGCTGGAGAGTGACCATACTTTCCCAGTCAACACAGCATTATTAATAGATAATGTTCAAATGGGTATGTTCCAAGGCAAGTTAAGCACCTTTAATGCTTAATAGTAAAGATTGTAAAATGCCTTACCAGCAAAAACGTGCTGAACTCCTTTTCTGCATAAGGCAATGCTGCTCTCCTGAATTGTGCTGAACATGCTACCATTTAAATGGTGCCATAGATCATTACATGGTCACATGCCATAGGGTATCCAGGACCTGGCCAGCCTTGGGCAGGACTGCAGTCAGAACTGCCTGGTTTCTGGAGTGAAGGACCTCGTGGGGCAGGAGGGAAAGGAGGACACTCCACATGGGTGTAAAGCACACAATACCTGCCCATGTTTTTCATCAGATCACAGGTCATCTCCACAGCAGACCTGATACATGGATATGTGCTAACCATATCTCAAGTTTGTTTGTGGTTTTAGAAGGTGCTTCCACTTGTTGGATGGCTTTTAAACTTCTTTTTCCACTGGAACACCTGGTGTGAACATGACCTTCACACTCCTCTATCTCTTTATTTTGTAGTTAGCAGGAATTCCTTCCCATTTCTACATCTTGAACTGGAAAAGTGCATGACCAGCTGCATTTTCCTTGTCCTGCTTGATGTGCTCAGGCCATGATGCTGTGCCTTTCACCCCTCTAACCACTGAGCACACAAGAACTGAAGCTTCAAGAGCAATTTTAACATCTCTCAGGCATAAAGCCAGTAGGTAAACACCTTGTTGGTATTTTTCCTACTGTGTAACAACAGAATCCCCACTCACCTACCCTCCCATAACTGGTTCTGCCACTAGTTTCTCAAAGAATGTGGTGGATGGTAACCGCTGCTGGAAGAAACCATCTAATCTAATCATAATTACATAGTAGAAGAGAACATAGGATACATTTCACTTACAGGTTGAAAAGCAAAATATACCGTGGTATTTAAAATAAACTGCATTTTCTTTTGGTCAGCTGAACAATCTCTTTTTGAAACAGCAGTATGAAACATTGCTGTCATTCACCTTAAAAGGTTTTCTTTCCTCCAGACTACTCTTCTTTGTATGTATTAACTTTTCTGTTTTAAAATTCCATTTTCTTAGCAGAAAGGTGCTGCATTGTAGTTCTTTAGCTCAAAGTGTATGTCTTACTTGTCAGTTCCATTAAAGTGTTTAAATGGCAATGGGTTTATGATTAGATTTCAAATTACATTAATCATTCACCAATTCCAGAATGCAAGGTGATCTCTATTTTTGTTGAGAGCTTGTGTAGCTACTGCAAAGTACTTTACCAGACAGCTTTTAAGAGCAAAAGCCTGTGTAGCATAGTGTCTGCATCTTATAGGAGGTTAGTTTTTCTTGAGGACAAGAGTTGGTTTTGTGTTTTTAAAAAGGTAGAGTCAATCAAGTATGTCTCCTGATAAATGAGTGTCTTATATGTTTTAGATCTTACATGTCTTGTGTCTTAAAATGGAATTGGGTATATTCTGGTTGTGTGGCTTTTTTGAGATTCATTGGGGTTTTTTCTTTCTCTCTAATGGGAGCAATATTCTGTTTCTACAACTGTGCAATTAAACAGCTTTTGTGCCAGAGAACCATGGAAAATGAAGATCATGAAGTAAAGAGCTACCCTCTAATCAGAGCAGCTATGCAATGCGTGGGTGGGAGATCCATGTCTCTTCCCCAGTGCCAGGAGAGAATGGAATCCAATGGGAAATCTCAGCCACCCATGAAATTGCAAAACCTCTGGCTGCATCCTGAGTTTCCTCATTCCACCTTTTGAATCAACTTGTGACCTTGCCTCTGTAGAGCTGCTGCTCATTGCCATGCCTGGCTGTGCCTACAGCCTGCAAAGTCCCACTGGAGCAGAGGGCTGTCCTTGCTGTCCTCACTGGATGACACCAGAGTGCTCAGGAAGTCACTCTTGGTACCAACACAGTCCTCTGGTTCAGCTGCCCAGCTCCATGTGATTTAGTGTTGTGCTTTTATTTGAAAGAAAGGAACAGGCTGAAGGATGCTGTATGTCACATACTTTCTAGGTCCCTAGGTCTCACCCTGACAAATTTTTGGGTTTTCTTTGGTGGTGGTGGGTTTTTTCTTAGTTTGTAAATTGTATTTGCTGATGGTCTAATGTAATCTGCAAGAGTTTTGCTTGTATTGTGCACAACAGTAGAAAAGGAGCTTTGTTTCAGGAGAAGTAGATCCTCACTGTTGGTTAGGTTAAAGCTTTCCTGCTCACAGAATAACTTCGTGGATTTGACTTATTCCTTTTCAAACATACTGAGAGACTTCAATCAATGATGAAACCTATACATTTGAAAAATACTGTTTTGTCTCAGTCTGTAAAACAGGCTTTTGGTAACTTTCAAACTTTTAAGCAAAGCTTTTAATTTTACTCCTGCTAGGCAATAAAACGTTGCAGGGAAATGTGAGGTAATTGCATGGATGGGTTGATTTGGAGCTTGATAATTTCATGGTTTGTTCACTTGCTTAGAGAGTAGTAGAGACAAGGATGAGAAAAACAAAAAAAGTCTGAAAATGCACTTTTTGAATTTCTTGCCAAATAGTGGCTGGCATAGAGACATAATTTGAACTTGAATAATTTGCAGTTTTGTAGACTTCTGTTTTGGGAGATATTTGTGATTGGTCTTTTCTGACTTCTCCTGTTGTCTTTCTGATGCAGCTTTATTTGGAAGGTCGTTGTTTTCATTTCGGGCTTTCCCCTATAAAAATACTCTGGCAAGTAATAACCACAAAAACAGCTTCTTTTGAAAACCCTCCCACTTAAGCTGTAAGAGTTTGAGTAATATTGTTTATCACTTACATGGAACACAAAATGGAAATTACATTTTTTTATACAAGGATTTTTGCAGGGGGTTATTTTTGAAAGAGTTTGGTCACTGCAGAAAAACATAAATATGCCATCATTTTCAACTCAGGCAATAAAGGTTCAAAGTTTACTTGGTCAGAAACTTGTTTTGATTTATTCCAAGGATAAAAATTCAGTCTTAGAAACCTCACAGTTTCCCATTTGAAAGAGGCTTGGAACTGCAGGAACTGAGCACATACCATGCTTTTTCTGCAGCTCTTAGTGCTCAGAAATAGCCACCTCAAAAGACATGCAAGTTGGCTGGACTTACATGCTACACATGGGATGTCTGAATGGCAGGCTGGTGCCAGCACTGCATTTTCCTTATTTTACAACTCAGAGCAGAATTTTGGAGCTCTTTGATCCATGGTATAGCAGGACAGAATTGGTACTCCTTTTATGAGAGTTTAATTATTTTTAATGGTTCTTTGTGGCCTTATGTAACAAAGCACATCCTTCCCTCAAACTCCTTTCCTCTGCTGCCTTGTCACCCAAACCATATTAGAAAATTTTTTAAAGAATGCAGGGACATTTGAGTTCTTCTGGATGTCTGGGATAATTACAATTCCACTTAAACAGAGAGGAAAAGATGTGACTGTCAGTTTTCCAAACACCCAGTAGTAGCTCATTTGTCTGAGAAAATGTTAAGTACTCCCATGACTGAATGAAAAGTCAACAAGTTAATTCCTTAAGTAAGACAGGTTTAGGTATTTTATTTCTTTAGAAAAGAAGTGTGTTACCTACATTTATCCTCCAGCCATGGGCTGAATTCCATTGTAATGAAGTGAAACTGTTCAGATCCAGTTTTACCTGTTTTTCAACTTCCTATTTCACTTTTCTTTTACTTGTAATCTTTTCATGCTTTTCCCTTGCCCAGAACATGGTAGCACATAAGCAAATAAATCCTCTTAGCCAAGAAACACGAAAACAACACACAAGCTAGTGCACATAGCTTGTACTTGTTTTTAGAACAAATTTACTGTCCTGAACTTCTGCTGCTGGCTCCTTCTGCTCTAGTAGTCCACCCACTTCAGGCTCTGTTTAGACTTAAAGCCACATAGAAAATGTTACTGGTCAAACACTGTTACCAAAATAGTTGAGATCAGCTGGAAAACCGTAACTGCAGGATACTCAGATTTACATTCTTGACAGTTGTGTCACTTGTTTATATTTCTTATGGTTTTTCAGATCCTTGGGCTGGAGGTGTTCAAGTCACCAAGATGAATGTCTTAAAATGAACTTTTGGGGAGTGTGTCCATGTGTCTGTCCATGCCTGTATTTCAGGTTTCCAGCACCAGGTTGCTATAGCTGCTGTGGCATTAGTTGCTATATAATTGCTAGTATTTCTTTAGGCTTGCTGTAATATTTCTTTAATGCAGTCCTTTGGCACTCATCTTTCCAAACTCTGCAAAACTCTTCACCTCCTCCTCTGTACTTCAGCACAAGCTGTAAGGACATGTTTTCTGCTCTGGCATAGCAAAACCACATAACCCATACTGGGATACAGAGCAAAAGGGAGAGAAGCAGAGTCTTGGGAAGAAAGGGAGTTTAAGTCAAAGCCCTGGGCCCTACCGAGTGTAGGAGTACAAGTCATTTTCATTTATTATTCATGTTGTTTGAGCTTTAATTTTACATCAAGCCTTGTTGATAAGAAATTTTGAATATGTGCACTTGTAAGTTAGGAAGTTTGTTATCCTCCTGAATAGCTGGCAGCTAAGAGAGTGTTTTCCTGGCTGAACTGATTCTTCAGGAGTACATTTTCCTGAGATGAAGCCAGAAGTGGGTCTCCCAAATGATGTCATTGTCATCTGCCCACAGACAGGAATAATAGCAGGCAGTCTTTTTGGGCTGCTGACAGGGCATCTACAATATATTTATCTGAACAGACAGGTCATCTGTAAGTGTCTTTTGAGTTGCTCAAAACTTGTCATGTGTGGGGGAGTGAGGGCAGAGAGGTGCTTTCACACACCCCCCTCGCTGCTGTTTGGATCACACTGGTGACCTGCAAAGGACTCCCCCCATCCTGCTCCCAGTTCTTGGGAGCACCCAGGACCCTCAACCTGCTCCCTTCAGCACCATGTCCTCAGCATGAGGAGTGAGTGTGGATGTCCTGCATGACCTCCTTGCTGGAGACCTTTTATATCTCCTAAGGAATGCCAGGACCTGTCCAAAATCGTTTTATGTGCTTCTCCTGCTCACCCAGCCCACATGCTCTGAGTGTGCTTTTGTTCACTCATCCTTCAGGCTGTATCAGGATCAGCTCTGCAGCGTGAGCACTGTGAGCTGCCTGGCATGCCAAGGCATGAGTGTGCCCTTTAAGAAATACATGAAACATCCACGTGTGCTTGGCAGTGCCAAACACTTCAGTCTCTTTTGCCATTTTCCCTGCACATCAATTCCAAACACACAGTTTGCTTGACACAAAAAAGGATGAAGTTAGCTTGAAGCCTGACTTGGAGACAAAGTACATGTGCCCATCATGTCTGGCACCAGTGGGGCACATCAGCTGATGCCTGACTGATTCCAAGACTGACAGCTTGGATAGTGGTGGCACCACTGTTGGTGCCCCAGTGTGGGCTCCTGGCTGCTGTTCCCAGACCTGTAATTTTTCCTTCCTCCACCATATCCATGTAGCTGCTCCCTTGGCCCATTTACAGCCTGGATCACACTTGGCTGGTCTCAGCTCCTAGGTGAAGTAATAGATAAGGAATGTTATATGTATATAAGTTTTTCCTCCTGGCAGCCAGGCTATCATGCCCACTTGGCCACCAATTACCCAGCACAGCCATACCTGCCTTTTTTTAGCTGCAACTGTGACACCACTTGGGCTGTTCCACATTTTATAACCTGCTGCAGGCTGAGTCAGCTGAGGGTTCCTGGCCAGTGGCAGATTACTGCTCAAGTTATGCTGTAGCTGCCATTGCCACAGCCCATAGGAACCCCATAGACAGGCTCAGGATCCCGTGGGAAACCACAGGTCTCCCCTGGATACATCCAGCTTTACTCTAGCATATTTACAAGCTTCCCCTTTATGCAAAAAGATAGGATGATGTGGTAATGCTGAGTCGATAGACACATGTGAGGCAAGAAAGTCGAGTTCAGCCTGCAGCACAGGTGGTTTTCATTTAGCATCTTGATTGGCATTACTGTACTTGTGTGTTTGCATCATATGACTGCAGGATTTGGAATGTGCCTGCCTATAGACAGGGCTTCTCATTTGCTAATTGCCTGCTCTCCATGCTTTAGACCTGAAATGTGTGCAAAGAGCTTTAGGAGGCAGAGATTGCCTACTACAGGTGGGTCTGTGTGCTTGTTACATTATCTGGAAGAAAGCTCCTTTGGATGTTATTTTGAAATTTGGAACTGTGAGCAGAGGGGGAGATGAGAAATTTATTTCTTTTTCCCTGCTCCATTCTTTTCTCTTTTCTGACATCTGTCTACTCCCTGGATTTCCACCTTTTTTGGGTTTGAGTGTTCCTGCTATTCTGCTTTTCTTTTGTTTTCTTCTGTTTCATTTAGATTTTTTTTTTTTTTTATCAAACATTTTCTTCTACATAATTTAACAAAACTAATTATCATGGGATGATCTATGCAAGTACTTCCAAATTTCTACTACTGTACAGCATTATCCCTGTGCTCTTTCAGAAAAAAAATAAAAAGGCAGGGAAAAAACTCCTAAAAACAGAGTGAACTAAACCCAAGTGAGTCTTGTAACTGAGAGACTCTCTGAGTCTGGATTTGCAAACTAATGACTAATTTCCCTAAGTACTTGCCTACTCCTAATTGCTTCTAGATGAGATTCTTGGATTGCTTGGGGCAGGCACATATTCTTTAAGTGCCTTACATGGCTATATCATAAGAGAATAATTCAGAATTATGTGGAGCTAGTGAGATATACTTACCCAGGATTAAATTTGGCTTCTCTGTTCTTGTTTTGGGGAGGCCAAAACATCTTGAAGATCATAGTCAACCTGAGAATACTCCAGATTTTTAGCACAAAATTAGCACAAACTTTACCATGCCTGCCCTTGTGGAGAAGCTTCAAGGTCTTTGGGGTTCTTGGCCCTTTTCTGTTCTGAAAGTTTTACTTAACACAAGCTAAATGCTGTGTATGTCTCATCAGGGCCCTGTTAAAGTATTGAAGAATGAATGATGGGGGTGCTTTAAAGAAAGGCATCAGTCCTGTCAGGAAATAATTGCTGAGCCTACTCCCACCTTCCTTGATTGTTATTGTGTCTGTATTGTGAGAGAGGGTCCCTCCTGAGCACTCTCAGACCCTGAGCAAACACATGTCTCCCCCCAAAACTTGTTGTGACACATCTGGTTTATATTGAAAGTGCTGGGTTTCTGCTAAGCCCTCCAGCACAGAGGAGTCTTTGAGACATTTATTCTGCATTCCAGCTTTGAGCTATTTGCTGGGGGAAGAGAAAGCAATGCAGTGTCTTTCATTTAAAAAAAAAAAGAGGGAAAATACAGAAAAAAAAAAGAAAAGAAAAAAAAAAAAGACAAAAAACCCCCACCTTTTGGAATGCAACTTCCCTTTTGTAGTAACCCATGTGGAGGTGAAGGCTGTAAATTGACAGAGCCAGAGCCAGGGCTCAGCCTCCAGAATGGAATATCTGTGTTGTTGTGGTCAGCACAGTATCTAGTGTTTCCCCTATGTTTTTCAAGGAGGTTTGATTGCTAGTTAATGCTTACTGATCTTATGTTCTAGTTTTGATTTTGTTCTGGTTTTTTGGTTGTGTTTTGCTGCAAGGCACACGTTTGGCTATGGTGGCCTGTCATCTAGAGTATGGATTTCCTATAGTATCACTGGAATATACAGCCCATATGTAACTCCTGAGGAGGGACCTAATGCATCTTTGTCACTCACAGGGGCATTCTAATTTTGCAAAATAATTTTCTGAACTTAATGGGAGGCAGTGTGGCCACTGGCACCAGTATTGCCTCTCCTAATGAAAAATGGATGTTTAAAGTGCTGAGACAAATTCTGTCTAGGCATTTCCTTTCACTTTCATTTAAGGTTTCTTTTCTTCAGAATCTTCAATGTCACATAAGTGCTGTTAGAGATTTAGGATATTTATCCTTTTATTAGAGAAACAAAAGAAAAAGTACCCATTAAAGCAGTTCCAGTGAGAATTGATATTATTATAGCACGTTTTGTTCTTAATTATTTTGTTGCAGGCTGTAAACACTAAAATACTTCCTGTTGAAATTTCCTACTAAGTTAATGTTCTCTTTAATATTTAGGACTGCAATTCTTGGTAACTTCTGACTTAACTAAAACTAATTATCTTCTTGTTGAGCACTCTTTTTCAGCCTTCCTGCCCTGCCTTTGGATGATATGTCAGCAAAAACCTAGTAATAGCATTCGAATTAAGTTTGCTGGAGGGAAGTAGAATTTCAAAGTTTCATTTGATTTTATAGGGTTTTTTCAAGATTCAGATTCTGTGCAAAGTAATCAGATCATTGGCTTTTAATTAAATTAAAGCAGTAGTTTGCCTAAGTTTTAAGTACATAATTTTAAAGTAGCTATATGCATTAAACTTCCCTTTTAATTACAAATCAAGCCAGAATGCTTCCTGTAACATGACAAACACTGACATAATTTTCTTTCATAAACACCTACAGCTGATGCAAATGGACTGTTTCTTGATTTCTGCTGCATGCAGAATGCATGTTTAATTCATTTTTTTCTTAGAATTCTGCTGTCTCTCAGCCCCTTTTGACTCATTTCCTTAATATTTCAAAAAGTTTCTGACACTCTCTCTAACAAGCAGTAGCCTCTGCAAGGCATGCTGGTGTTCCAGCTGGGAAAACCTAGCATAGGTAGGGGTCTAAACACCAAGATAAAGTGATTGCATTAGCACTCCTGAATTGTAGCCCTCTTCTAGTTCCTCTGTGTCTTTTCTTATTGACATTGAATAGATACCTATTCTCCTCACTTGTCTATGAAACTTTTTGTTGGAGCTCAGTTTGCCTGAACTGGTCCTACACAAGGTCCAGATGAGACCTCTCACACCACATTTGCCTTGCGTGTACTTACACTGTGATTTTTCACACAGAAATACATAAGAGGAAGCTTGTGAATGCAAAAAAAGGTAATCCTGTGAATTATTTTTTGTTATACATTTGATTCCTTCTGTCTCCTAGTTCATAACTGTCCTTTCAGCAGGGTCTGGTGGATGAGCCCAGCTCACTGGCCAGCCTGGCATGCAAGGAGAATGTGCCAGACACCGTGAAAAGCAGGGAGAAAGGCAGGGAGAAAAGCTGCCACAGAAACACCTGCTCCTTGAAGGTCCACCAAAGCACCCCAAAGACACTGGTCCTTAATGAATGAGCTCTGCCACCACTAAAGCTACCCTTCATGCAAGGTTTATAGCTCCTTTTTGAGAACATTGTTAAGCTAATCCAACTTTGAGGAGTTGCATCTGAATGTCCTATCTGAAAGTGGTGTGTATCTGCAGTGCTCTTTCTTTCAGAGAGAATGCTTTGTTGCACTTTGTCAAAGAAATTTCCATTAAAAAAAAAAGAGTGTGGAATGAATATGAGAAGATCTTTAATCTACTGGTGGTTGTTTATAAATATGAAAAGTGGTATAAGGGACTTAAGTAGCAGATCAGGAGAAAGCACAAACAGGAGGGTAAGTTATTTCTTCTGAATGAAAGTAAGAATCTAAATCACTCTGTGCTCCTTCAGATGACTGAAGATATCTTTTATTTTAATGAGAACCATATAGGCTTTTGTGTGTGCTCAAATGTGCAGAATAAATTGAAATTCGCTTTCTGTGCGCTGTCACACATTGCTCTTGGAATGTGGTTGTGCTTCTGGCCTGGTGAGATCAGGTTGAGGGGTTTTTTGTTCAAACATAAGGGTAATTCATTCTTCATAGTCAATTGAACTCGACTATTTTCAAGCCAGCTGCCGATTGTGATACATGTGCTGCTGGCTTTGTGGTGTATTCTTTTGTCCCACAGAGAGAAACTGTGAGCACTAGTCTGGTGACCTTAACCTTTCTGGAGGTAAAAATGAGTCCCTTGTTTGTCCAGACTAAAGTTTTCACTGAAGTTTTCAATTTATTTTTCTTACTTTCCTTCTTCTTTCTCTTATCTGAGAGTAATGCTCTTCTTTTATGTGTATGAACTTTTCTGCCTAGGAGAAGCAAGGAAATGCATGTACAGGTCTTGGTACCAGAGAATATATATATTTTTTTTTCTCTTTACCAAGGAAAGGTCACCTTGTCATCCAATGTACAGTGGTGTGCTCATAGCAACATTCAGAGGACCCCTTATTCCATATAAAAGGGAATCCATACCCAAGCATCCCCACCCCACCACCCCAAAAAAAAGCCAGTATTAAAAGAAAATATATTTGTGAGTTTCAGTTTTTCCTCAGTGATATCTTCCTTTGGGATTTCTTTTCATCACTTTTAAATTATGATAGTGAGGAGGAGACAGTGCAATAACATTATTATCCTAAATGGATGGTAAGTGTGCAGTCTCCTCTTTTTAGGAGCTCTAGAATTACAAGAGTATTTTGATCTATGGCTTAAGTTCCTTGAGTATTGGCACTTCAAACCACCACTAAGAGTCAATCAGACTTATAACCAGTGCTCCATACTTTGAACATAACAGTAAAATTCATGTAGCATTGTGAAATGTTTTAGGGGTCTTTTCAGCATGTCCATGTGTGTTCCTCCAATTCAAAACTGCTTTTTTCAGCTTCAGGTGGCATTAGAGAAAATGGCTTGTGCTTGTTCTACTGAACTGCTATACTAGAATGAAATATTGTAACAATGTGGTTTCTTTCATTAACTAAACATGTTAAGAGGGAATCCCCCAGAAAAAGCTGGTGTACCCACTGTTACTTGGTTAGCTTTTCTTCTCAAGGAAGGACTAAAGCAGTTATTTCAATTTGGACAAATTTTGGATCCATTGGTCTGAGGCAGGCTGCTGAAGTCTTAAAAAAAGAAGGAGGGGTAGCAGAATGGAGGGTTTTGGCTGTTTCCTTCCATCCCTTTGTGGAACATTGAAGTGAGCCACTTCTGCGTGATACAGTTTGTTTCAAACCCCAATAATTCACATTTATGCTTAAGCAATGTGAAACATAAATGAGTATTGGCCAGGAGTTGGTCTCACAGGAGGAACCTGCATTACCCAGGATTGCTGATATTTGTGGAGTTGGAGGTGTTGGTGAAGGCTTCATCTGGAACAATTTTTTCTCGCTGTCTTATATATTTAAGAATAAGGGAATTGGTCAGGATTATGTTTATTTTGCAGTTAAAGGGAGTGGCTAGTGTAATATTCTGGCATTGTGGTTTAGCTCTTACTCCTATACCACTGGATATACCTAAAGAAAGTTAATGTGAAACAGGAAAGGCATTTATAGAGCAGTGTCTCAATTTTTCTACCAAAAAAATTTGAAATATACATCTGAAGCTTACAATCTGTTTTATAATGCTCCATTTGTAGCTACTAAATCTAGAAAGTTCTCAGTCTTTCAAACATTATGAAAGCAAAATAACTATGTTCCAAATATCTGAAGTCAGTGCTGCAGCAGTAGCAGCCCCACCAAAATACAGAACTTTTTACATCGCTGTCAAAGATTATTGTTGGTGTGGGATTTTATAACTTCTTCTTCAATGATGTTCCATTTCAGACATTCAGGTGGGTTTTTTTTTTTTTTTTTCTTGAAAATTGGACCCCCTTGCACTTCTCAAGTATTTTTTGAGGTTTTCCCCTCTGATATGCTGCCTTGACCACCAGATGAAAATGGAATAGATGCTCTTCTTAGTCTAGCATGAAAAGTTGACATCAGTTGGTCTTTAAAGTAAATTTCCAAGTAAATTGTAGAAAATATGTAATTCTAAAGAGAAGGTAACCTTTATATAATCACCATTTTTGATAAAATATTTTTTCTCATTTATTGGATGATAATTTAGTGAAACATGCAAAAAGAAAAATAAGGAAAATATTACATTAATGACACAGGTGAGCATAGCCAGCTATTTCAATATGAGCATGCCTTGCAAACCCATTGTAACACCCTCATCTGTGTGGGATACTGGAGACTGGAGTCAAATATGGAGGGAGTATTCTTTATTTCACATAGTTATCATTTGGAGGGAATAGTAACCCAAGCACCTCCAGGAATCTAGAGGAAGGGCTGGAGGAGGAAACTGCTGAGACAGAAATGTGCAGAGAATTTGAAAAATAGAATTGTGTGGGAGGAAGAGTGCTCATGGCTGGTCTGTGGGCAGTGCTGTGCACCCAGTGCATGGTCTCTGCAGCTGACAGTGGAGACAGGTGAGCATATAGGCTTCTCTGGGATCTGGTTATACAGACCTTCCAAACTGTAAAATTCCTTCCCTCATTGTCCTCCCAGACCTATGGGCTCTTTACTCACTTTGGGATATGGTAGAAGAAGATGTTATTCAAGTGGAGTGGCAGTAATTGGGTAAGAAGGGAAGAAAGGTATTCCAGAGGGTTTTCAAGCAAGGATGCTGCTAGCTTTTAACATTTGCCCAAGTCAATCATATATATTTCTCTGTACTGGAAAACCTATTTTAAAGGGAGAAGCTGGGATTTCCAAATCCTAGGTGTACTTTGAGATTTGCCTGTTTTCAGTACAGCAAGGTACTGAAAACAAAACAGTATTAAAGATAGGCCTTGGTTTTTATCTTCTTTCTCCTTACTCAGAAGGGAGGGGCAGCTTGTTCTGACTACCCTTTGAACAAGACAGATTTCACTCTGGTGTTTGCCTAGGGTTTCCCATGCACACATGTGGACCACTCCCTGAGAAATGACACACAGCCACAAGATGCTGTGATGAAGATTGCCGGTGGGATTGTAAACTTCCTGCTCTTATTTCTCCTTTTTCCACAGTTTCATTTTAAAATATTTCCTTCTTGAGAGCTTTATGATAAGTGTCTGAATGCATCTGCTATGACTTTCATTTCACCTCCTCGAGTCTCTTCTTATAGCAACATCTGGGAAATTCATTTAATTTACTTCAATGTGAAATTATTTCAATTTGTCAGACATCAGCTTTTACTTTAAGTGTTTGACTCCCAAGTGAAGCACATATCTATAGGTGATTATTATTTCAAGGGTTAAAGTTTGTGTAACTAATATTCTACGTCTCAGCCAAATCCAAATATTATGGTGACCATGCTTTAATAGCTCTTCTGATTACTTTATTTTGAAGAGATAACTAGATAGTATATAACAGTGTTGATTTTTATGGCAACATTTTTTTCTCAATCAAAAAGCACTGTTGTAATAAAACTCAGCAAAAAGGAACCAAACAGATCTGTTTGCTTTGCATTTTCTATTGGCAGGTTCTTAGTGCTTTGGAATGGGTTATAGGAGAAGCAATGGCAGAATGTGTCCTGTAATTCCTGAGGATTTTGGGTGCAAGCAATGCAAACACCCATATAAAGTCCTCCCAGGAAAATGTCTGTCTTAATATTTTATAGTATGCAATTTAGTCCTCTGCTTCCTCTATTATTCCACTATTTTTTCCTATTATGCACTTCATGGTATGTGAGTACCTACTGCATAATCTATTCTCCACCTGTCCTAGATGTATGCATGCATAGAGTGGAAATTAATTTGCTGTAAAATGCAAACTGTAAGTAAGAATTAATGTTTGAGCTTACCTAAGCACTGGAAGATATATACAAAATAAAGTAGCATTGTCACCCTAACTGTGCAGCAGTGAGCAGTATCCTGAGTGCCAAATAACCAATCTTGTACATTACTCTTCACCAGCCAGTTGTAGTCTCTGCTTACACCCTGTGATACTTTCCACAGGGCTTGGCCATTGCTAATTAGCAGCTGAGAGAGGGAGGGACTGGGAGATAATGAGAGATCACTTTTCCCTCCCTGTTTTTCCTGTCATACTCATCTCCTTCACCCATACAGGGGAATGCAGAGCAGGGTACTGGACTGAAGCAGCCACATCTGGAAGGATCTGTGATTCCCAGGAAGGTGGGAGGCAGATGGGATTATACTCAATCACAGGGTCATGCATCTCAGGATGTCACTGAAAAAGAAGAGGAATAAAATGCCCGAATTTTCACTGTGTTGCTATATTTCTTTAATGTGTGTGGCAGACTGAAATTCATCATGAACCCTCTCAGAGGGTCCACAGACCCCTGAAATAGCACTGACTCCTGCCCAAAAGGTTTATTAGTGCTCCACTGTGTCACAGTCTTCACCCTGTCAAGGGTACTGTTCCCTTTTGACCTTCTCTAACATCTCAGCCAATTTCTTGGATTTTCCCTCTGAGGAACCTCTCCTCTCTACCTTCCAAACCAGAGCAATAATTAGCCCTTCTCCCCAGAGAGTGGATTAAACGCACTTAAGCTTTACCACCCTACTAAAGCAGTAAAGAATTCAGATTATCAATTTGCATAAAACAGTGCTGTATTTATTAAAATATATATGTGTGTGTATATAATTAAGTGAGCCAGTGCAATGCATGAGAAATGAATGGGAAGGTGGCCCATAATAAGGGTGTCAGTGATTGCTGTAACTGCAGTGAAACAGGAGTACTGTGAACATGCCTGGAATTTGGAAAGTACATACCCACCCAGGAGCATTAGTTGCCTCATTGTGTTTAGATGACTTGTATAATTCAGAGTTAATGATTGAATTCATGTTGAAAAACCGTCTGCTCATCTGCTGCTGCTCAAAGTCTCAGGGAGACTGAGCAAGTACAAAACAGCCATTTTGAGGGTGATACAGAATCTAAGGCAATTTTCTTACCTTTTAGCTCCTTCGTGGTAAGTAGTGCTTATCCTTCAAGCAGGTGCACCGGAAGGTGCTGCCAGTAAATGCTGATGAGTTCTTCAAGGAGAGATGTGATGAATGAAAGATATGGTATAACTGCATAACCATTTAAAAATGTCTTCCAATTATGCTGTGTGGAACAAGGATTGTAAGCATCCACTGAAGATACAATTTTCCAAGCTGCAGGGATTTATTGATTTATTATATTTTTCTCTCCTCCATGGAATTGGTGGGAAGGATTAACTTTCACTTACACTCCAATGACATTTTTCACTGGTACTATCAGCCCCATTCTCCATCCAAATGTGCTGCTGAAATGTGGCAGGTGGCTTTGCCAGTAATTGCATGCTACTTCATTCCTTTTTAAATGGAAGTGTAGAGTACAGTGGCCTTCCTCTCTCATCATTGGCATACTTCACAGCCGTATGGTATTGACAGAGAAAACGCAGAAGAGTGGGCTTCCCTTTAAATTGCAAAGATGTGTTATCTTGCTGCATGCTCCCTTAGGAGACAGTAACTTAATTCCTGTGAAATAAGCTTCTGACTCCAGCATTTTTCGTGTCAAAAAATAAACAAACCACATCAATTTTTTTAAAATGTCGACAATTTTTTTTTAAATGATTAAAAAAAGTGAACATGGTTTCGAATATTTAAAATTTTTTTTCTGGTGAATCGTAGGCAAGTTTCTATTACAGTATACACATGCTTGATCTCGTTCTGAGGCCAGCAACCATGCTCTGGTAGAAGATGGCCTTTCTTTGGCCCCAGCTGTGCTAAGCACTATTATAATTAGCACGATGGTTAACTTAATCAGAGCACTTGGCTCAGGAGAGAGGTGTTACAGAGTGCACCATAATTAGCATTTTCATTTCTTTGATCCTGAGTCTGTCTTTATTGACAGAAATATCAAGAGCTCGTTTGTTTTTTCTTTTAACACTTCAGGAAGTGGAAATGTGTGTGGCTGTGAGATTATGAATTTAGTAATGATTTTAGAAGAAAACAAACAGACCTGTCCCAGAGGAAGTAGAAGGGATAAAAATCTGCACGTATGGAAAATATGGTCTTTAGTGCTGCAGCATATGGGCAGGTATATGGCCAGGAAGCACCTCCTGGGGCAGCTGCATCCCTTTGAAGTTGCATGGACAATGTTAACAGCATCTTAACCATTTCCAGCATGCTGCTGTGGACCACATGGCTGTTGTTTGAATACGTAGAAAAGGTGATGTTTCCTTAAACTGATAAAGGGGAATGCCAGAAGTGTGATCTGTTTAAAAAAAAAAAAATCACAGACCCAAAGGTTTGGATGATCCTG
Source organism: Oenanthe melanoleuca (assembly GCF_029582105.1). Lineage (NCBI taxonomy): Eukaryota > Metazoa > Chordata > Aves > Passeriformes > Muscicapidae > Oenanthe > Oenanthe melanoleuca. The sequence continues at coordinate 50,863,355 of NC_079334.1, forward strand.
TAGCAGCTAAAGCTTTAGATACTTGCCAGCTTGGTCACTGAAGCACAAGCATCCCATCCTACGTGCCTGATATAAGCAGGTGGTGAAAGCATCCAGCAGACCAGATGACTGCTGTTCATGAAAAAACATAACATTTGTGCTGTCAGACAAAATGCTGAAGACTACCAAACTTGCATCTGGCATCACTGCCTTGATTGCAGGGGAGGAAAGTTGAGATGCTCAAGAGACTCTTCTCATTACACACTACGGAGTGGAGCAGTCTCTTGCAATACCAGCTAACACAGATATTAAAAATAGGGGACTTTTTAGTAGGTGAAGCCACTGTCAGCCTTCCTGAGATAGGCTTTTTTAAGCTTGATAAGCACACTGTCCTCTTTGCTCACACTGGAGTGCTTGTAGTGCTTCGTATCTCCAGTGCATACTTAGATGGACTGTACCCAATTAATTATCTTAGCTGGTTCTGAGCATTTGTTCAGCAGACTGGAGCAAATGCTGTATGCACTTATTCTTATTGACACTGGGATGATGGTTGCTCAGGTAAGGGTAGGCACAGCCTCTATATTTAACTTCTTTATGGGCTCTCTGTAATTTTTTATTACTTTTAAATTTTAAAAAGAAGGTATAGCAAAGTTTATAATGAAAAAGCAGAGCAAAAATAGTTGAGGCTCTTCTTGTAAGAGCTCTTTGCAGGTTTTCACTCTTCCTTTATATGTACCTGTCTCTTTCCAGTCTTTTACAAAGAAGCATGTGTTCTTACAGTTCATTTCAATCTGCTTTGCCAGTAGAAAAATCATATGCTAATAGAGGCTGCAGAGAATGCAGCTGTCATTAAGGGGCTTCCTATGTTATCCTTGACTTTGCTAGATTACTTTTATCTACTCAGGATGGATAATAATTTTTAAAACGTTTATGCAACTAGGTTTTAGGTCAATAGCAGGTTAAACCATTTATTTAAGTAATCTTTCTTGGTGGAAAGTATGTGGAAAGACCCTCTGACTGTTTTTACAAGATTATTTTCATATCAGCTTTAAAGCAGCAAGCAGTATTCTTGACAGTGGACTTGGAAGATACCCATTATTTGAGAGACGTGATAAAAACAGTATAATCTTTTCCAATACGGATACAAAGCCAGTAATTGTCTGTTTCTGCCATTCCAGTTATTTATGTAATTATACTTAATGCCACACAGATTTGAGAAGAAAAAGCAATAGTTGCTGCTGTTTCAGATTAATATGTTTCCATTTTGAGATCATAAAAACAGTAAATACCTCTCATGGTGGTAGAGAGAAAAAATGGACTATGGATTTGTAAACAATTGATCATAAGAGCTGACCTGGAGGAGGGAATGTTCCTTTTTAAAATCTATCTCCTAACCACACAATTCCATCATTTCAAAAACTCACTGATTGCTAGGAAATGCTGCCATTGCATAATATCACATCTTGGATGTTAATTCCTTTATTAAATGAAAGTATATAGTACTTTTAATTTAACAGTGGATTTCAAAGGTATAGAATTTAACTATCTTAAACCTGGACATATCTAGGCCATCCTGCTTTGCCCAGTTCTTCTGTTTCACAGCCCTGGTGAAACTATTTGTCTTGTGGCCAAAAAGTGCTGAAATAGTAAGATACCTCCCATACTGTCCTGCTTAGCATAACTGGGTTGGCCAGGGTTAAGGAGCTCTAGGTGGTAAAATCCTGTCCTCCATCTAATCCTACATGCTGGAACAATCCAAGGTGGCTTGTAAATGCCCCTGGAAAATATGCCAGTGCTTTCAGACTCCAGGATTAGAGGAGCTGCTTGAAAACTTTCAGGTGCATCTTGCCTTCAAATTCACTACATTCACTTGCACTCAGTCTGGGGTATTTGAGTTGCTTCTTCACAGTTTCTGAAGGGAAAGAAAGTGGCTGTGTATCACATCTACATCAGAATTCTCAAGTTAGAAGTTCAGACTGGGTTCAGCAAAACTGGTGCATCCATTTAAAGCAGATAAAGAAATAACTGGATTTGTAGGACCACTCAAGAAATAAATATGTGCTCAGGGGTTTTATAGCACAGTGTTCCTCTAGTTTGGTCAGCTAGTAGTATTATGCTCTTGTACAAATTCTCCACTTAGTCTGAAAGTTCTGCCTGAGCTAGATAACCAATTTTAAAAGTCATCCTTTTCTTTTTTTAAATTACTTCAGGCAGTGGCAAATTTACTGCGTGTGAGTGTGAAAGGTTCCAGTGACTTAATTGCATTCATTTCTAACAATTCTCCCTCATTTTTTGCCTGAATTTTATCTCAAAGTTCCATTTTTCAACTCTGTGTCTTGTTATGCCCTTTATTAAACGTCTTTCACTAATGTAAGTATTACAAATTGTGATCAAGCCATCCTGAATTTTATCTTTGTGCAAATAAATAGACTGAATTACTCCTGGATCTTGCTTTAGGACATCTTTTCCTGACTCTGAATCCTTCTTTCAGGTCCACCCTGAATCCTTTCCAATTTGTCAACATGTGCTTGCAATCATTTCAGTAACACTGTATGAAGTGACAGAGCCAGTCCCAGGCATCTCAGCAGTGTAAGAGAAACTGAACTTTTTGCTGCTCTAGGAGTGAGGGGGTTCACACTGAAGATCTGGGCTTGTTGATCTAGCAGTGGAAGAGGGAAGGGAGATAGAGGCTGTGGCCAGGGCTGGAAGGGGCTGATTGAGCATTCCCTCCCATTGCTACTTCTGCCAGCAGCAGTAGGAGGAAGCCCAGCTCTGGCATAGGCAAAGCAGGCAGAGCTCTGTGACTCGACCTGGATAACCTCAACTTTTTCTGTTCCTAGTATTGGTCCTCTGAAGAGCTACAGCGATGTTTTCTGCTTTGTGTCTTCCCCTAGCTCAGGTATTGAAAGATCTCCTTCATCATCTGAGCCACTGCATCCCTGCCAGAGTTTTAGTTGTGGCTCACCGCAGCCCTGAAGTCATCCTTCAAGCCACTGCTTCCCAGATTAGTTCACCACCTTACAAGTTTAACCTGTGTTTGAGGAAGCATGACCTTGCATTCTGTGAGTGCTATAAGTAATGCCATTCAAAGAGCAACATAGAGCATGTTTTTTCAGCTCACTTTGGACTGACCTGCCCTTAGTCTGGCTGCTATTCCATTAGTTATATCACCTTCACCTTGACTGCCACAGTGCTGTTTTCTTCCACATCACTTAAGGCTATAGATTAGGGAAGGACCTAAGATCTGTCTATACACAACCATTACAATCATCATAATCAACCAGAAGTTTTGTTTGGTTCTGAGAGTCTCATTTTCTGAAGTTTCTTCTATTTAGCTGTAACACTCATGTTCTGTGGGATGCATGCCTCCATTTCACACTCCTCTGTCAAAAAAAGAATGGAAAAGGTAAGTCATCTTTCATCTTGTGGCTCTTGTGTTGTGTGCAGGGTTCCTTCTACTGCAATGCAGTTGAAGATACTGCAGAGGGATATTTAAATTCAAGCCAGGAAAAAAAAAAAAAAGCCTAATTAAAGTGAGGAAAAAATTATGAATGCATTTCTATTTTTAGGATTCACGAAACTTGCCTTAACAGAATCTCTGGGCTTCGATTAATAGACATTCCATTTTTAATTGGAGCATTTTGCTGCATACAATGGTTTAAAGTAAAGGGTGAGTTAATTGGGCATTTATTTGAAAACTAAAAAATTCAGGGGAGCCAGTGTGTGGTTTTGAACATGGTATTGACTGCATAGCTAAAGGGGCTGGGGAAGGGAGGAAGATGAGCAACAGACAAATGACACTGTTGGACATCTTAGATAGCTGTGCATTTTGAGTGCTGTCCTTAACTAGGGCAAGAAAAAGGTATCACAAAACATATCAAAAAATGGATTTAAAATAATAGCTTTTCACCCTGCAAGCTCTATGTTCATATGTGAGTCAGGAGTCACAGAACCTCTCAAGAGTTTTTGCTTTGCTCACATCCCCTCCCATGGATGCGCTTCTAGGTTGTTTTATTCATGCTCTTTCCTGCTACTTACATCATTCATGCACTAAAATAGAGATTTTCTGCCCAGGGAGTAATGTCAGCTAGCTGAGTTTTTTTGTAGCAGCCAGCAAAAATAACAAGGAAAAAGGGGAGCTCGTGGAAGGTGCTGTGATAGCCAGTGCTCGATGGGCAGCCTTGCCTTCTGCTGCTCAACAGGAACACAGCTCCTGGGGGCAGTGCTGGTGGATCAGGTCCACTTCTGCATCCAGGTGATTTTCATTCCAGAAACCTAGTCCTTTTCCTTTGGCCAGATTACCATGCTAAACATTCTTTAAGGGGAGAGAAAAGGAGTATTTGATTTTCTAAGACTCTGTTTTCACTGTGCTGCACAAAAATCACTGCTCTTACTGCTATTTAGTCATACCACCCTTAAAACTGTTAAATCAGTTTAAAAATTCAAATATCATCAGATCAGGCTTCTGTTTTCTGTGTGAGAGCATCTGCTTAGAAAAACTGGATCATACTTTGTTTCAGAAAGCAAATGACTTGTTACAAAGCACTGCTTTGTTCCTATCCTGGATGTTATCTTGAGCCACAGAACAGGGCTGTTGCTTTGCATTTCGTATGCTGCATAACCTCCCTTCCAAATGCCAGTGCCATCAGAGAACAATTGTTGCCTCCTGTGCATGGGAGCAATCTTAATTACTGCATCAGCCTCAGAATAAATTCACAGTTAATCAAATACGATGATGAGAAGTAGAGTGATAGGTAGATAAGCAGGACTATGGTAAAAATGTCAGCTGAGTAGTTTTCTTGGCATGTTGTTTGGAACCAAAACAATGTCCTCCTCTTCCAAACACTGTATTCAGGTCAGGTTCAGCTATGTTGTGTTTAGAAAGCATCACTATCAATCTGAATTAAATTTTTCCTCAAGTGATTTGCTTCAGATTGAATTATTCTTTCAATTGGATGGAGGAGTGGAGGGAAATGCTCCTGTATTTCCCCGCTATTGCACGTCATTAAAGCATGCAACAATACAAAGTGATGATTTTCTTTACCAAGCACAAGCATACATTTGAATTGGATAACTGGAAAAATTGCCTATCAAGGTTGGTGACTACATTTAGCTCAGAAAGGGTACAATATTTTACCAAACACAGAACATTAGCATTAAAGCAGTGAATACCTGGATTTTGGCGTTATAAAGTTTGAAGAATTCTTTTCCTTTAATCAAGTCTAGACAGCCTACTTCCAATTTCATTAACTCACACATTTTCTTAAAAATAGACAGGTTCTACTTTTGATATAATGCCAGTAGTGCTAAATGGCTTATGTCTCCCTCCACAGAGGATACTCTGCCCCTGCTATGTTTCCAGTCTTACTGAAATGTAATTAGACTAGGTTGACTTTGTCTGTGAAGTGGCAGCATAGAACAGTTAAAGGACATCAAGAGTCACTTTGTTCCATTGTTCTGAATATCTGTGTTTTAAATCCAAACATAAGTATCTTGATGATCCAAAAAGGAGAGCAATGATGAATGGGTATCTTAAGGCTAAAGATCTGATATTTAACATAAAAATGCCAAGGTGGAAGTTTTCATAGAGATGTAGTCCCATGTAACTGCATGAGCTTTCCTTGTTTGAGGGTGGCTCCTTGTTATGGTCAAAGACTACTTAAGTTTCCTTCCCAACATTTTTTTCTTCTTCATAGACATCCTTTTTGGTGCTATGTTGTAAGTACATTTTGAATAGAGACAATTATCTCCTTCTCCCCTTTTGCTTTTTAAATTTTTTAATTATTTTGAACTACTTGATCATTTTAGAGATACCATCACAATGACCTTTCCTAACAAGTCTGCCAGGATGACACCAAATTGAATGTTTCATTATACCATTCAGACAATAGAGTGATTTTTCTTAAATATTCTAAGTTCAAGAATTAAATCTTGGAAAATTATTAAACTCACTCATGTTTAAAGAATGAGATAACTTTTAAATGCAAATTTATATGATAATGCTGAAACTTAGAGGTATAATTTATTCTAGAAATATGCAAAAAAAGAGGTGAATTTTAACTGTATATTATTGAAAAGTTAAAGTAGTTCTTGCAAACTTGAAATACATTATATCTGTGGCATGCACATATTAAAAAAAAAAAGTGGCTAAATGGTAACAAATGAGCCAGTGTTTACCATGGTAAGGAGTATATTGGGGACATAACCATTAGACAAGGGTAATTTAGTTTTAGCATTATCAGTTAGAAATACTGCAGTTGAGTGGAATATTTTATTACATGAAAACATCTGTAACCAATATATCCCTTGGGAAGCTTACATGACCTGTGATCTGTTTGGAAAAAAATGTTTTGGTTTTACAAGGCTGTTCAAAAGCAAGTATGTGCAGTGGGCTGTGTCCCAGTGAATCTGGAAGGGGCTCCCTGCTCTTTGTGTACCTCCTGGAAATTTCTGGGAGCTGTAGCAATGTTTCTGCATTCCAGACTGTAGTCTTCAGACTCACTCCATAACTCATGGCTCTGAAAAAGACCTGGGAAATGTGTACAATCATGCTCTCTACCTTTAGTACTACTAAACATATAGTAAAATATATACATATGTGTTCTATGTATCTCTGTATATTCAGTGTATTCTGTGTATCTATCTATGTATTCTATGTAAACAGTGTCCTTAGTATATTTCTCTGGCCTTGCTGTATACCTTTTCCTGGCTGCTTTTTTTCCCCTCTCTCTTTCAATGAAGCCAGAACATGTCATCCCAACTTAAATTTGCAAAGCAGTCACCTGTGCTGAAGCCTTCATAGTGCTCAGGCAGGAAAACAAAGCACCCAGCTCCTGAGGACCCTCAGTCAAGGCTTGGGAACTTGGGGAGCTGGGAAGACAGAGGGATAGACAGCCTGAACTAGACAGCCCATTAGGTACCTGACCTTCTGCTTAAATGACTATTGAATCCTTGAAGATGTGGATTAATGCTTTCTTTTGTTGGGTGAGATGGGCAGATAGGCATGCCAATTAGAGCCAGCTCTGCCATGGAGTCCTAGAGTGCAAGTGGTTTCTTAGCACAGTATTTCTACAGAGAGAAATTCTGAGAAAAACTGCAGCTTCTTTACAGAGAGGGGAAAATCATCACATTCACCCAGGGTCTCATCCATTATAACACACTGTAAGTAGAGGCAAAACAATTTGTTTCTAGTTATTTGGCTATTGCTGAGACCCAAAAATCAAAACTGGCCAGTTTATGTCTATAGGCACATTGCAGGTATGGTCCAGACCATAATATGTCAAGTGCTCTTTTGGCACAGGGTACTATATAGGTTTCAAGCCAGTAAGACCATGGCATTGCCTTTCTAACATCACTTTTATTTTATACATCCTCCATGCAGCTCTGTAGCCACAGGGGCCCAAACACAGCAGAATGGAGGGCATTTTTGTAGCCAAAAGATAATTTTTCCCTCTAAGTGGAGTGAGCTAGTGCTGCTTCTTAAAAAGTCTTCCTAGTCTGTGAAATATTTAAGCCACAGCCTTGTCCGTAAAGTACTTTATCAATGCAAAGATGGAGCAAACCTTTATGGCCAAATGAAGCAGATCTGTGGGCTCTTTTGTCTATGGTAATAACACTGTGTCTGGGTTTGGGCTAACTGTGAAACCAAGTGTAACTCATCCCCAAATTCCCATCTGTTTGAAAGATATGAAAAGCATGTGCTAACGGGTTGGTGGCAGTGCATATTGGTTGCAGGCATGGAATTAGGAGCAGTGTAAAAGTTTTGACCCAGTAAGGAGAGGTGCTGCAAGGAAAGCAGATCATTCAGAGAATGGAAAATCTTTCATTTCCAGCACACTAAGAGGCAGGTGAAGACAAGTCTCATGGGATTTTTTTCCATGCACAAGACAGTCCCAGGCTAGGCAGGCTTTGCATCACAGTTGGATAAGCTTTGTTTGGAGGCAGTTCCATCGTATATCATGAAGGAAGCCACATCATTTCTCATTTGTGAGCAGAAGGGTTTTAGATTCTGAAATCAGTGCACAGATAATGCAGAAATGGGACAGCTTGTTTTGTCTAGATTTTTGAGTCTGCTCATGTCAGGTGGTAGGAAGTTCAAGTCTAATGTTGCTGGCTCTGTTTTCAGCTGATGGGATATTAAGGAGGCTATAGGGAAAAGCACAAAAAAGGGCAGCGAGAGTAATGTAGTGAGGAAGGAGAGGGTATGTTGTGGATTGAGGTGAGAGTCCTGTTTGGAGAAAAAGTGTTGCAAAGTTAGTGTGAAAATATCTCCATTGTTGCCTCACACAGAGAAGCTGTTAACAGGACATGCAGGAAGCTCTTTGATCAAACCCCTCCATCATTTCTTAGTGCCCTGCTGTAATTCAGCATTTAAACGTCAATGAATGTTCTCCCACTTTAATAATCTCTGACATTTCTCTGGAGAGATACTCTGAGTAATTTTGAAAATAAAAATAAACATGTCCAAATCCAACTTTTCTTTTTTTTTTTTAAATGGTGTCAAGGTTTATCTGGAGATAAATGGTTAAGTAGGATGAAAGCAGAGTAATGTCAGACCACTGGCAAAATGGCAACTGCTTGCTGATTCCTACCTGAATAATCAAGTTAAGGAATGTTGTAAATTAACACATGCTAAGCTTCTGGTTTTGCAGCAATTAATGATTTATGCTGTCCTTCCGTTGACACCATCTCATGTCACTGGAGCATTCTTTAACAAGAGGTATGTAGTTCTGGTAATCCCCAGGAAATCTGCACATTGTTTACCAAAACCTACTTTTTTAAAGAAGAGTTGTGCTTTGCCAAGAAACCTGGAGCATGTCAGACTAGAAAAATGTTTCTTTTGGTGCCTGAGAGGAAACAGTATGTATGTAGGTATAATATCACATGCCTTCATGGTACACATGTGGAGGTAATTGGCCAAACCATGGTGCTTTTCTTCCAGAAGTGGGAAGCCACTTTCATGAATCTTGCTCTGGTCTGAAGAGAGGTTTCAAAGGACCTAACTTCTTACAGCTGATGACAGATCTTCCTGCTTACCTACAGGAAAAAGCTGAGGAGGCAGCTCTGTTTTTCTTTTCTTTGTCGTTTCATCCAGATGGTCAAAACTGTATTTTAGTTTGTTCTGGATCTGATATTGCAGAAGCATTTTTTGGTCCTGCAAACTTTTCACTTAAACAGTTTAGTGGCTATAAATGTGTAATGATCGTTGTTGTTATCTTTGTGATCCACTCACATTGATGAGTTTCCTTTTGTGCTACTTGCCATGTGAGCTGAAACAAATGAAAAGCTGCATTAATTTTTCATCAACTAAACAGCCTCTTTCACTGATACTATGTTTCAGGTTTGTAGATACCTTTGCATAAACTAATTGATTTTAGTCATAATATTCCAAGTGGTGTTAATTAATAATTTAAATATAATTGTTTCGGAAAGCTTTTTAGCCCTATTCTAAGCAGCTGGCACTGGAAAACAGAATTTGGATAGTGATTTAACTTCAAAAATATGGAGCTAGTTTTCTGCAGCTGTTATCAAATGAAATTAGTAACTCAAAGGTGTGGGAATTTTTTTGCATGTAAAGTTAAGTCCAAATCCAAATGTGCTCTAACCTAAGATTAAACATGAAAAAAAGTGCGTGGTAGGGACAGGGAGTTTCCTAAGGCATTTGCACCTCACTGTGACTGAGGAGGAGAGGGGAGGGAAGGAGGAGGGAGGTTTGTGCCAGAGCAATCATATCTTTTATCTCAAGAACTATTTTCAGTACGGTATGCTGATCTTATTTTCCATCCTCCTACGCTTTGGATAAGAGTTTCAGGAAAACTTTATTTTTCCTTTGCTGGGTGTGAATCTAATACAGATTTCAATACCAGGGGACTACCAACCTTTTGGATAGGCTAGTAGTTGGACTCACTGCAGAAGGAATTAAGGAATGTCAGTTCAAATAGGAAGCTGATTTGTTGTGAATTGTCAGAATAATCTTTATTTCCTAGTAAAGGAAGTGCTAATATTGCAGATTTTAGCCACTCTAGTGTGGAGGGAAATTGGCATGTCAAATGCAGTTAGCCCATGGATGAAGAGGTTTTTAGCACTGTAACACTACAAACAAGTGGGTTTGGGGTGGCAGAGCTTTATAACCCAGGGAGCAGGGCATGGGGTGAAAACTGGGTGAGAGCAAATGCTTCCAGATGGACACAGCATTGCTCTGCAGAGCCCTGGGCTGGTCACTGGCAGCACAGGCAGCTGCCAGTCCCGGCTGCAGGAAGCTCCTGGCTCCCTGTCCACCTGCTGCACTTGGTCTGTTATGAGCCCTGCTGCTCTCCTGAGCAGGATCCCTCCTGTCAGCAGCAGCACTGGATGCTGTGCCAAGGATGAGGCTGGGCTGTCCAGGTATCACTGCCACCCTGTAGCAGGTCATTTGCCCAAGACAGGGCACAGGGCACTTCCCTGCCTTCTGTGGAGCCACTTTCGGTGCCTTTAATTACATTTGTGGTTTGGATGGCTTTGCTTGGCCATTAAAATCCATTTCACAAGGAGTAGTATTGAAATGAGCAAGGAATATTTGTGGCAGCTGTGGATTTCCTCCAGGCCTACAGGAAGAGTAAATTAGTTACTGAAAACTTGACAGTTTGTCCTGAGTGCTTAACTCCTTCCTCTCTGGAAGCTTGGCTTTCAGAAGCAAGTGACTTTAAAAGGAAATTGTGTACCCAGTGTTTTTTTATTCCTCCACCCCCTTTTTACGGTAGGTCTGTAATTGCAAAACCAGCCAGAAGTGATTTGTTTGAAGAGGAAGTGTGGGAACTTCCTTTATAAATATTGCCTTTCCCTTCGTGTGCATCCAAACGCGGTTTGCTCTGCTGGCGGAAAAAAAAAAAATAATAAAAAAAAAAAAAGTGCTTGAACTGAACAAGCACTTATTCCCATAGCTCATGCCCCATATAAGCATGAAAGAGAGAAATTTTATGAGGGGGGAAAAAACAAAACAAAGCAACAATTAAAAAAAACCAACCAAACAAACACAAGGAAGTTAAAAAAGCAGCACTGTCAGGTGTGTGTGTCCTCTGCTCGGGAGCACCAGGCAAGTTAAGGTCCCGTGGAGGGGGGATGGAAATCAGCGTTTGCAGAGCCGGAGATTACAGAACCTGCTGTGACTTGCTCTGGAGACAGGACAGTGTCTGCCCGAGCCAGATCGTATGGAATGGTTTCTTTTTTAAAACAGTGTCAACATATGTATCTCTCCTAGCGAACTAGAAACCAGCGCAGGCGGCCAGCAGCCCCGGCTTGCTGACAGAAATCAGTGCAGATGATGGGAATCAAGGCAGGGGGTCCAGTTCCCAGCTCTGAAGGATTCCAGATTAGGAAGACAGGTCACAGAGAAAGCAAGGGAGAGTGGAGGGAACCAGGCTGATTCTCTGAGAGGCGCTGAAAATGAGAAGAGCCCTTCTGTCTGATTTGAAAGAGGAAAGTGTTCTTATATTGCTTGTAATTAGGCTGAGATTCACTTTGTTCACTGGATTTGATGGACAAATGAGACATTCCTGGTGTTATAACTTTGGATTGCTGAGATGCTTTCTGATCTGTTCAGCAAGAGGCACAGCCAGGCCACTGTTGTATTAATGAGAAGGTTGTGATTTTTATACATTTCTCAGTGGGGAAGATGAAATTTCACTCAAGCTTCCAACCAGGCTTTGTAGTGGTTCCTTTTTCCACTTTTAGAAACAAACAAAAGAACAAAATTTGCAGTGCAATGGGAAAAATTAGTCACTACCAAAGAAGACATTGGAAGCTTGACTGATGCATCCAGCTGGTCTCAGGTGAGGCTTGCCTGGCTCACCATGCCAGTAGTCCTTACATCCTTTCATACCCCACTTCAGAGGAATGGACATCTCAGTTTGGGATGACAAAGGAGTGAACTTTAGGTGATTTTTAATTTTTAAATAAATTTCTTTTTAAAATTCTCATCTCTCCACTTCTTCCTGTACTTTCTTCTCTGTTTCATGCATTTAAAGCCCTACAGTGCTCAGGATAAGGCTTTTTGTTCTTTTATGCCTTGCCTCTTGTTTTCTTCACCATTATTTGCTGCTCTCTCCTTATGTCTTTTACTCTCTTATCCATGCCTCATTCCCCATTTAACAATCTTTGCTCCTTTTTGCCTTCCTACACTTCACATTTTTCCTCTCCTTTTTCACACTCACACGTCATGCCTGCTCCTTTTCCCAATAAGGCAAGCTGCATTCTGTAATTCAAGGAGTAAACCTTCAAATTCTTGTGTGAGTACTGAGTATATGATGAAAGAGACTGCAGGACTGGTCCCTAGCTTGGCAGATATATGTGGAAAGGTAGTGAAGCCAATTTTAAGGTAGTTTTATTTACTTTGGTGGTTTGTATCACTTTGGTTAACTATTAAAATGTGTGTTTCTAAGGTGAGGTGAGCACCAATGGCATTGTATAAATGAAGAATTTCAAGAACTTAGTATAAAATACTTTATAGAGGTAATATATTACTTCCAGTTGAGAGAAATGAAGTGGCACTTTAAAATCCGTTTTACTAGCAGCCTGTGTTTAAAAAAACCCTTCTTTTTGTTTAACCTCCTGTGCAAGCCTGGGCATGTTTGAGGCTACCCAGCTCCAATTTCATGTAGTATCCTATTTCAGATCCAGGCGAGAGCAGATTGATTGAAAATCAGTGCTGTCAGAAGTAAAACTGTCTGTGGAATGCCTTCAGTGACATGAAGATGAAAGGGAGAATGTAATATAAAAGATACTGATTTTCTTTTTCAAGGTGTGAGGCTCTGGAGCAGTGCTCTTGGATGTTGCACCATTTACCTTGATTGAACAGTAATGGTTGTAGAACAATTTTGGTGCTCTTCAGTTTGTGGTTAACAGCTGTGTTGTGAAGAGAGGATGGTTGGTGTTGCTGGGGATGTTTTAAGCCAAAGTAGCAGCTGTAGAATTTTTCATGGCAAGCACAGAGCTACCTGTGAGTCTGCATAACACCAGAATAACACAGGATTCCTAATAATTATTGTCAGTGAAATGCTTACTGGTATTTTGAAAGTATTGGGCTATTTCAGTACTTTGAAAACTGCTGGCAAATGTGAACTAGTCTAACTGCTCTGTGTTTGTATTGGTTTTTAGGGTCAGCACAAACACAGATGGCAGTCTGCTTTGTTTTCCCATATGTTTTTTTGCCTCTTCTCTTCCCTGTCCCACAGAGGCCAAAGGATCAAAGAAAAAGGGGACTATATGAGAATCGAGAACAGAGGGAAACAGAAATACTGTTTTAGGACTTTGAAGGAGTAGGAAAGTGAAGGGGAAACTGAACTTGTGATCTTTGGTTAGTTTTGAATTCTGGGTGTCATGGTTTAGAAATTAAATAGCCCAGATAAGTGCCTCCCCCACACCCCCAAGACTCTTCCCAAACCAGCCACTCCCTTGCTCACCCCGTTTTCTTTCCCCTCCCCACTCCAGGGGTGGAGTGGAGAATTAGAGACATAAAAAGGGGAAAATTACAGGATGAGATAAGAAACAATTTACTGGAAACAGCAATGAGATACGAAAATGAATAGTTAGAGCAAAAATATTAATAGTAAAAGTATACAAAAAGAGGGTGATTCATATGGAAATAAATGCTTCACCAACTAACATGAGGTGGTGCAACCCTGAGAAAATCAACAATGGCCAACATGCCACTCTTTTGTGTGACTTGAAGCCACACTTTTCTTCCTGGAATAAGAGTCCCTTACTTCCAACACCCCTCCCCACCACTTCCCACCCACACCAGTGGTTATGTGGATGGTATTCAATAACAACCTGGACATATCCACACAGCTCCAAGCTCTGTCCCCTGCAAAATAATTATCTCTGTCCTGGATGAAGCCAGAACCCAAATTTAAAATTTGACTGTGCCAGAATTATGCTGAATTCCTGGAAAACTAAGAGTAAACATTATTCTGCTGTGTAATGCTGTTCTGTCTCCTGTGCCCTGTGCTAGGTGATGTTCACTACGTGGGGAGCATCTTGCATTGCTGGGAGACCACCAGGATGCACAACTATGTCCCTTGTATGGAGGTGGTGTGTCATGGTGGCTGGCCTTGGCTCCATTTGCTGCCAAAAAAAAAGGGAGAGGCTTCAGAAAAAAGAAGTTGCTGTCCTCACATTCTGAAAAAGTGCTGTCTAGAGCTAGCCAAGAGACTAGTGGTAAGCCAAGCAGAAAAGAAAGGGAGTCAGCAATAAAACTCAGGAGCTCATGTGCTAGAAGTGGAATCTGGTGTCTGTGGTCAAGGAGGTGGAGAGGGCAGAACAGAGATGATCAAGAGCTAGAGAATCAAAGGTGAGGGAAGATAATGCATTGGCTGGATATTGTGTGATACTGAGTTAATTACAGATGTAAATACACTGCAATATTTAGAGTATTAGGTTGACATCTGATATTACTCTGAAGTTTTTAATATTAAATTCTATATCCTGTTTCCATATGAGCGTGGTCTCAGTGTTGTAATGTTGCATTCCCAACACTGAAGTACAAAGATCCATTCTCAAACTTAAGCTCAAAAAGCAGTATGCAATTTTACATGTGCTCCATCCTATCAAGAGCACTGTGCTTGTTAGCTCAACAGCCAGATAAAAGTTCCATGGGCATGTAAAGGTCTATATGAACAGCATCTGCTCCATATGTTACATATAGCTGAAGGCTCAGGGGAATAAAGTTTGTGTCTGGGAACCGGATAGCACAACTTTCGATCCCTGACCCAGGGCTTGCCCTTTTTCACAAACAAACAAAATCCTTCCTCAAAGAAAAGTGGTTTATGATCTGTTTTTAGCTCTAGAAGCAAACATTAAAAAAAAAAGAAAAAAACCAACAAAACCACCCTAAAGAAAAAAGAACTCGATATGTTCTTACTCATACTTACAGCAGCATCAGCTTTAGGCACTGCAGAACAAGTGTCACACTTTGTTCCTTGCTGCTTTCAGAAGCCATTATCTCCCTGGCAGTTGCAGTGCCAGGGCAGCATGTTACCTACCTGCAAAATTTTGCAGTTGGACACAAGTAATCAGCCTGGGTTTATCATCTGTTTGAAATGATGGCATCTGAGACCTTGACCCTGAATACAGAGGTACAGTTGCCTCATGAGGGAAGAGGGCACTTGCAGGATGGGGAGGTTGTTCAAGGTTGTCCTGTTTCTACTGGGTCATTTACCATACAAGGTGCTCTTCAGCCTTTCCCCCCTAAAGGTGTATTTCAATTTGAAAGGCAGAAATTGCATCATGTGAAAGGTGGGAGCAATTAAGCTAATTCAGATTGAGACAGGATAAGTGCTAAAAGTAGTCTAATCTCTTGCTGTACTCTACAGTATGGAGGGGAGAGGAAGACCTCTCCAAAAAGCAGTTCAGGGAAGATTGATTCCTAATCCACAAGGCAATCCATGGCAGGACTCTTTCTGTCAAACCAGGGGAGAGAGAAGAAACAGGAAGGTTAGCCTTCTAAGACTGAAGTTAGTTTATGTGACCATCCCCCTACCCACTTGCTCTGTTGTGCTCATGGTTTCTGTCATCTTTAAAGAACATTTTCTCTGTGCTGTCCAAGTATTTTTTGCTTCAGGTCAGTCTGCAAGTGGCTCCAGCTGTTAGTAGACCTGTGCTAGCAATATGTGTTGAAGTTCCTTTTGTTCAAGCAGTCCACTTTGACTGGCAAACTGGCCAAATTTATACCATGAAAGACCAGATCCAGTGTAAGATACTGAAAAAGAGCTGTTGAGTGTGAGCAGGAGGTAGAAGGAAGAAACAAAACCAAACAAACCAAAGAAGCCTTGTGGCAGATGGTACCACCTGTGTCCATCCAAAGCAGTGTGCCATTTGAGTGGAGAAAACTGGAAAATCTGATGACTCAGTCTGAATACATAGGGAGACAGTGAGTGAGATTTCTGGCTTGTGTCCCAAGCCTCTTATGAGAAAGGCTTCCAATTTTATAACGCAGAAAATTGAATACAACTTGGTAGCACCATTCTCTGGCACAGCTGAACTACAGACTGAAATGCCTGGTAGTATGCATGTGAGAAATGCCACATAAGTAGAGAGATGACTTTATGCCAGGTCCTGGGTTATGGCTGAACCAGTTTTCTCAATAAACACATTTCTGATATTTTTAGCAAAGAATATACTTTATTAATACCTTTAGTATTGGGGGTATAGCTGGCTGGACATAACAGTTAGGGTTGGCAGCATTTGATTACTTTTTCAGGTTCAGCCAAATACTAATTTCCATGCACCTCAGTTCTGGCATCTGCAAAGCTGGGAGGTGAACCAACTGTGCAAGACGTGCCTAAATTACTGTTCAGCAATGCTTGCAAAAATGCTCGTAAGGAAAGAGAAAACATGGATATATAAAGCAAACTTCTCAGCAGGATCAATGTCTTGTTTCCTTGCTGATGGCCTCCACCTCCTTCCTTCTTGGCTGTCAACAGGATGATAATGGTTCACATTCCTTTGTTCTTCCTTTTACTTCCTTTTACTTCTGAATTTTGTTTTCCTTTACATATTTAAGTTGCACCAGATCTGTTTTTCCTGTTGTTGGCAAGACATAGAAAGAAATCTGCCCCTTACCTTGGTCCTACTGTCTAATTTTTTTGTCTGTTTGTCTCTTGGCTTGGCTGCTTTATTTACACTTCCCTCCTAGACCCTTCCTCAGTCCAATCCTACACTCTCCAGTTAGGCTGTATCATGTAGCTGTGGTCTAAATATCTCACCCAACTTTTCTCCCATATGCCTCATCTCACAATTTTGCTGAGCAGCTGTGTTCATCCTGTACCCAGTGAGGGTTGTTGCCTCATACAGCTTTTCCCTACAAAGAGATGCATATACATAGTCTTAAAGAACATCTTCCTGAAGCAACTAGATATAGGCTATGAACACAGGAAATTAAATCCCATGGAATATTAGCAAAATAAGTTTGGTTGAGGACTGGGCAGCCTCAAGAAACATGAAGGGAAAATAAAAGTCCTGCTAACATTTGTGTCTTACTTCCCTGAAAACCTGTGTAACGTGAGTCTGAAAGTGATGTTCAGTTGAGATGAGATGGCTTTAGAGAAAAGTGGTGGATTTTGCCAGGTGTTTGGGCTCTCTTACCTGGGAACAGCCATGTGGTGGTCTTTTAGTACATGTGTTGGCTTGTGCTGCAAACTGATTGTGCACTGCATGCTTTGCTAAAAGCAACTGAGAAATAACTGTGTGTGAGGAGCAGGTCAAGGCATATGACACTCCCTATTGCCTGGGATATTTTTTTGAGGGCAGTTGTCATCTTCACATTTATGTTGAATGATCTACATGAACCCTTTTTATCACTTTTCAGCATATACAGTGATAAAAAATATCTGATGGTGTTTCATCCTTCCCTAAAGGGACAGACATTGCTTCTCTTCCATGCTAAAATGTTTGGTCAGGGGAGGTGCCAAGTACTGAGACTGGTCAGAGCATGTTCAAGCTCTGGCTAGAGGAGTACCAGATCATGCAATAACCCATCTGTAATGCTAGGCATTCTTTTGGGTAATGCATCAGTTTAGCTCTCAGTTCTTCAGTAATTAGTTGTACATCTGTGAGCAACTGTCCATCTGATTTATTATCCAAGCAGCTATTGAAATACGGAACATTGCCCCATTTAGCTTCAGGATGGAAAATTATGGTGTGATAAAATTTTGTTTAAAATGTAATAAAACTGACTGTATATAAACAAATTACAAGTTTACATTACATTATAGATGATTTAAAATCAATATTTTAAAGTTCATAAATTTAATGTGATTGAACATAGCTCAATGCATATGAATATATTTTTAATTGTTGCCTTCTTTTATTTAGAAAGAAGATTAAACTGTCCTGGAAAATAACTTGATTATAGTGAAGAAGACTTAGTGGAAAAGTGAATGTAAGTATTTCACAGCATGTGTCAATTATTTATATTTGCAAGCCATTGACATTGGTGATATTATAAATTGGCAACAACTTTTATTTTGGAGAGAATGCAGGATCTGATCATTGTGCATATATGTGTGTGTGGTATAGAATATCTATTATGTGGGTCTATAGGGCTAATATATCTAAATGCTTTTAATGGGGCCACGTGGTATTAGTCACTTGCATGCTTAAGAACTATTTGCAGGAAGAATGACAACATGAAGTTGCCACTAAGTGCCCTTAAAAAGATAGAAAAAGCCACTACTCCCATAGGAATACCCACAGGGATTCTTAAATTCAGTAATGCAGACATATTTTCCATTTCCAGAGGAATTTAGTCTAACTTGGAATAATGCAGCCTGTATATAGTATTTTTTGTACACTTGCCCCAAAGATGTGAGATTAGTAGTATAAAAAGATTGCACTGTGGATTGGCAATTCAATTTAGAGTGAAATACAGCAGCTGCAAGTTCCAGGCTAAGTGCATCATTGCTCACTTGAGGTCACTTTTTCAAACCTGCAGTCAATAGTTCTCTAACAATAAGAGCTTTGGTTCATTTTCTAGACCCTCTTGAAACTGTTACCTTGCTGGTGAATACACCATTATTTTTCTTAAAGTAATTGCCTTCCTTATCTCTATTTCATAATAATGTGAACCCCCTGTGTGCCTGCACATGTGTATTTGTATGTATATATTTGTGTATGAGGCAAAGCTGTGCCTCTGCAAGTCATTCCCCAGGAGATTTTGAGTGGCTCTGATGTGCAGGGCAGCAATAGTCATGGACTTCCAGCTACCACGGATTTATTCCAGTGTTTTTTCATATAACATTTTTCCCACGATCTCACCTTCCTTTTCCCAGAGCCTGACTGATGAGCTTGGAAGCAGGCAACTAAGCCTTTCCAAATGCTGAATTAAGTATAGAATTAATGAACTTAGATGTTAAAG
The DNA here is from genome assembly GCF_029582105.1 of Oenanthe melanoleuca. Taxonomy (NCBI): domain Eukaryota; kingdom Metazoa; phylum Chordata; class Aves; order Passeriformes; family Muscicapidae; genus Oenanthe; species Oenanthe melanoleuca. The sequence goes on from NC_079334.1 coordinate 50,882,223, forward strand.
AGGACAGTGATTATGTCTTAAATGTCTAACAAGCTGGGACAGTTGTAATTCTAGCCTTTCAGGTTTTATAAACTTGTCTTCAATAATTACTGGCTGACCAGTAGTACTGAAAACTGCAGGAGCTGCATTATAGCATTGCAAAGTGCTGTCTGGTGTATATGGAGTTGTCTGGTGATATAGGATTGCTTGAAATGAAGATCTACAGATTTAACAACATTGCATGTTAAGTTAAAGATTTAAAAATTAGGCTGTGCATTGATTCTTTCCATTACTTGTATCTGGCCCAGTTTGAAATGTATGTAGGCTTACAAAGTATAAAATCAAGTCTTTTAAAACCTTCTGATGTGTATTGAGCAAAACAACGCAGCTTGAAGTAACTTACTGGGACCAGTCACTTTAGTTGCTTCAAGATCCTAAAAATACATTTCAAATAACCCTGTCCAGGCCAGTGACACTTCTTGAACTATATGTGTGTGCCAAGTTTGTACTTGTAAAAGTTTTTTGTCAGTTGTTTTTACATTTTTCTCACCACTCGATCTTCAGCTGTTGCTTCTGGGAAACTTGGGAAGGGTTATCTTTAGTTCCCATTTTTTCTGAAATAAGCAGAATAATGTGGGTTTCCTTTTTGTAGTTTTTAGCAAGAGAGCAGCATTTGAGTGCCAGTTGAACTATAAGAGATACCTGCCCAGTTAAAATGTAATTTCATGTATGTATGTGGCAACAACTAGAAGACATGAAGCAGAGCTGTATTTCAGGAAGTTGAGGAGTATAATATTGGCAATGTGATTATTAGCTGATCTGGCAGAGGAATAAGCACATCCTGCTGAAAAGATGGATGCTAACATTTTGTCCTTCATGTAAAAATAAATAATATCTCTAGTATATGCTATTTTTCTGATATTTTGATTTTGTGCCAATGTAGTCTGAGCTCCTAAATGTAAACCTACTTTTTGATCTGGCTCTTTCAGGTATCTGATATTAAAATTTATCCTTCTAAACATCAATCATTTTCAAAAATTAATGGCCTCACATTGGCTGGGATTTTTGCAGTAATACCAAATTAACAAGTTTTTGTGTAGAGGGAAAATACTTTTTCATATGCAGTTTTAGTTTTGTATCTCAAAAGTGGCTATGGAGATATTGTCATATACAAAGACAGCAGAGATGAAGGGAGGGATCAGAGGACCTCAGTGGGAACCAAGAGGAGCAGTGGCTTTACCTGCAGCCACTCACAAACTGGAGGTAGGGCCCTGAATCTGTGAAATCCAGCACCTGCTCTTATAATCATCCATTTAGATGCATTATACATCTAGAAATATTCATTAAAAGTTGGTTTAGTCAAAACTGAAAATTAAATTTGACGCTTGAGCTTGAATACATTGTAATGGTTTGGCAGAATTACTGGTAGAATTTTGGCTTTGATTTACCCATAAAGCCAGAAGGTGAAATAAACTTGCTCTTCCTTATTCTCTTCCAAAGAAATTCTGGACTGACCTTTCAAAGAGATGAAAGACAAAGCTGGAATGCTGGATAAACCCAGTGAAATGTTGACTTGCTGTGGTTTTTTACCTCACAAAGAGGTGAAAAGAAATGGAAAGAGTGAGGGTTTTGTTCCACTCAAAAATAAGGCTAGGAAAAACATAAAATGGACTGGTGGAGGTGATGAAAAGCCAATTGTGTTGAATTATGCTGGTGATACATCAAAATAATCTTGAGTCAGTGACTGCAAGGAGGAGGAAGGAGAGTGTGTGCCTTAGGGAATCAGGAGCAGGCACCATCAAGCTAGAGCACAGGCAAGAGAGTGCACAGGATGAGGGAAAGAGCACTCAGCCTGATTAGATACCAAAATTAGGTTCTCGCTGCACATTTCGTAATCTGCCATCCCAGGAACCAGTTCTGAATGTAGCACTGGGGGTTTTTTCACTGCTCTCAGCAGTATTTATGTGAAATGTGTGCACTGGCTTCGTAAATAGCCTGATTCAAACACCCTTGGGAAGGGTGAGTACCAGTCATGTCATGTGCTGTCACTAAGCTCTGCTAGCTGGTAGGCAGGCTCTTTGTGGAAGGTCTACAGAGATGCTTTTTAGACTTCTAGGATTATTAAATATTTTCTTAAAATCACTGTCCAGCTCAAAAATGTCCACCTTAGTTTCAGGATCCAGCTAGCTATTATAAAATTTATTCTTGTTTATAAGAGCTTGGCTCCTGTATTGTGAATGCTATGAATAATTCTTAGCAACATCTGGATGAGGTAAATAAAGCATAGGGGCACACTTGATATTAAGGAGAAAAAGAAATATTTAGGAGTTACTAGTTCATTAAGTAATGTCTATGCTGTGCCTCAAATGAGGCAGGGAAACAGGAAGAAGTCTCCCATTATAGAAACTATCATGAAGGACTCACATAAGGAACTTTTATGCTAGACATAACAATCAATCAGATGTAAGTCCCCAGAATCACCTCTAAGACACATCTTTAGATCCATAAGACTTAAGTCACCAAAAAGGGTAAAAATTGTTCTGTCTTCTGCATGCCTTGGGCAGCAGGCAGGAATGGGACTTTGCAAAATGTTCCCACAGAATTTGTGCCACTGTCACACTGAGACCCTAAAGGGCATGCAAGAGCACTACACATGGGTTGCATCTGTCTTCATGTATGTGATTTCTGACATCTCTTCCAGTACCTTCGTCCTGTCTTTTTTTCTTTTTATCTATCTTGGTCTTCCCCGTGTTGCCTGGCTAATTTTAAGGAGAATACTTCAGCTCCAGGAGAGATGACATCTCTGCACTACCAGCATGAGTAGCCTGTGACACCAGGTCAGGCTGTAACCACCAGCAATAACAACCACAGGAAAGCCCTGCATAATGATTTCTCCAGGGTGTGTAGAGCAGCTTATTTGGAGACTTATTTCTGTTGTTGTTGTCTCACACGCTATCAAATACAATCTTTTATTTCCCTCTAATGTGAGTTTATATTCACTAAGTCATGTAAAGGCCAAATGTCATGCCTTTGCTGCTAGATCTTTGCAATGAGAGTGCCCATGGTGAAAGTCCTGCCCTTCTCCTGCCCTTATTGAGCACAGAGTCACAAGGAGAGAGTGGCTCCACAGGCTCTCCATTTTTCCCTAGCAGAAGCCTACATGGTGACCCATCTTACAGAAGCATTGTACAGCTTTGTGCATATTTCACATCTCTAGCTGCAGATGAACTGTAAAAGAGTTTTGCCCATATGTTGGCACCTTTCCCTCCACAGAGAAATGAGGCCATGCTTTACCAGTAGTTGCATAGCTAATATTTGAAACATGTTGAGTACTTCTCATACTTCACTTTGACACTTGTCTTGTAAAAAAACCTTGTAGGTTAGTTATAAAAATGTGGTTTATTGAAGGATGTGAGTGACCTTTCTCCCTAATTGGGTGACACTTGACCAAGTCTACAGGTTTGGCTAGAAGACCCACAGGAGAGAAGATTCTTGCAGCAAAACACAGCTATTTATTTAGAGGTTTTCATTCATCCTCCTTGAAACACAGACCCGCATGTCAGTCTTCTTTTCTCATGTTTCTCTGAAATGATCTCTTGGGGAATATGTAGAAAAACAAACAGTAGATTGTTTTCCATTTTAGGAGAGGGATGGAGACAAATTCAACTTCAAAATACTCAGTATTTTAAATGCAAAATGGCCCTTCCTTAATTAATACTTGGAAAAGCATTTTAAAGATCAAAGTGTCAATATTAGCTAATTCTCATGACACACCTGTCAGGTAAGTAAAAATTATATCCATTTATAGCCCAGAAAGCTAAATACTGTCTAACATCAGCATTTTCACAGTTTCTACCTAGTTAATTTACTGAAATAAGTAGTCTAATTCTCAAAGGTTCTTCATATTCTTAGTTGTCCTAAATTATGCTTAATACTCCAGAGTACTCACTCTTTTGAAACTGAGTGCAAGTATTTTGGTGCAGAAACATGGGTATGTGTGGCAGCTGAACCTGAGGCATCCAAACTTAAAATACTTCTTCCAAACTTAAGCAGCCCTAGAAAGCCTAGAGCTGGATCCTACATGTTGTCATTTCCCAGGGTGGGTTCAGGCCCTGCCCAGCTCTCACACCTTAAGACAGAGTTGTTTCTCAGTGGAACTGACAAAAGTATGAGGTATAGGTAGTCTTGGGAGAATCAGTCTTCAAAGATTTTTTTTTAGGAGATGTGTGTAGAATGAGTTTGTAGAGGGAGAGGGTGCTTGAAGTGGAAAGAAAAGTGGTGTGTGATAGAAATTAATTGTTCTACCTCCTGCTGTTGTGTCCATTAGAGATGCAGGTTATCTTGTTATTTCTGTCATGGCCCTCTGTCCTTTTGTTACAGCATCAGCAGAGTGGTATAATTGGGCTGGAGGACAAATTTTTTGCTGCTCTATTGAGCAACGACTGAAAGGGAGAGGAGATTTTGAACAAGTGCTGTCTCCCGTTCAGTGTGCAGTGCAACTTGTTTCCAAATGGTGTTTTAGTTGGAGTGGTGGTGATTGTCAAGTGCCTTGCTTTGTCTGTGCAAACAGTTTTTGTAACCTGTGTGCTCGGTTTGGTGTGGCAATGCCCAGCCCTGAATGCAGCACAAAACTTGAGGATGGCGTCACTCCATCCCAGTCTGTTCTCCCTCTTGCAGGAGCAGGTGGGAATGCACAAAACCCTTAGCCAAAGGCCATCGATGAGCTGGCACTTAAAGGCTAGGCTAACAAAAAGGGTCTCAAGGGATTGAACAGCCTGGAGCAGGCGTGCATGGCTGAATTAGGAGTTGGAATTGTTTGGCTTTCAAATTCAGAGAACTTGTTTGCTGTCTTGGCCCTGCTCACAGTGAGTAAATGCTACTGCTAATAACAAAGCCCAATAGAGGAGGAGTGAAGGATTAAAAACACCAAATGATGACTCACCCTCCCCTCCCCCCTTCCCCAGTTTCAGTCCCCACTAAAGCACTTTACCTCACCAAAGCCTTGGTGGCATTTTGCTTATAAATAATCATGTGTTTGAAATGTTAAAATGTGTAGGCAGAGATTAAAAGGATATGTGATGCTACAGCATTAAAGTGGTGCAAACCTCTGCAAGGGAATTGTGAAGGAAAATTATTTTTGGCAAGGCCTGCTACATCCTGGGGAGATCAAGAGAAGACAAAAAGCAGTTTATCCAAGTCTAGCAAAGCCAAGTAGAAAAGCTGGGTGCAGTAAAATAGGGCTTCACATCAGTTCTTTGTCATATTAAAGACAAATCTGAAGTTTGGGGCGGATGCAGAGAGGAGATTAATTGAAAAATTTCTGTTGAAGTTACCAGCCTAAACTGTTGTCCTTTTCTTACTTAAGGTTGGTGAATCTAACTGCATGGTTATCACCCACACTGTAACAGGCTTCTCCCTTCTCCCAGTGTAGATGGGAATAGGAGGTGACTAACTCCCTCCAATCAATGTGTCAGCCCATGGTATTTTACAGAATAAGAGGTTGAGTTGCCCGGTTGGGTTATTATTCTGTACTCTCAAAGAAGTGAGAATATTGGCATCAAGTTCCTTGTTGTGTCTGGCAACAAAAATTGAGAATTGTCCGTGCTTAGAAAAGGAAATGCATTGCAGACTTAGAGGGAACTGTTGCAAATCAGTTTTTAGCATTGACTTTAGCATTGATTGTGCAGCTTGAGTATAATTTTTAGTGTCATTCTCAGGTGCTACATTGGCTTTGTCTCCATAAATCTTTGATTCCTGGGCAAAGTAAGCCCTTTTATGGGACTGCTGAATTTGAGTAGGTGAAATCAGCTTCCTCACCTCACTTCTTAATTTCAGGTGAGTGAACAATACCAGTGTGAACAATACCAGTGTGAACAGGCACAGATAAGGGCAGTCTGCAGATAAGGAAATCCTGCTGCTCTTCTCTGCTTGCTGATGATCTTGCTGTTGTTTGTTTCTCTGTACAGGGGAAGCCTCTGAATGCAGTTACTAATAAACAAACAGTTCTTAGGAGGCCCCATTCATTTCATGTCTAATTAATTTTTGAGAAGCACTCTGAGCCTACAGAACCAGGGAGCAGGGCTTTGGGGAGGATTCCTTGAGGGAGGCAGGATAGTGCCACTCCTTCACCTCAGCTGCCTTCTGCCTCACCTCCTGGAGCAGCAGGGGCTTTTCACTCTTCCACCTGGCTTATTGACCAGGGCTTCTTTGAAATCTTCATGCTGCTGGTCCCCCTGGGTTTGGTGCCAGGGCAGCCTGGCTGCAGGTGTGTTACAGGTCTCTTCATGGAATGGGATTTCTGCTCCATTCCTGCAGTGCATCCTCTCACTTTGTTATAGCAATGATGTTGTTTAAGCAGTTGTCTGTCACTTTGCTAAATGAAAATGATTTGGTTAATGCACTGTTTTGTACAGAATACACCATCTCTACTGCTCTTAACCTCTGCTGTTACTTTTGGTTTAGCAAATATGAAAAAATGCCCTGTGAATTCATGATGTTACTTTTTTAATGCTAAATTTTTAATTTATATGAAATCTGTTTATAAACCTAGCTTGTGTTCTTGTTTTATTTTTCTGCCTCCTTTAAAGCATTTAAACATATTATTTAAACCCTCATAATAATCTTTAATTAATGTTATATTTAATATTATATTTAATTAAGGGATTTAACAAGGATAAAACTAACAATTAAATACCGAAGCAACTTGTTTGCCTAATAATTTTTTTGGGCTAAATTCAAGGCAAGCCTCAACCATATTTTATTCAATTCATGTAGTGAAAAAGACATTGTATTTAAAAATAACCATTCCTTTGGACAGCTAGGCAATATTCTGGTGTACTGTTACTGCAGCACTCAATTTGATCAAACTGACGTGACAATATCATGAAATAATCTCAACATGTAAAAAATATCTGCACTTAGGTAGGAAATTTCTCATTGTCAGTCAGTAAGCCAATGCCTTTGTAAACAAAAGTCTTGTTTATCTTTGCTGGTTTTCCTTAAAATTGCATGACTTTAATTTGTTACTAGTTAACTGAATCATATCAAATTACAGTTCCTGGGAACTTACCACTTGGGCACATTGCAACTCTTGTTTATACACAGAAGATTCCTTAAAAATGGATCTGGAAATTTCCAGACAATGAATGGACCTGTGGTGGTTTTTAAGAGGTTTCTCTTCTCTTCTCTTCTCTTCTCTTCTCTTCTCTTCTCTTCTCTTCTCTTCTCTTCTCTTCTCTTCTCTTCTCTTCTCTTCTCTTCTCTTCTCTTCTCTTCTCTTCTCTTCTCTTCTCTTCTCTTCTCTTCTCTTCTCTTCTCTTCTCTTCTCTTCTCTTCTCTTCTCTTCTCTTCTCTTCTCTTCTCTTCTCTTCTCTTCTCTTCTCTTCTCTTCTCTTCTCTTCTCTTCTCTTCTCTTCTCTCCTCTCCTCTCCTCTCCTCTCCTCTCCTCTCCTCTCCTCTCCTCTCCTCTCCTCTCCTCTCCTCTCCTCTCCTCTCCTCTCCTCTCCTCTCCTCTCCTCTCCTCTCCTCTCCTCTCCTCTCCTCTCCTCTCCTCTCCTCTCCTCTCCTCTCCTCTCCTCTCCTCTCCTCTCCTCTCCTCTCCTCTCCTCTCCTCTCCTCTCCTCTCCTCTCCTCTCCTCTCCTCTCCTCTCCTCTCCTCTCCTCTCCTCTCCTCTCCTCTCCTCTCTTCTTTTCTCTTTTCTTTTCTTTTCTTTTCTTTTCTTTTCTTTTCTTTTCTTTTCTTTTCTTTTCTTTTCTTTTCTTTTCTTTTCTTTTCTTTTCTTTTCTTTTCTTTTCTTTTCTTTTCTTTTCTTTTCTTTTCTTTTCTTTTCTTTTCTTTTCTTTTCTTTTCTTTTCTTTTCTTTTCTTTTCTTTTCTTTTCTTTTCTTTCTTCCCTTTCCCTTTCCCTTTCCCTTTCCCTTTCCCTTTCCCTTTCCCTTTCCCTTTCCCTTTCCCTTTCCCTTTCCCTTTCCCTTTCCCTTTCTTTCTCTCTTTTTCTTCTTTCTCTCTTTCATCAGTTTACTCCCAAAAATCATAGGCCACTGACCATTTGTCTCTTCAGGGTACTCAGAGAAGAAAAAAGGATCACAATACCATTTCCATTTTAACGAACAGAAACATAAACTACAGCTGGTGTCAGGGTTGGTGAGCAGATTCATCAAGTCCTCCTGCACTTCTCACAGCCAACATCTTCAGAAAACATGAGTTGTATTACTCTTTACAGAAGACTCTGGGAAAGTCTGGTCCCAGGTCTGCAGTGTCATAGGTTGCCAGTGCATCAGAAATATTCAGAAACTGAATGACTGTAGAAAGCTCTTCTTGGCTGCAAAGCCAAGAGATCCTGTTCTGAGGCTGGGATGGTTCTAGGAAAGAAGTGTGGTCAATTGAGCTGATCCATTGCATTGCCAAACTTTCATACCCTTGCATGAATCTGGCCATCCATCCATATGTGAATTATTTAGCTGATTGCCTTGAAAGAGCTTGTTTATGGTGGTCCAATCTGCAGGATATAGATTTTATCTGGGGTGTAAATATTTGTGGTGCTACTCTGACTTTGCTTTGCAGGATGTGTATGCTTCCTGCTTGAGCTGCCCCACATGGGAATGTTCTACCTGTTTGCATGATTACAGATTTTGCCTAAAGGAGCATTATGCAAAGAAGTTATCTCTCCTGAGGGAGGTGTATGTGAGCAAAACTTTTACAGCTCAGGGACAAGCTATGCTGAGAGGAATTGTTCTTTGAAAATGTGCCTTTGAAGTATATATAGGACCAGAAGGAAAAGAACAACTAAATGATGTAGATAGGGAACGGAAACAATGGAAAAAAACCTATATAAAGGAAAATGTTCCTAATATATCTATTTTGCACAACTTGAGAAAAATTGAATGTGCTAACATTATTGTAAATAAATGAGGTACCCTGAAAATAGTAATCTTATACAAATGCAGATGTTTATTTCTCATGAAAGAAGAATGAACAGAGATGACATTTTCTCCCAGCAAGTCTGTCTATTGTCTTTGACAAGGTGACAGGGAGAGTTTTTTTCTTCAGTTGCAGTAAACCTACTGAAGGTTTCTATTTAAATTGTGTCAGGATGTGTTTATATACACACCCACTTTCTTAGGTACCAGTCCACCCTGATACTTTCATCTGTGCTATGAGTATGGCTGCTACCAAAACTCAAGCCTAAGCAGGGGCTGAAAACCAAACTGGCCAGAAGCTGAAAAATGGGTTGTTCCTGCTAGAACAGCTCCACGAGTGTCTTCTCACCACCTTTTGCCTGCCACTACCAGCCCAAAGCAGAGATTTACCTTTCAGAGTAAGGAATTGCTTAGAGGTGACATAGATTCCCTAGTGATGAACTCTCAACTGTTCTGCTCAGATGTTAGGCAAAGTATAACATTCATCCAAGATCTTTCTTTGAAATGAATGGCAGGACAGCCTGTGGAGAGAGGGGCAAGCAGCTTACTTTCATATTCACTAGATAAACTGAAACTGACCTTGTGGGAGAGTAGAGAAAAAAGAAGGTTTTCCAAGTGAGATGTTTGGCATCTTCCTTATGCATCTGTTGAGCAGCTGACAGGAGCCTGCCTTGTGACTCCAATTGCTGACTAGAGGAAAGGCAAGTGTGGGGGGAGGAGGGGGCACATTCAATGTTTTGCAACATGATTTTGAAGCAAAAATCTCCACAGTGATGTTTGTTGTCTTGCTCTGCCAACTCCTTTACTGAAGTCGAACTGCATTTATCATCTTTGCCATTAATCTCCTAATGCATCTAACATTCTTGGGCAAGGTAAATATTTCACAGCTACAGTATGCTTAATTTGTCCCATGCTTTAAAGATTTGCAGTATCCTTGTAAAATATTGTCATACAAATAGTGGGTGGTAGAGTGCATGCTGTTACAGTAAGTAAAGTGAGCATTTTAAGTAAATTCCCTAAGCGTATGCACATTACAGCATACAACTACATTTTCTGGAGTGGTTGTAATTCCATTCACCATCCCTGGAAAAGGCATAAGCATCTAAGAGATGGAAATTAGTACAAATTGATCTCATAAGAGCAAATTTTATTTAAATTCTTGTCTGTCAGTGAGTGATCTTGATGATTTTGTTCACAACAAGTTTGCTTTCATTATGGGGTAAAATATGCAGTATAATATCTAAATAAAGAGTATGTTAAGCTGTTAAATGCTGGTTCCACAAGTAATCTGAGATTTTCTAACTTTTGCTTTAATTTGAAGTCTGCTTGTCAGTCTTCATCTTTATTCATGGTAAATAAAACCTTCCCTGAAGGGATCAAGGTAAGAGCCATGGTATTATATCTACTGCAATCAGTGATTTTGTAGGGATCTTGTTAAAGTTCAAGTTCTTTTCCTGCAATTGAGCAGAAATACCAATGTAGGCCAGAAATAAATGCTTGATTCTCTGTTAAAAGGGATCAAGAAAGCTTAAAATACAGGGAAGCTGCTCAAAGGCAAGTATCAGCACCCTTTGGAAGAGGAGCTAAAGATAAAATGATAAATACCAAAGATTGTAGCTGGGTCTTTCCCTCAGCCCTTCCTCCACTCAACAGCTGTTGGACCTGTAGTTATTTAAAAAGCCAGGTTATAGCCTGGGAAAGCACAGAGAATTCACTGGATAGCAAACAAGAATTAGGGACCCAAGGGCTATAAGGGAGGAGAGAAACGTATATTGAGTAAACATTTGTGCATGATACAAATGGATATTTGGGTAGTTTATGCTGCACTACCCTTTCTATGTCCATTATCAGTGGGACTGTGAGAACCTGAATATGCTGAAGAAACCAAATCTCCATGAACATCCTGTCACCAGGTTCCCTTCCACAGTGATGGATACCAGGCATTGGTACAAAGGCAGCAGGTCAAGTGCTGCCCATGGTCATAAGCAACAGACTGCACACCAGATTTTGTGAGAGGGGATGGAGCAAAGCTCTGAAGTGATTAGTGTTGTACCAACCCAGAAAGGTCTTGTGGGAAGAAAAGCAGATCTGGACTGAAAAACTCCATGCTTATTCAGAAGGAGGCAGCTTTTCATAATCTGATTAAGTATTCTGTGATCTAATGGATGATGAGGATGGAGAGGACAAACAAAGTCCATTGTAACAGGACTAAGAAACCCACGTAAGAACAAAAATAATGTAATTTTGGGGAAAGAAACTGCCATACACAAGTGGCTGAGCATCACACTATGTGGGATTAACTAATCTCCAAACTCATTTAGGCACAATAAGGTCTGGTGAAATCTGATAATAAGCCCTGACTGAAACATGCTGCCTTAATGGCAAAGCATTGATTGATTCTCATTTAGTATTTTTTCTGGATTGTGATGTAACTGACATGGCCCAGATTTTTAATTTTGGTGTCTCTTCTTGATGGTTTATTTTTATGTATAAAAGTCCTATAACAAAGGACTTTTGTAAGGTAGGAGTGAAAGACCATCCAACAGATTTGTCAGCTATCTATCGAGATCATACATTACTTGACATGGGTGCTGCTTTCATGTTTGCACAAATGTAGTTTCCTTTTGTTGAAAGTGCAGAAAGGGAGTAGAACTGCCATAAGGACTGACAGATGATGTAAAGTAATTGGCAAAAAAATAAATTGCTCCAATACTTAAGAATTGTTGTATTAACTCTTTTCATATAATAGGGAAATATAATGTTCTGAAAAGTAAATGTCGCATTCTGGTTATATAGTGATCTGTTGCTGGTCTACAGTGCTACATTATTAAAGTAATCTGTGTCTTTTTATCTGCTTAATTATCCCCTTTTCTCTGTTCTGACTGTAAGAATCTGGATTTTTGCAGTACCAAGGTTGAGGATTTACCCAGTGCCAAATAGCAATCCATACAACAGAGACGGAGTTAGAAATTCTGAGGTTTATTCCCTGGTTATTGGTTTAGAATTGGGACTATGAAAACTGCACTTCTTTCCTAATGACCACTTAGTTCTAAGAATAACTTTTTTCTGAAATCTTCCCTACGAAAGAAAGTTCATGTGCTAATTACACATAACATCCCTGTTGCTTTTGCTTGGGTGTCATTTCTTTGTCCTGCTTTGGTTCCCTCTGAATTTTGAGCTGAGCTCTCAGGGGATAAGCGTACTGGAGATCACCATGGCAACACTCTGAAAAATGCACACTGCAGGCGCCAGGATTTGCTGCTGTATCCCTGTGAGAGCTCTGATGATCTGTGGACTTGCAGACTTACTCAGGAGTGAGAGGGAAGGAGTCAGTGAGAGCTGCTTGTACGGTGCCTATTAAAAATGTTTCCTATGTAAATTGAGGAGCTCTGGATATTGTTTGCTGATGTACAGCGCTAACATCCGGCATTTTCAGAGCCTGCTGCTGAGATTTCCCTTAGCAGACTGCAAAACCTTTTTTTATTCCACTTAATTCTAACATTAGGCTCTTAGATCTTAGTTCTCCACATTTTCAGTCAGGAGTATTGTGGGAGCCATTGCAAAGGCAAAGTTGTTATCTTGATAAAAGATGGTTGTTTTGATAAACATGTCATAAAGATTATAATGCAGAGTTTGAAAGAGGAGAGAGCTCATATCCCTGCTGTTTCCAAATCCTTTTTCAAGAAAAAAACAAACATTCAAGGAAGAATTATTTTATAGATGAGTGTTTCATGGCAGTGGTTAGGATAGAATGGCTTTTCTGCAGCAGTAGGAAATAAGTGGATAAAAGTGTATTGCCTTCCAGGACAAGAATTAGAGGCCATAAGTTGTATTCTGACAGTGTAAGTGTGACATTGGAGTTATGTTTTGTATTACTGAAGTAAGAAGTACATCACATCCCAGTACCTGGAGGTTTTCTTTGGTGGGTTTACTTTTTTTTTTGAGTACTGTATCAGCCCAGCTGCCATAAGACTAGACCACCAGAAGGATGTAGCCTTTAATGCTCAGACCAGTGACTAATTCAGGAGTGATCAGCAGCCTTGAATAAGATGCCTACACTTCAAGTTATTGCATGGGGAGCACTGAGCCCATGAGACCAAAAATTCATGAACAAGCAGGATGCAGAGCAGGGATACCCAAAATAGGCTGGGAAGGAATGTTTAGGAGAAAAATATATTTAAAACCTTTCTTTCTATGAGTTTTTCAGTCCCATTTGTGGATGCATAGAGGTCAGTACCCATGTTAAACAGAGGGGAGCTCATATACCCACTCTGAAGATGGGTTACACATTTTCTCTTCATTGCTGGGAAAAATGCACAGGGTGGTCCTGCTCCAGGAGCCCAGATTGCCCACACACCTCAGTGTCCTACAAGTCAGATTTCCTTCAGTCTGTTCTTATAGATGTAGAAGTGTCTCTTTTACAGCTCTGAATCAAAGATCTGCACTTCAGACTAAGGCATCTGATAGCAAAGCATCAGAGGTGGGTGCAGATGCTTTTAACAGCCTGAATTGAGATTTCCCAATTTCCTAAAACAAATGTTCCCACTGCAGAGCTACAGTGCAAGCAGCACAGCACTACCCACATGCTGCTGTGCTCCACTCCCACCAGCCAAGGGCATGTGTTTCTTTTTGAATGCAGGTGGCCCTGGCATCTAAGTGCAGAGATCCCCACTGCTGTGTTCAAGTGCTTGAAATCTGGATTATGTTTCTACTGGAGATAAGTATAATAATGTTTAGTCTGTGCTCCCCAGACAGGCTTGAGCTTGAGAAAAAGAGCAAAGCTGCTAAGTGCTGACAAGGTGAAAGTAGATCATCTCCTGTGAAATCCAGATTTTTTTGGGAATTAGGAGGGAAACAAAAGAGAAAATTAACAGGTATACATAGGCAGAAGCTAGGAGAATGGCACTCTGGTAATGACAAATACACCTTAGGAGTGCTACTTTAATTTTTTGTTATTATAGGCCTAGGAATGGCTTTTTTCAACATGTAACTGTAACATTACATTGACTAATTCCTTTCTAAGGGAAATTCATTAAATAAACTCTGAAAAATAAGTAATATTTTAAATGATGCCTATATATTTTAATCCATTTATAGTGAGTAGAGCTTCAGCAGATCAAGAGGTGTTAAAATATTCCTGTAAATGCTGACTGAGTCCAGCAGCCTTTAAGACAGACTAAAGAGAAAGTTCAAGGGTTATTTTAATTTCCTGTTTGTCTATTTAAATGCAATACTTTAAAAAACAGGACTGCATTTTTGAAGAATCACATTCCCAAGATTTCTTCAAGGTAAGACTTCTTCAAACTTAATATTAAAAAAAAATACTTATTGGGGATTATATGGTTCTAAGCAACCGCTGAATACCAAATGCAGTTGAGAGGGATGCTGTGAGTAAAGAAACCTTGTACCTGAGCCCTGTCTTTAACTGTAACTCTAAGAAGAAAATGTGGAGGTTATGTGGGTCACCATCTGCCAGAATATTCCACGTAAACAGGATAAAACAACTGGGAGCTCTCGGAGTCTCAGTATGAACAAAGTTTTAAGAAATGCTGACTTCCTACTACAACTCCTTGCATCAGCATTAATTGAACCCAGTGTACTTATCTTCCTTTGCTGTCCTCACTAAAATTAGATCACTTACATTTCTGTGCAAGCTAATGGCACAGTTATTTACTGCTTACCTCAACTGAGCAGAAAAAAGCTAGTAGAAAACCAGCAGGCTACTTTCATGTCTAAAACACAGTTCTTAGAATAATGGTGAGACTATGGATACTTTAAAGTTTCTCACAGATGAGGAAGTGAGATGTTTAGCTCAGAGAAGCTTCTGATTCTTTCCTGTGCTGATATGCATAGCTCTCTCATAATGTGCTATACTTGATTCTGTCAGTTCCTGAGGGCAGAAAAAGGTCAAAAAGGTCTTCAGAATTTTTCCCAGAAAGGCTTGTTTTGGTGCCAACCAAGATTAATATCCAGTATTGCCTGTTGCATGTCTGTTTATTCCTAAAAAATGTAAATGTATTACCCTTGAGGTTCTTGCACTAACTCATTATTTGAATGTGTCTTGACTTTGATGTGGAAAAGCAATTTCTGTCATGCACAGAAAGGTTACTGGGGAAAATACATTTTATTGCTCATATTGTATAAGAATTCTTCAATTCGGCCCTGCTTCACTATCTCAGCCCTGTTGTTTCTAATGATGCTTTTACCTAGAAAAGCCAGGCCTTGAAGAGAATGATGCAGTAGGCAACACTTTTAATCAGTATAGGAAATATGAAACAGCAGGGAATTCATTTCCAGCTGTGCTAACAAGAAAAAAAAAAAAAAAAAAAGGAAAAATGAAAGCTGGTGGGTTTTTAAATTTCTTTCTCCTTAGATTGGTCTTACACATGGGGCTTTTATGGTGCCACAGTTTCATACTTATCAATAATTGTTTCCTAATTCTGCTCCATTTCTGCAGTAGTATAAAATGTTAAGCTCCATGCAGGCAGTCAATTTTCAAGATCCCACGTGGACAACAGAAGCCAGGGTGCTGTTAGTAATCTGCTAAAAGGATAATTTTCTTCTTGTATCAATGTTTAATTGCATGGAATCTCAAATCTTAATGGTGCCTGCATGGCTTAAATACCATTAACATTGAGGTGTGCCAATGGATGTGGAAGGGCCATTCCTTCAAACAGGAAGCTGGCTTCTGTTTAATTAGTCCAGATCATTGCTGAGTGGGGGAAAAAGAACTTTACCAGAATCATTTCAGGAGGAGAACTGGATACTTTCTAGTGGTAGCTGTGCATTTATACTGGGGTGTTATTAAATGGCATTTAAATGGAGTGTGTGTTTGGGGAAGGCTCGTGCTGAGGGGCTTCTTCAAAAGGGACAAGGGATGTGGCATCTTCATGAGTCATGAGCAAGCTGGGTTTGCCTACATATTGACCTTGGGCTGTGTCTGCGTGTGTTCTGGATTCCACTTGGGCCCTTGGGTCTTATCACAAGATAAAAATACTGTTTTTCTGAAGGTGCATAGCTCAGGGACAGAACAAAGGTCAGCACCCTTCAGTATAGAGCTGAAGCCAGGGCTGCAACAGCTTCCAGTTTTTCTTTGCCATTTTCTTTCCACAGCATGGGGTACAAAAATGAAAAATCTTGCATATTTGATATCATGTGTATGAGGAAGAAGGTCATTAAAGGGGCACAGAGAGTTAAGTGAGTTGGAGTCCAGTTGGAGGCAACTGGAAGACTGAAAGCATAGGGTCAGTGCAGTGTTTTTTGAATGGCCAGGGGTGGGAAATAGAGGTGGAGCTGTGCTCTGGGTCAGGGAGGTTATTGGAAACAAGGAAACAGCTTTCAAAATGCAGCTTACCTGGTGTTCTGTGTCCAGCTCTGGAGTCTCCAGTACAGAAAGATGTGGACCCATTAGAACAGGTCCAGAGGAGGGCCACAGAAATGGTCAGAGGACTGGAACACCTCTGCTGGAAAAACAGGCTGATAAAGTTAGGACTGTTCAGCCTGAAGGAGAGAAGCCTCCAGGGCCACCTTGTAGCAGCTTTCCAGTATATAAGGGTATATAAAGGGTATATATAAGAAAGACAGAGAAAGACATTTTATCACAGCCTGTAGTGACAGGAACAAGGGAAAACAGTTTTAAAGTGAAAGAAGATAGGTTTAGATTGGATATATGAAAAAGACATCTTTTTCTGAGTGGTGAGACTGGAACAGGTTGCCCAGAGGAGCTGTGGCTCCTCCATCCCTGGGAGCATTCTAGACCATGTTGAAGGAGGCTTTGAGCAGTATCATCTGTTGGATGATGTCTCTTCCCATGGCAGGAGGGATGCACTAGGTGGTTTTGAAGCTTCCTTCCAATCCAGACCTTTCAATGATTTCACAGAGCTGTCATGCTGTCCAATATAAAAAGCATTAGAAGAGATTTTTAGAACTGATTTAGTATAAAAGTTTCAATGCAATTAGGCAGGCTTAAAAAGGCTTTTGAAGAATGACTTACCAGAGTAGGCTAAACTAATACTCAGACCTTTTCAGACATGCCAGGAACAAAAAGCTCAGTGTAGGGCCAACTGATGGCTGGGATTTGAAAGGGTGCTCAGATAGGATGAGGGCCTTACAAACATTTCATTCATTCTTGCTGCATCCTGTTCTCTCTGGAAGAGGTCAGGGTTTTTTGCAGTGAAATCCTTTGGGTGGCTGGGATAGGGAAGCACTGGCACAGGCTTGCTTAAAAACCTCAGTGGGAAATGACCATGTGATAGATCTCGTGTTTATACAGAAAAAAGGTTACCTAAATTCACAAAAAGAAATGCCTGTAAGTATTCAGCATTACACAGAAGAGCCAAGACCTTTTTCTTCCCTCTGCTGTTTGTTGGGCTCTTTATCAAGGCTTTTACCACTCAGGAATATTGTTCTTCTATTAATGGTCATGCACCAATTAAGAAGTGACTTATTTCTATGTTATCATGCTATTATTCACTGTCCTCTTTCTTCTTACTCTGTCTTCCATTTAAACAAAAGCTAGAAGCCCTGACAACTAACTTAGGGATAGTGAAAAACAGCTGAAATCCTTCCATAAGAAATGGTATTTGACAATTCCCCAGTATGAAAAAGAAGTTGTGAAAATAGCACAGTCCTGATTCCTTATTTACCTATTTGTTGTTTAAATAACTAGGGTCTAGCTAGGATATAGACAATTAGGGATAGAAAGGAGCAGGTTAGAAAGTTATGTTATTTCCAGGCATCTTTCTGAATGCAGCAGTCCTGCACAAGACCTCAGAAATGTCACCTGCTGTGGTATGAAGGGAGCATCATACAGTTGGTTTTTTCATACTTAGATGTAGTAGAGTCCAAAACTCTTCTTGAAAGCTTCCAGTAATTAAATTTGCTAAACGACCTAAAGCTTTTTTGTAACAAATGGTACTCCAGCTTCAGTTAGCTGGCCAGCATCCAAACCTAATAATTGCCTTCTGCCTATCTAAATTGCTCTGTTTATTTAATTGGACAAGGTCGTGTGTCAAAAGACGTGTTGGGTAGGGTTAGTGATGCTAGGACAATAGGTATTATGTCACCCAGCTCATTCAGCACAGATCATAGTGATTTTGTGCAAATCACTCTGAAGCTTGCAAAGGACTTCATAAATCAAATAGCAGTTCCAGTAAGTTGAAATAAAGCATTATTAATAAAAGTGCTGATCCCTGTCAGGCTACCTAGATCACTGTGGGAATATTGTATGAATGTTGTTACAGGACTCCACAATGAATAAGAGGGTCCTGACTTGTACTGGAAATGAAGTTTCTCCACATGCATCTACAACAGGTTTATGGCCATCCCACATGGATGCAGTGACCATTGATTCATCTAGACAAAGGTGGTTGGCTCTTTCAAGAAGAGGTTTTTGTCCTCTCACTGCTTCTGCTTAGAGGCTAATACAGACCTTAATAAAATGTTACATTTGTGTCCTCCATAAGACACCCAGTGCATTTCCTCAAGCTCTGTGAATTGTGCTTGCTGTGCAAAAGGACCAGGACTGCACATGTTGGATTGAGACTTGGGTGTTTCTGGTGCAGTGAAATCAGCTGTCTAGCTGTGATGGACTGCTTTGTCAGTGGTCCTAGACAGGAAGGAAATGGGAAAGACATTACAAGTTGAGGAACTTTGTCAAAAAAGCAAACACCAGTCTTGCTGAGCAGCTGTTTCTGAGGAGGTAGATGTTTGTTTAGCCACCTAAAGGAGACTGGTCTGTTTTTTCCAGGTGTATTCAGATGGAGCCCTGGTCTCTGAAATCAGTGGTGTAGCTGTCTTGATGGTTTATTTGTTTTCTTTTGTGTGTGGAGGTAGGGATCCATCCCCCTCCCTGCTCTTCCTTTGGCAGTGAGCTGTACATGCCAGTGAGGATGAGCTTCCTTTGCTCTTTGAATTACAACCTCCTCAGTTTGAATACTTACAGTCCTTTAATATTAAACCACTGCCTCTCTTGCTCAAGGCACTGTACAGTGCAAGTGGGGACAGTTTAAATTCTTTACTTTTTAGTGAGAGGGACTTCATAAATGTCTGGAGTATTTGAACCCCACCAGTGTTACTATTTTTAGCATCAAGGGTCAATTATTTCAAAGAAGTAACAGATGCACCCAACACAGGCAATTCTCATCCCCATTCAACTCTGTAGACAGTTTCTCTATAGCTCTGTCTTCTGGATGGTTGTACTGGGCTGTGGGATGTCCCAGACATTGGGACAGTTTCTCTAGAGAGCTAAAAAGTAAATTGCTTACACTTACCATGTTCTCATTTTATTCTTTTCTGCAAATCTTTGTGCACTTTTAATGCTTTTTCTTTTCAAAGACTTGCCTGAATTCCCAAGTTGATTTAATGTTGCTGAATGATTATATCAATTTAGTTGAATACTCGTTTGACATTAGCTTAACTATGTCTAAATAAATATTTATATTCAGTCTAAACAAATCTAAATGTTAAGTATTGGCTTTAAAGAATTTAAGTGCCTTATTTCAAAATCTTATTTAAAAACCAGATGAGTCAAATAAGTATAGGTAAAGTTGAAACTTCAGCAGGCATGCTTATCTAATTACACTTTGACAGGCTGCTACACATCACACCATAGGAAAAGCAGTGCAAATCTATGAATGTTGAGGCAAAAAAATGTTAGGGATTTTTTTCTAGAGGTGGTAGATCAGTGCTTTCATAAAATCATTGTGTGAAACTGCACAAGAATTTCTTGTCATTTTGTTGACAGAGGGTGCTTTCAGACACCAAGTTAGCAGGAAGGGTAGGATGGCTAGCCATATGCTGAGCAGGGTGGTCTAATTTTCCCTACTGCACAGCCATAGATCTTTCTAAAAGCATGGAAGTTGTGCTCTTGCATGCCCTCTGCAATGGCCTTGTACAGTCAGACCTGAAGCCAAGAGGCTGCTGCTGTAAACCCTTGGTGATGGAGACCAGAACGAGAGGCAAAGTCCTGGCTGCATCTTCCTCCCTGTCAGGTGGGAGAGCTGGAGGTGGTGGTGGACTCCAGACCTTCTCCTAGTTGCTGTAAGCAGGGACCAGCCAAAGGAGAGTGCCTGTCCTTTATAGACACTCCAGTTTGAAAGCTAAGTGGAAAGACACATTTCTGTCTGAAATGCTTGTGATTTTTCTGCCTGAAGATATTTACCCAATACTTTAAGGAAAGTGTAATGCTGCAGCTGATTTTAGCAATGTACTGGAGCTCTCTGGGTGCTTGTTTTGTTTTTTTGGATCTTGCCATGAGATGAGTTCTCATTTTATGTAACATTTTTCACCTATGTGTCTCACATCCTTTGTGAAGGGATAAAATCACTGTACTCCAGTACTCTGCCTGGAGACTGTAGCTCAGCTTCATGGTGCAGTAGCCTCCTTGCTCTAGCTCTTGGTGAGTTGCTGTTACTTGACTTCTCAGAGCAAACAAACACATATTTCGGAGATACTCAAAGAATTAACCTCATAATCTCAGATATCCTTACATTCCATACTTTAGTAACTAATTCTTAATCTCTCTGCTAGTTACAGTTCATGCCTACCCATCAAACAAATGTGAGAATAATAAAGGTTGAGTTTCCTACTGGCTTTGCTTTATGTTATCATTCAAGTACTGCAGAAAGCTAGTGAGAAATCTGTGTTCAGATGCTGATGTGTAACTTCTGTTGTTTCCTGTGGGATATGTTACATAGTTATTTGATGGTAGATTGTGTTTAAAATCATCTGCAAAGCATAGTAGCATATACAAGTCATTTATGCCTTGGAGTGGAGCTTCCTCTGGTGTGACTCCACAGGCTCCGTAAAATGTGCAGCAAAAACTGTTGAAAAGGGATTTCTGTCCTTTCAGGCAGGTTTACAGAATTTTTTATTATGGTTATCCTACAGCCGTGGTAGGCATGTTTAAAGCTTGGACATACAATGCTTTCAATGGCAGTCATAAATGCACAAATGCACAAAGTATTGGCTTCTGAGTGTCTTTAGAAATTCACATTGGAAAGCCTGGGCTGAGGGGAATTTAATCTTGTGCTAGCACTCTGTGGTGGCTGGAGATCATTGCTACAGCCTATGCAGGGCATGCAGCACAAATGGGCAAATACCTCTCTGCTCTGATGTGACTGATAACACTTTTCATTATGCATTTCCATTAATTGGATGCTATTACTACCTGATGCATAGGTCATTGCTTCTAATTAATTAAGGGCCAGGAAGATACTTAGCACTTTATAAGACACTGATGAAGACAGATGTCAACTTGGGAAATTAAAATATACCAGTTTGAGCATTTATGTAAGACCAGATCAACTATAAAAATCTGATATCTAGACAGATCCTAATAAACCTGATGAAAACCAGGTAACTTAGATCAGCTTAAAGCTAATAAAATGTGATAGAAATGTTCTAAGTTGTCTGCAAAAATGCTTTCAGGCAGAAGGATTAGCATGAAGTATATTTTTACAAGGATTAGGGAGAATATTTTACAGGATAAACTAGCCCATAAAATTGTTCCTTTTTACTTGAGCCTCAATATGGACTTCTCTTGTGAAATATGCAGCCTGAACAAAAATTTGCAGTTTTCAGCTATTGCAATAATAGTTCATTCTTTCCTGACACACCATACATAAATTTGGAAGTTTTCCTGGAACAACTGAGCTATGCATTCTGATTCCTTGGAAATAAGACTATCCAAGTAATTGTTTTAGAACATACGTATTAAATACTGGAATTCTGACTGCCCTCCAGTTGTTTGGGCAGGAATGCAGGTTCTGTTTTCAATGACATCATACTTTCAGGCATATTTCCTATTTTCCTTACACATCAGCACAATAAACTTTATGCCTTAATACACCTCTATAACTTTTCATCTTATTTGCCTTTAAACAGTTGAAAGTGTTTATATATGGTGATTATATGGTGATTGTGTTTGAAGACTTTCCTAGAATATATTCTCCAACACAAAGTGTAGGCTGTGTTTGAATTTAGAGTTTATCTACTGCACAAAATTTCTAAATACATGGAGCAGCTACTGCAAATTCAAGTTTGAAATATATATATATACCAGCGTACCTAATGTACAAAGCAAACATTGTAAAATATACTTGGCTTAGACCTTTTAACCACATCATTGGGTGCTGTAAAAGAAACATTTAGCCTAAGAGCTCAGAAGATGCATGATGAAAGCTGTCCAACAGAAGTCTGTGGAGACTGCCTGAATAATTAGTCTTGTGGGATGAAACTGGTCATGCAAGGAGGAGGATTTACACTGCTCTCTATTCACCTCATATAGTGTAGTTGGCCCTTATTGGCTTTGCTAGCTCATATATCCAAATGCACTTAGCAGTGAAAAGAAAAATGTTCCCACCAGCTCTGAGCAGCCCTGCAGTGACCTCTCCATCCTAGTACAAACACATAGAAGAAACTCATCTTGTTACAGTGAGAATTCCAGTGTGCTCTGCAGCAGCAGTTTTGGTGGAAACCTCTTTTCCACTTGTCAGCATTGGCTGTTTCACAAGGCATAGTTTTGCATTTATTCAAACATCAAAACACAATGGGGTCTGGAAGTGGGGTCACCATAGGCAGGACTTTGTGTGAAGTAAATGCTGTGCCCATCTTGTCCTGCAGCTCCTATGTAAGAAAGTAGCAAGATTTTGAATGGGTTTACTCATGGGTTTGCATCTTTTGTCAAGTTGTTTTTTTTTTGCAGGGAAGCCTTGGCAGCACCTGTCTTAAACAATAGGTTAAAGATGCACTGTGCTGCCAGAACTCTGGAAATTGCTGCTTTTTGTTTGAGCATGGTTAGCCCAGCTCCTCAGTCAAGGGCAAAGGGTTTAGGGTGACCAGTTCTTAGGAAGAGTCAGCTCTGAGTGTTGGGAAACTGAACCCAGATGCTCTATGTACAGCACAAACGAGGGTTTTTTCCTTCCTTTTTCTTTTTAAACATATATTTCTGAATCTTGCAGTTATTTTAGGTTAAAATACTATTTGAGAATGGTTTGATCATACAATCAGCAAGCAGATAAATAAATTCTCCAGCCAGTGGGTTGTTAATGGTAGGAGTGGAAGGGCTAGTCTGCTTGTCTGTTACTATTTACTTCCATGCATCCTCAAATTGCACCCTCTGATCTTTAGAAGCATGACTTGTGGTTCCCAAAAGCCTTTGAGGAAACAAGAGAAAATTGTAAATCTGGGGCCAGTAATTATACAGACAAATTGTGAGACTTAGATCTATGATATTTTCAGGGCAGAAAGGATCATACATATTTGTGCACTCATTGGGCAGCAGCATTTTCAGGTAAAAACTGCACTCTGTAGGAGTGGGGAGACCTGTTCAGTGCTCAATGAGGACTCAAAAGAAAAATGGAGTGGCTTTTTACCAGGACCTTTAGTGACAGGATAAGGGGCAATGGCTTCAAACTGAAAGAGGATAGATTTAGATTAGACATAAGAATGAAATTCTTCTTTATGAGGCTGGTGAGAAATAGCAGTAGGTTGCCCAGAGAAGTTGTGGATGTCCCATCTGTGGAAGTGTTCAAGGCCAGCTTGGAAGGGGTTTTGAGCAGCCTGGTCTATTGCAAGATGTCCCTGTGCAGAGCAGGGAAGTTGGACTAGATGATCTTTGAAAGTCTCTTCCATCTAAAACCATTCTGTGATTCTCAGTAAGTTTATGCATCACCTGCACCCTCCCAGAGCCCTCAGTGCAGGCCATGACAGTCCTGGCCCAGCTGGCAAGTTCAGCTGGAGTGAGTTCTGAGCCCACTGTCACAGTGGACTGATTCTATTTGTGTTTGTCACACGTGTGTTAGAGCTGTTCTGTGGAGATGGTGGTGTTGTGTTCAGCATGGCTGATGACTTGTAATTTTAAAGGAAGGACTCTGTTTTGGAAGGTTAGGCAGAGACTGGTACAAAATAGGCAGCAATACATTTTAATCATGCACTGTGTCATGCTTCTTTTTTGAAATAAGTGTTCCCGAGTTGGACACTTCTGAAACAAGGAAAACATATTTCATGACTGTGTTATGCATCCATAAAAAGGGGATTTTATAATTCTTTTGCTGACAGGCCCTTAAGTAGATAGGCACAGGAAGGTGCTGCTGTCAGGTTCATGCAAATTAGTGTTTAACTAGCTATACAAATTTGGAGTGAAATACAATGGATAGAAACATAGAAGTGCACACAGTGTCTGTCCAGGCAGATTGGATCAGCACAAGACTGCACTGTGCTGTTAGAGCCAGGGACACTCCATTCATTTGGATGAGCCTCATGTGTTTATTAAGACAAAAACAAAACAACAACAACAACAACAAGGCACCAGGGAAAGCTAAACACAAAAGAAAATGCTGCAGTTACCTTTTTTTCACTTGTGGCAGCCAAAAGCCACAATAGATAAATGAATAAGTGCAATCAAATGGGACTTGGAACATACAGCCTGCTCTATATTTATCCTTAACACTTTATACTGTGTACAGTGTTTATTTTTTTTAGCATGTTCAATTTCCTGCAGGCACCTTTCTTGTGGATTCTATTCTACTCATCCCCCCTAAAAGCCTTACCAAATATTTACCATGTGTCCTTTCTTGCTGTGCCTCTGCTTCTCCAAGCTGTTTCTGCCCTGTTGTCATGTGTCTCCCCATCTTCTCTCAGCTGCATTCTCAGCTGCAGGAGTTACCTGGCTGTGAGCAGGAGCAGCCTCCCCAGTTTGTTGTTCCTGCTGGGTGGCTCCATCTGCATCAGGCACCAGTGCCTCTTCATGGCTCCCTGAGGCAGGACTCCAGTTCAGCCAGCACTACCTCCTCTGCACATTCAATTCCTCCCTCTCCCCAAGCTGGAGTGAACATTGAGTATGGAGAATATCTGCAGGTGCCACCAAGTTAAGCATGTCTCACAAGTTTTTCCTGCTTCTGAGAAAGCAGTAGGAAACAAAAGAGAAGGAAAAAGCAGTCCAAAAACAAAAGAGGTGTTTCCAGGTGAGATTTGAAAAGAAATAGGAAGTCAATAAGGAGTGTATGTCTGAGATCCCCATTGAGATCTGAAAATCACTTGAGGTTGCTATTCCTTTATTTTTCCCCATTTTTTTTTTTCTACCTCCTACTTCGTCATCTGGGACTTTACACAAGAGTATTCAGGCTGTTGTAGCAGCAACTGTAAGAGAGGAAAACTTGGAGGCTGTGCCTAAGAAAAAAAGAAAATAAGAAGGTGGGGGGAGGAGGAGCTGTAAGAAGATGAGATAAGATGTATAAAGTAAGAAAAATAGAAGGGCTTTTTGAAAGCTGTCATGAACATTAATTTGAAGGACAGAGAGGAAAAAAACCTTACTTTAATCTCAGAGTGATCAAAATAACCAACACCAATGTGAAGATACAAATGGTCAAAATGAAAATTTAAATTTCAAGAAAGACAAAACAGATAAACACCTTTGATTTATCTCCAGTAGCAGAAGCCAGGAAAATTCTCTCTTCCTCATCTATGTGTTTCTTAGCTTCTGACAATCAATAAACTCTTCAGTTTCAAGAGTTTTCCCCATCTCCCCCTCTCTCTTTGTGGCTTGCATTATCAGCTGCCTGAGTACAATGCATATTGTAGTATTCTATTCAGTGTAGTCAATAGCTTCCCATTTTCATAGGGCTTTAGTCCCATGTCTCAGTAGTCCTGAATAAATCACTGGCACAGACAGATAAATACATGAAAATTAGGAATGCAGGACTCTGTGAAACCCAAATACAAAAACAAAGAGAAACAGAGGAATAAGAAGACAGCATGGTGATGAGACAGGGAATCACACAGCAGACACACTACCAAGTGAGAAGTAGAATTGGAAAGAAAGGATTTTTTTGCATGGGGCTTAATTAATTACTCACCATATTTGCATTTCATTAATTTATGGGTTAAAATTGATTTACCTCACTGATTCAGGATCGATTTAATGTGGCATTATCATTGCAGCTTATACATGATTCTTCTATTAAGCCCTATAACACTGTAATATAACAGGAAGACAAAAATGTTGGCTCTGCCTCGTGCCAAAATTCTGCATAGCTTTAAATGCCTGTGTGCTGTGTTCTGTACAGTCACATCTTAGCAAGGAAATCCTTGGCTCTTTGCAGCTCTCCTCTGGCTGTGCTCAAGACAGCAAGGGGCGCATGCAGGGCTGATGCTGCTGCAGGAGGCAGTGGCTGCACTGGACATGGGTTGGTGCTTCTGCTTCGAGAACAATTGCCTGCCTGTGAACTCCCAATTTGAATTCACACATGCTGGAAGTGTCCTTTTGACTTGGATATTTCTTTGTGCATGTGATAAATGGTTAATTACAAGGTTAATTACAAGGAAGAACTGGTTCTGGCGAGGAAGGAGCCAGAATACTTTGTGTTTGTTTCCACATGGTCATGCTCAGATGCCCCCACGCTGGAAGAAAATCCGCCTCCTTTCTGGCTTCTTCCAGGGGAAGTCCGAAGCCAGTCCTTGAAGATGACTTTATAGCACTGAAAACAAGCAATTCCTTGTTGTAGCATGGAGCTGGTGACACAGAGTCTCCTTTTACTATCAGTATAAATGCATTTTTTTCCTTGTGCTGTAATACCCTTATTAATGCAAGGAAAGCCAGCAAATCAGCACTATCCTAATTCCCTGGGCTTTCCTTCCCATGCTCCAGACTCATTTTCTGCAGGTTCACCAGCTAAAAGAAAAGTGGGTTTTTTTTGCTGGGTTGCAGAAGGAGTAAAATAACCTAGGGCTGTGAGTGTGCATGAGGCATCCCTGCTTTCTGCTGGTCTCCTGTGGCCACCTCCTATAGCAGTTGCTGCAGGAAGTCATCCCCCCTTGAAGCTCAGGCAGCTGCAGCAGATGTTTACACTCACAGCCAAACTAGATTTGGCCATTTGCAGCATCAGGTAGCATTAAAGTGTAAGTGACTTTGGGAGTGTCTGGAGTGGCCTGTGGCCCTGTGCTGACTGCAGACTGATTCAGCTGGTGTTAGTCCATGGGGCATCATTGGGAGTAGTGCTCAATGAGATTGTAGATAAAAACAAAATCACAAAGCAAGTCAAAGGAGATTCTGTGGGTTCAAATTCCTGACAGGTCAGCTTTTTGCTGTTAAACACATCACTCAGCTGCTTTTCTTGCAGATCAGCTGCAGCTATTGAGAGAATGCAGCAGTCTGTTCCTGATTTACTCAGGAACAGAAGGGATCCACTCTGGAAAAGTTCATAAAGAACAGCAGCCCATGGGAAAGGAATCACTTTGGAGAAGACCATGAAGGACTTTTTCACATGGGACAGAACAATGCTGGAGCAGGGGAATAGTGTGACAAGAAGGGAGTGGCAGAGATGTGATGAACTGACTGCAGCTCCCATTCCCCACCTCTCTACTCTGCTTGCAGGGAGAAAGTGGAGAACTTGGGAATGAAGTTGAGCTCAGGAAAAAGGGAGGATGTGGGGAGATGATTTTTTAAGGTTTGGTTTCAGACCTCATTATCCTACTCTGATTTTAATTGGCAACAAATTAAAATAATTTCCCTAAGTTGCAGCTGTTTTACCTGTGACAGTAATTGATGAGTGATATCTCCCTGTCCTTATCTCAACCCCTGATCCTTTCACCATATTTTTCTCATCCTGTTTAGCCAAGAAATGGAATAACAGAATGAATTGGTGGGCACCTCAGCTTATTCTTGATATAAGGAACCCTGGTTTTCAGTAACCTGAAACTGTGTTTCCATGCATCTTCCATTTGTTTTCCCAGGGTCTGCAGGAAAACACCAACAGAATGCACAGGGACTGAGGGCATAACATTCATTATTTCCTTGGCAAATCACTAATTTTCAACTAGTCCTTGTAACAGAAGATCCATGTCAATATGACTATTACACATATTTAAAAAAAAAAAGAAAAAAGAAATATTATTATCACAATTATTATATAAAATTATCACAATTACTCAAAAGAAAAGAACATGTAAAAATTTGTCTTGTGAAAATAGCAAAACTTTTGTCTTCCACACTAGGAATAGAAACAGTATTTAAGTATTTGTCCATATGTTACCAGTTTACAGGCAGTTTGTCCTGATGGGATTTTTTTGTTCCATGTGAAGATGGCCTATACATCTTAGCAAATTGTGTTTTGAGAAGTGAAGGGGAAGGAAAATTGCTCCTTTTGAGCAGTACAGGCTATCACAACATCTAATGAAGTGGATATTGGTTTCTCATTCTCCACAGCATGACCTCCCACAGTTTTCTGACCCACAGGTCCCATCTGCTAACAGCAAACTGTCACAGCTACAGGGATGGACACCACAGTGATCACTGCTCTCAGTGGTTCTACCAGTTTTGGATGTGGCATTGTACACCAACAAAGTTGTTCTTCTCTATCCAAAAATCTTTCTAGTATGTTGCCATGCCATGTTGCCATGAAATGGGTTTGAATCCTGCAGTGTTGTTTGAGGTGATTGATTCTCTGAACTAGTGAGCTCCATCACTCATTTTTAGGAAACAGTAGTAAAAGTCATAACTGGGGAAGAGTTCACTTTTACCTACAGTTCTTGCAGAAGTAGAAGCTTTGAAATCCAGACTGAAAATCTGCTCATCTCCTGCTTCTCATATATTCTTCACTTTCTGTTTTGACTTTGTTTGAGCCCAAATCTGAAAGCTGAATTCTTTTCAACCTCTGGCACACTTAATAAAAGCTAAAAACTTACTCAAAATGAGAGAGAAGATAATTTCATTTATCTTTCCCCAAATAACTATGCTGTTGGAGTGTATTCTTTAGATTTTACCTTTTTTATGTCACAATTTTTGAGTCTTTTTTACCAATTTTTTTTTTTGTAAGCTTCTTTTTCATCTTTCGGAGTTCATCTGATTAGGGGAAAGTTTGCTGGGAGAACCACAGTTTTCTGCACCTCTTGCTGTTAAAGCATATCAGTACCTGCCTTGCTTGGCAGAAGTGCTTCTCCCTAGACCAGAATTTCAAGTAAAAAAAAATTTGTCTGGGTAAGAGGATGTAGCAGGGTTTAATTAAGTATATATGTGATTAATGAAGAAACACTCTGTGAAAACACCATAGAAGCTAAAAGGGTGAGATTATTCCTTCACTAAAGATTTTCTTGTCCATTGGTTTTGGGAATAACACTTGTTTTAGTTCTCAGTTATTCCAGTTTCAGGCAAAATTTGATATTCTTTCACTTCAGTTGTAGCAAATGTAAGGAATTCATTAACATAAAGATATATCAAAGGCTGTAGTGATGGGGAATGGCTGAAAAGTTGAAGGTTCCTTTGTTCAGGCACAGCAGATGATTTTACACTGAAGGAGGAGAACACCTGTCAAGTTCATGTCAGCATGGTGCTAGTGCTAATTCTTAGGGTTATTTATAATAGTGTGAAGTCAATTTGAAGCTCCGTTTTTGCTTGTAGATTACAGATGCCTCTTTTTCTGCATGCCTTTAGAAGAATTGGGTGTTATTTAAGGTTATTGGTCTTGCATGAGTAGAAAGATACAAAGTGATGGTACTAACTTTAAAATTGATCTCTGTGGGGCAGAGCTCTGCTAGTTCTGTGATTCCAGCACAATGTCACTTTATGGCAGCTCCCCTGTATGAAGTGTTCTCCTGGGTGCCCTGTGTTTCCTGCACATAATTCTAGGGTTTCATATTTCTTGTAGGAAGCAGCAGGGGGGACAACAGCCTGGATGGAAACAAGACTTTGAGAGGAAAAAAAATTATTTAGGCAAATGTACTGTTGGTCTTCTTTTATCCTGAGTCTGCTAAAGGCTTAAAACTAAGTGCAAATTGAGGGTGGAGGGTGTGTGGCAGCTCTCAGGACCAGGGCATGACTTAGAGTAAACCACCCAGGCAGTGTGTAAATACAGTATGTGATTAAGCCATTGGAAATATATTTCCTGTGCAGAACATCATGGATTCCATGCTCCAGCTTATGCTTTTTACACCTTTTCTCTTGTGTTTCTGCAACTTGCTAATTTAAAACGGAAGTTTTTCACAGCAGGAGACTGCTTCTTGGTACACCCCCAGATCATCTAATTCAGTGCAGCTTCTGTGCTAATAGCAGCAATGTCATTCTTATCACACCAGCTGGTCATAGAATTATTCTTCCAGCTGCTTCTTCCCAATTAAGTTAAAATCAGGTGAAAGTGGCCTGTGGTTGTAGTTCATCTAATTTCATTCTATTTGCTTTTTAAATTTTCTTAAGACTGCTATTTGATAAGTGAATGAGAGTTTAATTTTCTGAATCTCTTCATAATGTATTTAATTTTTGTTTACTGTTTGCTTTGGAGAGAGGATGGAAAATGAAACTAATAAGTACAGAGAAGGATGAACTGTTACCTTGCATAGAGATCTGAACTAATTTGATGAGGGTTGGCATGAGACAGGAGTGACAGAGAGTAAATAACAAAAACAAACAAATAAACAAACAAAGATAAGACATTATTAATGGAGAGTGCATGTAGTTCTGAATAATTAAAGTAAAAAATTTTATAAGTAAACAAGGTAGAAAATGGTAGGGAGGAAGCATTACCTATTTTTATACAGAGAATTAATTACTTCTCTAAGCGACTTGTTTAGACATGCAAAATGTACTTTCTCTTAAATTCTGGCTGTGGCATGGACCAGCAAGACTCTTTGTTCTGGGACAAAGTATTGCAAATGCAGCCTTTGTGTCCTGGGTGCCACCAATGGACAAAATGGGATTTTTCAATCCACTGAAATACAAGAACGTGGAGGTGAACTGAGTACAGAAATTAAGGTACAACTAATTATTTTCTATTCATTTAAGACATATTTTGTAATTAAAGCTATTTATGGGGGTTTCTTTGAAAGCAGAGATTATAATAATCTAAAAATAATTACCTTGTGAGAAAAGCAGAAACAATGAATCTCAATTCTGCGTTTGATCCTTGTGAAATAGATAATAGAATGAAAAAACTGATATGAAACAACACTGCAGTGGTGTGTCAAGCTGGTTTTTTATTTCATTGCAGATAGCTGTAAGGGATAATATTTGAAACTAGATGAACAAGCATTATCACATATCATTTAGCAATGGAGCAGTAAGGTAAGATCAAAGCTGGAAAACTGAAGTCCTTGGGAAGAGTGAAAAAGAGAAGAACTCAGAAGAATTCTGGGTTCCTTAGAGCAGGTCAATTGTTGTTGTCAAGAGATCCAACACGTTACATTGCAAAGCATGTACTAAAGTCTGTGTGTCTGGAGAGCAGGTTATATTCTCAGCCTTTTCTTGGTGACTGTCATAGGAGCTCAATCTATCATTAGGAAGTCCAGCTGGTGCTGCTGGTGATGTACACTCTTGTTTTTGGCATCATTTTATAGCTAGCTACTCAGTTTGGTACATGACAGGACCTTCAGCAAAATAAGATTGAGGTTAGCATTTAGTGGGTTTTTGGGGATTTAGAAGTTCAGTTCACTCTGATTTTAGGACAGTTGTTCTCACCATTGCACATGCATTTTCTCCATAGAGGAGCAAAACACGCTCAAGTGCTGGAGGACAGGCATTGTCTTTATGCATTGCTGGCAGTGCTGAGGTGGTTTGGGAACTCACAGATGGCTGATGCTCACAGCAAAAGTCCTTCCTTCCCTCTTCAAACATTTACATCCAGGTTGTTAACTTTTAGTCCTAGTTATCCAGTCAAATGATGGTTCATCCATTCTCTTTCACATCCCACCAGAGTCTATTGCTCTTGCCAAAACAAAAGTAACAAGTGACAGAAGAGCATGGTTCCTTTATTGTTATTTTTTTAAGTTTTATTTTTTGAGTTTCTGGTTTTGGCATTTCATGCTCTTTTACTCCTTCTATGGGACTGTTGCCTGTTAGATTGCTTTGTTAAATGTTTCTCTTGTCTTTCCTGTGTTTTTAATTGTTTCCTTTCTATTTAGACTCCAGATATTTTCAGAATTCACTTGAGATTCCCTGTAAATTTACAGGTTCTTTCCTCATCAGGGTAAAGAAACCCATGGCTGACTTTGAAAATGAAAATATGGTGGATTATATTTGATCTTACTCCAAAGAGCATCCATCTTTTCCCCCTAACATCAATGTGTCCAAGCATGCCACCTTTTGTTTTCTACTCTCAAACTAAACGCTTTGAGAAAACATTAACAAAATGTCCAGGCCTTAGGAAGCCAGCTGAGACTCCTTATTTAACTCTTCAGATTAAAATTAGACCCCTGCTTACAAGTTTTGGAAGGTCTTTCTCTAATTCCAAACAGCCAGGCTATCTGCTTGGGAACTAAAAGTTTTGAAAGGGATTTAAAAAAAAAAAAAAAGGTAACAATCATAATCCCAAAAAAATTTTAAGTGATGTTCCTAAAACAGATTTGCAACTATTAAGTTGCAGTGCTCTAGTGAATGAAGTGTTGGACTTTAATGCATACCAAATTGTCACAGGCAATGTTGCATATTAAGAGGTCTAAATCTTCTGGCTCCACATTGATGAAGGATTAGTGTGATGCCTTCTCAAAAAACATCAGCAACCAGATACAGACTTCCTTGTACACAGTGGAAGGTTTTTTCCTTTCTGGTGAAAGCCCACAATACCAAATGTTTCAAACACTTTTATGTAAATTCCCCCCCACCACCTCTTAAGGAGGAGCTTCCTGAAACTGAGATTCCCCAAATTATTTTAAAAATTTCAGCAGTAAATAATTTATACAGTATGATACTGTCTGGACAAGCACTACCACATTTTGTCACTCCATATTGTTTCAAATTGGCTGTTCTCATTGTGCTTTAGCACATAATTGATTATCTAATTGGTTATATGATCATCATTTAGACATATGACCTTGTTAAATCCTACCCCAACCGATTAAATTGCTAGGCAATTAACAGGATTTGAGGCTTTCCATAATCTCCATGCTGTCTACACCTGCACAAGGATAAGTGTATTTTAGTAATGAAAAACTTCCACATTTCTCAGTTTTGTGTAAATTGTATTTTTCTATATGTTTCATGCTATTATTTTCTTTCCCTTTTTAGGTACTACATAGAAATGGCTTTATGGATCTGGACACTGACCATTTTGAGCTGTTTTTGCATCACCTTATCCAGAAATGAGGAACTGAAATTTTTTCAGAGTGCTACAGAGCTAAATCATCTGACAGTGGATAATGACACTGGGATAATCTATTTGGGAGTGGTAAATGCACTGTATCAGCTTACAGAAAACCTGGAAGTAATAAGATCTGTAGAAACAGGTCCAAGAAAGGACAACAAAAAATGTACACCTCCCATTGATGAAAATCAATGTAAAGAGGCCGTACTGACGGACAATTATAACAAATTACTGTTGCTGAACAAGGCAGATAATACAACTGTGGTATGTGGGAGCCTTTTTAAGGGAATCTGTGCCATCAGAGATCTACAAAACATTAGTGATGAGAAGTACTACGTAGACAGTAGTGGAGAAAAGTCCTTTGTAGCAAGCAACGATGAGAATGTATCAACTGTGGGACTGATCACTTCCTTGAATAATGACCAAGTGCTGTTTGTTGGGAAAGGGAATGGACCAAATGACAATGGGATCATAATCAGCACTCGGCAGCTTTACGCCAGGGATGGGAAAGACATTTTTGAAATGTATACAGACTCAGCAGCTGTCAAGTCAGCTTATCACTCATCAAGCACACAACAATTTGTGGCAGTTTTTGAGGATAAAAATTACGTTTATTTTATTTTTAATCAGCAAGAGAAACAGCCTGTCAACAACCGCACACTGATTGCGCGTCTGTGCAAAGATGATGCCCATTATTATTCCTACTTTGAAATGGACTTGGGTTGCAAAGATGATGATGGTGCCTATGACCACTGTCATTCTGCTTTCGTCACTACTCCTGGAAAAGAACTGGCTGAGAGCATGGCTCAGCAGGGACAACCTGCAGATTCTCCCTCAGATGACAAAGTTCTTCTTGCACTCTTCAGCAAAGTGAACAAAGATGACAACTCTCTAAAATCTGCCATGTGTGTGTTTTCCTTGCGGCAGATCAATGAAAAGATGGAAAAAAACCGGAATGATTGCTACACTAAAAAGAATACCAGCTCATTTTACAAACTTTTTTCAGCAGAAAACCCGTGTGCATTACATGGACTGGTAATATGAATAATATAAATATTAGTTTTAGGATCTGTGTTAGAGTTTGTGGAAAATATACAAATACGTGTTTTAGGGTGGCGTTGAGCTAAACTATATTAAGATGACTGAAAACCAGATTGATTCACTATAGAAATGGAATGTGGCTGGAGGGGTTGTGGACCAGGTCAAGTAAGAAATGACAAAATTTTGAGTCTCTTAAAAAGGATTTGATGTTTTCTCAAAGATAAGTGTTGCTTTCATAAATGGATTTATTTTAATGGGTTCCTTCTGGTATGGGAGTTACTGAGTCAAATGAAGGAATTTTTTACACCCATTATCAGCTTCTGGGTGATCACTGTAGACAATTGTCAATGTATTTATAAGGCTCTTAAATGGCATTAAGAGTCTTTTAGATGGTATCTGTAATTCAGCTTTTTTTCTCACTTGTATTGTTAGACAACTGAAATACCCAGGTTTCTTGTATTCAGGTGGTGTTCATATTTTGATGCGGCTCAAAATACTTGTATAGCACAATAGCCATCTTTTTATGACCTGTCATTACCTTGACTATAAGGTTTTTGAAGGTGCTGGTTCAGTTACTGTTCTTCAATCTATGACTGTCTCTAAGAGGCAATTTTCAGCATCTCTGCTGGCTTTATGATCGTTTTGCCCGCATCACTCTATTCCTGTGCCCCACTTGTGCATGCCACTCATTCATCACTGCAGCCAACCCTAAACTGGGTTGAGAAATTGAATCATCTTAAAAATAACTCAGCCAGCTTTTAGGAGGATGTCTTAATTTCCCAGCCCGAGCAAGGTACACACTTGCATAAGCAGCTGTTTGAGCATAACGTGAGAAGTGGTGTGCTATAGTCCAGGGAGAGGAGTAAACAGCTGAAGAGATGGGGCATGGAAATAGGTTTTTTTGGTATTGACCCATAATCCTTCATCTTGTGAGACTGAAGCCATCTCCCACACAGTAAATCACTAGTGCTGATGAGCCAAAATTACACATTTTGCTTCGAACCACCAGTGTTGCTGCAGTACCCTGCATATGGGGTGAGCATCAAACACAGAAATCCTGAATGTGATGAGTGGCCGTGACTCCTGACAAAAAGAAAATGTGGATTTCAGGTCAGAAAGACGGCTTTGTTACCAAATATAGCAGGAAAGACAAGGTGTGAATGAACTTCCTTCTGGTAGCTCTTCCTGCAGCTCAGGATTAAAGCATAGTAAAGACGGAATGTGTTGAAGTTCATGAAATAGTTGCCAGGGAGTTGCTTTTTAATGGATTGCAGCAAAGTAAGAAACAAAACAGCAATTAAAAAAACAGTCTTCAAGGTGAAGTTGGTTAAACCAGTCTCTATGACATGTTCCTTTTAATTAAACCAACTGGTTAATTTTTAAACTGCTGCGATAATGAAACAGAAACAAAAAAAATTCTCTCCCTGTGTCTCCTGGAAAGTGAAAGCATGGAAGCAGCCCTCAATTAGCAGGCTGCTGTCTGATTTACTGCCTGTTGGCTGGGGGCAAACGCCCAGACAATCTATTTCTCTCTTCCTACTCTTCAGTATCTGAGGGGTGTTATATTGTCTAGTACTAGGGCTACACTTCGTTCTTGGCTAGGAATTAGTGATCTGAATGTTTAACATTGCTCTGTATTGCTGTTCCTTATTAGAATGCCAGCAAAAATTTCCCCTGTGGCTCAGAACACTTGCCGTACCTTTTGGGAAGCAGGAATGGTGTGGTAGAGAAGC
Source organism: Oenanthe melanoleuca (assembly GCF_029582105.1). Lineage (NCBI taxonomy): Eukaryota > Metazoa > Chordata > Aves > Passeriformes > Muscicapidae > Oenanthe > Oenanthe melanoleuca. The sequence continues at coordinate 50,917,959 of NC_079334.1, forward strand.
CGGTGCTGCAGAAAGAAGGGATGAATCTCACAGCTGTCACTGTGGCTGTGGAGAACGGGCACACCGTGGCCTTTCTGGGAACGTCGGATGGTAAAATTCTTAAGGTAACAAGCTGCATTTAAAGACCGGGAGGTATTTAAAAGGTTATGAACTAAAAGTCAAGATGGGATTTATAAGATCTCATACTAGGAGCAAATTCTCTTGGAGCTGGGTATTTTTCATCTCAAAGAAAATAAGGGTTATTTCTGATGTACCTCAGCTGTCTGATACACAGATTGAATTAGCATTGCCTGAATGACACTTTTCCCAAAGGATTACATACCTACTGAGAGCTTTATATAAACAGCCTTAGGTAATCTAACAACAGCTTTAGCCTTATCTCTATTCAAGCTCATACTGGTTTGAGAGCAACTTTTCATTTTGTAGTCATTCTGGCCATTCAGTGAATAGAGGCAACAATACAAAGCCCAAGCTGAAGCTCTGATAAATTCTGGTCATGTGGTGCTCAAGGCTTGACATGTTTGTGGTGTTAAAAGACTGCAACACCAAATACATTATTTTGCTAGAAGGAGAGTGATGGCCACGTCCAGCCTTAAACCTAGCACTGCCAAGTCCCACCAAACCACATGGTAAGTCATGTGGATGTGGTGCTTAGAGACATGATTTAGTGGTGAACATGGTGATGCCAGTTTAGTGGTTGGACTCTGTGATCTTGGGGGCATTTTCCAACCTTAGTGATTCTATGAGTCTATGTCCCTAAGTGACATATCTGAAGGTCTTTTAAATACCTTCAGTTAACCATTTGCCTGGACAGCCTGTTCCAATGCTCGACAAACCTTCCTGTAGAGAAATATTTCCCAATATCTGAATAATCTGAATAATATGGACCTCCCCTGGCACAAATTGAGGCCTTTTCCTCTCTCCCTCTTGCTTGCTAATTGTTAGAAGAGACCAACCCTCACCTGACTACAGTCTCCTTTGTGGTAGTTGCAGAGAGTATTAAGGTGTCTCCAAGTCTCTATTTCTCCAGCCACTCCTCATCAGATATTTAGTCCAGACCCTTCACCAGCTCTGCTGCCCTTCTCTGAATACTCTCCAGCACCTCAATGTCTTTCTTGAAGATTCGCCTTAGTCCTCCTTTGTTCTTAATATATTTTTAGAAACAATTTTATTGTCTTTTACTGCAATAGCCAGATATAATTATATTTGTGGAGGAAACGACAACATTAGTACCTTTTTTTTTTCTTCCACAAAATAGGTGTTCCTGTCATCCACTGCAACTGAGTACAGCTCTCTTACTATCGAACGAAGCAAACCTGTAAAGAAGGACCTGGTCCTTGATCAAACCCAGGAAAATCTGTACGTGATGACCACTGACAAGGTAGCGTGTCCTGCTTGCAATAAGGACCTGGCCTCTTTCACTTTCTCTGCAGCCTAACCTGGGGTTTATACATTTTCCAGTTGTTCTGGAAATTGCCCTGTTTTTTGGGACTCCCCTACTCCATATGTATGAAGACCTTTCTCAAGTCCAAGCTGATGGACTTGTTGTGATTTGGAGAAGTGTAATATCTGTGATGCTTAGTGACAGGGAATGGGAAGTGATTTCCCCTCTGGAGCTGTCATACAGGGTCTGTGAGAGGGATGAAGTGCAGATGTTTGGCACCAGCATGCTTCAGGGTCAAGCAGCCCTAGCTCTGAGTGTGGGATGTGTGGGGTACCAGAGGATGCTGGAGCTGCAATCAGATCTTTTCAAGGGCACTTCAGGACTGACATGCTGGTGGCTGACCTGGTCCCCTGACATGTTTGCAAAGCCACCAGTAGTTTTTTTGTGTGTCTTAGTGTCAAAACTAAGAAGCAATGGAGGGAATTATATATTTGAGAAACACTTCCATTCAAGCTTCTGCTAGAACTGAATACAGCAGGAAAAGTCCAACTTCACTAGGAAAGGCATGGGCAATCTCTTCTAGACCCCTTCTTTTTGCTGTGAGGTGAAGGCACAATAGAGGTCTGTAAAAGAAGGGAGGGAAAAAAGCAAGAAGGAAATGAGAGGGATGCCAGATTTCTCCTCCATCCCTAGACGTAACTGTCTTCTGACATTTTTCTTTGTGAAGGCTGGAGCTGCCAGCCTCAAACACTTTGCTCAGCAGCTCTCCAGGACAAGGTGGGTGACAGGCTGTGACCATCTGCAGCCCTGCCAGTGACATGGGATGCAACATGGGAAATGCTCAGTACCACTGACACAGGGAGAATGAGGGGACCATGAAAGGAGAGTATTTGGGAAGACAGTGCAAGAATGTTTTCTGACTGTTTTATAAAAGGGTTAATATAAATTTATAAATTCCTGCTGCAGGAATGTTATAGCCTAGCTGGAGGTTTTGAAGCTAGAAACAACATTGGAACAAATGCCAGAAAAACAACTGATAAAACATTTCATAATATGACATTTAATAATATGACTGTGTGTGAGAGAGAGGTTGCTCTTTGGTTTTTTTGTTTTTTTGGGTTTTTTTTTTTGCATTGTTTATAATTCTCATTTGGCTTCTGTTCAGATTTGGAATGCAACTCCAAGCTTCAACATTGCCCACAAAACTTTGGGTGGCCTGGCCCCCATTTGACAAGCAGGCACATTATGTAAAAGTCCTGAGGTCCACACCCAGCTATGTGTGTGCTCCTGAGCAGTGTAAGGGATAGCAGCTGGGCAATGTAAGGGATAACAGCAACCTTGAAGGAAAACAAGCTTTCTGGTGACAGTCAGCTTGAAATGGTGGAATTTAGAAAGAGGGCAGACTTTTTCAGAGAAGCTGCAAAAAAAAAAAAAAAATCAATCACTACAAAACATTTAAATTTAGAACGCAGCAGATTTCTGCTGAAGAAAGGATTTTACTTAAATCTTTTCCAAGCAGCTCTTGTAGACACTGCAGTTTTTGAATAATATGAATAATAGTTTTCTTTTACAAAACCTGTTTAGCTTAAATATGAATAGCTAAAGTTGGGAGCTCTGTAATGGCATTGCATTACTGTCATCTCCAGGAGTTAATTACAGTGAGCAGTCCCACCCACTTTTAGAAGCAGACAGACAGGGGGAGAATGGAGGCCCTCGGAGCTGGGAGAAACAAAGTGACATAAGTGAGGGGGGAAGAATAAATGATGAATTGTTCTTCTGGGTTAAGCATGGCTGTGGGTTGTGGGAATAGAGATATCAGAACCCTGATTTGTGAGTTTTAATGGTTAAAGGTAAACAGTAAAGGACAATAAAGGACAACTGGCTGTGCTGACAGACATGCACGCTGCTGAGCTACCTGACAGGTGCAGACTGCCCCAGCACTTAGAAATTAATTGCTTGGGCTCTGTGAGCACTTGAACAAAGTGGAAGTGGTGATGTGGTAGGTGACAGCTTCTTTAAAATGAAATCAGATCATGAGAAACACAGGGAAAAACAATACAGAGGTTAGGATCCATAGTGAGAATCAAATTCTTCCTTTCCTGTTTTACCTTTCACCCTCTTTTTCTCCCAGCTCCTGCTGTGGTGCTAATAGCAGTGGGGGGTTTTGAGCAAATGCTTTCAGCAGTTAGGCTCCTCTGCTCCTAAAGCTTGAGCAGTGAGCAGGAGAAACCCCTTGCACCTTCTTGTGGGACTTGGAAAGGAGCTTAGCACCCCTGGGCTGCTCATGCTGGTTCATTACAAGTGTACATCACTGGTAGGACCCTAGATCCCTTAAGGTACTTAATGTACTTGGAGTAAAGCAGAAGTGTGTGGCAGTCACTTACCATGATCAAGCTTGTTTGCTAATTTTAGTTTTTAAAACTTTTTGATTCAAAGAGACAACTCAAAAAGCTCTAAAATTAATTTATTTGCATTTTGAAATTGGCTGTTAAAGGAGCTGGTTTTTTGGGTTTGGTTTTGGTTTCGTGGTTATTTTTGTCATTAAGGTCACACAAAACTTGCAGAGACAGTGATCTCTAGGACTTGTTCATGCCTGCCAGAATTGTGAAACAAATATTTTGTCACTAAACAGAAAAATCATTCACCAGATATTAAATTACTTATGAGTACTAGTTAGTGAAAGAGAATGATGGAAAGGTAAACCCCTGTATTAATAAATGCAAGAAAATTGCACAATAATGATATTTTCCTTAACCAAGTAATTTTCTTTAACTCTCCGAATATGAAGAAAATGCCAAATTAATAAGCTTACATCTCAGAGTTTGTTTCTATATTTTTTGTGCTCTTTAAAAGTAAAATGTAGTCATAAACCAGAAGATGTATGTCCTGTTTTCCTCTTGCATCACTGCAGCAGCATAGCTAAAAGGAATGGCTCTTCTCTCTGTGAGCCAAAGAAAAGGTTGTTTATTCTCTGCACCAAAGGAAATCAAAACCAGAAGCTGTATATTTCCTGGGAGAATGAGACATGAGATGATGTTCTTTTCCCTGCTGCTTCCTGTCATAATTATTTCCATTTTATTTAGTGAACCTATTCCATGGTGGAAGGTTATGCATAGGGAAGCACCCTGGCTGTCTCATGCTTGCAGGTTTTCTGAAATGCCTTCTGGCTGGAAGTGCATTTCCAAACAATTTCACCTCCATAGCTGTGATAGGGAGGGGAGAATATTCTCTTTAAAAAATTATCTAGGCAGTACCAAGTTAGCCTTTTGAAACTACCCACCCTGCAGCAGCTGCTTCTTGAATTCAGAGCATCACTGATGCAATTTCTGTCCTGAGGTGCAGATTTCCACAAGTAATATAACTAGAGGACATGAAAAGCTCAATTTTTGTAAGACTTGCTCATAATTCTTGATTATAACAGTGTCCTACATTACTTTGAAGACAGATTGGATAATATTGGAGTGGGGAAAAAAAGCAGAAAAAAGTATATGAATTTAGACTTTGTTAAGGGGGAAAAGAACAGACTGATTTTATACGTATTTTATTAAAATCAGGCTGAGCTCTGAGTATAATAATACAGCTGCCACAGGCTATGACACTGTACAGCTAAGTCTACAAATGTTTCCATCTCCTTATGCTGCCTTCAGTTGTTAGGTTTGCCTTGCCTTTGTTTTCCCAGGTGTACCGATTGCCTGTGCAGGACTGCCACAAATACTCGGACTGTGAGAAGTGTGCCCAAGCCAGGGATCCATACTGTGGCTGGTGTGTGAGGGAGGGCAGGTGAGTGCTCCAGGTGTGCTCCAGTGCAGGCAGTGCAACTGCTCAAGTTTTTATGTGTGCTCCAGGTGACTGCTTGGTGCTTGGCATGGTGATCCCAGCTCCTCGTGCTCAGCCTTCTGCTCCTGACAGTCATTTAATTTTGTCACGCAGACATTGATATCAATATTCTGTGCACACAAAAAAGTCCCTGTTGACTTCTTCAGATTTGATTAGTTTGGGAAAATATATACTTTTCTGCTGATCCTGAGAATGATTATACCTCTTCTAACTGTATGTTTTATCACTCTTTCAACTGTACAGTCACACGCACTCCCAGAAAATAAAAAAAATGCTCCCTATTTCAAATTCAGAAATTATAGCAAGTATTTTAAGTATAACAGGAAAGTGTAAAAAAGAATATAAAAGAAAAAACTGTTCCATGTCTCAAATAGAGTGTATAGCTCAAATACTGGTTTTATATAAACATCATCTATCGAAACGTGTAGCTACAGGGAACTCTCACCTGCCTGTAGGAGAGCAGAAAGCAGCGTTTTGCTGACTATCTGCAGAGCTTCAGCAAATGAATATTCAAGCACATGTAAACTAGGACAGCACTGAACAGCCCTGCAATGTCTCTTCTTTACACTCTGCACTGATTGGAGTGCCGAGAGGGAAGAGCAGTCCTGCAGTTCTCTTTTTGACTACTAAGTTAATTAACCCCTTGGCATGAGTGGTTGGGAATTCGTGATTCTAGCTTCTTGCTGTTGGAATAAAGGGGCTGTTTAATTATAATATGCAGATGAATTTCAGGCTTCTTGTTTCCTGCCTGAAAATGTGAGCTATTGCATTAGGTTACCTATCAGCCTGATGTAGCATAAGATGGAGCACTGCAGAGAAACTTATGTGGTCTGTGCAGGTTTATGCAATATACTGTAACTCTTTCAGCTGGGGTTTCTAGTTGCTGTGGATGAAACCTGAGAATATGGAATGTAACCTCAAACTCCTCCTGGGCTGCTGGGAGTTGAAGGTTTTGGCATATATCATAAAAAAGGCAATTTTCCTTAGATTTCCCTTCAGGTTTCTGATATGACCACTGACCTCAATATCTCAAAATATTAATGGTTTCTGAAAACAGGCAAACATGAATTTTCACATTTATTTATTTCCAAAGGGGAGAAAAAATGTGCTTCATTTCTAAGTTTCAGTTCTGTCTCATGATCACACACAGCACTTAGTAGTGTGTTTAGGGATATGTTATGTGAATGTTGACTCTGTATATAAATTATTTGTTTAAAAGAGGTTTGACAGAGCTGTGCAACAGCTGCACTGTGTTAAAACCCCTGATGAGTTAATAGGCAACTTTCTGCTACAGCAGACAGAGATCTTACACCATTTTCTCTTAAACTTTGCACAGAATGGAAAGAATACACGAAACTGTCCCCACCTCAACAAGCTTTTGTAGCCACATGCAGCTTCTATACTGCAGCATTTCTTCCTGTGCTTGAGCTGGGAAAACCTTCCAGTGTTTTTGGTGAGGCTGCACAACTGCAACACTGCCTTGGCAGGTTGTCTTAAATAGTGACAGGAGTTAATAAAAACATTCCCTACAAAATAACATTTCTGGGGCTGGGGCTAAATAGAAGTTCTCCACAGGCTTGTATGCCCCCAACAATACTTTTCTGTTGCATCTTGCTCTCTTGAGTGTTGTGTCTTATCAGTGGCAACACACAGGTGTCTGCCACTTGGCCTGCAGAAGAGCAACAGTCTATGCCCTCTCACCCAGGATGTTGTTATGTATTGCAATGAAGATTATCAGCTTGGTTTCAGGTGGCTCCACTGCTCCATGGTTCCTGTGCTGTCACTGCCTCTGGATGGATTTGGGTTGTCTAATTCAAGGTGCTGTCCAAAATAGTATAGGCACTTGCTTTTGACATATCAGGCCATCAGGTGTAATTACACCACTTACTCTGTAAAAAATTCTCTAAAGCAAACCCACTAGTCAATATTAAAGCAAATCTGTAGCCATCTTGTGTTGTAATTTAGTCTCTAATCATGAATTTGTTGTGTAGTTCAGAGAAAGCAGAGTCCAGCTGATAATACTACTTTGGGTTTTTTGTTCCTTTTTTTTTTCAGGTGCACAAAGAAGGCAGACTGTGGAGCAGCTGATATGGAGAACCACTGGCTGTGGAGTCCAAGTGGCACATGTGTGACTATCATTAGTGCAGACCCTCTAAATATGAGTCGCAGAGCTCCTGCTAAGGTATGACAGGAAAATGCTTTCCCTAAATATTGTTTGAGCACATTGATGTGACTACCAGAAAGATGAATATCTGCATTTCTTTATGCACAGTGGGGACTAGGAATAGGAGTCTGCTTTTGTATCTCAATCTCTGTCATTTCTCATGGTGCACTTTCTTGCCTGCTGTTCTTGCAGGTAGAGTTCATGTTCTTGACCTCTGTAAACCAAAGTGATGCACTAGCATGGATGGCAAAGCACTCACACTTACCTGGGTATTATGAAAGTGTTGCACAATGTTGCGTAACCCATAAAAAGTAATTGGTAGGGGAGATTTCATGCTGCCCTTTCAGCTTACTTGAGCTGAAGTTAAGGAAGCAGTGAAGCCATAAGCTGTTGCTTTAAAATCAGCAGTGGATTTGCCTACACAGTGAAGTCTGTCTGGGTAGATGGAGAAGGTAAATTCAGCATGCAAAATGACTCTGTGGCAACAAAACTGCAAAACTGAGTTTTTGAGTGCTTCCCAGGGGTGTTCAGCACATAAAATCAATAAAACAACTTTTAATTCCTCTTAATCAGAAATAGAGAAACTTTCTATCAAGTCAATTCCATTTTTAAATGATGTAAACAGCATTGTGTTAAAGCTATTTCTATGTTGAATAAAATATTAGTAGAGTAAAACTGGTTTCAGTGAGAAAGGGATAATTGTCTTTTCTACTGCAATACAAAATGGAAAAAGTTTAACTGTATAATTAACACACTTGAAACATTAAGTCAAGAACAGCAACCCAAATTTCAGCTGAATTGTTTTCTCTTTTCTTGTTAAATTTTCCCATCTTATTTTGCTTTTAGTTTCTCAAGTGCTTTCTTTCTTTGAGGAAGCTAAGATCTTACCACCACTCAGAAATCCTCCTTCAGTGTTGGATATTTTGCATTTGCATGGAGTCTTGAGGAAGCCACTTTTCTGTTCATCCCTTTCAAACTCCACCATTTCCAGCCTATCCAGCTCTGATTTCATTATTCACTAAGAATACCTAAGGTTAATGTAATATTAATTCATTTTTCATGGTTTAAGTGTTAACCACTCTGTTTGCTGTTGCTAAACTGTGTGCTGAGGACAAGAATAAATGGTTTGGGTGTGTCTGTACAGACTATTTTGTTCTGATCTAATGCATTGACAGGACAAGAGTTTTTTGTATCAGTCTAATTCAACAAAGACCCAGCCTGGAAAAATTGATAGAGGTTCAAGTAGGAAAGATTACCAGCTGGGAAGAAGTAAAAATTGAAAAGGAGAGCCAGGTTCTGTGATGCTAACCATAATATCACCTTTGAAATTGAAATTTTCCAAGTCTTACTAGGTTTTAGCACATTTCTTCCTGGTATTTTACCCTTTTAATATTTTGTTTCCAGGTGGAACTGACTGTAAGTCCACTGCCAACTTTGACTGAGAGTGACAAGATTTCCTGTACCTTTGGTGAAACAGTGCATTCTGCTCAGCTGAAAGAAGGAGTTATTATCTGTGATCCTCCTGATATAATTCCTCCAACACCAAAACATCAAGGTAAAAAATATTGCTGCCCTACATGGATAGTAAGAGAAAAGAACACAGACTGCTGTTTCTAATGTTATGCTCTTGTATGAGGTGCCTGCAAGGTGGGTTTTTTCCTCTTCCAGTCCTTTCCCCCAAATAGTCTGTTGCTGAATTGTCAATTTGCTCAGACTTTTTCTGTTGATATATTTACAATCTGTAGCATTCCCAGTGTTTCTGCTGGGAACCTGAAACAGCAGCTTGGTAGAGACATAGACATGGAGTCAGAGAGGTGCTATTCTGTGTCCTAAACAGACAAAACCCAGTTAATCTAATCTAACCCTAAGCACTCTGACTTGTGGGGACAGAAGATATTTATACCTGCTTCAGCTATGAAGGAAATCATGTCTGACTTCTTAGTTTTGCTCCAGTCAACAGTACTCCAGTGACTTTTTTTCTAGTTTGTGTTACAAGACTATCCTTTCTAGCATCCAGCCTTCTGACTCTTCTTCTGTGTGTCCTCCAACTTCTGCAGCAGTCAGCCTGATGGAAAAATACTTCATCATATAATTAAAGACTGCATCATTGTTCTGAACCACTGATTATAGGGCTAAGGTCTGTTGCCAACCATAATTCTGTGCAATTTCCTAGACAGTGCTTTGTTCAGGCTTTAATTCATACATCTTGATGCATAAACACATGGAATGAAACTCGTTACACAACACTGCTTATTATGTATCAAGTTTAAAAATCTGAGGAGATATTACAAGCAAAAAACATGTGCTCTTACAGCTTGCAGACATACCCCTGAGGATAAGTCTTTTATATGTATTATAACAGTCATGAACTGTCAGAGTGGTACTTGGGAGCATTTTTTAAGTTTCAATTCTCTTAAGGCTGAAACAGGTACAATTTTAATTTTAGTTGCAAGGAAAGTAATTACATTAAAATCTCATTGAATTTTACACTAGCTGGGGTGTGTCATGGTATCAGATTCTGCTAAGTGTTAAAGCCAATTCACATTCCCCAAATATTTGGTAAAGCAGGACATAAAGCAATGGGGTTGATCAGTGTGATTATCTTGATGTCATCCAGCATTAAATGTAAGACTAGAAACCTGTCAGAGAAAGCATTAGAGTAAACAAGTAATCTAGAAATGACATGACTCTCTGAGCTGGTTTCACATCTGAAAGGATGTTCAAAAGTAATATTAAGGTTCTCAGCAGACACCAGGAGAAGGCAGGCAGCTACAAGCATTGACAGAGCCACAGAAGTTTTAGGGGTGGAAGGGACCTGGGGAGGTTACCTAGTGTCCCCCCTCTGCTAAAGCAGGTTTTCCTAAAGCAGATTGCACAGCATCTCATCCAGGTGGGTTTTGAATGTCTCCAGAGAAGGAGACTACAACCTCTCTGGGCAGCCTGTCCCAGTGCTCTGTCATCCTCGAAGTAAAGATGTTTGTCTTCCTATTAAGATGGACACTCCTGTGTCTCAGTTTGTTGCCCTTGCTCCTTGCTCTGTCTGAACAGAGTCTGGCCCCCATCCTTTTGACACCTGCCCTTAAGATATTTGTATGCATGGTATTTGTATGTTCCTGGCAGTCCTGAGCCATCCAGTTACTGTTAAGAAGCCCTACTGATGTTGGAAAAGTCTGGGTTACTGTGGCTGTGTTGCTTGGTACCAAAAGGAATTTCTAGGAAGGATGCCTTTTCTCAGTCCTGTTGTTAGGAAATCCCCTGTCATTCCTGTGAGTCTGAAATATTCAAGAGGACCCAGTGCAGGCAGAGGTAACCTCCAGCCAAGCAGCTGATGGTCTTCCAAGAACCTGTTCAAGGAAAGCAGAGTTTGAAATTGCTCAATAGCTTGTGAAATAGCTTGTCATAAGGGCTTAATGATTTCTGCAAAAGGTATTTCAAACAGTTTCACTCTTTAGTAATAATCCAGACAAGAAGTACATTTGTGGAGAAATCGTGTACGGCAAACTGAAGCTCACAAGTGCCTGTGGTAACTATTGCAGGCACTGTTGGGCATTAACCACAAAGATCACTTGCTTGAATTCACATAACAACATTTTTAATTCACGAATGAAAGACGTAATTTTGCATGCAGACATATTCATATTTAAGAGAATGTTTTATTTAAAATGACTGTTCTTGTGCCAGTTTTCATCTGTTCAATTATATCCTTACTCAGTTTTCCTTGTTCTTCTAGACTCTTTAAAATTCTAGCATGATGATAGCACCACTGAAAAACACTTCCACGAAACAAAGCTATTCTTTAATTTTGCTTATTCCATTTTTTCTCTCTGCTTTTCTTCTGAGAACCGTGTGCTGAAAAATTTTGTAAAGCTTAAAAAGAAAAAACAGAACTTACAACTTAAAGCCATGAGAGCCAGAGTGTCAACAGCATAGTTAAATATTTGCTTATGTCCTGTAAAATAATAAAACTGTTATCATTGTATCATTCAGCTCAAAAGCTGAAGAATTCAACAACCACTTGGATAATTTTTTTTCTTTTGTGATAGATCATGTTTCAGTTCCACTTCAGTTAACCTTTGAAAAGAACAAGATTTTTTTTGCATCACATACTTACCCTTTTTATGACTGTGAAGAAGCAATGAATCTTATTGAAAATCAGCCGTAAGTATTTCAGCTTCATAAGTATTTAGATCTCTGTTAGGTAACTGGCACCTGGATTACTCAATCATTTCATAATTAAGCCTTTGGCATTCAAAATTTGCCAGTGTCCAAATCCTTTTTCTTACATTTTACTGGAGTTTAAAAATGGTTGAAGGGCATCTGGGGAGCCAGCAACACAAAGCATGGAATAGAAATATTCATGGCACATACAATTAAGGCCAGTTATCATGTTGCCATTTCTGTAGCTGCTAATGTGTCTGCAGGTGAGCAACATGGACATCTGTGTGCCTGCTTGTCCCCTGTAACAACATTATTGTGGTACTTTGGGGTTGCAGTGCCTTCAAATAGGGCAGGGGCAGCCAGCCCAAAGCCTTTGTTCATCCTCATCTATGAAGGCTGAGCAAAATCACTTCCAGTTCTCTCAGGCTTGATCTCAAAGTTTTTGCAAATGCTATGGTTTTCTGATCCTTGATAAAATATTTATTTAAGAGATAAAATAGCTTTTTGGGGTTCTTGAACTGTTCTTGAGCTTAATATAGTAAGGATACTCTAACAGACTGATCTACCCACCATGAATAAATATGGAATTTTCTTTATTTTTCTTGTTAGTGGGGGAAAAAGCCTGACAATTTATCATGACTACCATGTTATATTTGTAGATGCTATTCCTGTGCAAGCAATAGATGGAATTGCCAGTGGGACTGGAAGAGACATATCTGTGAAGAGTCCTCTTCAGTACAAGATGTGATTAAACAAAATATGGTAATGTTTTAAAATAAGGTTTTCAGGTTTTTTATTAGAACACTTCAGTATTTGTTTGCCAGATCTCTCATATCAGTTGGTCTAATTAGAGATTTGAAAATGATTCTAAAGTTAACTCCAGGAGGTGGTTTTTTGTGACAGTGTGGGGGTGGGAATTTAAGGGTGTGATAGAGGCGGGGCAATGAGACTGAATAACTCCTGAAAGGATATTTCTGTGCCTTTTACTATTTTGCTTCAATGGGAGGAACGAGATTTCAAGGCAGGGAGAGATAATCACCCTCAGCTTTGACATACGCTGCAGTCATTTTTAGCATGTCTAATTTGAAAGGGTGTAATCAAATCTGTCACTGTATTTTAAGCATGAAGTTCTTCAGAACAATCATTCTATTGTCCAAAGGCCATTGGAGCTTGTTGTCATAAGACTTTTTATTTGTAATAACATATAAAATGTTTCTTTCCCCAGGAGGAAGAATGCCCACAGTTTCTAAACCCTGACCCTTCAATAATACCTATGGAGTACCAAACAACTGTGTATTTTGAGGGAAAACATCTAGATTATTATCAGGTAAGCAGATTAATTCAAAGCTAGCTGTCATTTGAATGTCTCTTAAACTTCATCCACACCTCTTAACTAAAGCATTAGTTCATGTGCCTTGGAAATCCTGCTTTTAATTTAAAGAAAGAAAAGCTGCACCTTCAAGTTTGCTATAAGAGTGGTTACTGTGGTAGAGTCGTCACCTAGAGAGAATCAGAGCTGGAGAAAATACTCTAACTACTAAAATGGAGGGGGCATTTTTAAAGAATGTAAGTTGGACCTGTTAAAACACTGAACAATTATTTTTCGTGTGATGAAATGAGAGGAGATGTAGGAATTGTGAATGTTTCACATCTTTTTTTAATTAAATACTTGGTGGGTTTTGTTGCTAATTGTTCTAGAATGACATCACTCTGTGTGCTTAATTCAGTTTTCACCTTTCAAACACAAAATGCACTCAGACATAAATGTTTCTTAGTTTGGATAAAATAATCTTTTGCTTTTGTGTGTGTGTGTGTGTGTGTGTGTGTGTGTGTGTGTGTGTGACCATCAAACCAGAAGATCAGGTATTTTCTCACCCATAGCAAAGGCTTCTCTTTCTTAGTACTTGCTTCCAGAAAATAAATTACAAAGCTTCTAAGTCAAATAGACTCCAGGGTTTTAATTGCTTTATAGTCTAGACAATGCATAAAATGTTATTGTTAGTTGGATAAAAATGAGGCTTAAAAACCATTTTTAGGTGATAGCTCAGGTATTGTTATCAGTTTCTATTCTTTGTTTCTATGTTGTCTTTGTGTAAATGTGAATTGATGATAGATGCACTGGGAGTGCATCGATTTCTTTAACTACTGGCCATCTATCAAGGGAAAGAGGCTCTTCTTTTTGAGTGGGTTGTTTCTTTCCCTTTTCAAATTGTAGTACTGTATAGCTTCTACATTCCTTCTATCACCTTTGCTACTCCTGCCAAGGGATGGAAAAGGGTCAACAGGCCTGAAGAGCAGCAATGTAAGAAGGTATTCAGGGAAGTGCAAAAAGCAACACATAAGCACTCTGTGAAGACAATGATGTGTGTCACTGCTGTAGACATATATGAAAACTGTGCTATAAAAACATATGTTTAAAAAGAAACATTTTTGTTTTAAGACCTTAAAATATATGCAGACACTAAAATGGTGAATTTGCTCTGTTCTCCAAGATGCCAGAACTGGTCCCTAGTAGGATGTTTGGCTGTCTGCAGCATGTGGCACACAACACCTTTCCTAAACCCACAGCTCTCCTTGATAAAAATTGAGAAGTATTCTAGAGATTATGCTCATATTTCTTTTGTTTAACATTGTGAAGAGCTGTTTTTCTGCCCAAAAGGAAGATTATTTCCTGCTCCCTTGATATAATTGGAAGAGCCCTTTCTCTCTCTAGAGAAATTCAGGGCAGATGCATAATCTAGATGTGCTGAATTTGACTTCTAGTGGGCCCTTGTCCTCCAAGGAGGAACAGCAGCAGGAATGCAAAAACTACTTCATCTAGTTTATTATTCTATGAATAAGCACTTGAATCTTTCTGAACTACTAGTAACTAAAAGGGAATGAGAAAAGGCGTGCTGGGGTTTTTTAATTCTGTGAGATAATAATTGCATTTAACAAATGCAAAGACACATCATGTGGATTGAATGCTTTGTCATGGGTAGCAATGTGTAACAGTTGGCCTACAGAATATATTTATTTCACTTGGGATGGCTTATGAGGAGTTCAAGTCTCTGTAAAAAGTCAAGGTGAATGCATAGTCCCAAAACTGGAATGATGCTGGAGACCAGTGAGTGTCAAATGATGTCAGAATAATTTTTCATGGGTGGGAGCAATGTGAAAATGTCGTCTCTGTCTTGGGATCAGCTCCATATATCCTGGTACAGAGGTGCATTTTTAAGTCAAAACTGAGAATGCCTTTAGTGACAGGACTTCAATGGACACACACAGTGACTACAGCTGTATGCACAGGCCTTTAATATATGTGATAACAGACCAATAAGGCATGAAATAGTGTAATCATACAGGCACTCATGGCTGTGGGGTCGTGCTATCTGAAGCAGTAACTTTGATGACTGAAAGTTCATTTGAATGAAGGGCATAATTTACACTCAGCCTTTGGTAAACATTTCATGGAAAACAGGGTGGCTCAGGAGAAGCCATGGATGGATATTTTGTAGGGGTTGGCCCACAGCCCAAATGCTAAATAGCATTTGGCTTCTCATGTGGAACAATTTTGCCACAGGATATGCTGGGCATTACAGCATCTTTGAAGCTAGCAGTCATGCAGCTATGAGCACATTTAAGGTCTTTATTGGTTCGGACATTGGTATATCCATTTTTCCTCCTATTTTCCTTGCCTAAATTCTTGCTTAGAAAAAGCAAAAAATTAATGTTGTGATGTCACTTTGAGCTACTGGCTCTATTATCTTGGTTTAATCTGTGCTTTCCTTAAAGGGGTGTTGCACACCCAGCCTTGCCATGGGTGACCAAGTGTGCTATCCAACATTGTGCATATAAGCATCTTCATCTCTAGGTGGAGATGAACATTGAAGGGCTTACTTAATGAGTAGGGGAGGCAAATGGCTTAGAAAACTGCTGTTGCAGAACTGTATCAATAATTATTTCTATACTGGAAGTATAGAAACTGTTACACTTCTGCTGAGGGTGGAAGTATAAGCTCACACATTTTAGTAATGCTTCTACTAACTTAGTAAATGCTTAAAGTACAAAGAATAAGTCTCCTCATGATAGCTTCTACTGGAGGGAAATAGCCTAAAAGAGGAGGAGCTGTTGACTGGTCTTCTGTTCCTCCTTCCTCTGAAAGAATTTCAGTCAGAAGTAGAGATAAATCCAAGCTGTTGTCATTCTTCTGGGAGTAGCCCCATCCAGGACAGGCAGAGGGAGGGAAGTTTGGTACTGATCAGCCATATTGCATGCAATTTCTGAGAGGCATTCTCCAGCTGAGTCCTTGAAAGATTGGCACAGTAGGAGAGACAGATGTACCAGCATCAAGATAACCTTATTAGCCCGCCAAAGATTTTCATTAAAAGTGATTTCCCATTTGGATTTGTCTTTCTCATGTGTGTCTGATGTGTAACCTGCTTTCCTAGTGTTTGCTACATATCTCTTGCACCAAAACTACTGACTGTGAGCTCTGTTGCCTTCTGCTCAGGAGCCTGGTATTGCAACCCCTGATTTCAATGCACTCCAGGTATCAGCTGTCAACACACCAAAGCTCTCCTGCTCTCCCAGAGCCTGCTGTTAAGCATGTGGGAAAGCCTTACACAGGAGCAGCAGATTCTGAGCACTTTTGAAAAACACGTGTTATATTAAAATATGTGGGGCAAGGAAAACAAGGCAGCATTCTTATTTAAAAAAAAAAAACTGTAAGGAGATGTTTAAAACTTGGGACTATATAGGTGTTTTCTGTAAGCAGAATGAGCTGTAAATTTTCAGACAAGGCTTTTCAGAGCTCTGTCAGTAGCTTATTTTCTATAAGTAGCTTCCTAGAAGGAGGAAATAAAAGGCTTGTTTTCTTCTATAAAATAACCACCCAGAGCCGGGAGTCAGGTTCTTTATCTGGTTAAAACACTGTTGTCCTCCTCAGTCCCAAACCTTGGTGGGCTCATCTCCACTGCCCAACCTGCCACAGTGAAGGTGCAATAGGAAAGCTTTCTTCTGCATTAATTAAATGAACCTAGTGGCCCAGGAGTTACCTGTGATTCCAGCATTGAAGAAGTAGCTACAAATAAAAGGGTTAAGATGCTCATACACAAGACTTAGATGATAGCAGGAAACAATGTAACCTTTGGAGCAGAAAAGAGGAATTGAGTAACTATTATTTTTTTTGCTGTGTGCACTCCAAGACTCAGATGGATCTGATCAAAACAAGGGACTAGTTCTTTACATCCTCAGTGAAGTTCTCAAGAAGTTCAGCAAGGAAACTGAGAAGGTCCTGCACCTGGGTCAATGCAGAGTGGGGGTTGAATGGATTGAGAGTAGCCCTGTGGAGAAGGACTTGAGAATGAAACATTAGATATGAGCTGGCACTGTGCACTTGCAGCCCGAAAAAGAGCAGTATTCTGGGCTGCTTCAAAAGAAATGTGGCCAGCAGGTCACAGGAGGTGATCTATCTCCTCCAGTTCACTCTCCTGAAACTTCAGCTGGAGTACAGCATCCAGCTCTGGGTTCCCATTACAAGAAAGATGGGGACCTGTTGGAATGGGTCCAGAAAAGAGGCAGAAATTGTCAGAAAGAGGGTGAGAGATGGAGTTCTATGAAGAAAAAGTGACAGAGTTGAGGTGGTTCAGCCTGGAGAAGGCTCCTGAGAGACATTTTTGTGGACTTTCAATATGTAAAGGAGCCTTATAAGAAAGAAGGAGAGAGACATTTTACCAGAACCCATAGGGTCAGAAAAATGGGCAACATTTTTTTAAGTGAAAGAGGGAAGTTTTAGGGAGATAAGGAAGAAATCTTTTGCAATGAGGATGGTGAGAGACTGGAACAGGTTGCCCAAGAAACTTGTGTGTCCCCATCCCTAGAAATGTTCAAGTCCAGGTATTGTATGGGGCTTTGAACAACCTGGTCTAGGGAAAGATGTCCCTGCCTAAGAAGGATTGCTAGATTAGATGGTCTTTGAATGTCCCTTTCAACCCAAATCATTTTGTGATTCTGTAAAGGTGAATGTTGTCTTGTCCTGAAGTGAGTTGTGATTTTGTAAGTCTTTTCCAACATTACTATCTGCAAATATCCTTGCTACTCACTTCTTTGTAATATTCTTCTGGAAAAGCTGTTTTCATGTCTGTCCTATGGGCAGGAGAATGACCCAGCACGAAAACAATGTCATGGGATGAGATTTTTAGCCAGCCAAGTTCTTTGCTTAATCACAGAACAGCCAAGCTGAGATTTTTGTCAGTGCACTGAAGGTCAGTATGTGCTATGGAGTTAAGACAGGAATCAATAGATTTAGGATCTAGGGAGAAGACAGGGGAAGAAGATATCTAGGAGGTAGGACACCCTTAAGGCAGTGCTGCCATCGAAGACTGTCCTAGAAAATACAGCTGGAGTCATGGTAAGGCAGAAGAAAGGCAGCAAGAGCTGAGAAATGTTCATTCCAGTTTCCCATGCCACTCTTGCAGTGATGCTCTGCCCAGAATCCCTTCAGAGAAAACCTTTTAGGACAGAACCCACACAGCTCTGTTGATAACACATCTGATGTGTGAAGCCATCCAGTATTCACATCTCTTGGCTTTTTCTTGTTGCTCCCTAAAACAGAGTGCTATATGTGATCTTGCTTTTCTTGAACTTCTTGGTGTGCCTACCATGAATGAATGTTGGAGGAGTGCAGCAAAGTCACAGATTGCTCTGGCTCAGCTTCTCACTAGCATTTCTTTAGAAGATGACTGCAACCAGTTAGCCTTCTCCATTTGGATTTGATTGCATCCAGTGCTGAACAGGATATTGCCTGGTGATATTTTACTATGCTTGGTGATGCTACACAAATTCTAAACTGAAATTTTCTTATCCTTAGGGTAAAAAATTTATGGTTGGAAACAGCCAATTTGAATTTGAAGCTTCTGTTGATGAGTCAGAGGAAGGAAAATTTTCATTCATCAGTAAAGAGGTAAATGTGAAAATATGATTCACCTACCAAATATACTCAGTTCTTCTTCTAAACTATTCCAGTAGCCATACATGTCCAGAATTATACAGGTAATATGTGTTTCCCTCAGAAAAGAAAGTCACCCCTGATGGAGATTCTCCTTTGGCAGTAGTGGTCAAAGGCTACAGTTTTGGCTCAGAGCTCCTGATCTCCTTGATTTCTCTACCTGTGTAACCCATGGAATTATTGAACTGTCTCTGGAGCAATTTGAGACCACTACTGTTTTATTCTTCACTTTTTACGCAATCTAGTGAAATCATTGAGGATAAAATGCAAGTATTTCAGTGCTCTCCCTCTCCACATTTCAATTCATTATCTTTCCCATTTTGTATGTGTAAAAATGGGAATGGTAAGAATGGTAACAATATGCTGCTGCTTGGCTACCTAGTAGTTATGCATCTTTCACTCTTGCTTGTTTTACTGAGAAAGAAAATAATATTTTAAAAATAGTCTCTTCTCTAAGCTCAAAGTTTGACTCACAAATGTTATGCTGACTTTATGTCTTACAAGCTCACTAACTAGTTTTGAGAATTAATGAGCATTTATGCATCATCTGTGCCTAGCACAAAGCATTTGCTTTACCAAGTGTCTGTATTTTTATTTGTTCTTCTTGTTTCCCAACAATTGTCATTGCTGCTCTTTCAGCATGAGCAGAAGCTCATGTCTTGGAGCATGTGAACCTTGTGATTTGGCTGCAAAATGAGGAGGTTGCACTGTAAAAGATGCAAGAGATTTCCCCTCCATGTGGTGCGAGTCTGCTGTGCCCACAGAAGTAATGGGGCCAGATGGTGTGGGAAGGGAGAACTCAGCAGGGTCAGCAGCTACACTTACTGCCTCTGAACAGCACTTTTGCTGCTTTGATACTTATAACCAAATGTAAATTAAATTAATGGAAAGCGAGTATTCAGATATTGCTGTCCCTTGGTACTTGAAAATTCTGATTGTGAAGGATTAGGTTCATTAAAACATTTTTCTATAAATGTATCTGCCCAAGGTGAAAAAAGGCCATAAGGCTTGGGAGAGTTTCTAAAGCCTTCACAGGTCTGATTATTGAGAATCATAGAAAATGTATGAAATTAATCTTGCCAAATGAAGGTATAAATATCTCTATTATGTCATCTTTTTTAGTTCTCCTATAGTGCAAATGAGACCCTACAACTTAACTTATCCATGAAGACTGATAAGGTCAAGATTGACAGCAAACTGATGGGTAAGTATGAAATATGGGATTAAAGGGAGATTAATTACAGTAAGCAGAAATCTATTCCTTCATAATTTGGAGTCTTGTTAATAAGAAGTGTTTGTATGTTTTACTGGTTTGGGTGAAACAAATCTGACAGATCAAGTTATTAATATTAAACTAATGCATTAAACATCTGTGTTGTCAGCAAGTTTGCCAGTGACACGAGGCTGTGTGGTACAGCTGATACTGGAGAGGAGGGATGGCATCCAGAGGGACTCTGATGGGCAGGAGAGGTGCAAACCTCATGAGGATCAACAAGGCCAGGTGCAGGGTCCTTTTTTACAGAGAGGCTGGTGAAACACTGGCACAGGTTGCTATGCTCATTTCACCTGGGGTAGAGGTAATTTTCTTCACAGTGGCTTGTTTAAAAAGGGCTGTGTTGTTGTGGTTACCAGAGAAATGGTAGATGTCCCATACCTGGAAACATTGATGGGCCTCTGTATAGAATCACAGAATATCCTGAGCTGGAAGGGACCCAGAAGAATCAAGTCCAGCTTCTGGCTGTACACAGGACAATCTCAAAAATCACTTGGTCTAGTTGAAGATATCCCTGCTCATTGCAGAGATTTGGACTAGATGACCTTTAAAGGTCTCTTCCAACCCAAAGTATTCTGATTATATGATTCTATAATTTTCAAGACTGCTTTTGCTCTGAAGTGCAATCTTAATAGCAAAGCTTCCCAGTCCATACTTAAGTATAAAAATTAAATACTTAAGAATTTTGATCTTTTTCTTTCAATGATATTTTTCTTTCCTCATTGAACTTTCCCCATCAAACAGCAGAAAGAGCACCCTTGTCACAGCCACTGTTATGGACTTCACCTAAAATCTCATGTCTTAGCTGTGTCTCAGTTCAGAGGTTCTGCAGTCCCTATGTCAGCTGGCAATCAAGAAAACACAGAAACATTCAGTGTGTTTCCAGCTCATTATTCTATTCATTTATTTCTATTAAAAATAAATTAAAAATTATAGCACAAAGACTTGATCTCTGATAAAAATCTCTTTATGAATATAATTTCATTTATTTTCAACATACAATAATGAAGCAATTATGTCTGTAAGCTAAGTCTTGAGCTGAGGTAAGAAAGCTCCTTTAAAATCAATGGAGCAGTATCTAGGAGCTGGGACCTACCTTACACATCTTTGAACTGACATTTAAGGCAAAATATTGCAAAAACTGAGGCAGCCCTCTTGTCACTTGCTTGATGGGTCAACATCAGGAAAATGCTAGTACCCCAAGTAATTTCCTCTGCAGAATAAATCTTCAGACCATATTTTTCCAACTGTACAATATTTAAATTTATTCCCTTTCATATTGGCAGTCCGTGTGAACTATGTTTTTAGAAGATTTTCCTTATGGTTCTGTGTGCAGTGTTAAAAGACTTAAAAGAGGACCTGGAATGAATGTTACAGGGAGGTCATATTACAATCTCACATTTTCTTAATTTCCATTCCAGAGGCTGTCATGTTTAAAACTGCAGAACCAAATATTCCCAAGATCTTTTTTCCAAGTCAGGGAAAAACATTAAAACCAAACCAAAACAAAAAAGTAGCTAAATTATTAAAGAAATGTTATCATTCAAATTGAAATAGAGAACACTTCCAAGAGGAGAATTGAAAAATTATCAACATATATCTCTTTTTAGTATAAAAGGGATTTTTAAAAACCCAAATTCTTTCTGACTTTCAGACTCCCTTGCCATATGAAATCCAGAGCATAATGTGTTTTTATGCATCTTGAAAAGAATTGGCTTTGAGTATATGGCTGCTGCTGAGAAGCACCTTTGAACCTGCCAGTGAAAGAACCCTTTCTTTGTATGACACTTAGTGAATACTAAGTTATGATAGCATTTTTACATCTCGAGCCATCAGGGGTTCTGAACAGTGTGAAATCCAATATATTCCCTTTTATCCTTTGTCCTTTTTATCGATGATATCACAGCTGGTATCTCAAGGTGGTGGATAAGAGTCTGAATCTAATGAGTAGCTTGCTGCTGGTACATATAATGAGCTGATCAGTGAACAAGGGGAGTGGTTAATGCTTTAAGGCCATGGCTTTCTTAATTGCATTTATGCAACTGGATGTGAGGGACATCAAGACACTGCAGTGCTGACATTGTTTACTGAGGGCTGGAATAAGAAGCCCTGTCCAGCCAATGAAGAACAATAAAGTAATTCAGTAAACACATTCCTGGTCATCTGGGTGGGAAATGTAAGGTTTAGGAAGCCAATGGGAAGATTTTTTTAAACAATATTTGCTGTTTGTCTGTGCAGTAGCAATCTTTCAGGGTGCTGGAATAAGAAAGCAAACTGGTTCCTATAACAGTGATTGGCAGTGAGGAAACTTCTCCTTGCCCCTGTCCACAAAGCAAACAGCTGCATATATGGGCTGCCAGTCTGGTGCTTTTAAAACCCCAGCACTATGCCTACATCCAACACACAGAGTGGATAACTGACACACAAACTGCAGGAAATATTACTTGGTTTGTGTTTGTTGCTCAGTGCCTTACATATTAATGTGCTCAGTTTATGAAGCAAATGATGCTACTCCTGCTTTGTGCTCATCAATTCCTTGGAAGTTTGAGATTGAATCAAAAGGATGCTCTTTCTCATTGATTCATTTTTACAAATGCCAAAGTCCCTCGGTTTTGCATGCACCTCTAATGATACTTCAGCTGATATTGTGCTTGTAAAAGCTAATTGAAATCAAGTGAATATGCTAACTAGAGGTAAGAAAGGGTTAAAATCAGGCTTCATCATTGCATTAACTCTTCATTGTAAGAGAAAGAAAAAAACCTGTTATTATCTTAAAGCTGTGAAAATGAATTAGCTGTGAAACTGAATGCTGAGGGTTTTAAACATACAGCATTTAGAGAAAAACTGCCTGTATGGGATTATATGTTCTCCTATGAGTGGCAGAGGCTAGACAAGATTTGGACATTTGCAATATTGTTCATGCTTATCAGGGGAATAAGGCCACTGAAAAAAAAAAAAAATTTAAAAAAAAAATTGAAAACTAGCATTCTCATTTTACTTTTTCATTACACTAGAAATCTGACATGGTAGTCTCTTGGAACTAGATTTCAAAAGCTACTGCTGCTGTTATCTAGGAAGATACTAAATGTATTGAAATATTACTGACTGGAGGGTGGTTTTGCCAGTGTCCTTTGTAGAGTCTTGCTCCTCTGAGAGTAAAAGCTTGTTTTAAAGAGACTTTTTAATGGCCTTTACCATATGCATCTCAAAAGGATTTACTTTTGTCCACACCTGTTTACTTTCCTTTATTTCCTGTATCTTTAAGTACAAACATCCAAAAAATCCACTGTTACTAAAGCTACATTTCTTGAGATTTAATGAAGGGGGAGATGTTGAGTCTCTGTCTTGTATACCCCATTCCCATCTGTAAACACATTTAACTCTTGAAAGAGCACAGGAGGAAACCTAAAAAGCTTTCTGCTGTTCTAGTAAGTTTAAGTTTATTTACAAGGAAAAGTGCCAGAGCCTCAGTGGCAGAGGGTGAGAGGCTGTGTGGCCAGAAATACAGAGCAGCAAGTAGTAGGGAGAAGCAGGGAAAAGAAAGAGCAGAAAAGCAGGCAGCAAGATGTTTTCCTCTTTACAACAATCATCTTACCTGTCCAGGGAGGCACAGCACTCACAGGCTGGGTAATCTGGGCAACTTCCACATTTTCCCTAGAGAAACGTGTGGCATCTTTTCAGTGTGTTTTCTTCTGGGCTTGTTCTCAAGTGCATCTCCATATTTTTTTTTTGCAAGCCAAGGCTCTCCTTATGGTGTTGAACCACCAAGATATGTCTCAAGGTTTTGCATCTATTTGGGAAAATTAGTTTTATTCAGTGACTGTGCATCATGCTAGAGATTGATGGGGGCTAAAACAAGGTTAGTGTCTGAGGCAGCTGGTCTCTGCTTCATCAGTAAGAGAGTATGACTATCAGACTTGATTTCTTGGCTCAGAAAAGCTGTACATCAGGATGACAGTTCAAGACAAAAAGGAAAACAAAAGTAAGGAAACTGAGAAGAATGAAGAAACACAGAGGAATTAACTTGAGCAAAGGGTAACATTTTATTAAGTGTTAACTTGCTATTTGGTTCAGGAGTGAGTGATGATTATGGAAAGTCCCAAATGTCCTGGAAACAGCCTACAAAGGCAGCTGTCTTCCTTTAATTTTGCAACTGGCAGAGGTCGCATGCCAGCTGATGCCCACCCCTACTGACACCCATGCAGAGTCTATACCTTCCATCTCTGACTTGGAATGCTCCAGGAGGACCTGATTTTTGATTTAATCTTTAAACAGTTGTATGTTTTATTGAAGTTAGTCAAAAGACTTTGTACTTGAATGTTTTGACAGTGCCTGAGTGACAAAAATATATTTGCAGAGTAGTCATACTCTGCACATGGATAAATGTCAGGTTTTTCCATAGAGGAAAAATAAAATTTTCTCTCAGCGTCATTCAGGGGTTAAGTACAGACTGTACATATTACTCACACAACTCCACTGAACTTTATACAGAGGGTTAGTTTTCCTTCCTAAGGACATGGATATCCTTGAAACAGAGAAGAATGTCTAAATATGTTTGCTGTTCCTCTTTCAGTGACTCTGTACAACTGCTCCTATGGACGAAGTGACTGCAGCTTGTGCCTTGCTGCCCGGCCTGAGTATAAGTGTGTGTGGTGTGAAGAAGATGGCAAGCCCAGCAAGTGTGTGTATGAGAAACTCTGTCACACTCCCCCCACCAACACGTGTCCTCCTCCAGAAATCACTCGTGTAAGATTGCTTCTTTCCTCTCCCTACCACTGTAATAGTTTTCAGGAGAAAGCAGCCAAGCAAGCTCATACTGAAAGGCAGGGGTTTTTTTTCCTGGGGTGTTAAGTATGCTTCTGAAATAGCTGAAAGGAAATAATGTCAGTAGTGATGTGTGTGAAAGATTTGTAAAGACTCAAAATAAGAGACTGAATGGAGTCTTTGAGCCTCCTTGTTTTTCAAGCCTTGTTTTGCTGTATCAGAAGCCAGGGTAGCAGTGCACCCTCAAAACATGGCATTTGATTGCACTGATGCATTCCTAGCATGAATTTTTTCTCTCATGAAGTCTTTTCTACCTGAAATGAGTCTGTAAGATAGGTTCACTGTTCCTGGAATGACAAGTACATAACAGGTTCATTGACAGGCATCAAGCTAGACTTTTAAATAGTATTTAATAAGGCACCAGATTGTTTCTGCATCACAAAATGTTTTCCAGGTGTCAGTGATATTTTTCAGTCCACACCAGCATCAAACCCAAGGCTGTAGGAACTCAATGTAAGAAGTCAGAGAGAGCAAATCTGCACCTGACTTACTCTGCAGTTGGAGCATTCACTCAGGGAAGATTGTTGTCCACTTTGGGGGATCAGCAGTCCTTCTCAGAAACAAGCCAAGTGCTGCTTTTATGGGCATCATTTTTGAGAAAAGAGTGCTACTGGGCAAATCTACATTGCTGCAGCAGTGAAACTCAGAGACACTGTTTGATGATAACACGTCCCAAGCCACCACAAAATGTGGTAACTGCATGACAGAGGTTGAGAGTTGTAAGAGGATGTTTCACTCAGTAGGAGCTGTGTCTGAAACCTGTGGCTCAAACTGGTAGAGACATGCATCCCTGGAGACTGAGCACTTAGAGGAGCAGTGTGCCTACTGGCAGACCTGCAGGACACTGGGGAAGGTTGGCCATGAGGGTAAATCTCAAAAGAAATGGCTGCTAAACAGTTAACGTCTGCCAAGGAAGGTAAATACCCTAGAAGCTCGACAGAATGTGTGGAGAAGAATACTTGTGTAATACCTGTGCCCAGGTAAACATGATTTGAGAAAAAAGGAAAAGGAAAATTAAGAAAAAATATGTTTTCACCTGGGATACTGTTTCTACATTATTGTGGATTAGAAAAAAAAAAGATGCTAAAATATATTAGGTCTTCAGACCTTAAATTAGCCTTAGATATAAACATAACATTTGGAAACAGCTAGACAAACAGCTGAGTAATTTTTCAGCTAGTTTGTTTATGGGTTGAGTGCAAATGGACAGGCAGTGGCTGGGCAGCAGCAGAGGCAGCCACATGGCTGGGCTCGGACTTGCTTAGACCTGAGAGACTGATTATGGTGAGCAGGCATTGAAGTGCAACCTCACTCTTCTTGATGGCAAACTGCAGCCCTCCAAAGCTGAAGACCTGAAAAAGTCTTGCTGGAGGAGCTCCAAGCATTATGTAGGAAAGCAGGTTAGCCTCCCAACAAATATTCTGAATTGAGGTGCCTGTTAGAGCCACATTTCAGTCTGAGCAGTCCACTGCAACTGTACAATCTTCTCTGTCCTCATTTTATTTGCAAATTACTCAATTAGCATCAGCACATGCTGCAACACCCTACCATGATGAGATGCAGTAAGGAAAATCAAGGGACTGGAGGAACTTTTGAAGACACTATGTGGGACAACACTGTGTGTTAGGAGGGTGCATTGCTCTGCTGTGAACCTAAAGGGATAAAATCACAACAAAATGCTGGAAAGGCTCAGTGGAAGGATTGTGAGAAGAGTGCAATCCATTTGCTTTTCAAAATCACAATACTTCTGTGGAGGAAGCAAACTTAAGCAAATAAATAGTTTTGTACATAGCATTCTGCCAGAGGAGACATGAAATCTTCAGCTGTTGAATACTAGTTCTGAGCTAACAGATGATTAATTAACATTAAAAAGTTACATAGCACGTTTTTTTGTTTGTCCTGCAAGAAACATCTGCATTTCAAATGTTGGTAAGTCAAAGTAGCTTTAAATAATGTAGAAGAGCAACATAGTCACTGCAGTATTTAATTTTGGTTTTTTTTTTCTCCTGTCCCTTATGCAAACACAGATTGAGCCAAAAACTGGACCACTAAGTGGTGGAATTCTTTTGACCATAATGGGATCTAATTTGGGAATAAAGGCAGAAGATGTAAAAAGTATAACAGTGGCAGACAAGGAATGTCTTTTTAAAGAGGAGTTCTACTCTGTTTCCACAAGGTAATTGATGGATGCTTTTCACAAGACTTTAGAAGAAAAAAGGAATCTGTGCATTTTCAAGAAAATACGATCTTCTTGTGGTTACAAAAGGTTACCATTTGAAGAACTATTGCTGTGATATATCTGCAATATTTCATAGTAACATGTCTGACTTTTTATTTGGAATTGCTATATATTGTAATACAGCAACAAATTTACAGTGGTGTACTACCATCCTGCTTGTGACTGAAGTTTTTTCCTTACTTGATTGAAAAGCTTTCATAAACTATTGCTGCACATATATCAAGACTATTTATTTTTAAATTTCAGGCATTCTTTATGTGCATCTAGTCATTAAAACTGCTAAATCTGAACCACAATGAAGCCAAGCATACAAGATTTATGAGAAAGTAGGCAAAACAAGAGGAAGTTAAATCTGTTTAGTCCAGCCAGTTTCTTGCCTGGGGACAGGGAGGGAGCCCAGAGCTTGGGTTTAGCTGTAGATGACTAAGTTTCATCCCAAAGCCAACAAGTCCATGGATGTTGAATTGCCTAAGCAGGTTGGTGGATGTTTTGCAGGTTACTTGTCACACTCTTAAGCAGTGCCAAAAATTAAAACAGAATGCCTAAATTCTTCTAGGTAGGTATCTAGCTTAGATTATATCAAGCTTCTGATTTCAAAAGGGAAATACCCTTTCGATATTAGCTGATGAAAAGCATAGCAGGAAGGTTCAGTAGTAATATTAAGAGTAATTACATATTTTAGGCAGCGTGATTTTTCTTTCATTCAATTTTGAAATCTGCAATTGAAACATTGGCTTTCTTTCCCTTCCTATAATTTAAAATGTAACACAATAACTTTTTGCTATTCCTGGGGCATGTTTTGAAAGTGACTTTGAAGATACCTAAGTAATTTTTTTTAGCTTTTGAAAGATATTTAACTTTTGTCAATGTGTAGATCAGGCATTAGAAACTTCCCAGGCCTGAAGGAACTGAAGAAGGTAAAGAATAGCTATTTATTTCTTACTGCTTCCCAATTTTATTGCCATCACTCCTGCATTTACATGTACTTCCAATCAGTCATCTTTCCCCATTCCCTTTTTTCAGTGTTTGCAAAAGCTGCTCTGAATTGCAACATAGCCTTACAAGAATTTCCCCATCCTCTTGGCTTTTTCTAAAGCTTTTTGATATTTTTAAATACATGGAAGGGAGCCAGAACTGGAGATCACTGGTTCCTTGTATCATAGCAACATTACTGGTTTCCTAAGTTCTGGCAGTGTAGTAAAGGGTGAGAACAAATGCAACTTACATCATGTCATTTATCAACAAATTAGTGGATTTTGAAGGATGTTCCCAACTAGGGAAGCCTTAAAAAAGAAGTTGTCAAAAATCTTCAAATAGGTATCTTTAATTTTCTGTATTTGTCTTCCTGTGTTCTTTTGTTTTATTATTACCATTTTTATATAAAGTTAAATTAAAAAATAATAAAAGGTGCTTTGTCTTGCTCCCCTATCCTTCTGCAGTTAAAAGCTAGTCTTTTTAGGAGACAGTGGCTCCCATGCACAGCACGATTTAAGGCACTTAAGGGTGCTTTCAGGCTCTGGGGTGATTTAATTGTTGGCCTTGGAGGAGCCATTCTTTGTAGTTTTCCATTAGTAATGTGGGGGAAGGGAGGCAATGCCAGCGCTGTGGAGGGGAGGGAACTTCTCCAATTAAAATCGCTGCTCCGATGTTTCCCCGCACCCCCGGCCCCGGCCCCCCACTGCTCTCCCTAGCTTGACATATGGTAAAAATTCCTCCAAAGGCACCGTTTCCTGTTTCTGCCTGACATGGAGATACAACTTCCAAGAATACAGTAGAGAGATGATGAGGAACAGGCTCAGGCAGCCATACACATGCCAGGACATGCAAGAATTCAGAGAATTTTGTCCATTTGCCAGTACCCAGGAAAAAAAAAGTCTGGAGTGAGCTGCAGAGGGACTTGACAATCCTTTTATTATAAGTCCCGATTTAAGTACATTATACCCAGTAATTTGGAGTCGTTTAGGGGTTTTTGCTGCTTTGGGTTTCTTTAAGCAGTCATGCACTGCTTAAGGAAGAATAGCAATAATCCTGGAGGGAAAGAGTGACAGAAATGAGCAGTGATCCTCAGGGTGTGGCTTATATGAAACTCTGAGCAGGCTGTGAGCACTCCTTATCTAACTATATTATCAGCTCTCCATTAAGCATTTGTCCCAGTTTTCAAGTGTGTCAAATCCTTATTGCCTTTTCATGCTTTCATTCTGTGGTTTACCTGTCTGAAATAAAATTAAACATCCTAGCTATCACTCAGCAGCAGTGTTAGTTCTAAGGCAGCATTTCCTTGACCTCTGATTTTGTATGTGTTATCTGTGAATTTATTTTCAGAGAACAGTCATTCTGAAGGGATTTTGATCATAGGTGTGAAAAGGCAATAGTTTGAAGCTGACAGCAGTAGAAACACACAAAATTTTAAGATAGCTGGTGGTTGGATGTTTGCATCAAGGGGTTGGGGGCTCCTTTGTGGGTTTGGGGGTTTTTTAACATCACTGTAAATTTTGTGTTGAGTTCAGCTGACTTATGGGCTGAATTTGAGTCTTCTGGAGAAGGCACTTCTACTGACTGCTAAAGACTGCTGAAGCTGTGTGCAGTGCTGGGTACAGTGCTCAGGTTTCAGTTTTACCAAAACCTTTAGATAGATGAGCAAACTATTCTTTGGTGGTTTTTCTGGGAATCTGAGACAGTGCTGGATTACATAGTATAGGATAAAGCCAAGTTGGTGCTCTTGCTGGCAGTGTGTGGGGTAGCTCACATACATTGCATTGATATTGCAGCTGTTACTTCTAACAGATAAGCTTACATTCTTTCTTTTTAGGATTGTGTGTCAAGTTGGACCAATGAATGAACTACAACAAGGTCAAATTGAAGTTAACATCAATGGAAAATTAGGAAAATCACCAAGTGAAGTCTTGTTTACATACCAGGTAAGTGCATTTTTCTCAGAGATCTGTTTTATACTTTGTGTATGACAGTAAAGTTAAGCACAGAACTGGTTGTGTTTGTCTTACTGTTTCGTCAATAGCACTCTCATTGCAAAATATTAGAAAACAATTCTGATCAATAGATTGTGAATCTCAAAATATGATGTTGTTTGTCATCCAATTTAAAAAGATGTGATAAAAAAGCAACTGGAATAGACTCATTCACTAGTGACATATCTCTTAAGTATCACTATTAAATAAAAAAGTCAACACTGCAACAAAAATTAGGTATTCTCTAGACACATGGTGCACTATTTTAATCATGATATTTAGTCTAGGCAATTTTCTTAATTAGAAGAATGGATGCAGAGCAGCTGAAGAATAAGTAATGAAGGTACATTAATTTCTTTAATAATTTATTTCATTCAAAAGCATGACATGCAGAGCCACAGACAGCATGATGTATGTTAATATTACTTACGTGCTTTGTTTTCAGTGTGACAATGAAAGAGAATTTCATTTCTGTGTTAATTGCTTTGCTCTAAACTTGGCCCTAGCTTATAGCTGATCTAGCCTGTGATTTTTCAGCAAGTAGTTTTGTCTGTATCTATGAGGTCTTCAAATTTTATAAGATTGTGTGATAGTTGAGAGGTTTAAATAATATCAGTCCCCATACTGATACTTAAAAGTACACCTATAAACTATAAAACTATAAAACATAATTTGTGTTAGGCTCTTTGTCTTCTCCCTTACTTAAACTTCTGTCTCATTAATTCTTGATGTCTTGTGAGAAGGAAAAGAGTCAGCTGTAAGCAGTGGAATAAGTCAAGAATGACATTTAACTGAGAAGAGGATATTAATGTTTTCACAAAGCAGGCTAGAAGTGGGTTTTCTATAATTTCCAAGCAAAGACCTCCTCTCTCAAAAAAAAAAAAAAAAAAAAAAAGAAAACTGCTGCAAAAAAATCCCTACCCTTTTTGCTTGAATATGTCATCATGTTCCTTTGTGAAATGTAAGTTATGATCTTAACCAGGAAACAATGATATAATATCCCATGTATGTTTGTGGTCTCTAGGACAGAGACTATGACAGTAAGACCTACATGAGACTTTGACATTAGTCCATTGGGTGTGTTCTGCATCAGTTCTCCTATCCTTCTGTGTATAAAGATTTTCCCATGATTTTCATGGGAAGCACATGAAGTTATTATAGTCTGGGTTGAAATGCTGCTTGAACCATGTAGGCTTTGAAGCCTGTCTTTGGACTTGTTTCGGTGTGATTCCCTGCTCAGCCCACCTGAGAGGGAGATAAGGAGCCACTGCTTTTGGCCACTTCAGGGAGAGATTCTTAACTGCCTATCAATGAGGTGCTAGGGCAAGTAGCTGTGCACAAGCATCAATTAGTTTGATGTTTTCCTGCAAGTCCAAGACTCCCTGTGTGTCAGTCTCTGCCTGCATTGAGGTTGAAAAATCAGGTGCCTAAGCCAACTGCTAATAAACAGCATTTTTATTTACTGCAAAAGTCTTTCCATGTAGACCCTATTTACAATATGGAAAGCATTGACAAGTAATACAATTCACACCTTAAAACTGGTGATATTGGTTTCTAGTTTCATTTCTCTTAATTCCACAAGAAAATGAAGCCAACTTTGGACTGTAGTAGGACTGAAGTCAGTGTGGGGTGTCACATTGATGCACACCTCTACAAGTGTGACATGAATGCTTTGGCATGAGAACAGACAGTCAGAGCAGACAGTTGCATCAGCTCATGTTGGCTTGAAAGCTGCAATCTTGTTTCAGTGCTTTTTTCAGGCAGTTCTTTGGTGACTTCTTTCAGCAGACATGCAAAATCTGTGCTTTGTGTAAAACCTCTCCTACTCAGTATATACAAAGGAAAGAAAATAATCTTCTTTCCAAGTGCCCTCCTAAAATAGATTTTCTCTTATGTATTTCCCTGTTTCTTTGGCTCATGGAAGGGCTATCGTTCTGCTGGTAACTACTATTGTTTTTACTGTGAGCTCTGACCACTTGAAGCAGAATAGCTTCATCTCTAACAGTGACTGTTCTAAATGCAGTGTGTGGCATCACAAGGAGACACTGGAGATGCTCATCCTGGTGTGTCTGTGTACATCAGAGGTATCACCATACACACCACTCTCTCAGCCTTGTACATGTGATTATTATCTACCACCAGAAGCACTTGCCAAGTAGATTGGGTATAAGAAAGAATTTTTTTATATGACGAGAGTGGTGAGTCACTATAAAAAATTGCCCAGAAAAGCTGTACCTGTCCCATTATTGGAACAGTTCAAGCCAGGTTGGGTGGGGATTTGAGCAACCTGATCTATGGAAAGGTATCCCTGCTCATGGCAGGGGTGTGGGAGACTAGGTGACCACTGAAGATCCTTTCCAAAACCATTCAGTTA
Source organism: Oenanthe melanoleuca (assembly GCF_029582105.1). Classification (NCBI taxonomy): domain Eukaryota; kingdom Metazoa; phylum Chordata; class Aves; order Passeriformes; family Muscicapidae; genus Oenanthe; species Oenanthe melanoleuca. The sequence goes on from NC_079334.1 coordinate 50,950,166, forward strand.
TTCTATAAGTACTTCTATGTTTAGCTCTTGTTGATACCCAGTCTGAATATTGTGATTTATTTTTTAAAGGTGGATTGATGAGAATCAATAGTCAGACAACTTGGGGCTCAGACTCATGCTTCTTTCCTGTCTGCCAGCACAGAGCATTTCTGAACTGACAAATGTGCAAGACCTTCATGAAATGGGTCAAAAATCCAGTTAAAAGGGAAGCCATGGTTTCAATTTAAAATCATTTCTGAAAAAAAATGCCTTGATCCATGAGTGTCTGTGCTGTACAGTAAACCTATATTTGCTGCACAAACAGGAGAAGAAAGCTTTATGTCTCCCTACCCATCACAATTTCTCTATCCAGCTGAGTTCAGTTCAAGTACAGTCTCAGTGAAATTAAATTCTGATAACCCAGTCATCCTCTGCTGACATTTCTATTGTTTCACTCTAAGCAGGCTAAGGCAATAACCATTCTCCTGTTTAGTGAAATAGAAATGAACTTATGCTAAATTTTCATATCCAGCTATGCAGTACATCTGGAGCACTGACAGCTTGGCTGGTCTCTGAGCAGGTGGAGCAGCAACATGGCTAAAGGCCAGTCCTGCTTTTTCATTTGTTGTTAACTTTATCTGATTTGCTTGTTACTATGGTGGTGAGAAGCAGTCTCAAAGGAAGGAGCTAAGCTTTTCCAAGATGTATGGCCCAGATTTGCTGATCCCATACAAGTGCTGATTCTTTTCTCAGAACACCTCTTCTTTACACTCAAGGCACCAGGAGAAGAGCTTGCAGCTGGTTCTGGCATCTCCAGCATTTGTTTGTTGGAACAATTTTGTGAGGTTTAGGCTGTGCAGGTTAAAATGACTCTATGGTTTCAGAAAGCTCAAATAAATCTAAGATGGTGAAATTAGAGGTAGAACTCTGCAAAAGTGTAATACACCTCTGAGATGCTGCAGGCAGTTTAGGAACTGTATTGGAAAAAATGACTTCTTGTAAACCAGGATGTTTGTTTACCTGAATGAGATGAATAACCAAAAAGAGGAAGAAGGGAGGATAAATTAGAGCCCGACCTGAAAACAAACATGAACATCACTATTGACCATACTGGAAGTTTGAATGTGAAATAAACAACACAGTTACATTTAACAGGGTGCACTCTTCCACCTTAGTCTACTCCCAAACTTGGCAGTTTCCTCTTACCTGCATCCATCCTCTGCTTTGCTTCATGATGTTTGAAGCAATTGCACTGGGAGCTTTCACCAGATCAGTGCCTCAAGCTTTCATGGAGGGTTTCAGCTCGCTCCTTGATTTTTCCCCCCTGAGATGTTGCCTCAATACATTCATTTTACACTGTAGCCAGAGGCTTTGGATCTTGGGTGGGGTTTTTTTTGTGGGGAAGATTACATGCTTGTTGCCACTATGATTGATGCTGATAAACCACACATCCGCAGCAGGCTGGAATTGCTTCCAGAGGTTCTTATTTTGTTCTTAAGTCCTGCTGTACATCTTGTTTGTGTCAGTCCGCATGGGGACTCCTGGATAGCTGAGAGTTTTAGTGAAGTTGGCCCTTATTCATGTGGATATTATTAGTCTTAACTCTCTGTCATCTGAGCCATGCATTTAAATACATGTCCCACCATCCAGTACTCATGATTCTGCTCGAGATTTGCCAGTAAACACTGGATGTACAAAAGTGCAGAATTTCCAGTCATGCATGCTTCCATTTCTCCATCAAACCTGTCAGAAAAGCTCTGTGGTCTTTTCAGAAAATCATGTGGTGTCTGCCTCATGATAAAAGATGTTGCTTTCAGTCCAATGGATAAGTTGTTTAACATACCACCCCTTTGCACAAGTGTCTCCTCCCAGCAGCCAGCACATAATGTACATTGCCAGGCAAATGCTCTGCCTGGGCACCTGGAGTGCTGGGAAGCATTTGATCAACTTACATGGTGGAAGGGTTTGGACAAAGCAGCCCCAGAAAGGCAGGACTCAGCTCATCTCTCTGCTGTTGCAGAAACCCAGGAAATGACTTGTGTTATGGATGCTGTGACGAGGTGAGCCAGTGGGTCAGGTCAGCCACTGCGGTGAGCACCAGGCTGCCAAGAATGCACAGTGGAAATTCTCTGGTTGAGTATCCTGTGAGTGGGTGGCTTGTCTGAAGAAACAAGAAACAGGCTCCCCTGAGTCTGAGAAAGGAGGGAAGTTGATGGGGAAAGAAAGATCCTAATGGCTTGAGTTCCCCAGTCAGAGGTTTAATTTAGCTCCTGTGGTTACCTTTGTAGTCTGTGAAATGACATTTTGACCTCCAAGAAGCTGGCTGGTGTCTGCAGCACTTCATGGGCTATGCCTTTTTTTGTGTGTGTGTGCATAATAAGCAAGAGTGGGCAGAATAATTTGGCTTTCAGTGTGAGGCAGATAATTTTGGTAAAAAAATACTTCTTCATGAGCCAGAACTTACTGCAGCTGGAACCAGGATGAGGAGAGGGAAGAGTTACTTGTGAAGGAAAGATGGATGCAATAAAGGCAAAACAACATGGCCTGTACATTTGTGAAAATCTTATCCACATCTGTGTGTGCTGTCATCAGGTCTTGGAAACAGCATCCCTGTTCTTTGCTTGTGTGAGAGCAGAAGATCCCATTCCTACTTGTGAAGAAGTGCACTTGCATCAAAGGCAAACCCCTCAGTGGAGCTCAGTGTCTACAGGAGCCAACAGAAGGGAGCTTAGGTGGCTTTGCCATTTGCTGCCCATCATGTCCATTTGAACACCTCCATCTGCTGCTGGCTTCCCCTTGTGCTGCAGCTGGCATCTCTCAGCATCACAGGGACATACTCTGACACCATCCTCTTCTTCCCTTCCCAGTTGTCTCTCTGCTTGTGATCTGGCACAGTTGTGTTTTTTCCAGCATCCCCCTCTGAAGCACAGACTTCAGTGCCAAAGTTTCTGTGCATCTCTGCTAGGCTCCCCTCCTCTGTTGCTGTCCAACTGTTCTTGAATTTTTGGCCCCTCTTGTGATCCACCAGTAGCCTCCTTGGTGGTTCATTGTTTCTCTTTGATTTTCTGCATTAGTGAAGGGATAAAGGGCAACCAGTTTTATCTCAGTGGTGTGGTTCATGGGCTAGAAACTGCTTACCACAGGTGGATACCATAGTAGACAGTATCCCTTATTTACAGAGTCATGTCTAGGAATTCTTCTGGGAAAAGGAAACTTTGTATAGATGAGGTTGTGCCTGATGGCAGACAAATGGAAAAGCAGAGAAATGGATAAAGAAGACATGCAGAACTTTGGTGATGCTCCATGGGTGTGCACTCCTCTTGTTCTTGGATAGTGTGCAAGGGACCAGAAGTGAGTTGGCTGGACATGACAGTGCAAACCAGGAAAGCTGCAGAGCAAACAAAATGTGTGAAAAAGAGCATGAATTTGTCTGGAAAATCCAATCCCAGATGCAAGATGGGTGAGCAAAAAAGAAGTTGGGGAAATGGTTCTCTTTTACACCTCCATATCTTTAATTGCAAAGAAAATTGTGAAAAAACCAGGGGAAAAAAAAAAAAAACAAAAAAAACCTCCTCACTGCTAGCCAGGTAAAAGATGGGCTTTGATTTGACACCAGGAGACTATAGAGATCTAAAATGCTAGCAGTTCTCTCAGAGAATTTTCAGACTAAAAAGAGTATTTTTTTTACTAAAAGAGATTTATTAAAAAAAGAATTGAAGAAATAAGAGATCACCTTCCTGCAAAAAGACTAATTGCTACTCATAAAATATTAAAGATTAAAAAGTTCATTCTAGATTAATAAACAGGATGAAAAATTTAAGAGCTAAATGTGAATGCTCAGAGCATTCACTGTAGCTGTGTAAAAGCAGCAGCCATGTACACTTCTAATAAGCAAGTTCATGTCTGAATGTGATTATAAGTGGAACAGACATGGAGATAATTTACCCTCTAGCACACAGAAAGCATGAAACTACAATGAAAAATATATCTGCATTTCTGTGAACAGATTTTTAAGTAAGAGGAACAGATACAAACAAAGCAAGCAGAGATTTCTGGCTCTGATGAAGAAAACAGGACACTGGAAAATGGCCTGAATGTGAAGTCATATATAAACTTGGGCCAGTTGGAGCTTTTTTGTCAGTGTTTTTCTTTGGATTTTTTTCCAGTACTTCTGTGCTTAGGAAGCAAGGATAAGACAGTGGCACACAGGAATGCAAATGCCACATCAGGTATTGCATTGGTATTGCAAAGAGAATAAATTAATTTGCTCCTAAACATGCTCACATTATTTGAAGATAGGTACCAAAAGCAATGTACAAGGCTTGTTGTACTCACTGCTTGGAGCAGATAAGCACTGCTTTCAGGTAAACCATAGCAACAGGATAGGTACTAACCACAGGTGTAAAAGCACAAGAGGTAACCTATTTATGGCATTATTATCCTTCCAACAAGGATAATAGCTTTGTGGTTATAAAAGCTTTGGGAAAACTACTTATCAGTTCAGGAATACTTACCCAGCAGTCTGGTACAAGATGGAAAGGTTGGGTTGCAGGTGGACTTTGAGATCTTTAGTTCAACATTATTACTTCTAGGTAGGATTTAAGGAAGATTTATGTGTAAAGTATGTAAAGTGCTCAAATTTTCCATTGCAAACAGGCTACATTCTGGTCAGACCTACAAGCAAGAAATCCTATTTAAATAAAATAAATTTTCAGGATAAATCATGCAGTAGGGAGCAAGTTACACCTGGTAACAAGTTGGACTAAATGATGATTGAAGATCACTCCCAACTGAACTATTTTATTGAATTTTATTCTGAACAGCATGGCTGTGGATTTGCACAGGTTTTATCAAAACTGCAAATCCACTTTCTACAAACACAGGGCATGATCGTGAGAAGGAAAGGCAGTGGGGAGTCCTGGTGGCACAAAGTCCCTCTGCTGGGAGATGGCTTACCAGGCTCTTCAAAAACCAGGCCACTGAACAGCTGACAGACATTGGAACAGGCTTTTTCAAACTAGACTATCAAAAAGCCCTCAGTAATATGGTAGTCTGTTATTGCAGAAAATATTTATGCTCAAACAATAAACTACCTGGAAGACATGAACAATATGACAAAAGTATGACAATATGACAAAAGACCTGAAAAAACATTCCTCCATTTCAAGCAAAATAAGAAAAATACTGAAATATGTTTGAATTATTTTCTACACTTAAAGGAATTACAAAACAAGGGTTAAATCATCATTTGCAGGGTTGTTTAAATTTTCCTGTGTACATGAGAAATGAAGTATTGCCAAGTCCTCACAAGGGCTGATGTTTTCCAGAAGAATTATTACAGGACTGCTACAAATTCCATACAGGACACATTATCAAATGTTCTGTTTAACATCATAATTGCACTGAGCACTGCAGTGTGATGTTACAGTGATGTTATAGAAAGTGTGAGTTCCCCTGGGTGTCTTCTGTCAGAGCCAACAAAGATCTCAAGGTGAAGAGGGCTGAAAAAGAAAGCAAGGTATTTATCATGACAGCAGGTATACTTCTGATTCAGAGACTGAAATGACAAAAGGGCAGAAAGAAGGAGAGAAGAAATCCTTGAGGGGATTTGGAAAAAAAATAGCATCACTGATGCTGCAGCACTTGAGATTGGAGACTTATCAGTCCTGTTTGTAACAGTTGAACATTTGGGTTGAGTTCAATTTGAAGGGCTTTTGGTAAAAGCAGCATTTTTATTATCCCTCAAACAAGGTTTGCACTGCTGGATTTACTGTCTGCCCTGTGTTTTCCTCTGCAAGGAGAAGGGATCTCATGTAGGACTTTGGTAAGCAGCATAGAGCTGTGGGTCAGGTGCAGCTTTGCAAGGCTGTATCAGATAAGGCTCTGTAAGATGAGACTAGACCTGGCACCTTCCAAGGTCTGTGTGTGCCTGCCTGGCTGGGGAGTACCACGGGAAGGGGCTGCCCTCTCCTTCTTGTTGAAGTCTTGTGTCATCACAGATGGCACTTCTTCAAATTAACTTGGCATTCTGTAAAGTATCATTCTCCTCCTGATCCTATCTACCTAATTGCATTTTTGAAAAATGCTTTCTGGTTGAACACTTGCATGACCCTACTTTTTTCTTTATTGGTACTCTTAAGAAGGCTGCCAGGTGGGCCGATGGAGCTTTGTTCTTTGAGCCATCCATGAATATTTTAGAGAAGCAATAAAACTTATTCACAGCACATTGGTTTTGCAATAAAATTATTATTAAAATAGTTTAAATTCTTGATAATTTATTTCAGCTGCTTATTTTTTCTGGCAGGTCCTTAAGAGGAAGGGAATGAGGGAAAATATTAAACAGAAAATAGCAAGTTTAAATTAATCAAATAATATTCCTTCCAAGTTTACAGTAAGGAAGTGTTAGCAGTCATGCTGAAGAATTCCTCTGCACACAAAGCATCGTTCAGCTTCTCCTTATTAGATCATCTTTATGAGGCGTCCACATTATTTGTTCCCTGGAGAGCTCCTGATATTTGCAGAATTATTTTAAATGTGTTAAATATGAATATTTTGAATTAAGTGCTTTTAAAATAATCCTTTGAGGGACAGCTGCAAGATCAGCAATTAAAGATGAAATAAGGGTTACCATAACCATTCCACCTTCTCTTTGGCTGCTCCCTGTGTTAGTTCCCAGAGTGGTTCTTGGCCCCAGTTTTCCATACAGCCTGAAGTGAACTGAGATGTGTCTGCACAATGGATGCATGAGGAGTGGGTGGTGAGTTGTCCTGTCTGGTACAGCTGAGCTTTGAATTCCAAGAGGTGGAGTCTTTCTAAGAATAAAAGAAAAAAACCCCATGGTTTCTGTGGAAAACAGAATGGATATGTCTCTGACTTTCCCCTTACTGTGTTTCTCAGAGATAACTTTGCTAGCTAGTTACCTCTACTTCCCTATTCCTAGGGAGACAAATGCATGTAACCACTTACAGGTCCCCCAAAGATAATGATGCTGAGTGGTTCAACTTCAAGTTTGTGGCTCACTCTGCATTTACTGATTGCTGGCAACAGAGACAGCTGAGCCCTGCCAAAGGGACCTGTCAGATAACCCAACAAAGCTGTAACCAGGCAATTATTTCCCACTTTTGCTAAGAGAAAGAGTATGGCTGTCCAGCTGAAGTTCCTAGCAAGCTTCCTTTCATTTGTTATGCTGAGGTTACAGAGAATAGTGTGAGAGATGCTTCAGAAACATCTTTTTCTTTCTTTGTTTCCATAGTCTATGCTTAAAGGCTTCCTTTAGGTGGTTTCTTTTTCTTCCTAAGCCTGTAGATCCTAGCCTTCCAGTGGAGGTAGTGTTTTGGGGAAAGGCTACAAATTTTAAACAGGTTTTTTCAGAGGTTCAGGAAGAATTTGTCTGTACTGCTTCTTTAGTGGTTCTTGAGGAATACTTTAATCTGAAAGCTATCCTAAGCATGCTATGCTTAGGATAATCATTGCTGTGGATAATATAAAAGTCCAGCATGGTTAACAGCTTATAGCAATTAGGATTTAATTTGAACTTAATAAAAAGTATGGTTTTCTGTCCATGTGGTAAGGCTACACTTAAAGTATTTGACCCATTTCTATAAACTATTTATTAACTGTGTATTTCACATACAGTTCTAATTGTAATCTTTTTAGCAACAAAATTCTATTGTAAAGAAGCACAAATTAGGTATTCCTATAAAGTGCACATCTAGACTTATCCTAATCTAAACTTCAAATGTGATTTTTAAAACTGACCCCTAAAACTTTGTATTTACCCTAGTGTGTCTTGTTTCAATCTCATTTAAATCAGCAAGCAATTAAATCCAAATATGATGATGCACAGACAGGGTTATATAGACCTAAATGAGCTTTTAAAATGCTTTAAAATTACTTTGAGTGACTTCCCTATATAAAATCTTGTAACCTGAGTGATGTATTAAATTAAAGCTAAATCAAAGGTTAGTGCATGAGAGCAGTCATATGCTCACTCTTGAGGAGTGAAGGGTTTACAAACAGATTTCTCTCGGGGAAGAAAAGCAATTGACACCCAATTAGTTAAAGCATATTCCTAAAGCTCAATGACTCGAGAGCAAATTACAGTTGTCATTGTGGATTTGTGAAGTGTGCTGAACCATGATGCATTCCTTCAGAAGGAAGTTGCTTAGACATGAAAGTATGAAAAAAGCAGAGCACGTAGGAGTTCTCCATGCTTCTATAATATCTGAGCTTCAATAAAACAAATTTGTAAAGTAACCATGAAGTCAGCTGGATGCATTTTTATGGATTCCTGCTGCTTGTTAAAAACCTGTTGATGACTCACCGAGCTTTGAACTGAAATGCAGTATATCAGTCCCTTCCCCCCTGCATTGGTGGGCCCTTGGTTTTGCAGCTGTAAGCTGTCACAGAGATGGCCTGTGCCTGAGAGAAGGGGGTTTGCTGCATGATTAGGAAGAGATGGGTGTGTTGCTCTCTGTCTCTGAGAAGGGCTTTTCCTCCTTCAAGAGGAAGATCAGTGTTGTGTGATAGTGATCAAGGAAACCCTCATCAGCAAGGGAAGTTTTCAAACTTCTTCCTTCTTTCTTTATTTGCATGTGCTTCATATGAAATAGCCCCAAGCCTCCACTTCATTATCAGTCAACCATTTTAGCAAGATTATTCAAGAGGAGAAGAACAGCTGTCATTTACAAACATGAGTCTGGGAAATAAGCTTATTAATTTTTTAAGTCATTTAAGAAACGGCTGTGCGTTAACATGCTGAAGCAATACAGTTATACATGAAAAAAGGCATCACCTCTTCACAGCCTCCCTTAAGGTCTTGATCTAGTATGCTTCAGCAAATGCAGGATCAGGTTTCCTCACAGCAATGCCCCAGTCTAATGCAGCAGCCACACACTTAGACCTGGCATCCTGATTCTGTGTGCAACACCCATGGCAGCTGCCTGCCCTGGGCACAGTGCTGCCTGCCCTGGGCACAGTGCTGCCTGCCCAGGACATGGTGCTGCCTGCCCAGGACATGATGCTGCCTGCCCAGGGCACGGTGCTGCCTGGCCAGGACACAATGGTGCCTGCCCAGGGCACAGTGCTGCCTGCCCAGGGCACAGTGCTGCCTGCCCTGGGCACAGTGCTGCCTGCCCAGGGCACAGGGCTGCCTGCCCAGGACACAATGGTGCCTGCCCAGGACATGGTGCTGCCTGGCACAGTGCTGCCTGCCCAGGGCACAGTGCTGCCTGCCCAGGACATGGTGCTGCCTGCCCAGGGCACAGTGCTGCCTGCCCAGGGCACACTGGTGCCTGCCCAGGACATGGTGCTGCCTGCCCAGGACACAGTGCTGCCTGCCCAGGACATGATGCTGCCTGCCCAGGACATGGTGCTGCCTGCCCAGGACACAGGGCTGCCTGCCCAGGACATGATGCTGCCTGCCCAGGACACAGTGCTGCCTGCCCAGGACATGATGCTGCCTGCCCAGGACACAGAGGTCCCTGCCCAGAACACAGAGGTCCCTGCCCAGGACACAAAGGTCCCTGCCCAGGGCACAGGGCTGCCTTCCCAGGGCACAGGGCTGCCTGCAGGCACAGCAGCTGTGGCCATGGCACGGGGGCCGTGGCACGTCTGCAGGCGTGGGGAGGTGTGAGCTCAGCTGGCAGTGTCACCCGGAGAGGCTGGTGGCCCACACCACACAGCTTGCTCAGCTTTGGTCATCCTCTTGGTTCAGCAGCTTCAGTGTGGTCCTGAATAAGGATGCTTTTCTCAAATGGAAGCAGAAACTACTTAGCAATGAAGTAATTAAATCACACTGCTCATGAAAAGCCCTCACTGTTAATTTACGGTATTTGTTGGAGCTCCCAGAATACAATCATTGAAATAAAGACTGAATTGAGAACAAAAGGAGGAGCTTCTTGAGAAATTTAAATATAATACAAATTTGATAACAATTTGAAGCAAGTCTGCTTGATTTAATTAATTTTAAGGAACCCACTCCAGGGTTCTAGGTACATTAAGACAATTGGAGCAGTTTCTGATTTTCTTTCTTTGCAAGTTTATTGCTCAAGAATAGTTTAACAGTTTTACCACAGTTATTGAGAGCCTTATGAGATAAAGGGAGTCTTTATATTCTTTATGTGTAGTGCAAATTTTGAAAACCTTGTTCTTTGTCTCCTGTAGCTGACACTGAATATAGGCAAGGGTAAGGAAAGATAAAGGTAGACTCAGCCATAAAGAAGAGAGAAATCTTAAAATAAGTATGAAACCAGGAAATCCAACAGGAAGCTCTCACAATCTTAATGGCAGCTAACTTTACATTTTGTGATAGGGAATTGAAACTTGTATAAAGCCTCATAAAATACAATAAAGAAAAAAGAGTGCATTCATATTATCTGTTACTTCTTTCAACATAAATAGTAAAAGATTTTGTTTTATTTTAGAAGATCTATCTGTCATTGCACTAATTTTATTCTTTTTCAGGTAGTAATATTAAACTTATATTACCTATTAAACTAAATAATACTGATATAAATTTTATTTTTATTTTCTCACTTAGTTTGACCATCTTCTCTTTGCAGGAACCTTATCCTTCTCAAATAACACCTGAAAGTGGTCCACAGGCGGGTGGAACCAGGCTTACCATCTCTGGTAGAAATCTGGCCACTGGTTCCAAGAAGGATGTTCAAGTTTCTGTTGGAAGCCAGCCTTGCAATGTGTACGTAGCTAACAATATAGAGCTGTGTCCTAAAAAAGCACCAACCTTTTCTGCCCTTCATAAATTAAACAAATCCATTGTCTATGTCTTTCTTACTCCTCCCAAAAAAAATGGAGTTCTGCATGTAAAAAAAAAAAAAAAAAAAACTCACTCAGAGGATTCAGTAGAAGAAGCAGCTATAAAAACACCTTAAGAGGGAGAATCTAGATGTCCAAAGATTTCTCCACTTTTGGCTTTCTCTGCTAGACTGGCTGCTTCAAACCACTCATGCTTTCACTCAGCATATCCTCAGAGGTTCTGTATAAAATATTTTTCTAGTCTCTCACAGTTTTTTCTTCTCCCTTCTTTTTCCTTTTATTAATCACTGCCCTTGTCTTTTCTCAAAAAAAAAAAAAAAAAAGAAGAAAAAAAAGGAAGGACACTAAGCGTGCTGACATTGGATTGTTCCTGTGTTTGTACATTGTTTGTTTTTATATCCTGTATCTCTTTTTTTGAAAAGCTTGAGTGATCTGATGCAAGTGCTATCTCCTCTCATAATTACTTGGTACCCATCAAAAATAGAGCCCTGGTTTTATTGTTCCAGAGTATGCAGTAAAAGAATATAAAACTCCATCATTCTAGTAACAGAAGATGTTTCCTCTTCTTTTTCTTCCCCAATCTAGTACTGAATTTGGAGATGAGATCGTCTGCGTTACAGGACGCAATAACAAGGTTGAGCCTGTTCCAGTCATAATGAACTATGGGGGCACGAGAATTACTGTACCACAGCAGTTTACATACAGTGAGAATCCTACTGTCACCAAATTCCTGCCAGTAAATAGCTTCAGCAGGTAATGAAATGTTTGTCATAACTTTTATCAGAACTGGCTTCAAGTATGTGTAATATGTAATAAAAATATTAAATAGAGAATTGTTTGAAATAAACTCCTCTACCAGAAACATATTTAGGTAGGGTTTCTGGTCTTAACAGCAATTGATGTTTCAAAGTACTCTGCTTGCTTCCAAATTTTCATCTCTTTTCAAAGGTCAATGTAAAAAGTGTGACATCATAAACTAACAAACAGAACATTAAAAATGAACTTTACTGTGACTTCTCTTGGAGATATTAGTACCTGTCTCCTTAAATATTGAGTAATCACTTGTATAAAATAGGATTTTTTTTTTTTTATGTTTCCTTTTAGTTTTTGTTTGGGTGACTTTGGGGCCTGGAATTTTTCTTTGGTAGATCAATAGTGATTTACCCCATGGAATTTAAATTACTTTTTTTTTCTTCTATATAAACTAAAGCCCATTTTTATGGATTGCTTTGAGGTTTACTATCCCTCGAAATCCATGTCATTTCAATGACTTTAATTCCCACTGGAAACTTGCATTCATTCTTCTTCTTATGTGAATGTATTATTTTTTAAACAAAGTGCTGCAAATAAAAGGGAATAGAGAAGCCAGGTCCCTACAGACCTGTGGAAAATATACTCTCACATTTGTCTCTATGTGTGTATTGTAGGCAGAGTGATTTTAATAGTAACATTGGAGAAGTAAAGCACACAAAGATTGGCATCAGTGTACAGCCAAAAATTCTGGCAAAGCAACTTGTAATTTTTTTTCAATTCTGCTGTTCTAAATAAAGTTTTAGGTTGACATTGATCTTTTAAATGCTTTTATCATCAATAACTTTAACAGAAGTCCTTTTCATAGGATATCTAATTGTCATATGAGCACTATACATAAGGTTTTTTTCAGTAGAAGCAGTAGCAGTGCAGAATGAAGCAGTGTATAGCTGTGGTAGTCTGCCAATGACTTGACTTCATTTTTAATTCTGCCTTGCAGTGGAGGGAGAAATATTACAGTGACTGGAACCGGTTTTGAGCTCATCCAGACTTTCTCATTGGTGGTATATGCAGAGCGTCCAGAAGCAGGGAGGATGAATCAAAAAACGGTAGTTTTCTTTCTTTTCCTTCAAAGGCATAACACTGGATGCACAACATATAATTTGTTCAAAAACTGCATGTAAACTTTCCCACTGGACTTCACTGGGTTTGGACTGAAATAAGTTTTGAACAGATTTATGAGTGTGTTCAGGGTTTTCATGTGGAAGAAGATCTTGACTTTCCACCATCTTGCCTTACATTCACTTGTACTTTGCAACCTTCTGCTTTAAAATTAATTTCATTCTATATGGATAAGGATAAAAGATGTATTTCAGAACTTGGCAGTGTTTGTTTTTAATTTATCTTTCTGTTTCCTCTCCCCCTGCAAGCATTAGCAATTTGCCTGAAGCAGAATCTAAATCTAGACAATGCAGACAGACTACTCAGCTTTGCACAGTGTCTTTTATTTCCTCACATCTCAATGAACCTAGTCTTCTTTTCTTTCTTGCTTCATGCATATTCCACCTGTAACAGGTCACAAAAAGTTGTGAAAAGTAACATTAAAAAAACCCCTTCATCCATCTCCTGTTTAGAGGAGCTGTCATTACAAATAGTCTCAATTTCCCCTCTTCTAGTGAAGTTCACAATTTAATTACATGATTTCGACCTAAAAGTGATCTTCCAGTAAGAACATTATGGGACTCTTTCTAAGGCTGGCTCTTCAGTGTAAGACTGTCTTGTTATCCATAAAGAGTTGGTAATGTGCATTTTTTGTATTACATGCATGATTCAACTTCTAGAGTATGCCAGAGCCAGCTGGATTGGATCCATTAGAACCCTATCCCTTAAAGTTGTTAAGAGGTAAAACTGCCTGCATTTTTTAGACCATTAACTTCAAAAAGTAGTTATCTTGATAGTCCTGACTCCCAGTACAATCTAAAAGTCTATTTAGCTTTCTTGACAGTGTTTGTCAACATTTCTTGCACCTCTTCTTATGTGTACTCACTTGTTAGCTTAAGTTGGCATTACCTATAGCACACATTCTCCATGAAGACTTGGCAGACTACTCAGCTTTTCTAATCTTTTGGTTTGCTTTCACTTACAATATCAGAAATGTTGGGGAGAAGCTATTAAGTTCCTTCATTGAGTCATGAAGTGAGAAACAGAGGTGGTGGTAGAATAAATATTGAGGATTCCTGTCAGTGTTGTTGCCTGTGGTTGATGTTACTGAATGATTGAAAGTGTCAGGGTAAAAACATTTGTTGAATTGGGGATGGCCAACCTGTGAACTGAGTAGCTGAGTGACAACTGTTGAATTTTATTCCAAAATTTCACTTTATAATTGTATTGAAGTTAAATGAGGTATTATATGGTGTAAGCAGAAAAGAATCAACCCAAGCTACTCAAAGGCACAGAAGATGGTCAGGATTAAGGGTGAATTGTTAACTTCCTAATCTGAGAGGAATTTGATTGTATCAGTCCAGTGGTAAAGAGTCATAGAAATTGGAGGCAATGGAAACTGATCTGTAGCCCAAGCTGCTTCTGCAGGCAACTTCTAGAATTATAGTGAATCGATGATTTATTCCCATCAACAAATTTATTTCATTTTCTTTTTCAAAAATACTTCATACTATGGTATTTCTGCTGTATGGAGAGGATATAAATTCTGTGATTTTATTTCTATGGTCTAAAGTTATCAACAGTTACGCACAGAAAGGAATCTGACTCTAAAATGTGCCTGTTCTTCTTCTTGTCTTGTCTCTTGCAGTTTTATGGAACTGTTGTTACAAGACTTAATGAAACCACTGTGGTTTTTTCTTCCCCACCAATACTGGAAGACCCAGAAAACTATAACATTACCACTGTTATTCTAATGGATCATTATAAGTTGGTTGTAAAAAATGAGAGCCACTCCTTTGCCTATGTCGCAGACCCAACTTTTGAAAACTTCACTGATGGAATCAAAAAACAAGTCAACAAACTTATTAATGCAAAGGTAAACTTGCCAAAAGTTGGTGCTTGCTCATTTTGTCCTTGAAGCATGTATGGAATTTTTTCGTTCCTTTCTCAAAGCCTTAACAGATGTTTCGTGCCATACCCCAAATTCTTGGTAGAGAAATTACCTCTGCTAGATGATGAACACTGACAGCTCCCCTTTCCTCCCCACACCCCTTCTCAGAGAGAGTTCCTGTCTTTTTAGCCATACCTTGGGTTTGCTGAGGATGCCCCCTCCTGCTGAGTCTGGCATTTGCATTTGGAAATGCCCTCTCCCAGCAGATCTCCCAGGAACTGGAAGGGACATCTCATCTCACACCAAGAAGGAAGGGAGAGGAATCACATAATTCCCAATCACTCTGCTATTCTATAAGCTGCAATGCAAATCATACCTGCTGCAAAAAATGATCCAAATGGAAAGTTGCAGTTTGGGATTTCTTGTCCCCCAAGACTTTGTGATGATAACTCAGTCTTTTATTTTCTGTCTAGGGCAGTAACCTGAACAAAGCCATGACGATAGATGAGGCCCAGGCTTTTGTGGGTGATGAGCCTTGCAATATAAAAACTCTGACTGAAACAGACTTGTATTGTGAGCCACCAGAAGTACAGCCTCAACCAAAGAAACGGCAGAAGAGAGACACCATCAATAACCTTCCTGAATTCATTGTACGTTACCTTTTCTGTAGAATTTAGTTTTGTGTATCAATAGCACTGTTACACTGCTTCTTGGCTGCAGTAATTTGTTCTCCAAAGTTGTTGTAGTACTGTGAAGAAACTTTTTGTCGTTCTTTCTTCCTCTAGCTTCTGCCTACTGCATAAAAGATGTCACATGTAAAGAGCAGTCTCAAGGCTGCCAAATGCCTCCCACCTTCATTATATAGAAATGTAGAACTCTAGCCAGACAGACTGGGGATTTTTCTTCCTCAGCTCAGCAAAATTAAATTACTTCATGAAATAAAGTGCTAGTGACCCATATTCAGTTTAAAATATTTGGAAGTATTTCCTCTGTTTGGCAGTTTGAGCTAGAAAATCACTTGGGAAAATTACTAAGAATTTAGAATGCAACTGAGAAGTGGATCACCTTACATTTGCACTTGTTGAGACAAATGTCTGTTTTTATCTAATTAGGTAAAATTTGGACACCGGGAATGGATCCTTGGAAGGGTGGAATACGATAACCGTGTGACTGATATTCCACTGAATCTCATTTTGCCACTGGTACTTATTCCTATGGTAGTAATCATTGGCATTTCTATCATCTGTTACAGGTAAGTTCTTCTCATTAGGTGCTTTTGTTTCCCTAAAGCTTTCAAGGTACTACTTGATTATTTTCAGTTTGATTTACAGAACTATCTTCGTCTTTTTTATGAGCTGCAGAGTTAAGAAAAGGAGTTACAGCTGGAAATATGTATGAGCACCAATTCATTCCTCTCACGCATGCCAAATTCCTTGGTGTCAGTTAGCCCAGTTTCTCCTTTATATATAAACACAATTGGTCCCAGGCTTCCCAAGTAAACATGTGCAGACTGAGTTGCACACATACCCTTTTGAAATGGCAGCTAAAGTGGCACTTGTGAAGGAGATAACTTATGCTGTATCGATGCCCGTCAACATTTATGCTGCCTCTGTCAGCACTGTAGGTGGTTTTGACTAAGCTAAATTACCCACACACAAACTTCATGATTATTGTTGGAATTCACGCTTCATGAAAGGCCAGTATATATGTCTGTATTTAACATAAAACCTACTTGGTCCAATTTTAAGGTTAGTAATGAGGACCTCATACTGTCCCTCAGGAAGGGGTGGATTTCACTCTTATGGTACATATCAATGCAGCTGAAACATGAGCTGCACAGTTCTTGTGAACCTCCATCAAACCTTCTGAGTTGGATCCCAGACACACTCTTGGGTGGCTTAGAGCCATGTTGCAAGCAATCCTTGTTCAGTGCATACAAAATGAGTTTCTGTGCTTGATATATGGTTGAAAGCATTTGAAGATACTTCTTACTGGATTTTAAATTAATGGCCAAATCTGCTTTGAAGCAACCAGCTCATCATAGTGCCAAGTTGCATTACATGGAATGAAGATTTCGGCCACTGTTGCTCTTTTTCTCCTCCATTTTCTTTCTGCTGTATTTAAAAAAATCAAAGCAATGAAAATTTCTTCCAGTCCTTGGGCTTCCCTTTCAGAAGGGAAAAAATGCAATAATTGTTGCAAATTATTTACTTTTGCATTTTGTAACTTTTTTAAAATCTTACTTCTGTTCCGTAAAGACGCAAGAGCCAACAAGCAGAACGAGAGTATGAAAAAATTAAATCACAACTTGAAGGCCTGGAGGAGAGTGTCAGAGACCGGTGCAAGAAGGAGTTCACAGGTATTACAGATATTTTCACTGCTGTGGGTCCTCTTCAGCAATCAAGGCATGCTGGAGGAATGGTGCTAGCTCACTAAAACTGTCTTCTGGGAACAAATAATCAATACATCTTAGTAGTCTTCATTGCTGACATTGATATAGAGCAGATATTTTGCTATTCTGTATGAGAGAAGTAAACAAAATAAAATAGGTAGCTGAGGTTATTAAAAGAAATTGATTATTTTAGTCCAAAGGTAGAACAGAGTTAGAAACTGGGAGTAGAAACTAATTGAGATTGGGGTTGCTTATAGCCATTAATGTGATTGGCCATTAACACAAAGATAAGAATGTTTTATAAGCTCTAACAGTGCACTTAATATTTAGCACAATGACTGTGTGTGCAATGGATGCACATTAAAACTGTTTTCAGAGCTGCAAAATTTATTTGCAGCCATCAGCATACAGCAGGATAATTTGGTAAACTCAAAGGAAAGAAATAGCATTTTACCCTGTTCACTGTGGGAAAATCTTTAGCTTGATTAGAGGAGCTAGCTAATTGTTCTGTGTAAATGTAGAGGCATCATCCCAGGGAAGGCAGCAGGGTGTGTGAAGCCTCAGCATTTTCACATGTTGAGCTACTCATTGCAACACTTAAATTAGGCATCTGAGTGCAAACTTTGCAAATATTGGCCTAAATGATTACCATGAAATGTCACCTCATTATCTGAATTATACTTGCTGTTGGGTCATGTTGAAATAATCTCTATTTAAAAAAATACCCACGTGCTTTATCACTAAAGAGGAAACACCATTTCATATTGACAGTTGCTAAAAAGCAAGACTGAATAAAACAGCAATTTCAGGTTAAAGTTTGACATAAATTTAAGAAGCTCAGGGTACCTCAAAGATTTCAGCCATGCTGGAAGCCTCCCTCAGTCTCGTTTTTTCTGGCATTTCTGGGACAGGATGCTCTTTACTTGTAACTTCTTGCTTTCTCTGGAAAGCCAACTCCTTCCAGGTTCTGGACACAAAGTAGAAACAAATGTTTGACTCAATCCCCAATGGGCTTCATTTCAAGCTGCATTTTGACCTGTGAGAGGATCTATCAAGGTTCTCCCTCCCTCTCTCCACCTCCCCAGGGCACTCTACACCTGTTTCTGAAAGGAGAATGTACCTTTCTCTTACTGGGTCAAGAGTAGAGAGTTGCATATTCCTACTACTACCTGTTGGGTTGAAAGTTTCCTCTCTGCTCCACAGAGTATAAACTCTGGAGGAGTAGAATGCATATCTAAGGAGTAATCCAGTTCCTAAACTACATCCACCTTGACTTACAGTTAAATGAAACACTGAAGTCAAAATATGTTCTGGTTCCATACTGTGAAACTGTAATGTCAACAGCACAAAGTGCAAACTCTCTAAAATACACAGGAACACAGGCAGCCAGGGAAATGGACAGCAGGAAGGAAGTACTGATACCACACAGAGGGAAACCAGAAGATTCTTTGTCCCTCAGCTTTGATGAATGCTGTAAAATAAAGAGGCAAATGAATGAGAGCAATAAAACTCCTGAGACAATAGGTCACTATATTAATTAACATGGTATTCCAATCAATCAGCAATATTGGATAATTGGAAAGCCTTCAGCTAAAGTAGCTGCTCCAAAGCATGATTCTCTAGTTTTTGTCCCTTTTGAAATCTTCAGGCTTTTGAGTCACACAGAAATATTTCCATCAATTTCAGTGAGTGGATTAACCTTCTTCCTTTCCGCCATCCTCTTTCTTCCTATTAAATTAGCTTGCTTTACACTTTAAACCTCTCTTTTCTGGATTGCTGTATTTTTAAAATAACTTTCTGTACTAACTAGACTCAGAGGGTATAGAATGTGGATTGGGAAAAAAGAAAAATATAACCAAAACAAAGCAAAAAATATTGCAATGTCTTTTTCTTGTTCCGTACTATAATCCTACATTCATCTATATGAACTCAGATGCCATAAAGGACCTTTTACAGATAGGCAACAACAAGGAAACCATCAATGCTAAAGGCAGTTATCCTCATGTTACCATAGGATTAGCTGTGGTTATGGTAAATAGGATGATTGTTAAAAATAGCAAGAGAAAATGTGAGATGAAATAAGTTTTTGCTGCTGAGCTGCTTTTTCACTATTACAAGGTACTCAAGGAGCTTGTATTGCCTGCAGAATTTTTAAACTGAGCCATTAAACTGCATTGCATATTGCAGATCTAATGATAGAGATGGAGGATCAGACAAATGATATCAACGAAGCTGGAATTCCAGTACTAGACTACAAAACATACACAGACAGAGTCTTCTTCTTGCCCTCCAAAGATGGAGAGAAAGATGTGATGATTACAGGAAAGCTGGATATTCCTGAGGCCAGGCGCCAGACCGTGGAGCAGGCTTTGTACCAGTTCTCCAACCTCCTCAACAGCAAATCATTTCTCATTAATGTGAGTACTGAAGTAGATTCACCTTGTCCCTTAGCTAGACATACTTGTGTATATGTGTGCAAGACAGCAGGTTTGCAAGCACAACTGAACCAAAATTAATAAAAATTAGTGATTTTCATATGGTTCTCATTTGACAGTAACAACTGCAGACACAGGGCATCAGAGCCCGAGCTTGCTGATGGATCTCATATTTTTGTGCCAGGTCGTGTAATATGGAGTTAGTCACATTGCAGTGGCTGTAAAAAGCAGGTATTTCCCAATCTGGCATAAAAGCTGGTGTTTCAAGCTTAGTTTAGGCTTTTAAGAAATGTGATCAGAGAGTGCTGATTCCATCCTGGTTCTGCAGGGAGTCACCTATGGACAGCCCTGTACCAGAATCCCTGCCCCTGTGAAGGCAGAGGCTCCTCAAGTGCCCTATCCATCAAGACTGATGAGTGCTCACAGCTGCTCTGAAGAGACTTATAATTGCTCACTCTCAAAAACTGAAGCTCATTGTCAGACACCTAAATATAGATTTAGGCTTTTGGCTTTTTCTCTTTTTTAATGAGAATCCAGTGCTGAGCTAGTTAATGGTAGAATTAGAGTTTACGGCAGATGAGAGCACATTTACAGGTGTACTTACATTAGTGTCTTTGTAATTTGATGTGAAAGGACTGGGAATTTGGGGGAGAGTGGAGCTGATTTTCTCTTTTAAAATTGTCTCAGAACACTATTTTGCATTTAATTAAAACATCCTTTTTAAATAAAGTTTTAGTTAAGTATATAAGCATTCCTTAGGTCCATCCAGTACACTGTGTATCTAAAACCAAAATTTAGGCAACATTTTCTTATAATTTTTTGATTTAGCGCTTAGGAGATTTCATATTAAAATAATATTGCTTATCTTCTTAGTGCAGACAAGTGTTGAAGTTCTTTAGAAACCTGTCATCTACCTTGGTTTTACATTTGTTTTCTTTTTCAGTTTATTCACACGCTGGAAAACCAAAGGGAGTTCTCTGCTCGAGCTAAAGTGTATTTTGCATCTTTACTGACTGTTGCTTTACATGGAAAACTAGAATACTACACTGACATCATGAGGACCCTGTTCCTAGAACTGATGGAGCAGTATGTTGTGGCCAAAAACCCAAAGCTGATGCTAAGAAGGTTTGAATGATTGTCATATTTTCTGTATGCCTCTGGCTTTCTGTAAAAGTGTTTCTTTTGCTGAGTGATTGTGGTGAAATGCCAGAAATAGCTTGGCCCAAGCATATTAGCAAGACAAGCCCACCACGAGCAGCTGTGGAAGGCACTGGCAGGATGCTGGACAGGACTGCTTATTCAAATGCTGCAGTGTAGAAACACTTGTCATACCACACTGAACATTTCATTTACTTTTCAATCTAACTTTATTCTAAATGATCTAGCCTTTTCACCACACATCAGCTCCACAATGAGCACACATAATCAGCTGCATTGTGCATTTAGTGAGGGCTTGCTTTAGTGTTTTAATCCAGATGTTATTCCCAACAAATTTTAATAGATCTTGCTCTGTGTATGTTGTAGCTTTGTAATCTGTAGGTTGTTTCCCAGTAACTGCACAACTGGGTTAATTTTTTAGCTCTCACAGCACAGACCCAATTTAAGATTCTGAATAAAGGATATGTGCTTTTCAGCAGCGAGATGAAGGTACCTACTCTGGAATGATGAGCAATACAAAGCACTTATCCTAAAGCAAGTATATGCTTTCAAGACTCTATAGGGAAATCATTGCATTAGGAAACTGAATGCAGTTAAGCATGTTAAAATATTATATTTCAAGCAAGCACTGTTGTTATTTTTTAAACCTTGTCATTAAGTGCCCTTACTATATTCATGGTTGGTTTTTTTCAGATCTGAAACAGTTGTTGAGAGGATGTTGTCTAACTGGATGTCTATTTGTTTATATCAGTACCTCAAGGTAAGAGTTGAAGTGTGTTGCCTGTGGGGTTTTTTTTAATCAGTAACACTTTAAAAATATGCACTTAGTATGTCTTTTGATTTTGCTTTCTTTCCTTTACACAGGACAATGCTGGGGAGCCTCTTTATAAATTGTTCAAGGCTATCAAACACCAGGTAGAAAAAGGCCCAGTGGATGCTGTACTAAAGAAAGCAAAGTATACACTGAATGACACAGGCTTACTGGGAGATGATGTAGAGTACACACAGTTGGTAAGCAAAGCATGATTAGTAGATTATGAAATCATTTGTATTTTACAATTAATTCCTATAGTATTAAGTCTGTACATAGTTTTCTAGACTACTGTGAACTGCATAGAAATTCTGGTCATGGGCAGGATTGTCACCAGTTTGACCAAAACAAGTCTCCAAGCAAGAAAACAGATTATAAAGTATCTTCTAAAATAAAATTCTAATACTGCCAGTGCAGAATCTATTCAATAAATCCCTTTCATAATTTTCAGTTGGTCTGAAAAGTGGTCAGGATGTTTGGCTCCTCCTCTTCTCCCATCTAAATTCATTGATTTTTGCAGAATTCTTGCACTGCCATTATGCTTGAACTTCAGGTTTTCTTCCTTGTGATTGCTGCTAATATGCTAAGCATATTGAACATCATTTTAGAGATCTGTCCTTCAGAGACCAATTCAAGATTTTTTTTTCACTTTCTAACTTCTCTTTTATTGACATGTTAGGAGTCATTTGTAGTTGTCTTCAACTGAGAAAGATGCAGTGACATATATACAGCATGGAAAAGAAAATTAAAAAAAGGTTTATTAAGTCCCAGGTTGGGGGAAAAAAAAAAAATCACTATTTTATTTATTCTGAAAGGATGCTGATGGGAGAACTGATAGGAGAAGTATACTGTAGGACTTGCACTCATGGAGTCACCAGACTGTGGCCTAGAATGCCTGGATGAAGGATGTGTTGGGCAAGAAGAAATTTTAAGTTCAACGGGTATTTTGGGGATTAGTTGAGTTACCATCTTTATAAGTGCCACTCACAGAAAACACACTGATTGGTAATGCTGGCTTTAATCTCTGTTGTGTATGGGAAACAAAATTTATTTGCACTGTACATCATGTAAGTCCTAATGGCAATAATTCTTTATTCGATCTGTTTCTTTTCATTTAAACAAAAAAAAAACAAAAACCTGCAATTAAGCTAAATGGACCAGTGTGAAGGCAGAAAATTCATGTATGCAATCAGATGTGGGCACAACATGCATATTAGCTAGATATTAAATATTATAACATTATACAGTAGCAGTATTTGGTCTAGACTTAGAGATTTCCCATCAAACAAATATTTTATGTATGTGCATGCATGGAAGTTGATGAGATGTGTGTATATGTGTATATATGTATCACAAAAGATTATGGAGGGGGGTACTATTGCCATTAGTTTTTGGGATCTTTGGCATGACGATGATGATATAACTCTGAACAGTTAGGGAGCATTTGTGCACCAATGTAGGTTAAAGCATGAGTTAATTCCTTCACTTCTGCCTGAAAGTGAGACAAGGTGGGTAAGTACAGCATAGAGCCTTTGTCTGCTCTCTAATTGTTCTTATTTAAAAGATGAGTCTGTTTTGCATCACTGGTTACAATGACATGCTGCATACTGAACCAGCAGCAAAATCATGTCTAATTACCATAAAGCTAATAGGAAAAGGAAGGTGAAATCTCATGATTAGTTTGAGCGTTCCTGTCAAGGGACGGTGCAATCATGTTTAATTTGACTGCCGTATGGCATAGCTTTTCCTCACTCTTTCAAAATACCAACTATGCTGGTTTATTTCTGAGGTCTGATGTGATAAATTCAGTATTGTGGTTGGCAGGAGTACATGTATCTGGGAGCTGCAGTGCTTCACATGTGCCTGCCCTCCTAAGTTACCTGTCTGGCAAAAGATCCACAAGGGCCCTGAGCTGTAGTACTGATTCTTCTAGTGAAAGAAAGAGGCTTTTCATAGTATCTATTTGGGATGGTTTTTTGTTTTCTTCCTTCTTGGGAGGTATTCTGGCCATGGTTTTCTTATTTGCTTTTGTCTATTGGGTATTGAAACTGACACTTACATAGCAAAGCTGCTTTCAAAAAAAATCACTCCAGATTTAGCAAATTACAGGCTTTCATGAAATTCCCTTTAACATTAAAAAAACCCATGTCAATACTATTAGAAAACAGTAATATTTTAGAACTAGCATAAGCTACTTAGGTATATTCCCTGGAGCTATTAGTTATTATGACAACAATAGGCAGTAAATGAGGTTTTCAAACACATAAGATGGTAGAAATTATTTTTATATGTCCATGCATATGTGTATGTCTATGTTTAATGAACAGCTGGTAACAGGAGGTAAAGTTTGGAGAGCTGTACAACTCACTGCTCATCAGCTGAGCCATGTTAAATTACCATATGTACAGAAGAAGTCTGCTCATCTTTAAAACCACAGCCATGAAGAAAGCATAAAGGAAGACAAAAGCACATAATATTCTAAGGGTTCAACAAAGTACAGATCAAATGGTTATTGGGAATTTCATGAAATTTGGGCACTGCAATACCTGACCTTTTTTATGTTTAGAATTACCAGGTTAAATGTGAAGCATGTAAGGAGTCAGTGATCCAATTGCTTTATTCTTGTGTATTTCTCTTTAATAAACTCCCAATACTTAATAATATTAGCATATTTGACATGACTAAATCTATTCTGTATCTTTTCTGTCTTGTTATAGTGGGAGAAATTAACTGGAATTTATGATAGCTTGTTGGCTGCCTAACAGCAAAAGATCCTTCAAATAAACCCTCAAATAATCCATACTCTCATTGCAAATATGTGTTGCTGTGCAATAACCATTGCATGGTGAATTTCAGATACTGTTTGCATTTAAATCACCCAGAAAAACAGATTCAGAGGTAACTCAGCACTGATTTGCCTTAATAACCCAGTACATTCTTTTCTTCACAGACAGTTAATGTATATGTGCAGGAGGGAGGAAATGATTCCATACCTGTGAAAGTGCTGAACTGTGATACCATATCACAAGTGAAGGAGAAGATAATAGACCAAGTCTATCGAAATCTGCCAGTGTTCTCAGTGGCCCAAAGCTGACAGTGTAGTTCTTGGTATGTAGTTACTTGTGATGCTATATTGAACAGGTGAGACCTGTTGTGTGACTTTGTATTTTCTGAAAAAATGTCTATAAGAGGATTTTATTTCTTGGTTGTGGTTTGGTTTGTTATTTGGTTTTGGTATGGTTTTGTTTTTTTTTTAAAAAACTGAATTAATGTTCAGCTGAATGCAAAAATACAAGCATTTTGCAGCAATCTGAATATGCCTTAAAAATTAATGTTTTCTTACAGAGTTAGTTTTTCTTGACTCCTAAAGTTTTAGTATCATCAGCATTGCAAGAGCCTGTTAATGACTATTGGCACAAATGAATTCATGTCTGACAGAGTCAGTATCTCAGGTACTAATTAATGTGATAATGACAGCATGGATAATTAACTGATGGAGAATTAATGATGCAATTTCAGAAACTGGTACTGATTTTTAGTTGCCTTTATCATGGTTATTCAAAAGAATTATAACTTACAGGAACTGCACTTTTAGGAGATGATGTACCACTTAGTCTCTGAAAATCATCCTCCTTAAAGGCTTTCAAAATAGCTTTCTCTTCTTGACAAAAAAAAAAAAAAAAAAGAAATGGTGTTTCTTAAAAGGCCTAATAAACTCAGAATAAAAGCTCTAATTGTTACTTTTTTCAATATTTTCATTACTGCATTAATCTGAAAGTAGAAGATGGAATTCTTGCACTTCCAAAAATCCTAGTAAATCCCATAAAAATGTCTTTTCTATTCCATAAAATCCTACTCTGTTTTGGACTGATAGCAGATCTTTTTATATATATTTATTGAATTCTATGAGAAGGAATTTAAGTTTTTATGGAAGATAATCAGAAGTTATATGCATGATTAGGAAATGCATGATTAGGAATAGTTCATGCAAACTTCTATGCAATAAAGACCAAACGATTAAGCAATAAAAAACACAGCACTGGGGCATGTGCTTCTTTTTCATTACTTCTTTTGCTGTTCCACAATGTGTCAGTGGGTCTGTTAAACATTCATGGAGTATTTATTTTTTGTACATTGTTAAAAACTGTTTTTTCTCACTTTAATTACCCCTTAGAATGGCGTCCAGGTTCTACTGCACAGACCCTCTCAGACTTGGATTTAACATCCCAAAGAGATGGCAGATGGAAACGTATCAACACACTAATGCATTATAACGTAAGGTGTTTCAAAAATGTTGTTCACACCTGTTATCTGTTTTATTGTAGTAAATAAAATCTTCATTTGTTTATAGAGAAATTTCAGTGCTACATACAGGTTGCCCAGAGAAGTTGTGGATACCCCATCCCTGGCAGTGTTCAAAGCCAGGCTCTGAGAAACCTGGTCTAGTGGAAGGTGTCCCTGCCCATGGCAGGGGAGTTGGAAACCCTGAAGGTCCCTTCCAACCCAAACCATTCTATGATAAAGAACCAAAAGAAAAACACGGGTCTAGTCAATAAAAGATTTGAACTGTGAAAGGCTGGATCTAGATATTCTCCCTAAGCATTTTATATAAAAACACAAAACCTAAATGCCAGCACCTTGGTTTCCTCAGCATTGAAGTATCCAAATCCAAATTCCATTTTGAGCATTTGACTTTTTTCTAGGTCTCTGTATTGATCTTTTCTCTACCACTTCCTACTCCTGAGAATTGTCTTTATCCTTGCAGTGCTGTTAAATAGATTTTGAGTTGGTCTGGTTTGTTCAAAAGCCCAATCAGGAGAGAATATGTTGTACTGTCTGTTTTAGGTTTCATATGGGCACTCTACCACATACTTACAATCCACTTATCTTTCCTTTTCATGCTATTTATTGCTTTCTAACAACAGTTAATCCTGATTGGAAAAGAGAAAAGTTGGTTAATTTTCCCTAAGAAAACAGACAGGTCTGATTCTCCGTTTTCATGGTAATCCCTGGTACCCACACCAAGCTGAGGAACCACTTAAGCCTTGAAGATGCTCCTAATATTTCTGTAATCTCAGAGGAGGTGTTGATGGGAGATCTTACAGAGTGGGAGGGAGTCTATCTGAATTGCAGAACCAGTTGCCCAAGAGGCCTTGGAAGGTTAGCATTTGTCATAGATTCCCTGCAACAAATTACAGAAACCCCAGTTTATGGTTTAAGAAAGAAGTTCAGTAGCACGTGGTTCTTTCGAATAATATCTCTGTGTTTGTATTTTCAAAGGTCCGAGATGGTGCCACTCTCATCTTATCAAAAATGGGAATTTCCCAGCAGCCAGAGGATAACCAGCAAGATGTCCCAGGGGAAAGTAAGTGTCTTGTGGCTTCCCTACCTCCCAAGATGCCTGGAAGTCAAAGCCTACTGAGTGATGCTGCCGTTTTGATTTTGTTTGTCAAGTACTTCCATGGAGCCAGATATTCCCCACCAGACTATATAGAGTTTATTTTTTGTGTGTTACCCACTTATTTTCTTTGCCCTCATTATAAAAGTCTTAAACCCAAGGACTTTAACCATAATTGCTGAGTCCATACCCCAACTTTATAGAAAGCACTCTTATTAAACATTTCCTCCCATATTTAGTTTTTTAATCACACTACATCTGTAGTCAAACTGTACATTTCATCTTCCCAGAGCTTTATCTCTTTTTCTCTTTTCTTCAGCCTTTTCTCATGTTCCTCTTCAAATTTATTTCACTTCCTATTAGACTGAGAATTAAATGCAGTGTTCTAGATGAACCACAGTGGAGACTAGCTCCCCTCTCTGTGACATAAAGAATCTGATGTAATTTTTTGTTGCATTTCTTACAATTGTGTTGCCTTGCAATCTCATCTCTGTACCTTCAGATTTTTGTCTTCCTTCCCTTTGAGCGATGTTTCACCAGCTATGCTAACTTGTTTTTTCCAGGGCTTTTTAGTTGGCTTTGTTAGTTCCATTCATTTTGTCTCTTTAGATGCACCATTTTTCACAATTCCTTTGCTCTTTTTGATGTTTTCAATCTTCTGAAAGTAAGTGTCAGGAATTTCCTTGTAATGTTTTTTTCTCTTTTGCATCACTAATGCATCTGCTTCATGATTCTTGTATTGCTGTCTGCTACAGTATGCTGAATTTCACAGAAGTCAACCTGTTAGCTTGCAACCCATCTTAAAAGCTTTTACTTTTAGATGTTAGTGTTCTGTCTAGACCAATTTTCTGTATTTCAAAATATCTTGAGACACAATACCCATTACAGGCCTTGAATGCACTAAGATTTTTATTGCAGTATTTACTTGTGAATATATGTTCTTTGTCACATATATTTCCTTTAGTGACTTCAGATGTTCAGTTTCTCTGGGGTTTTTTTATCCTTATATTCAGTTATTTTACATGAGGTAGAAGTCAGATTTATGGAACAATAATTGTTGAGATCATTCTTCCTCCCATGAATTCATTTGATATGCTTTTCTGTCTAGCACTGACTGCAAAGACCATTACTTCACCTAATAGTTTCATTCCTTTAAACAGATTTACTGGTCTTAGATTTAATATGTTTCAAGGGTTGGGCAGTTAAACAGGTTGGAAATAATATGCCAAAAATGTACATTTTTCCAAAAAATGGGTCTCAGCTGATAGTTCTGACATATATGGCTATTTAGCAGAAAGGTTCAGACTTTCATTTGTTTTGAGTGTTGGACAGGAAATTAAAATGGGCAGAATTACTTACTGTTTACTTTTTACTCTTCTCCTGGATTCTTCCTTTTGAAACTTTTTCCCCAGAAAGAAGAGTCTTCTAGTGGTCATGTCTGCACTGCTGCTGCTACCCTCACCCTTTTACTCCAAGTGCCTGGCATAGCTGGCCAAGCAGTGGCTGTTCTGTCACAGAGGTGCCAACCCAGCATGTTAATTACAGAGCCATGCTGTTTAATGTAGAAGGCAGTGGAGTGCAGCCAGGTGCTGATTCCTAGCCCTGTTTAGTTTGGTTGCACTGGTGGCTGGGGCTATAGTCACCTCATCTCTAAATAAGTGGAGTGGGCTGTGAATGGACCCTGGTGGGGCCCTTAACTTGCATTGCTTTCTTAATATAGAAGAGTGGTCAGCCTTCTCTTCTGGACTGCCAGTCTTCATCTTCCTCACATCTCCACCCTTGTGGCAGGCAGTGGAGGACCAGGTCATGTTTTTTCTTTTTTTCTTTGGTTAGAATTTTTTTCTTTCCTCTTTCTCTGCAATTATATCATTCTATATGATTCAGTATGATGAAGCTCTTTGAACAAGCCTAATCTGTACTCCAAGGTGAATTCCTTAGTTATCTGTTTGGCGTACTACATTGAGCAGGAAAAGCAGACTTCTGGGGATGATCCTGTCACACCAGGGCTCTTGTATGTGAGAGAGAAGTCTGCAGAGAATTCAGATCCCAAAGTATCAAGTGCAAACCACTTCCACCTTGTTTCTTCTCCACACCTGTCTTGCACTATGGTAGTGTACCAGTTCGGGATGACAGTGTTTCATGCCAAGCTACCCTTCTTTCTTTAGCACTATAAGGTTCTCAGAGCTATCTGGTGCCAACTTGTTGTGTTGGAAAGCTATAAAATGCTACAAAGCTGATACAAAGTGAGAGCCTGCTTTGACCATGATTTGTGAGACACTGAAAAAAAGGAGAGGAGAGGATCACAGGCTTCCCCTCCCACTCATACACATTTATATGGCACAGGGATTTACAGGGTTTGAATAAATAGAAATCCTATCCTGACTATGAATGAGGCTTGTGACAAAGTGGATTTCCTTTTATTCAGTCTCATTAACTTGCATCTTTTGCATTGAGAAGTGTCAGCTGAAGCCATTGACTGTCAGCCAAAGTAGGAGGCTTTGCACCGACCGAAAATGTAAAACCATGTTCAGAGATGTTGCTCTAAAATCTGGCATTGCTTCTATGCTGCTTTTATTCAGAGCTTCTAACAGGAAGACACTGGAAGCTGGAGATCGTGGCAAATTAAATGCAGCATCTTTTGCTTCTGGAGACAATAAATGCTGTTACTAATATGTATCAAGAAGGAGAATGGTTCCAGTGATCTCATACTAGTATTTCTGTACTGAACTGTAAACCAAAATACCACATTCTGTTATTTTGAGTGGTTTTTCCTGATATTTGGTTTCAGGGTTTATGTTTTGTTGGCTTTTTTTTTTCCTTTTTTAATTCTGAATAAAAATAGACAAGGGTTGCAGATTGGAAATACTAATTAGCAGATCTGTTAGAGCAGCCCTTCCTTCATCTCCACGGAGCAATATTCATGGGTAGGAGAGACTGGAAGGAAGATAATTTGCTGCAAGTCACACAAGGGGAAAGAGGCTGCATTGTCTGATGTTTACATCTTGGTTCCTACCACTATAATTAGTCAGCACAGTCTATTCTTGCTATTAATACTCCCCCCAACACCCCTAATCCTTATTTTATATTGGATAAGTATCCAAAGAACACCCAAGGGCCAAGACAAAAAGCTCAGGGGGAAACATTTGGTACCCTGGACACAATTTTCTTCCTGCTTACAGCTTGATGCTTAGTGTGAATAAGGAGATAAAATGGAGGTATTTCCCCCATTTTTTTATTTTTTTCATTTGCTACTTTCCCATTGAGGAAAATATTATCTCATAGAACTGTTATTTTTCTCTTAGCAACCATATTGCTAACATGTTTTTTTGGTCCATGTTCTGAATTTCTCTTCCTCTTTCCTCTTGCTATTTATAGCAATGAAGTGAGATCTTCGGGTTGCAGAAGTTCATCTGGTTGAGCTTTAGTCTCTTAATCCTTACTTTCCTATGAAATAACTACTATTCCTCTAGTGGCCAGCTCTGCTGTTGCTAAACAAACACAGAAAAAACTCAGCTGCATGTAAGAGCCAGTAATGTCAGTGGAAAACCAGTTAAACTGGACCATATTCCATCAGGAGGGCAAAGAGAATAAATTCCTTTGATTCAAAGGAGGAAGCAGGAGTGTACCAAACAACTGACATAAGGCTAGAATATAGTTTCTGGTCTAACTGCATGATTTGATCTGTTAATTTCCAAAAGTAAATAACAGGGATTGCAAAACAAATTCCATACTTCATGCCCAGCAGTGGTTCTTACTGTACTGGTGGATGACTGCCATGAATGGAATCTATTGTGAAATCACAACCACTTCAAAATAAAGTGATAGCTTTTATTTTTTCTGGCTTCATTCACATGAACTTCCAAGTTGAATTAAGGACTCTCAAAGGACAATATGGGATTTAATATGGGATTTATATTTCTTCCCTATCTTGTTTAAAAAAAAAGCAAATGTCCCAGAAGACTGCATAACTAATGCTTTTCATGAGAGTATATAAAGTAGATTCAAGCAAAAGTGTTGGCTTAGCCAGATTACTCTTGAATGTTATTTTCTCCTGTGATGTAAAATATTGAATGTACATGTGAGCTGGGAAATTCAATGTCACTATTGAGGAACTTAGTTAATAAACCTATTATAGTCAAAGTTAATGCAAAGTTAAAAACTGATATTTTTGTGCTGTAACTGGAATTCAGTTATGTTAGAGGTGTATATTAAGGCATAAAACTTAGCAGAATGCAAAATAATTTGTACAATGGGGCAGAATCACCATTTTTATGGGAAAGCTAACTTCTATATTTTTAAGGTGTCAATGATTTTAAATGTACTGATTCAATAACTTCTATTGGGAAAGTGCCATTGGGACTATGCCAAGTAGGTACAAAAGTTTGGGAATTAAAGGAAGAAGATACAAAACCAGGGGATTTGAAAGTGACATAGAAACCCTTTTCAAGGAATATTAATGGCAATTTAAAACAATTGTATCATCTCCGTTAGAACTGTCTGTAGCAGAAGATGGAGTTTGTCTGAACAATAATGTTGATGCTGAAATGCAAAAATGCTTTTATCCACTGTGTGATGGTTGGTCCAAGCCCCAGGTTGCACAGTGAGGCACTGTAACCAGACCAGCTGTCATTATCACCCAAGTGCTTACTCCTGTTTCTGCTTCATTGTAACAGACTTGATAAGAGGCTCTCCCTCTGGTTTAAACTATATACCGATGAACAAATTTTTTAAAAATCCTATTATAATGGATATGAATTTGCTTCAGTCATTACCTCTAGCTGCTGGAGTTCATGTCATCTCAGTGAAGTGATGTGTTTTTCCTCCACTCAGCTACAAAGTCAAGTGGTGCTTATCAAATGTTGATAAAAGGAAGGTTAGAACTGAGGTACCATATTTTGACCTCAACAACTGGGGTAAAGATGTGAGTTGTAATGGTGTTACCTAGAAAAAAGCTTGTACCAGGAGTCAGCTGCAATTGATATTTCTGTGGTGGCTATGGAGCCAAACCTAGCTAAGATTTTATAGCTTGATCATGTCTTTGAGAATTCACTAAGTAAAGAACTTGATTGTGTGAACCTCAAAACATACACATACTGCATTTACATGAATGTCATGATTTAGGAATGGTATTCTCCAATTTAGTCTTCTACCACTCCAAGCCATGCACTGCTTGCTCACTTTCCCCTCCACCTCCCCCTCCCCTGCAGTGGGATGGAAAGGGCAATGGGAGACACAAAAGGTAAAAATCATGGGTTAAGATAAAAACAATTTACTGGAAACAGCAATGAGATGAGAAAAAGAGGACTAATGACATGGATACAAGAAAAGAAATGTTATTGCTCACCATGGAAACCCCCAGCAACAGACAGCACCTGACTGCTCCCTCTGTCATGCTACTGCCACTGCTCCCCCCAGCTTGAAACTGTCATTACCCCACTGCTCCCTCCACACTTACCCCACTGGAAGGAATCCCCTCTTCCCAGAGGAGACTCCCATCTCCCCACCTGTGACAATGACATGAGGTGATATAGAACAACCTCCTATGTCCCAGCCACGACCCCTCCTGGCTACTGCAAAGGTTACCCTGGTTCAAGCCAGGACAATGACCAAATAGGAGTTTTCCTATTGTGTGATTCTTTCCTCTCCCTTTGGTCTTGACAAAAACAGGCTTTTTCAGCTCTGTGCCACTGAACATTTAGTAATTGAGTTGTATATGTTGGACAGGAATGGAGTAATCTAGGTCCCCTTGGCAAGAGGATAGGTATGTTATCTATATATGTATATATGTATATGATTACTTTAGTGTTGCTGCTTTCGGGGTTGTGTGTTTTTATAATTATTGCAATTACTGTTTCTAGGACATGCACTCCTGGAAGATGAAAATAAGGTCTGGCATCTAGTCCGGCCAGTGGATGAAATGGATGAAGGTAAATCAAAGCGGGGCAGTGTGAAGGAAAAAGAGAGGACCAAAGCTATTACAGAAATCTACCTGACCAGACTTCTTTCTGTGAAGGTAGGGCTCAGACATGCTATAGTTACTCCTTATTCCTACAGATTTTGAGATACAACTGAGGAAATAAATGCAAATATTAGTCATGTCTTCAGCTGTGATTTGGAATATGTGTTGTGTACAAGCTGGTGTTCAAGGCTTCAAGTGATTAATATGCCCTGAGGGACATTATTGGGAAGGAGATAAAATACAACTCCTGACCAAAGCTGAGAACCTCGATTACATGATCATTAAATAAGGATTTTCCTTGCCAGACAAAGATGGATATTCTGCTCTGTGCCACTTGTTTAGATAATACTTTGTTGGGTTTTCTTTTGAACTGAATGTTTTATAAACTCCTACAAAGCCTTATATTTCCCTGTTCTTGTATGTGATCAATGTTCCAGTAAAACCCAAAAAATAAGTTTCCAAATAATAATAGTCCTTTTAGAGTATTTTTAGTGCCTATACTGCAAAATTGATAATGAACAAAATAGTTTTTTGAAACATTTCTCCTTGGAGAAAGAATTTAGAATGATGTGTTTAATGACCACAAAGCCAGGCTCTTTATGTGAAAATGAAGTCAGTCTGGCTCCAGCTAAGGCCACTTGTCCAAGGGTGGAAAAGGATATGAAGGAAAATCTTCAGATAGATGACACTAGACTCAAGATGAAGAGCCAAAAAGTTGCTTGCATCCCTTTTTTCTGTTAATAAAGCCACTGCTTTGTATTTCCAATAGCCATTTTATAGATTATTACCAGTCTGAAGCTTTAATTGACTCATAAAATGTTGGTGAGGTGTTACAGGGTCCTGTCTAAAACAAGAAGACAGTCTCTTAGGTTGCCATTACTAAGATCCAGGCAGGTGCTGGAATCCAAGAGCACAGCCCTCTGGACACTTCACTCCTTGGGCTCCGTGGATGTCATGAAGCTGAGTCAGACTGGGTGTCTGATAAGGCCCATGTGCTTGCCCTTGAAGAGAAAGGCCAAATGCTCACTGGTACTTCTTCCTCTCAGTCTCTTTCTAAAAACTGCAGAGCTCTGGTGTCAGAGAAACTGGATGAGGGAAGCTGCAAAATCATTAAATAGTTTATTATGTGTGCACAATGACCCTGAAGGGTAAATGTAGAAACCAATTTCTGCTGCTTCTGTCAAGCAGCAGGCACAGCTTTCTGTGCAAACCATAGGATCTCTGGTGAAGTCACAGCCTTGGAGTCTAGAACATCAAATTGTGCTCTAGAAGATCTTTACTGTGTTGGCAGTTTACAAAGTCACTGCTCTAAGAAATTGTCTTGCTTTTTGTCACTCTTAACACTCAGGGTAAAGGCCATCGGTGATGACAATTGGATTATGTCCATAGGAATGAAAGATGCTGAGTTCAGCTTGTAACACAAATGTAACTGATTTTTTAAAACTTGTTTTTAGGGGACACTTCAGCAGTTTGTAGATGACTTCTTTCATAGTGTGCTCAACTCAAACCAAGTGGTGCCACCAGCTGTGAAGTACTTCTTTGACTTTCTTGATGAGCAAGCAGAAAAACATGACATCAAGGATGAAGATACCATTCACATCTGGAAAACAAACAGGTACAGTATGGACAGAGTCATACTTGTATTGCAGGTATCTCCAGGTATATACTAGGACTCTTACCACAAATCAAAGTAAATTTCATTTATAATCCTCAGAATAATTTTATTTGAGATAATATGTTTATGAGATGAAAAAGATTTCCTGTAAGCCTAGAAGTGGCAAAAAAATGGAACCAGTTTACCTATAGGATTGTCACTGGCAGATTTACCATGTTTACTTTTTGTCTTTCCTCAGAGAAGAGGAAAGAGGCAAATGGGACTAGATTTACCTGTCAAATCACAAAATCTAATACATACTACTTGATACTTTCTCTGACCACCCATACATCCTTCCTTGCTCTTTTGGGGCACTAAAGATCCTTCTCATATGAGTTTTTCTGAGAGATGTCAAGAGTTGGTTTTCAGGCATGGAACCCAGAAAAGCCTGTATAAAAGTTGAAATAGAAAATTAAACATCACTCTTGTGAAGAGATCAAAATGCAAAGCCCATACTTAATTTCATGTGTTTTTCTTATTGTAGAATATTTATTGTGTAAAAAGGATTATTTATCTTTTTCCTTGCTTTGCAGCCTGCCTCTTAGATTCTGGGTAAACATACTGAAAAATCCCCATTTCATCTTTGATGTTCATGTTCATGAAGTAGTGGATGCTTCCTTGTCAGTCATTGCACAGACTTTCATGGATGCTTGCACAAGAACAGAGCACAAATTAAGCAGAGTAAGTGATTTGCATTCTACATCCTGACTATGCTCATGCCTGACAAGACAAAGGGCATCCTCACAGACAATACCCATTCTCTGAGGAGATACAGCCTTGATCATTTCTTTTTAGTTTAGAATGAAGGTAACATTTCACCACTTAACAGGTTGGTGAACTGTCAGTATTTCTGTGTAGTCTGCCAACTGATACTATTGAAAATGGAGAAAATATCAATGCTGTTATAAAAAGCATAAAAAGAACTGATTGTTTCAGGATCCACCAATAATTTATTATCACCTTGTATTGATTCATATGTAAAACTCAGCAGTAATGCCATGTGTAAATGTCATATTTTTATTAAATAATCCCACCAATGTTAATAGGTATACCAATGTTAATATCTGTAAAGCTCAAGTGTATGTGAATATAAAGGCTTGATCTTATGTTCTTGACTTTCTTTTGCTTCCTAGAAATGTTCATAATTACATTTTTCTGTATTCTAAATTTTTCAGGATTCTCCAAGTAATAAATTACTTTATGCGAAAGAAATCTCTAACTATAAGAAAATGGTGGAAGAGTAAGTATCAACTTTTTTCATGGTTATTCAGTTGTTAGGATTTTAAGCCTGTGTGAGAAGAAAAGAGAATGCTAATATAGTCAAAGTCAGCTGTCAAATACTAAAAATTTTACACCCAAATGTTTAAAGATCCCCTTAATGACGGCATTGGCGGAGTTGAAATGGAGCTCCATTATGACCCAGTGTGTATTCTTGTCTGTACAGACAGATGAATAGATTTATTCAGGAGAAAATATGATGCTGTTTTCTGCAGTCATAGTTGCTACCCACATGATCTGTCTAACAAATGCTGCACTTCCATAACTCAGTAGAGACCAAGTCCTGAGAACATTTTAAGAAACATTTTTTCCTATTCTGTCTGACTTTACTCATTTACTAATTTGAAATATACTAATTTACTAATATTGAAAAATATCATGGAAGATCTCCTACAGAACAAAACTCTTGCCAGTTTTAAGACCTAAAATAATCATTACCTGCAGTTACAGATTTTTTTTTCTCTGTGGTACGTTCTTGTACAATCAGGTATGACTTGCCTCTACTGCAAAAGAACTTATGTTGGAAGACAGGATTTCTGAAGGAATAATTGGGCTGTTGTGGTAGAGTATCTCTTGTGTTAGTAAGGAAGCATGTTTGAAACAATGGCAGAATTACCAAACAGACACAGTTTATTTTACCTAACTGAAAATCTTTTTTAATCTCTTTTAGTTACTACAAAGGTATTCGTCAGATGGTGCCAGTGAGTGACCAAGACATGAATACCCATCTAGCAGAGATTTCTAGGGTAAGAATATAATCCATTTTCTTGTCATGAAATTGGAACCAAGTGTAACAGTGGTTTTTATTGTCTTCTCTTTCTATCTCAACAAATTGTGATTTTTATATGTGCAAATATCAGATGAGTTATTTCATAAATCTCTGAAATACTCCTGTTCATTGTAGTCATGCCTGTTAGATCTTTGAAATGTTGATTATTGAATGGAGTCAAGAATCCTTATTGTCACTAATCTATCTGAGTTATGCAGGGAATAGAGCACGGTGTTTGGATTTTTCACATCCATTTGTGGAAAAATTATAGCACTCTTGAACTGTGCTTTCTCCTCACAGCATATAGAGGATTTTTAACATTGATCATACTGATAATGAGTAGTGACTGAATTCACAGTGCTACCACAGCAAAACTTAGATAACAGAAATTAAAGAAGAGGCATGAACATTAAGTATAGCATATTTTAGAACTGTCTATACAGGGGCAATGCTTCTGCTTTATGCTACATGTGAGAAGTTCATTGTGTGCCTGCTCAGTGGCAGCTTTTGCATTGTAGGTTATTTGGGTTACCTCACGTGGAGAAGAGCAGAGTGGGGTGGTTGCTATCTGGGACTTGGGTTGGAGATGGGTGGAACAAAGTCATTACAAAACCTGCTTCAGTCTTGAAAGAGCCTGTCTGCTCTGCAGCTCAGCTCAGCTCGAGCAGGCTCTTGCCTTCGAAGCACTCTGTTTTTGGAGAACCAGGAGAGTCCCTCACCAGTCCTAAAGATGTTGTTTAGCCTGAGCAAGAAGCCAGAGTACTTACTGGCTGGTTTGCTCATTTGCTTAATTTAGTTGAAGAGCTCTAGCGTAAGGAGGATGTTTGGGGAATTTTTTGCGGTTTGTTTATTTCAATGCCCTTAGGACCTAGCATTTTGCAGATCAACATCCTCATGAGAGCATTTCTATTTTCAGTCATTCACTACAAAACTCATCTGCAGTGACATTTCATTTTACAGTTCACTTTATTTATTACATAAATTGAGATGTATTTAAAATTGGAACGTTTGGTGATTAAAAGTAAATTCAATATAATGCTTTAACATCAGCAGGATATGCTCTTCCTTTCTATTTTCATTATAAATTATGATAAAAATTAATATGGAAGGAGTGATTGAACACTGCAAATTTTGACCAGCTCTAAAAGTGACTTTTATAGAGCAAGGGAAGATGGATGTTTCTCTGTTGCTTTATCCTTTGGGTAATCATTTATGCCAGTAGCAATATTTTGCAATTCTTCATTTTCTTAACTAACTTAAAAGACTAAAGGCGTAGCTAGAGACTTGAATCCTACACATTTGAATGAAGAACATCTGTTCAGACAGGTAGAGCACGTTCACTAATATGTGTGGGGGCAGGGGGAAGATGAGGTAATGGAAGGGTTATTTCCTGCTTCATTTGAAGTCTTTTCTCTCTCTCTTCTCACCACACACCCATCCCGCCCCACCTTTCTATCTTCATGATTCAGGTGGCTTTTTCCAAATGTACATGTGCTCATGATATTGATGAATTACACCTTTGCTATAGTGGGGTGTGAATAATTACCAGGATGTAAAAGGAACTGGAGAAAGTATTTTAAATACCCATGATGACTGTCAGAACCAATGCTTAATACCTCAACAATATGTAGATTGTACTGAATAAATGTTTTACCTTTTCACACCCATGCTGCTAACAGATGTTTGAGCTGTAGCCTGTGGTTTGACGTTCAGAGTTCAAAATATCTTCCACCTCCAATGCTAAGAGTTGTGGGCAGGCTGGAAAAATACCAGAGGGAAAGTCTTGATCTAAAAATCACCAAACAAAAGGTTTCACACTCCTTTTCTCTGCCCCAAGTGTCATTTAACAAAAGTTAAACACAGAGCTTGCATTTAGAAATCTTGTCAATTCTACCCAACAGTTGTGCATGTGCATAATTTTCAGCTGTGTGTGATCCTATTTTGACATGTTTGCTGCCTGCTTGTGTTAACAGGCACATACCTGACTCCTTGAACACACTTGTGGCTCTGCACCAGCTCTACCAGTACACTAACAAATACTATGATGAGGTAAGTTATGGCTTTTTTTTTTATGCTTTAATATCAATGGTAAAAGGTTATGAAGGCTAACAATAGTCTAAAGGAGTGACTCCTGGATTTCTCTGAATAATCAGGTGAAAGCAATGCTGAACAAAGTGCAGTTGCAGTTATATACCCTGCTTGGCAATTATACTGGTCAAGAGAATGTCCTTATAAATGAACGATTTCATTATGGCTATCTGGTTTTGATAGGGACAGTTTAATGGGTAGTTAAACAAGATTTGAAAGAGAAATAGATTTTTTAATCATTTCACTTCTATCATCCTAGTAAGTATATAAGAATGTCACCAAGCAAAAAGCCATCAGAGTTATATCAGATTTCAAGACAGTGTGCTTTTTTATTAGGATCAAGCCGTTAAATTTGTTTTGTTTGTAGAAATTGGAGCCATGTCCTTTTTATTAGTTAAAATGCTCTTTAAACTTCTGTGCATGGTACCATCCCTGTTTTGCCATGCCAAGTGAAGTGCCTGCCTAAGGTAAACCAAAGTAGAGTAACTGTTGAATATAGCCTGATTCAAAAGCAGGCTCACAGCTTCAATGTAAAAAGTTTCTTAGGTTTTTCACACCCTGTGGAAAGGGGAACAAAGAATATCCCAGAGTAGCAGAGTTTGGCTATGGCTCTCCAAACTTAATCTGAAAACAAAAAGAGAGAAGGAAACTTTTATTCAAAGGTTTCCATGGAAATGAATGCCTCCAAAAAACTCTCTGAATTAAAGCAAGTAAGAACAGATGCTGAATTAAAAAGGAGCTCAGCACATGTGAGCTCTGTTTGGTTAGTCTTGCACCTCAGCACAGTTCATGTTTTCACTTACATTTAGCCACCAAAGACAGTGAGTCGCATCCTTCACTGCAGCTGCTTTATACAGGAGCAGCCAGCCTGCCCCAGCTTTTAAACAGATGCAAGCAGGGAAAATCAAATCACCCTGAGAAGTCTTACAATGATGGTCAGTGGGGGAAGCAGACAGAAGAATGTAGACCAAGCCTGTGGCATCCCCTCACCCCTCATCCCCAGTGCTAAGTTGGCTTTCAGCACCTTCCCAAATGTGTCCGTAGTTTGACCTCTTACAAAAACACTCGGGGACCCTGAGTGACAGATGAAATGCCAGTCCCTGAATCATCCACACCTCAGGCAGTCGCCAGCCTGTGGGACTTCATCAGTGCAGGCCAGCACACCCAGTAAGAGCTGCAGCTCTTCCCTTCCATGTACATCACTGTGTAACAATGAGGTGCATCTGATGAAAAGGCTGCTAATTCAGAATTGTGGAGATAATCTGTCAAGAACCATTCAGTAAAATTAATCAAGCTTATTTATTTTCCATGAAAATGTTTTAATTTGCATAAATTGGAACATTTTGCAGCTGCCCTAATCTTTATTTCTGACACAGTGGTTCCCAGCATGTGCTGTACCTTCTGCATCTCTGCAGGGCTTGACAATGACTAAGTGGGTACATTCTAATTGTCCACATTTATATGAAGGATATATTCACCAGTAGAGATAATAATGAATTATTTAGGCTAGATTTGAGGAGTTACAGCTAGATATAATTGTTTAAATTAAGGAAACAATATCAAATTAAATTAAGCCCAGTTTAAATACTGCAATAAGTGTTTATTAAGTCTGTCTTGTAAAAATATTTTCACGCTTTAAAAACAAATTCATTAAAATAATTATTTCTAAACAAATTTGCTCCATGTTGGAAATGCAAACACTATACCAGCCCTTCAAAGTGAAATTATTGCCTAGATTGATTCTGACTGCATTAATCTGCATTCTCAGTGATATTCAAGACGTAAGAAGAACCACATGTAGTGACAGGCAAACTCCATTTTTCCAGTCCTTGTACTTGCAAGTTTATATAGTATTTAAACAGTGCTAAAGGTTTCTGCTTGATTACACTGTCAGACTTATATTAATAAAGCCAGTTCTAGAGAAGGAATGGTTTTGTCATGTAACACATTTTTCTAATGGAGAAATCTAATAGCTAGTGGGAGAGTTTTCCTAAAGGATTGTGGAAATTAAAACCTTTCAAAACCTTTTGAATTTTATCTGGGAAGCCCTAAAAAACTCTATTTGAAGAAAAGCCTTCTCATAACAGATGACCTTTACTGGTTCTTGTTTTCAAATCCCTTGTGTCTTAAGAGTCATATCCTCTTATATATATATATATATATATATATATATATTCTGTACAGCAGAGGTTGTAGGATACTGGGGGCTCCTCTGAGGAGCTCTTTGCTTTCCTGAACTATGTTGTGCTGGGCCAGAGTCTTGGCATTTCTTGGCGATAGCCAAAAGGGAGCTGCTGGCCTTATTCTTATATTG
Organism: Oenanthe melanoleuca; assembly: GCF_029582105.1. NCBI lineage: Eukaryota > Metazoa > Chordata > Aves > Passeriformes > Muscicapidae > Oenanthe > Oenanthe melanoleuca. Next base: position 50,990,979 of record NC_079334.1, read on the forward strand.
CCTAGAGATACAGGAGACCTTGCCTTGTCCTACCATATGCCTGTGCATGGACCACCCAGGAGCTTCTCATAACTAAAGCTCATGGGGATGGAATATAATTACTGATGGTAAATGACCCTTAAGCTTTGTAGGGTGCACTGTAAGTAAAAGCACGGTTTCTTAAATAGCTCTAAGGAAATTCTTCCCCTGCCTGCTCCATCTTGGAATGTAATATTTTACAAGATAAAGTACTACCTAATTATTTGCTGGTATCCCAGCATAATGGGAAACATTACAGCAACTTAGATAAAGTAACAGAGACAATCATTTTTACTGTCTTTGTGAAAAAATAGAACATGGGGCCTAATAGATGGACTTTGATACAGAGTGAATGCAAAAGACTCTTTACAACGAAAGTAACTTGGTCTCAGAACTATGTCATACATGTTAAGCTAAATTATTCTAAACTTTCTGTGTTTATATCTTCCAGATTATAAATGCACTTGAAGAGGATCCAGCTGCACAAAAAATGCAGCTTGCCTTCCGTTTACAGCAAATAGCAGCTGCGCTAGAGAATAAAGTGACTGACCTTTGACTCAAAAGCCGCAATAAAATCTGATCTAAAGATGTTCAAATTCATTCTTCCTGTTAAGGAAATAGTGTTCTATTTTTTAATGTATAATTACAACTTTAAATGAAAGATTTCATGGTTTTTTGATAGCAGAGGTGTAATGTAAAGAATTTTTACTGTAAATTATGCTTCTAATTAAAAGCTGTGTTGTGTGTAAATGAATCTTCTGTGGGAAAGAGAGTCCTTTGGTTGGGGGCAGGGTGGGGGGTGGAAGAAGAAAAACCTATAGTTCATTTGATTTAGTAGAATCTGAGACATCAGCATTTAGGATTCATTATGCAAGGAAAATTCAATACTATAGCATCCTTTCTACCTTAAGCAATATTTGTACTAGGAAAACAATAACATACTCAGAGACACATGCAATATCCCCTTTTATTTTGATAACTGGAAATTGACTTCCATAGAGCTCTCAAACTTTATCTGTGCTCTTAATGAACATAGGGGACAAAGTGTCCGATTTCTCTGCAAGATCTAAAAATAGGATTTGCTACTACACATGGTTCTAAATTTAATTATTTATCTCAATGGTGATGCACAGTATTTCACCCACCACAGTTGGCTGTGAGAGAAATAAAAGTAATGTCAGTGTAGAAGAGTTCTACCAATGAAGTCTTGTTCGGTTCAGAAATCACTGCAAAGAAGGAATTAGTCCTTAAAACTTTAAAACTCTTTGTTATTATTGTGAGTTTTATGATATATGCTAATGTGCCTTACTTGTACTAATTCTGTGAATCTGATGAATGGTTTTGTAAAAAGAAGCAGATCAGAAAAATAAGTATTTATGTGCTATTGAATGACTTTTGTGTGAAAAACATGACCAGCAGAATGCTTGTAATTAGCTGCTTGCCGAGAGTGTGCTGTTTAACATGATTTGATTATGTATAATATCCGATTTTAGAATGGTTCTGATGATTTTTTATTTGAATCTTGGAACTGTCCTAGAAATACCATCACTTGTTTTTATTGTATCTGTGATGTAAAATACTAGTATGATATTGGAAAAATCCTATACCTGTCTATTGAAAACCACTCGGTCAGTTTTGAGCCTTGGAATGCTGCATTTGATTGAATACACACTATAATCCATAGCAAAGAAAATTGAAATAACTTGTCAGAAGGTGTGTGTTTACAATATAGGTAAGCTCCGTGCAAATCAAAAAGTTAGGTACGTCTTCTTAAATTGCTGTATTGCACATCAGAGAACTTTACTTCTCTTTGTCTTGCAAGTTTTTGGCAGTAAAGTAGCATTTTAATGAAGTGCTGCCATCTGTACTCCTTCATTCATTGTCCTGCCAAGCACCCGGACTCTGCTGACTCTCAGCAAGCTAATGCAGTGTCTGCTGCCCGCTCTCCCTGCCTGGTAGGTTGGCACACACTGACTTCTACTTTCTGTTGATATTTTTTTTTTTCTCCCATTTTGAAAATTTCCTAGTATTTGTCAGTGGGCCTTTCCTTCATTTTCTGAAAATCACAAGCCTCTCCAGAACTGGTTTCCTGCCCAGTAGGCTGTGAGCAGGTTTTTTTGTTTATTTTGTATTTGACTTCTTGCATTTGTCTATAATCATTCCTGAACCTGCCTGGGCTGTAAGTTATTTTATACTGTTTAGGACTGAGCTATAAGACTGCTACAGGAAGGTGCTTTGCCAGTTATTCTTTCACCAACAAAGGCATCCTAATTTCATGGCTAATCTGTTTCTTTTTCATTATTTGTAAATCCTGTTAATTGTAAATCAAATACAATGTTGTTTTTTCCACCAAGTGTCAGTGGATCTTTACTGAAGCTGGGGGGATGGGCCTTGGAAGGGTTTGTAATGCTCCCTCTGGGAGAGATGGAGCAGCAGCATCCATCAGTCTGTGGTTGGGAATGGAGGAGCGCAGCACATCCTGCAGATGGAATGTCTGACATCATGCCCTTTCTATTGGCATTTGCTCTGAAAAATGACAGCTCTCTGGAGAAGCAAGGATGTAGTGCAACATACCAGAGTGAGGTCTTCTTGCCCGATGAATCTTGGGACCTGAAAGCCAATTAAAATACAGGCTCAGCAGGATCTCTCCAGAGAGACCAGAGAGCCCTGCTTGAGCATGTAGGGCTTTCAGAGGGAACATTATTTGTTGTCCCCAGTGACTTGACACAGAGCAGTTGCAGCTGTGGCTGTGGGGTGCAGAGGGGCTCTAGCTGGAGCAGTGCACACACGTGTGTGTCTGCTGGCATGTGCGAGTTCATGATGGATCCATTAGCCATTCTTAGTGCCCTTTGCTCACATCCTGGGAAATTTGCAGGCTATCAGTGCTGTCTGCCAGGGAGCACAGAGGCAGATAATGGTGAGCAGCTGCAGCTACAAAGAAACTTAATGCCAGTTCTTCAATTTCTTCAAGTCCTCTGTCCTGAAAGCATGAAGACAGAATTTGAATTGAAGAACTAAGCTTGTTTATTTTATTATTTCCACTTTTGGCTAAGCTCCTCCAGTGCTTGTTTTTCTACCCTGGTGCTCTGTTTTGTCCAGGCCTAGGTTTTGGCTTCAGTTTTCATTACATTTTAGCAATCTGATTCCTAAAACCTTCATGCTCCTTATTTGGTTTCTACTGCTCCTGACATCTGGTTCATCTACAAGATAAAAGGCAAAAGCTCACAACCTCTCTGGGGTCTCCCTCCTTTTCACCCCTTCTGCAACTCCTCTAAAGGGCACTTCTTAAAGTGCAAAAACCTTCTCACTGTCAAACAGGAATCACTTTACTCCATAGCAGCAGCTGGGAGCAAAGCTCCTTTGCTTGGACATTTCCCAGATGTAGATGGGAGGCTGGTACAGGCATTCGACCACCACCAGCAGGTCTGAATCCCATTGCTGACAGCAGTCTCTCCAAGGTTTTTCTTGCCTCCTTACCAGCAAATATGCAAATAGAGATCTCTTATGATGAGACAAGGTCCCTGCACATGCTTGTTTGGTATGTAGTAACTCACCCAAATGAACAGGAATGGGGTTTTTTTGTCTCTGGCCAGGAATTCAATCTTTATTCCTTTGCCAGTTTTCCTCTGACTTCTTACTTGATCTTTTTGCTGCTCTCTGTATGTTATAGATTTATAAGCAAGTGGTTATTGGTGGAGAGGACCTTGGTTAGCTCACATAATGTCTCCAGAAGATGACTTCTCTGATTAGTCTGTTACATCCTATTTGAACCTCCCTCTCCTGCACCCTGCTGTGTTGGACACATTTCTCAGCCTGCTGAGTCTGAGCTTTATTTACATGCACTCTCTAAAGTTGGCCTTTCTAGTAACCTTTAGAAAATAAACAGAGCCATCACTATAAACAAAACCATACAGGGAATTCAGAAATTCAAACTGGAATTCACAAATTCACAAACTGTGGTAACTTTGGAGGATTTTTTAGCCAGCTGCATAAAGGCATAAAATAGCTCTGACCTTGAAATTCAGCTGTCCCAGACTTACCAGCATAATGAGTTTTTGTGGCCAGTACTTTACCATTCCAAGTTCTCCAGCCTTATTAGTAACACAACCATTTTCAGCCACAGTATGCCCTTGAGGATATGCACCTACATGGCCTAAAAAACCCCAGTCTCTGAATATGATTGGGAAACACCTCTTTTGCATGCTTCCTAGGGTTCCAACACCTCTATTTATCCTGATAATAGTTCTAGACAGAATATGCACTTAAGCATGTGGTGTAACAGTTCTCTGAGGAGTTCCTTCTAAAGAATTTGATCTTGAGCAAAGATCACTTAAGACTTTTCCCAAGTCTGTTGTCTTCTCTTAGAAAAAAACTGAGAGGAAATTGTCTGAGGGCTTTTTTTCCCTTTTTATCTCTGTATAGAGGTACTGTTCAGAGCAGTGAGACAGTCAGCTTCAGAGGTTTAAATAAGGATGTCTACCTGCCATTTTTCTAAACAACCATTGGCTTGAGTCCTGTGTTATTGTGCCTTACACTCAGAGGAGTTGAAATTCAGCACTTCGAGTCACTGGAGTTGAAGCACTGGGAATGTAAGCATTGTTGTGACTTTCCTTCCTCCCTCATTCCAAGTTCAATACAGTCAAGCTCTGCACCTGAAGCATTCCAGGTTCTCCAGCACACAAAAGCTCCTCTCTTAGCTGTCTGTTTTGCCAGATCTGCCTGGAGCACAGGATTCCCTGGAGAATGAATGACAGCAGCACACAAGCTATAATGATCAGCCTTTTTTTTTTTTCTCAGACTCTACATACCTAGTCTGTGTTTTTTTTTATTTTGATAAACCCTCCTTCAGTTAATGAATGATGAGTTTGAAAGGTGGATTTTTAAACTAGAGTTGGTCTTTTAGCCTCTTTTGTTAGCCTTTGTCTTGATGGGCCCAAAAGTGATGGTGGAATTCTTGGTGTTTGACAGTTCCTGCAGAACAGAAGGAAAAGAGACTTTCCAGACCCACAGTTACAAGGAAGTTTTCAAAGGTTTTGTTTTCTTTAAATGATGTCCTCTTTTGCTTCAGTATCAAGGAACATTTCTCCATCCATTAGAGAAGAAAGTGGTTTCCCCTGTGCAGGCTTGTAATAACCATCTATGCTGTGAAAGATCACTGCTGTTGTACCAGACAGTCAGGGCTGACTTCTGTCTTGCCAGTGCATACTGCTTGCTGCTGCATGTCATTACCAAAGAGGACAAATCCTACTGTCATTCATAGCCAGGCCATCAAAAGCTATTTCATTTACCCATGTATTTCTGTTTCTTTGCTGCTTCTCAGATAATTGCCATTTGAACCAGAAGAGAGTTTGAGTGCTTTCCTTCTTTTTTTAAGCTTTTAAAGAACCTATGTGTCTTAACAGATTGGACGCTTCAGAAAGAAACTATTTCTTCAGTGGGACAGAGGACAATAGATCTCATACAGCTGTATATGGCTCATCTTAAAAGGAAATAAAAATCCCACCATGAACCCCACACTGTGTTTTTGAAATCCTTTATTCAGTGCTCTAATTCTGAACAATTTTTTTAGCTTATTTAATTGTCCTCAAAATTGAATGTTGAACAAAACTCACTTTTTTCTTTTAATCTACTGTAATAAGAAAGGAGTGAAATGAAAAAATGTATTCCTTTGATACCCTTAATCTTTTCTCTCCTGTGGCTATGCTTCTATTCACTAAGAGATCATACTTGCTAGTTGCAGAGCCCGGACGCCAATCCATGGGATTTAAAACAAACCCAAATCCATGTTTCCTGCAGCTACATCTAGGTCCGTGGCAAAGCTCACAATTGTAAAACTGCCTCCAGGATGTTATTTGGAATACTATTATCATGGGTCTGGCTGCTTTCCTCATCTTCCTTCATGTGATCCTTCTTCGTGTGGGTTTTCACCTTGTGTTTCAGTGGCACTTTCTGAACCACAATGCTACATTCCTCTGAAAGCCCAAGGAAGGAAACAATCAATGCCTGGATTAATCATGCACTTTTTATCCCCAAAGCTGCCCCATGGGCACTCAGACCCTCCCAGGCTCAGTTCACTGGAAAATTATAGAAGTGGATTTTTTTGTGCTAGAGTAGACAACCTTACTGAAACAAGAAACATTTCCATCTGTCTAAGGTAAAATACATTTGTTTTGTTAACAATGTACCCTACACACACATTGCTATTCACATCTGATGTACATACATTTACAATCTCATGTATGAATGGCTCTTCTTAGTTAATCTGAACTCCACCTACAGTCTTCAGCACTCTACCCTGGACTGGTGGCTGCACTATGCTAGCCCTAAATGAGAAAGTGACATAGATATTAACATCATTTTGCATTTAGACGAGGCTAGATTCCCACAGTTCACTTGCTTGGTGTGGGTGTTTAGCCTCATTGCTTCTTTCAATGGACTAAACTTTGTCTTGTGGGGCTGCTGTACAGTTATGATATCCAATAGTCCCATAATGAAGCCTTAATGTCCAGCAAAGGGAACAGAAAATTGCCATAATTCTCAGCAGCAGCAGGTTCTTCTGCTCAGCTGTCAATGTATATTCCACCCTTTATTTTAACACGGCCTTATTTTATTTCCTTGTGCACTTGAAGCAGTGACAATCCTCTATTTGTATGCTGGCACATTACTGCTGGAGATGAGATCATCCATCTAGGTTTTGTGCTGTTTTGGAACTACAGGTTTGGTATTTAATAGGGTCATGCCCTGGTGCGCTCACTCCTCTTACAATAATATTCGACAGAGAGCTGTGTCAAGTTATGGCTTTGCTGGCTGGATGTGAAGATTCATATGCTGATTGCTTTGACCTGCCTATCTATAGTGAGGGCCTGTAACTGTCCAAGTAACTATTACAGCTTTTGATTTAAGTTACGGTTGTGATTTTATCTTTCTTTTTAGTGAAAGGAAGATTAGAAAGGTTTTGTTTGGCATTTAGCTGGGAAAAGTTAATAGCTTAGCTGCATCTCTCTAAGAAAATAGGGAGAAAGAGGAGGTGTTCCTTTCCCTGTGAGGTGGTTTTGGACTATTCTTTTCTAAAGTTAATGAAAACAGTGACGACAAAGAACACTTGAGCACTGCTGTCACTGACAGACGTAAGTTTCTTTGTGGTTAATCATTCATGTGAACTAGCAGGGCAAGTTTTTTAATACAGAGCTTGAATTTAATTTCAATCCATGCTGTCCATCATTGTCTCTCTTTAGCAGATTTTTGAGATGACAGCACACACAATGTATCTAAGATTAGATTCTGGCTTTAAATATTTAGAGTCTGAATCACATCTATTTGTACTTCATTCCAAGGTTGAAGTAATGTGGCAGGACACACATTCTGCAGTAGTTAAAACAAATCAAAGGAGCACTGAATTATTCATTTTAAACTTTTAAGCAATTCCTCTTTGTGGGCCTGTATCCATGTGCTGCTTGGGGTAAGCTGGGATTGCCAGCTGGGCTGGAGGCTCTGCCCTGCACACAGTGCCCTTGTGCTGGTCTGCCAGCCAAGGCCATTTCCCCACCTGCTGGGCTAGCTAAGGGCTGGGAGCTGTTTGTGCTAATGGCTCTTGTGGCTTTCTAGGAACTGATTGAGTCTAACGAATTACAGGCTGGGCTTTGGTTAGCTCCTGTTTAAGTCAAACTGCTCTCTGACAGGTGATTTAAGAGCCTCATCAGAAGATTTGCTCCACTAGTGATGACCCAATTAGCATGTCTGCAGCCAAACAATTTCTGTTAACTATCTGCTGGGAAAGGATGCTAATTTTAGCCTCCTGCCAGCAAGTGGCAAACCCAAAGACAAGTAAGTTCACTGTGAAGCCTGAGTCATAAGATCAGGGAGTAGATCAGACCTCTGAGCCTTGACAAGCTTTGAGTTGCCTTGACAGGCATGTAGCTCTCAAGACCAGGAGCTGCTGTGAACACTGGCTGCTGCAAGAGCAACCTGCAGGACACTCTCCTCAGTTGGGATCACTGTGAATGCACCATTTTCTGCCCTGCTGCCATGCAAGGAAGCCATAAGCTTCCTTCTCAGGTGGGACAGTCATTAGATGCCTCCAAGATCTCCATATTTTTTTGATTGCCAAGGATGTGAGGTTGATATGAACTACACCACAGCCTGGTGCAGGCTGCATTGTTCCACTGAGGTTGCTGCAGGTGTCTGCACTGACACAGTGAAACTGCATCTGTATGGCTGGTCATGCACATGGCACAACAGGAAGACCTTGGTAAAGTGTGGTCCTGCTCTCTATTCCAGTGCTGAGCAGTACAGCTGGCACCAAGAGCCATTGCCATGCTCAGACAGCCCCCACAGTGCTCTCAGCTCCCAGGTATGGGTCTAGAGACATGAGTGCTTACACTCAGGAGGAGCACTTACATCTGAGGAGCACTCAGATGAAATATAGCTTGTTGAAATGCTAATTTGTAGTACAGGAAGTCAAAACAATGCAGAACAATGCTAAGAGGAATAAAGAAATCTCAAAGGTCAGAATCAGCTCTGAACTCCCAGAGGTATAAAGAGAACCTAATTTTAAAATCCTGTTAGAAACAACCCAGCTCACACCCACCCTTTGCATTTACCAACAGCTCTGGGAAACACTAGTTTGTATGTCAATAGCCATATTAGAAAATCTGTGGTGCATAAGTAGATTATCTGTGAAGTACCTGCACTTTTAGAGCTCTTACCACTGTGGTACTCCTGCAGAAATGTTGAACAGGAACATGTTAAAACTTTAAGGAAATATGTTTCCTGCCCCTTTTCTATTTTTTTCCTAAAGCTATGAGACCTTTTCAGCTTCAGTGATGAATGGCTGCACCACAGAGGTGCATCATATTCATAGTCACACTATCCTCCACATGAGCTGTTATAGTCATTTTTTCCAAACTTCTCAGTGACTCTCCTCTGTTTACAAGTTTCTCCACAGAGGCTGATGTAGACACTGTTATTCCAGCAATGTCTAGTTGGGCTTTGTTATGGGCTATCTGCATATAAAAATAACAAACCCAGACATCTGCAGTCCTTGATAACAAACCCAGATACTTTAATTTTTTGTGCCACTTCTCCATGATTCTTTTTGCTTGGGTTTTTTTGTTTTGTTTTGTTTTTACTACAGGAAATTCCTTTACTAAGAACATTCTGGCCTTGCAATCCAGAGTATTTTATTTCTCCAAATGAAGTTGAATTCTGTTCTCATTAGAACTACTGGGTATTTTGCTTGGATCTAAGATTCAAGAATGTGACACAAACACAGCTATCGTATCACACAACACAGCTATCAGCAATATCACCCATGCCTGTAATGAGAAAATAAATATACCCAAATTACTGAGCAATAAAGAAGCTGGTGAATGATGGGATCAGGTCCATCTGCATTCCCTTTTCATGGTCTTATGTATTAACATAGCAGGAGCCTTGATCTGGTTATTACTATACTGCAGATGTTACCCCTGCTCACCGTGGATCTAGTGAAGCATATCAGGGGTCCCTAGTCATTTAAATGGACTCTGAATCTCTCCTGCAATCTCTAGGAGATTTACTTTAAAATCAATTATATTTGCTCTAAAATCAATACAGCCTGTGCTTTAACATGTTCAGCACAAGAGAGGGAACTGGAGGTTGATGCAGGTGTCTGAGGTAGGGGGAAAAGGAAACCAAGCAGAACATTTATCAGGTTGCTACCATTGTCCAAGTGCCTGCTCTGCACACAGAAGGTTGGCCGTCCCTGAGCCTGGATATCAGACATCAGGATTATCATATGGAATGACCCCTATCTTCACTCAAAAACCTTGAAATGCTCTACAAACACTAATTAAGCTCTGTGAGATTGTATCCTGTTCTTGTTGATGCAACAAAAAATGAAAAAATAAAAAATGAAGACAAAACCAACTTGCCTTGAGCTAAAGCACAATTCAATTGCATGGCTGGGAATAAAACTTGAGATTGCAGATGCTTGGATCCTAAATCTAATCTGCTGGCAGTGCTACATACAGAAAAATTAAAATTTATCCAGCTAAACTGCTCTCTCCATGCTACAATTTTCCATGGCGTTGTAGAGAAAAAAAAAAAAAAAATCAGACAGGAGGTGGAGATAGGAAAAACCAGCCTGGCAATGTGTTCAAAATCTATTAGTCAAAGAAAAACTCCTGTCTGTGCTTAAATATATACAGCTTTTTGTTGAGAAGTTTGCCCAAGTTGCAGCCTGCAAGCTATGGAGATTTAGCATCTATGGAAAGGACCACCTGAGGCCTGGTTTTTACCATTTCTCAGCATGTAGCATGACCCATCCTGTAAATTTGGGTACAATGTAACGATGCCAGCCTGTAACAAGTTTTCCTGTGTTACAATACAGGATGTGGCCAGAAATGTGTATTCTATCACCGTCTGTTGAGGCCGGGTGGGGCACTGACCCTTATCTCTGTGGCACATATTATCTGCTAATGGGCCATCTTTAAAACCAGGTGGGGCAATCATCTTTATCTTTTCCACAACCCATCCTCCCTCCAGGAAGATATCATCTGCTGATAGGCCATTAAGTCCCACTGTATGATTGATAAAATTACATCATACCACTGGGAGATGCTCCAGCCAGGGGAGGAGCCAAGCCTTTCCCACCTAGATAAAAACTGAGATTTTAGACAGCAAGTTACTGTCTTTCCACTGGATTCCAGAGGGAAGCTGGACCTTTCTACATCATCCCTAGAGCTTCAGAGGAAAACTGCACCCTTCTACAGGAGCACTGCTTCAGCTGAACCACATTTGCCACTGCAGGAGGATGTAGCCACCATTTAATGGGACTGCTACCAACACCCTGACTGACAGGGTGTCAGGTTGGATTCTGAGTCTGTCAGTGGTTTGGGATTGTTGTTTGTAATACTGTATTTCTATTTTAATTTTCCTAGTAAAGTACTGTTATTCCTAATTCCCACATCTTAGCCTGAGTGGCCCTTAGTTTCAAAATTATAATAACTTGGAGGGAGAGGGTCTACATTCTCCATTTCAAAGAGAAGCTTCTGCCTTTATTGGCAGATAACTGTCCTTCAATCCAGGAAACAAGTTACAGAGTGTAACTTTGCCACCATCTATGCTTGCCTAAAATGTTGTGGACATACACCTGTAGATGAAGTGCCAGCTGGACATGACCACCCGTGGCAAGTGCTGCTGTCTAGGGATGAATGGTAGCAGGGAAACCTGTGCTCCCTTCTCTGGGATAGTGCATGTCTCACAGGCCAGCTGAGTGCACCAAATTGATATACCCAGGCAGCAAGGCAAGCCTCACCACAGCCCACAGGAGCAAACTGGTGTTTGAGAGCATCAAAGTGGTTTTCTCAAGCCAAGTTAAATATTGCCATGGCGCAAAACTGGTTATGATTGGATAAATGTTTCCATGCAGACATGATGACAGGAATGAGTGAAGCAGACTCGTCCTTCTGGATTTGGTTTGGGGGATTTTTTTGGGAGGAGAATGCATTTGGTTGAGCTGAAGGAAACAGAAGATAATATAAAAATACAACATAAGTGATACAAAGATTTATATGGTATTTTAAAGATTTTTTCTTTTTCAAATTATATAAAATGTCGTGTAACAGGAGCAAGGAAATTTGGTTTTACAGATACATAAATATACATGTAACTATATGTGTGAGGAGGGAGTGTTGTATAACTACATTTAACTATACTGCATGCCTTTAATGAAACTTTCCTGTGGAAAACTCTTAGGGATTTTTAATCCAGGCAGCAAACCATAAAGTTTTCTCCTTAACAGTAAATTATGACAATTGCCCAAGGCTTTAACATCCCTGCTTTTTGCTCTCTGCTTTGAATTAGATTGTGATGATCAATATTAATAGTCTCTGCTCAGATATGGTCACTGCAAAACCAAGATGAAACTGTCTTTGCCTCTGAATTTTACTGCAAATGTGAACATTTATCAACACTTACTCAAGATATAAATGAGAAAGAGAACAGCTATATCATGAAATAAAGAGCTTAGTTAAAATTTAACTTCCCTGCCACACATCTAGAATATCTTCCAGAAGCAAATGTAGATAGTGGTATTGCAGGAAAGACAGCAAAATCAATGAATATTTGTGATCAACATAAACCTTGTCCACTCCTAACTGTTCTGAGGAGTAAAAAGGTATAAAATTTTCTTTGTGTCATCACAGCTTTTTCACACTAGCTCTCAGACAAACAGCAGCTTTTTGTCTCCAGCTGTCATTGTTTAGAATATAAAAATTGCCTAAGCATCTATTTAAAACAACAATATAATCCAAAGAAGCCAAAATACCCAACCCCTCCAGTGCCATCAGCTGTACTGTATCAGCATGCCTTTCCTTCAGCTGGGTGGTTTTTCATGGCATGAAGAGACAGCTGCACCATGCTTGGGCTGGCCACCCTCTGCACACCAGGGCTTTTGCTTCCTGGCCTAACTTTGATGTCAACCTAAAGTTCACCTCTGCTGCTTGACAAGAATTCTCTCAAAACTTTCTGCTTGGGCTCTTTGATGTGATGCATAAATGCATCTGCAAGGCAAGGCAGAAAAGGCGCTTGCCAGAAAGAGCTAGCAAGGCCAGAGGGAAATCTTTCAATAAACCATTGGTTAAAAGCAGTAGTTTAGCTGTTTGAATATCAAGTGGTCTTGGAGAGAAGTGAGTAATTTTTCAAAGAGTACACTGAGCCACCGGGAACAGGAGGAAAAAGGAAATATGAATTTTTAAAGCAGATTTTGTATGACTCAAGTCGAACTCATTCATCATTGAAATCAGTACATGAAGGTTGCTGCACTACCGACCCTTCAGACCTGGGACATGTCATGTTCCTCATCTTCTCTCCTCAGGGATAAAGCCCTAGAAGAGTAATGCACAAATGTGTGCCCACAGCTCCTCACTGTCACCAGGTAAAAAGAGAGCTTAAAACCAGGAGATGACATGTCCTATGCTCACCAGAGGCTTGTCTGAACTGTGTTCCATCATTAGTGTCCCAGGAGGTAGAAACACAGTTATGATGGTAAGTTCAACCAACTATTCCAGGAGAAAGGAATAAAAAAGAGAAAACTATGAAGCAGAGGATTGGGCAGTATTTGCTCTCTAGGCCCTAAATGTTGAAATACCCTCTATTTGTTCTAGGTGCTCACTAAAATCATAAGGGCTCACTTCTCAATTCTAGAAACTGGAGCTTTAGGAAAACACCAAATATCCTGAGTCTTAGGATGCAATCTGATGTGACAAGCCTGATCTCCAGCTCACAGGATCAGAACAGTTTTATTTGTTGCTCTCCCCTTTGCAACCTCGTGTTCCCTTCTCAGCCAAGAGAAGAAGAAAAACTTTTGCCATGCACTGCCACTCTATGGAATGCGAGAAACAAAGAAACCTACAGGCATTCTTGCATCCATTTCTTCTTCTCAATGTTTTAATGAGTAATTAAGCAATAATGATAGAAAAGAGACCCCAAGTTCTTACACTGTGTTACCCTAAAACCACCAGGTTCTGCTTCAGGAATTTTCTTCCAAAGTTAATCACTTCATCGGCTCCATTTGTAGATTTCCATGATTTCTAGTAAAACCTTGCACCCTTTAACTGAACTTCTGGAGGTGTTGTTCTCCCATTTTTTATTTTGAGTTCTCCCTTGTCTCAACAGCAGCCTCCCTCGGTTAACACCCCTCATCTTTTCATCTTCATCCACCCAATCACCCTACACAGCCCACCTACACTCACATGAAGTATATTTACCCCCTGCAGCCTTATTAGCTTATACCTTTAGGACCTACTGTCCAATCATTTCATTAGACCTATGTAAAAATTCATATTGGAAGGACTTCAGGAAGGCATTACCTCTCTCAGCTTAGAAGCTGTTGGAGCTCACCTCAAGTACTGTGCCTGGTCTGTTTGTCCCCATCAGTACAAGAGAAATATCAGCTGGAACATGCCCAGTGCAGGGCCATGGTGCCAGCTGTGTGCTGGAGCCCTTACCCTGAGAGGGCAGTCTGAGGGACATGGGCTTGCCCAGCCTTCAGACAGTCCCCACTGCCTAACAAGTCATTTGAAGCACAGAGCCAGGCTCTTCATGGTGTGGCATGACAGAAGGGCAACAAGCATTAGGCATAGGCCAACACCCATTTCATGAACTCCCAGATGAGCCCGTGGCCAGAACAATACTGTTTTGTTCAGATGGCACTCCCTGGCCTGCATTGTTTAGAAAATAAAAAAATCTCTTTTTAAGACCACAGATCTATACATATTAATGTCAAAATATCTAATATGCTAAATCAGTCACCCAAACCCCTTCCTCCAGTCAGTAGGAGCATCAAAGACTTAATTTTCTTGATTATTAGACAGATCATTTACAGCAACACAGAAGATCACAGAGAGAGTTAAAAGGATATTTGCCATCTCTCATTAGCAATGTCAACACTGTCTCTTTGGTAAGAGGCTCTTTGGGTAAAATGCTCCATCTGGAAGGTCTGAAAGTTTTTGGTGTCTGATTCCTATGGGATAGGAGGGGCAGAGGACTGTATCAGTACATCAGTTTCTCTTATTTGGAGGCAGGCTATGTTTTGCAAATCTTGTTTTCCTCTGCTTTGCAAATGGGCAGTTACTAGTCATTCACTCTATGTTGTTTATAATTTTCTGTTCTTTCACAGTAATTTTCAAAACACTTTGATTTTCTTTTCAGCTGTGAAAGAATAATCCAAAACCAAACATGTTATTCTTTGAAATTAACTCACTAAAGCTGGCTTCCCTATAAATTTGACTGAAGTGGATGATTAAGAAGTCTTCTCTACAAATAATGCTTCATGCAATACAGCTGTAATGAGACTAGAGTCTGATTATTTAAATGGATGAACATTTATATTTACTGCAAAATCACTTCTGGCTTGCCCTATATTTAATACTTAATGAGACTTTGAAATCACAGTAGTGGTTTCACACGTTGTTAGGGAGGTCAACTCCAAAAGCTGGTTGCTTCAGTCTTCAGAGTTGACTCTGGCCTTCATGTTCCCCTAGGGCACCAATTAAATTAAAGGATGAGCTTTACCAAAAACCTGAACTTGGGAGTTAGCTTTCATGTACTGCCTATTTTCACACCCTACACAGAGCAGATGTAAGGTTATGTGTCCCTAGTGGATTTCTGATGTCCTTTAAAGAGCTTCTAAATCTCTCTAGCAGAAATTTGAAGACGTGTAATATATGCTGGGTCTTCTTCAACAAACTGATATTGTTTTAAGTTATACTACAACTTTTTTAACTTGTTTCTCAGAGGTCTGGTAAAATAGTTCTTCAATTGTCTGTTATTCTGAATTATTACAAAGGATCTCTAGGATGAGCACCTGTGAAGGCAGATTACTCATCAGAGTACAGCCAGATATCCCTACAGAGGCAGATTATTAGGGGACATTAGTTTGAATCTGCACCATGCCTGAGCTACCCTGTCCTCCTCTCAGCACTGCTGGGCTTGCTGTGGCAATAGACTGTGAAAACAAGGGTAGCCTGAGATCCATGTGCTACAGTACAAGGTGGATATGCCCAGAAGCACTTTCATTGTTTGCCTCCAGACTCAGGTACTTTCAAGGTTGGCAGGCAATTGTGGTTTGAATGCTTTGCATTAGAGAACAAAGAGAAATAAAATTGCCTGGCAGTACAAGAGGATTGAGAATGAGATTTTTGCTGTATTTTCAAGTAATGACAGCAGTGAACCATAATGACACCCATGAGGGAGCTGTGTGATGATCCTTATTGATTCCAATAGGTTGTTCTTACAGTGGTGGTGTCTGCTGGTCTTTTTTAGAGAGGGATGCAACCAAACAAGTGGAGAAGGAAAGCCCCTCCTAGCAGATCATTTTAAGCCTTGCTGATTGATCAGAGGAGGAGTGTGAAGCCTTTAGACAGGCACCTTTTCCTTGACTGCCATGTTACAAAACCAGAAGCCCATCAGAAAAATTCCACTCAGAAAGGAACTTCCTCACATTTCCACAGATTTTTACTTTGTTTTGTTCAGAAGTCTACTTCTCCTGCCAAATTCTCCAGCCTAATGCACGTGAGACAGAAAATGTGATCTGGATCTGAGAGAGCTGCATTTTACAGTACTTAGCTGAAGGGGTAACTGGAATATTTAGAGGCCAAAAAGTCCTACATGACATAGGTCTGTTGTGAAGGAAAATTGAACTTAGATAGACTTCTAAGTGAAATTGATTTTTTACAGTAAGTGGAACAGTGTGTACACTGTAACAGGCTATCTAGAGAGGCTGAGGATGCCCCATCATGAGTGTTCAAGGCCAGGTTGGATTGTGCCCAAAGCAACATGGTCTAGGAAAATATATAATTGCCCACAGCAGGGGATGTTGGACTGGAACAATCTACAAAGGCCCCTTGCAACCCAAACCATTCTTGAGTCTGTGATTTATGAAAAAGTATTTCAACCCTCCAGGTAACATGTCAGAGAGCTCTCAATAAAAATAATACATGTTCATTTCCTGAGTATTAACTGGTCCAGAGTATAAATGTACTCAATGTACCTGTCTGTGTATGGAGGCAAGGGGAGGTGGAAAGGGGAGAAACACTTGGAGCTGAGCTGGGAGGTATCTTGCTTTTTTATTCTGTTGGGAGTCTGATCTGGCTTTCCTGAACACAAACTAGAGAGAGCAACATAAAAGCAAGAGATAACAAATGCTGCCACTGTTTCTGGTGCAACTCTCTGCTGAAGAATGACAGATGCATGCATAGCCTTATCAGACACAGATGTATACAAGCATCAGGTTGTTTAAAGTTCTTCTTTTACTTGCCTTTTTGGCCAAAGAGTTAGAATAACATTGGAAAGGATTCAAGCTTAGTCAGCTGAACCAGACTTCCATTAAAGACATAAACAACAAGATAAGAAAAGAGAAAAAAGAAGACAAGGAAGTTGAAAAAAGGGATATTCAGGAATGACACAGGGATGTGATCTAGCCAGATTCTGGCTGCTTGAGTGGGTGACACCTCTGGGCTTCTGAGGGCTCAGGATTGTCACTGTGGGTTCCACAGTCCTAAAGGTGGGAATGTGGCAATCACCACAGAAAAGCTTGCAGCTTTCAGTCCATCTGCTTTCCTGTCATTGATATTTACAGGCCCACAAATGTGTATAGGGCCAGCCTCCTTTCATTATTAGAACCAGCAAGCAGCCCATAAAATTTTGTTCATTAATTCCCAATTGCTTATTTGTATTATTTATCAAACACAGCCTTTGGGAATAGTAATGAGAACCTTGGGGTTTGCTAATCTCTTTTTTTTTTCTTTAACACTTTCTTTACTTGTATGAACAGTTTTGGATAATGGCTTGGCTCTGATTTTTTTGTACTATTTTGGAGTCTTGAAAGAAAAAACTCTCATCATCGTGCCCTCACCTTCTATAATCTTTCTTTCAGTTAACAAAAAGACCAAATAGAGTTTGCTAAATAAGTATTGCTATATTTCTCTATTCTAAACCATCAGTGCCATTTGCACTCCTTCCTGAGCATTCACTTAACTCCTGTGAACTTCTCTCAATCACCTTCCTTCTGAAATCAGTAAATATCATTTTTCATCATTCAACCTTAAAAAGATTTAAAGGACAGGAATGTAGGAAACTCTTGTCAACATGGTTTTAGGAAAATAGCTCTTGTCAAACACCTGATTTACTTTTCAAATTATGTTACAACTTTGATTAAGTGTGTCATAGCTCCACAAATATCTTTGACTTCTAGAGACCTGTAAAATTAATAAAACATCACACTCATCTAAAAATTGGTGCTATATAACATAAATGCAATAAGGTAGAAAGCAAATTCTGGGAAACATTGTTGCCAATAGAGGAGCATCAGCAAAAAAGTTTCACTACTCAGATTTTGTTTTCAAGACTGATGAAGGAGGAAATTGCAATTCCGGAGACAAAGACTGAAAATGCAGCAAACAGTAATAAAGGACAGAACAGACAAAACCCTCTGACTTCCTGGTAACCTGAGTGACCCATTAAAAAAATTTGTACAGCCAAAAGATATTCTTCCTTTTTAGAAAGATGAAGGGAAGTTTAGACTTACTGAATAAGAGAAAGGGTACAAGAAAAGACTGATGGTACAATAGACCAAAACTGTAACAACAAAACCCAGCTAGAGGAAGTTTGAACAGGATTAATAAACTGATTAAGTGATATAGGTAACTGTGAATGAAGACTGAAATACCCTGTGGGGTTTGGAGCCTATTTTAAAAAAGAATGTTGACAAACAGAAAAAGATAAAGCAACTAAATTATTTGAGAGCTGGAGTGGAAAAGATAAGAAGCCTGGTCTCTTATAGCTGACCAAAATGATGACCAAAGAATGGCATTGCAAAGGAAGAAACTACCGAGTTTTTAATTCTAGCAGTCAAAAACCTATCAAGAATCAATGGTGAAAGACAGAAAATGAAGGAAAGGGAAACAGAAGGGGGAAGAGGAGGAAAAATAGGAGGGATGAAGGGAGGAATAAGGGACAAGAGGCAGTAAGGTAGGCAAAACATAGAATCACATATTAAAGAGCTGATGGTTAAACATTGAAATAAATTGTCCTTCAAGCAACAAACTACCAAATGAAAAGGCTTACTCTTCATCATTTGGGTTTCCAGATTAAGTCTACATGATTTCCCAAACACGGCTTTCAGTGGAAAACAGAATATGTGTTCATAAAGAAAAAATTAACACTGCAATATAGGGTATTCTTAACTATTTGTGACATTTAGGAAACTACCTCAAATGGTCTAAGGTCTCCTGTCCTGTAACATATACTACCAATAAACCACTGTTGGAAGTATTGAGATCAACAGGTTAAACAAAATTTGCTTGCAACCTTGTATGAAGAATTATTTTCTCCTAAATTTTGCCATACATAAGCTGTACAAAAAACCCCCATATGAACTGAATACATGCTTCATGGTTCCTTTTTTTACAGTCGCTTCATGCATGGCAAATATTATCTGGTGTTTTCTTTGAGATGAAACGCTGAGGAAGCTTGATGCCTTTGTGAGCAACAAAGGGCAGAAGTTCGAAATATGGCACGGGAAAACTGTCCTTCTGCTGGCCACAAAACATTTATATTTTATGTTATCTGCAAAAACTAATTTAAGAAAGGGGAGGAAATGCCAGAGAGGCAAAGTACGATTAGGGAACAAAAAGTGTGAAAAATAGCTGAGGTGACACCAAATGTCTTTATCATGACCCATGAGTTTACTCACTCTGTCTGTTATTCCTGTTTTCCCTGACGACTGTCTTGCTGAGGGTGGGGGCCAAGCAGCTGGTTGGGAGTTTTGACCATTATGGTATCAACCATAGGAAGCAAGTCTGAGGACCAGCTCTTTATCACAGCAAGGTCAAGTCACATCCTTTTCCTCCTTGTTCTTTCCTGAGAGGCACAGAAGAACATGCAGTGTATAGTCTCTTCTGCAGCATGCAGATGAGAGGACATGGCTAGGTCAAGACACAAAATAAATAAACTGCTGGCCAGGGCCAAGAAATACTCCTCCACATAATTCTAGGTCATAATTCAGGCATTCGCATACCACTCCCAAGGGGCAAACTGTGTGAGTTGACCCATTTTGGCAGATAAGAGAGTCCAATGGCATGAGCATAGCCTCAGTGTCAGAGGCCAAGCCTGCACACACTGGCTTTGCAATCAGTGATGCACCCACAGCTGTCCTCAGGCTTCAGTCCAGGTGAACAAACCTCTCTTTGCATTTACAGGGTTAATAAAGTTAGCCACATCCTTGCATGGCTGTCAGCAACATCTTTAGTAGCTATTCCTTGGAACTGACACCTGTCTCTTAAATTTTAATGTTCTTGAGCAAAAAGTATTTTCCATTTTTCTAAGCACTGCATATTGTTCTTGTCAATTTCAATGAGTTATTTAATTATCAACTTGAAATCTCTCTATCTTCAGAGTAAACATTTGATTTATTATAATTATGCCAAGTAAAAAATTAAATGCATGTATTTGTGGTATATAATTTTCAAATGTTGCAATGCCTTGAGACCTTGAGAACGACCATATGTGTTTGCTTTAAAAGGCACTTCTGGTGTGGGTAAAATTTAAACAAACAGTGCATGCAAATAAGTAGTTGTAAATAATCAAAAGAGAAGTTCTCTACTCATAAGAGCTAATATTTATTATTGTTGCTATCACCATTCCTGGAGCCAAAAGCTACAAAACTAGGTTTCCTAATTTGACTTATTCATTAATAAATAAAAAGAATCCAAGTTTGTTTTTCTTTTCTCCATATGAATAAAGTCAAGTTTATTCCCATCTTCCATACTTCTCCCAGCTGAGAAGCTTATTGTATTACCAATGGAATGCAACAGATCGTGAAGGAGTCAAGGAGACATTTGAAAGAAGGATTTGTTTGGCCATACACTGCAAAAGCACATCTGTTATTGACAGAGTGAAAATAGGGTCTACAAGGAGTTAGCACTAAATGTAATTCAGACTCAGGAACAGAATTCTTGCCTAGATTTTACTTTCTTATTTCACTTAGGTAAAATTGTGTCCGCTCCAATACAATTGCCATAAGTACACACAGAGGGCCTGTTTTAAAGGTTCACAAGCAATGAAAGACACCATTCAAAATCATATATTACAGTTCATTCCACATCAAGCTTGTGACACCTTCACAAATGTGAAAAATCTTGTTAAGTGAACAGAGATTGCAGTAAGAAGAGCTCAAACTGTCAGGCAATTAAGGTTGGGCAATTAAGTCTCAGTGGACATGCCTTATTTTTTTCACAAGAAACTGAGCTTTTTAGCTCTTCTCTGATTACTAGAGTTCAGCATTCTGTGCAGCCAATGTGTCAATAATTTTGGTGCAATGTGGGTATATAAAGACCCTTTCTGTATGCATCCAAGAAATTTCTTGAAAGTGCATTTGTGGGAAATATCAGGATCCAAGCTATTTGAAACAGCAGTAATTTGACTCCTGGAATGTAGTCCTAATTCATATCACCTACCTTCAGCTCTCTAAAAGTTTCTCTGCAGCATTTACTTTCCTATGTCCCTCTACATCTGGGAGGGAGGACAGGGCATGTCCAGATGGGTGACAGAGGTTCACAGTGGTATGATAAGGTATTAGGTTAGACTTGACATTAGTTTCTGCACAGCTCAGTTTAGGTAAAAAGATTTGCAGCTTTTGCATATGACCATTTTCCATTCTGGACATTAATATTCCACTGTATTTTACATTTGCATTTTTTGCACAGACCCTTCTGCTTCCAGAATGCAGTCTTCTCTGAACATCCACCCAGGCACTCAATACATTTTCCTATTCATTGCTGAAAGCACATTTCTTGCTGAAGTCTTCTTGGTTGCACACCATCCAAAACCACACTGTGTTGGATTGTTCATATCCTCATTACTGAAGCTGTAGGCATTTTTGAGAGGAGAAGCCCATAAGTTATGTTTAGGTGTTCAGCAACCTGCTAATGGAAGGCACAGCTTTTGTCTCCAAGCTAGGCAGCCATCACAGTTTATTACCAGCTGATGGCAGAATGCTGTTACTCACCACCATTTTCCAAGTGTTCAGTCAAACACAGAACCACAACAGACATCCTGTGAAAGAAAGCTGGATACAGGCAGTTTGGGATGTTCTGTCCTCCCACAAAAATATATCTGACTGTGAGAATCTGCACAGCTGCCTGCAGAAGGTTGCTCTGCTTCTGTGGAGATCAGACAAGGAACTTAAATAACTTGTTTGGCTCTTTTCAGGAGAATCAGATTTGTCCACAATTCCCAGACCAGTAGTGGCCTAGAAGAGATCAGCTAAAATGACGTGTTAAGACCTGGAGAAGGCTCGTTTTATTATTTAAAAAAAAAAAAAAAATAGATTTCTTTAGAATGGAAATGAATTGAAACCACAGCCAGCCTTCAAAGAGAAAGCAGGGTAATTACATTGCTACAAGGCAGTAGTTGAATTACTGGTGTAAAGGAATACTCATACGTGTAACTATCCCAAAGGTAATGTTATTATCAGGCTATATGTGATACAGATGCTATTGCTTCCCAGGCTGACTCCATTCTCCTTTCATATAAATAATCTTCTTATATTCCCATTTTTACTGACTTATTTACATCAGGATTTTTAGTTGCTTCAGAAATTAATCACCTGCAAGTCTTAATACAAGTCCCACAGTGAGCGGATGGAGAAAGAGACTTCCTAGAGCACAACTGCCCCGACCTTGTGATCAAGAATATTCTTCCTTCCCCACAGCTAAATTTTATTTAAAGCTGGTAGTTAAACTGATATTGTGAGGTCTTTCCTAACCTTAAGTATCATTTGCTCCCAGTGCACAAAATGAAAGTTTCATGGTAACAATGTTCCTGCCTTGTCTCTGGTGTGGCATTTCCAGTCTTGGATGCACTACTGTCAGGTGAACAACTACCACCTGCTCTCTTCTGTGTTCACAGAAACTTACAAACTTTACTACTTACACACATACACACACACACACACACACATATAGGGATTACAGCTATGGGAAAATACCCTTGGTAAAACAAAATAATATAGACCAAGAAATACTAGGGACAAAAAGGGTTAGAATATCACCTTTTTACCATCTGGAAAGCTGTTGTCTATACATTGCAACATCCTGATTTTCTCCAAAGTGCTGCATTTTATTTTCCGAATGACAAAATTCAAAACAAAATAGAGGAAAAGAGTTAATATGTCTGCCCAGGAAAAAAAACAAACCAAAAACAACAACAACAACAACAAAATACAGAATAAGATACTCTCAGTGTAGATCTTAAGCTTCTTCTACAAAGTTTTTTAATGTTGTCTGTAGTTCAACTTTCTAGACCAATAAAAACCATTCTGTCATTCTGTTCTTTATTCTGTTTTCTTGGGGTGGAGAGTGAATCTCATGTAAATGTTTATCATGAGCTCAGACAGAAAGTAAAGATATCTCAGGCACAATCCTTGTGGGGATGGTTTTATCATATGAAAAACCTAAATCAAAGTTTCAACACTGTTGAAAGATGAAAAGCATTTTTGTCTCCACTTGCCATGTTATTTCCTTTCTGCTTTGCTTCTTCCTCCTCTTCTCAATCTCTCTCCATTCCCTTGCTCTAGCTCTGGGGTTCATTTGAGTGTCAGGTTTACATGGCTAGTTTTCATGTCACTGTATCAACTGTAAGATAAGCTGTTATCTATCACAAGAATAATTTTAATTCCACTTGGGCAGTACTGTATAACTTATTTTATCAGTTACAAAGCAGTCAATGCTGGCCTGTTAGGTACGCAAATCAGTCTGTCATCTTAGAATGGTTACTGCTTTATTTCCTTTTCTTTCTGTTTAAATGTAACACTGGTATGAGTGCTTTCAGTGCATACTTCAGTGCTTGCTTCAGCACAGAGATCACTGCACCAGCAGGACAGTGATAACTTCACCAGGGCAACTAAATCAGAAACATGGCTTCCTTTGCTAAAAATACAATCAAGAGGGAGAAAAGCAGGCATATTCAAAGAGAGATTCAACTATCTGACCTGTCCTGCAAATCCTTCCTCTTTTGTCACAGCAGGAACCCACACCAGCTCTACTCCTATGGGACATTCACATCAAGCTCCAAAGGTCACTAAGACCAATCTTATCATGTGCCTGTACTAAGAGCAAACACTTTTGGAGGCTGAAAACAAGCTCATAGTACCTGGCAAACAGATTCAGTGGGAAGGAACGCATTTTCAATGTCCAGATCAGCAGAGCCTGGACCTTCTTTAATAATGGAAGAGGATATAAGAAACAACTATCATAAATTAATCTCCTGGCTTTCAGGTGTCTCTACAGAGCACTGCTGTCAGACCAGCTCATGCTGCTGACCTATACATCATCTAGAACCTTGTGTTTTGCCAAGGATTTTCTTAGGAGAGGAAAAGAGTAACATGCATGTTGCAACATTGCATAGATTCATCTGCCAAGTTAGGGATGATAGAGCAGATGCAGAGATACAAATCACTATGTCCAGAGGGTATGTGTCAGGGTGATGTGCAAACCTCAGCTAGTTCCTCTTGCATTGCAGATGAACCCTGAGTCATGTGCAACCCTGAGCACAGGGCAAGTGCTGTGTCCCCAAACAACCTGTGATAATGCACTGGTGGTTGGGCTTGCAGACAGGGTTGTATTTTTAGACACAAACAAAAACCTTTTCCTGAAGCAGAAAGAAAACTGCAAACAAGTGGGTTTATGTCTCCTGTTTTTCAGGCTGCAAACAATGATTTGTGTTTGTTGTTAGTAAAGACTGCTGTGAGGACACATAAAACTGGAACTGAAAGATCTAACACCTTCCTTTCTGGCTAGAGTGACCAGAGATCATCCAGTCATGCCAGTACAGAAACAGCTCATTAATAAGGTGAGCTGCAATCAAACACTTTCATTTCATTGAAACCTCCAGGCCTAAAAAAGGCTAAAAAGCAGCCCTGAGTTGCTACTGAATACTTTTATAGCAGGAAGAGCTATAGGGAAGAGGCACTGACCAGAGTGAGAGCTGGCTACCAATCCACATCTAATTTAGATTAATGAAGGCAAACAATGCTATCTCTAACTACCTAAAAGGCTTGTACAGTCAAAATAGGCCACATGCCTTTTTTCTTTCTTTTGCCTTAGCAATAGGTTAAAAGGTGTTTATTCTTCTTTGCTGCAAGGGACCTCTCTGGCTGTGTTTCCAAAATCCTAGATCAGGGAGATCAGGAAATAGGATGAGTAGGGCTTTGCGCTGAGGTCAGACATATCACAGAAGCTGTGTGTTGCTTGGACCAGGAGCCCTGGACTCCATCCCCAGAATAAATTGCATCTTTAGTTTTAAAGATGAAGTTCTAAGCTGACAGGCCCACTTCTGCCTAAGTATTGTCTAAAAAATATCTATCCTTTCTCTGATCATTGGAAGCCCCTCTGCTGTAGGAGTGAGTGGGCAGATGAGCTGAGCTCCAGCCATGCCACCTCAACTTGTAAATAAATTTGTCTGAATAGTTAAAGTGAGGCGAAGGCCATGAGTGTTTCATCATTAAGATATGCTGTTCCTGAGTAGCCACTTCTTGCACTGCTTAGGTAGGTGTAATACCAGCTCAGTAATTAGCAACTGCACCCTCAGCAACTGCAGTGGTTTGTTTGATAAAACAGCCCTGAGTCATCAGGATTCTGAACTCTTGTGTCCTGGAGGACATCAGTTCAAACTTATTCAAGGAAATAAACTGGTGGCTATAAAGGGTGTTCATAGCAAAGGCATGCAGAGAAGAGCACGTGCAAGGAACTATTTCCCTAAACAAGTGATAAAGACACACACGTGGGAAGAAAAGTGGTTGGGGTTCAGTCCCTACTCCAGTGGCTTTGAAAGAACTGAGCAAAACCAGTGCATCAAAACAAAGAGACTGTTCTGATCAGCCTGTAGCTCAGGCACTAGTGCAGTTTCCTTCTCAGAGGTAGGCAGATAGGATCTGAACTCAGATTTCATTACTTTAGTGACAACTGATGTATACATAAAGGGCATCACTACCATTCATCCCATTCTATGACTTGATTTGTTCAGAAACAAATCAAAACAAGGTTATAATCTAGACTTATGGTTTATTTTGACAAAAACCTGTCCATGCTGGGTAAGTCTCTGTATGCAATCTGGTCCTTTCACCTCAGGGAGGGTAGAAGTTGGAAAGCAGAGATTATAACAGTGAAGATGATCCAAGACAGCTAACAGTTTCTGCATAAGAGAAAACCAAATGGTGAGGAGTCTCCAGGTAGGAAAAAGACAAATGAGTAAGGCTACAAACAATGAGTGGTGCTGAAGAGGTGATGAGGTAATGACTATTCACTGTATTACACCACACAAAACCTACAGGGCACCCACTGAAATTATTAGGTGTCAAATTAGGAGAGAACAGGCATTTCTTCACACAGTGCATAATTAAATTGTCACAGGCTTCTGTGCAGGCCAAAAAGTGTTGATAAAGTCAAAAAGTCAGAGAAATTCAGTGAAGGCTTGTCCACTGGTAAAAATTAATAATTTTTTTAACAAAAGAGTAGCTTTAATTCAATCTCTGACTCAGAAAGTAAGACAAGAGAGATCACTCTTCACATTCTTTGTACACTGTTCTTGTGCTTTCTATGAACATTACTGATGCAGCGCCATAGTGGCATGCAGGCTACTGGGCTAAGTTTTCTGAACACTGATGTGAAGATTCTTAGTCAGATGTTAATTTTGTTTTATTTTTTGGCTGAGAAAATCAGGTACTCACACAGCTCGCAGCACAGACATAGGTTAGACAGAGACAGCGAGGACACAGGCACCATCCTAACTCTCTGTCACTGTCAGGAAAACTAATTCCAATGTTTTGAATACCCATGCCCTTAAACTCTATCTATAGATGCAAAAACATTACAGAAGAGCATTAATTGAGTTAATATCTCTAAAGTTACCACGATAAAAGTATTTATAATGGGAAAATGAATATAAGACAAGAACCAGATCTCACACAGAATAATATTTCACACTTTCTCCTGCTAGGAGATATTTAACTTTCTACAAGTGTGCCACTGTTTCTATAATATTTCCTATGTTGTCCCTTTCTGAAACATGAAGGAGCAAAATAAGAAGCTTGTTTATTCAAGGATAAACACTGCCATTCCTTTGCATAACATCCTTGTCTATCTTGGGATGGAATTTGGACCATCACCTAGCACTGTACGATACCTTACAACCTAGTCTGGGCTGCTGCCAAAAAACTAATGTTTAAAACCACCTAAGGGAACATCTCAAACTTGTTTAACATTTCTACCAAGATTTCTACTAAGATAAATCATAAGCTGGGGTAGGTAAAATGGGGACTAGTTCTTAGAAGAACTATTTTTCTTCTCCATGAAGGACCATTAGCTAGTTAGTGTTCATTCAAAATGGATAGTTTGACTCTCATGGACACTATTCCCCTCTCAGGCTCTCTACTATGGCACCCACTAGTGAAGGTGCATGCCCAAACACAGCAATCCCTGCTCCTCCGTGCCCTCGGTGATGCTCAGGAAGCACTGAAAATTTTTACTGAATTGAGACGGAGTACAGTGACCTATGTCATAGTCATAGTACAGACATTATGGCCAAAAGAAATTGTTTCCTGTTATAATAAGTTTGACAAATTAAGAGGAACCAAATATATTTCTTTTTAACTTTGGAGCTCCTTGTACAGTTTTCCCTAACCTAATGAACTGTATGAAGTTTTGCACAACATAAGCCTAGGCTGCCTCCTACGGAAAGCTGAATTTTGCTTCCAAAATAAAAGCTTCTCAGAGGAACCTGTCTTTTTCCGTAGGAAAGAGACAGTTGCTCCTCTAAAAATCTGTCCTATTCAGCATATCTCAATCAAACACCTAAAAGAGATGTAAAAAGCCACTCCAGAAAAATTAAGCAAGATGGAGTTTTAAAGAAAAGCATTTCTGACAGGAAAAATATCACAGTAGACCACAGATGTACATCACATGCTTGTGATATGTCTGCCCAGCTATACTAAGGAAAGAGTAACAAAGGAATGAAAAAAATGGCATGTATCAGTTTAATTACACCGAATAATCTGCTCACTTTGAAATAAGCATTAAGCATGGAACAGCATACCCTTCAAAAGTTACTGTGAAAACAGATACTTGTCATCATAGTATGCTGGAAAAGAAGCTGCAAGAGTAAAGGGAAATCTTGTTCCATGCACTTGTAAACACTGCAACACATTGGCTGCCTGTTGAAAGTGGCAAAGCTCAGCTTTTCCACAGGTTCTTTTGCTTGATCATTTTTTTGTTTTCAGTAAGCTGTTCACACAGACTCTGATGTTGCTCAGTGGCCTAATACAAAAATGGTCTGAACTTCGGAAGAACAAAAAGAGAGAGGACAAGCAGGAAACACACAGTCTGTGCCAGGAAAGTGCAGCAGGACACAGTGCACACCTGGCTGCTTTCCCCAGGAGCAGGGGGGTCACCCTGGTGACCTCCCTCATCTGAAGATCACAGCATGATCCATGTGAGGAGTGTGATGGTAACTTCTTTCTGATTTGAGCTTCAAACTGCAATGCAAATTAAAATCTAGTGAATATGCATGTCCCAGGAGGTAGAAGTTTCCTACCTCCCAGACCCAAGTGAATGATCTTTCTCAGGATGACCTTTCATCTGGCAGGAAGCTAAATCCCTGCCTATTCCCAAAACACATGTGATCATCTGAGGAAATGTGACAGCACCTCTGCACTGGATTAATTCATAGGACAATAGTAACTTATTCACTTACTAATTCTGACCAATTCTCTGTCAGAATGGTCAAAATGAAGTCAGCCACAACACATCTGGAATGTGTAGTTGCAGCTGCACTTCAGTCTCAAGGCAATTATTTCGATCCTGGTTGTTGTAAATAAGTCTAATTAATTAGAATGTCTTTCCTGTGCCTTTACAGAAAAAAACTCACTATTTCAGCAGAACCATAACCACCAGAAGTAGATTCTTGCTGCTGTTCTGCTCAGTTGTCCTAATTTATAAGAAACGCTCTCCAGTTAAACCTCCATCTATTTCCCACCCACACAAACTCAGTTTTATCTCAGACACTAAATCACTTCTGTCAGAAAGCCTGCATCACTTCCCTGAAGCCTTAGTTTAATGCTAAAAAAATTAAAACTACTGCATTCTGGAACATTTCTGCACTGTTATTTTAGGTCCATTGCTCATTATTTCTTCTTTAATGAGCAGCACACAGCTTGCAAAAGTATTACAAACATTAAAATAAATTGTGCACACTTTCCAAATTCCCTGGCTAGAATTCCCCTCCAGATGAGACAGCAAAAATGCTGCAGTAGTTGATAGCTGATAATCATTACCAGTGGACATTCTCATAAACCAGACTAAACAGCTTCTTGCATTCTTAGGAAACTCTTCTATCTCTCTGGCAAACTGAAAAATAGTCATTGTTAAAATTATACTAAAATATACTGCTCAAGTACAGTGATTTCCAGTTAATAAAACAAAATTTCCAAATTATTTCAAAATTTCTGAATGATGTCACACTCAACTAAAATTTTGTTTAGAGTAGGTTAAAAATGTTTTTATTATTGCGATTTAGTGCCTTTTGTAATTGAACTTCAACACAAAACACCCTGTTCTGGTGTCTCTGTATTAAAAAGAAACAAACAAAACAAACAAAAAACCTAAATAAACAAACAAAAAAAATAAAATCCCCCACAACAGTTTGATGGCCGAGACACGAAGTCAATGG
Organism: Oenanthe melanoleuca; assembly: GCF_029582105.1. NCBI lineage: Eukaryota > Metazoa > Chordata > Aves > Passeriformes > Muscicapidae > Oenanthe > Oenanthe melanoleuca. Next base: position 51,020,259 of record NC_079334.1, read on the forward strand.
CAGGGAGCGAGTTTCCTTTAGCCGCGGTAGTTCCATGCCCGTGCCCTGCCAGCCGGTTCCCCACACGCTACGAGGCCGCGGGGTTTGACCCAAGGGCGCCGGGGCAGGGGGAACGCTGTCCCAGAGAGAAAGCTCCTGCCTGGAAACCTCCGAGCGCTCGCCTTTATTTGTGAAAATCCGAACCACTTGTGTAAAAACAAACAGGGGCACTGGCCGAGTTTAAAGGGCCCGGCCCGCCCGGGCCGCGCTCTCCGCCGGCGCCATGGCGGCAGCGGGGCTCCTCAGGCTGGCGGCGAGCGCCATCTGGCGGCCAGCGCGGCGGCCCGGCCTCAGGCTGGCGCGGCCTGGCCCGAACCGCGCGTTGGGCAGCAGCAATAAATACGTATTCTTGGAGCGCCAGGAGTCCCACAGCGCCTGCAGTCACTCGGAGAAGGCTTTCCTTTCGCGTTCCCCATTTCTGCGCTGCTTCCAGAGGGAGCGCCTAAAGTACACCTGCACGCCCTCAGGCTCCGGGGCATCGGTGACATTCCCCTGGATACTTCCCCAGGCCCTCTCTTCAGGAATGGCCGCCCAGCCTCCCCACACGGCTCTGTGACCTCCGGCGCCTGAGCAACGCTCACGGAGTAGTGCCAGCCCCGGTGTAATAAAAGACATCTTGAAGACATTAACTCATGCTTATTTGCACTGTTAAAATAAAAAAAATTAACTGGCAGATTTCTGCTGCAGTTATTTCATGAAACTGCACACACCTCAGCATCACCTGTGCTGACAGTAACCGCCAGTCTGGCCACGGGCATTGAGCAGCAAGAGCAAGGCCACGTTATCTGTTTCTTTGTGTGTCAGGTTAATTCTACAATCCATTATTTTCATGGGCAATAAATTTCACAAGGAAGCTCGTCTCTTGGTAACATTATGAAATATTTCTCCTCTCTTTTGCCTTCACCTAAATGATATGGCTGTTGTGAGTCAAGTGCTGATAACATCCCCCTGTCCTGACCCAGGGCAGTACCAGGGCTAATAAACATTTCTGACAAAATTTTTCAAACACAATTGCAACCTTCCTTGTCACAGCCTATTTTCAAAAGACAAGGCTTCCCTACAAGCTATTTTACAATTCTTCTAAGAGCTGTACTCTGAATAACAGACCTGAGTACTTGTGAACATTCTGCAGAGATGTCACATGGCTGAGGATCAATTAGGATGTATAAGCTCAGCACAGCAAAAGGGTGACAAAATTATGACAGCGTCAAAACACCTTGGCAGTCCCATTTTATACAGCAATCTACACACTAAGAGTATTTTGTCCATATAATTTTTAAGGATATCTGGCAAAACCATTTTTCTTCATCTTACTTGGTAGAATATTCATTGTCCAGATGTTGATTATGATCTGAAAGAGACAGGCATTTAATTCACAAATTTAAATTTCAATAGACTTATCGGACATTTATTTAAATATTGTGAGAAAAATAATTTTCTGAGGTCAAAAGCCAGCTTCATGTGTTAAAGACATGAGCTATCAAGACCTTACTTCAGAAGTCCTATATCTTTGCATTAATTATTAACCTATTGCTCCCCTGTCATTAATTAAAAGGGAATGACTTGGATACTTTGTTGCTGGGCAACTATAAGAAAGGTCAGCAAACTTTGTGTGAATGATGAGGTATTGAATATCCCCAGCCAGGTCTCATTCAAGTTCTTGAATGCAATCCAATGTGGTCAAGTACAGCCTGATGTCTTTTCTTGGACACTTTTTAACTAAAGCAAATACCTATTGCAATCAGATAAATCTTTAGTTCAAACGAGGGAAAAAAAAAAAAAAAAGAGAAAAAAAGGAAAACAACCAAGCAAGGTTCACATAGGGTGATTCAAAGGGATCATTAGGTAACAGAAATACTAGTGTTGACATAATAACATTATTTCTAAAACAAATAAAATTACTCTCTCTCTTTTAGTATTAACTGAAAATCACAAAGAGCCATGAGAATAACAGAAGGAAAGAGCATTTCTTTCAGAAAGGTGCAAGCTGGAGTATTTTTCTACTTATTTTGTCCACCTAACTGGTAGTACAGACTGATCCTTTTGCATTCTATACCATGCACAGTGCTATTCTACTTCAAAACTGAGCACTTAAAGGGATTAGTGTTTGTTGATTGCTTTCATGACATAATATAGTCTTGTTCTACTCTATGCTTTTTACCCATAATCTTTTATTTCCAAGGAGAAAATTCTGATTAGCCCTATGCTTTGAATAGCAGAATTATTTCCTAGAGTGTGACAATTGTGTAATAATTCAAAGAAGCCAGTGAACAAGCCAGTACAAATTTATTCCCAGCATAGCAATTCTGATTCAATTGAAATTAAAACAGCCAAAAATCCACAGTACAGAGTTAAGTTCCCTTGGGGGTTCAACAAGTGAAACCTCTCAGGCTGGAAATACCTGTTTTGATTTCTTAACCAGATTAGTGCATCACCCTTGCAGAATATGCTGTGTGTTAGAATACAGCAACATAAACAGAGACCAATGAAAGCAGTTCACAAACAAGCTGAAATTGCTTTAGTGAATATAAAACAGAATTAACATTGTAGCTCATATAGGCATCTGGGTTTGGAAATAAATTATGAAAATCAGATTTCTAATAACTATATTTTCAGAGATGAACTGAACTTTTAATGGTTTAAATTATAAAAGAATGCATGCGACTTTTCAGAGAGACATGGGGGGCTTGTGGAGCACTGAAATCAGAAAAAAGCAGTGATAATACAATTTCTGTTACCTGGTGATTTATGCAATGACAAAGTCATGGCCAGAATGGCTTTAATTCAATGAATGGTTAGAAGTTAAAGAATACACCCTAGAGCACTCCTGCACCACAGCTGAAATGAAGACTCTATGGCTGTACCTGGAATACTGCCCAACATTAACTTCTGCTTTCTTTGAAGAACTCTGAAAAATGTGAAAGGACTTTCAGAATGACTTTAGAGAATTATATAAAGCCCAGGGAACCTAATAACAGAACATCAAACTGCCTAATTTGTTGAGGAGGAAGCTCAGAGTTGATTCAATTGAAAATCTGTGTAGAAGATTCTTTAGCTGGAAACTAAGCCAAATAAAATGAGAACAGAAATAGGACCACATTATTCACAGTGAGCATAATTAACTCCTGGAATTATCTACTCAGGAAGCAGGTGTTTTCTCCATCATTCTTAGTCTATCTGGGGTAGGCATGAGCTTTGCACAACAGTGTTTGGAAAGAGACATACTGAAACCTGCTGAAAAACACTGCTGCAACCTGTCCAAACATTGAAACTGCCAGCTTGCCCAGTTGCAGCGAGAAAAGCTTGTGATTCAGCATGAAGTGCCTGCTGCTGCCTAGCATTACTGACACCAGTAGGCTGTGTAGAAGCTATTTCAGATCTTCCTGTGGTTGACACAGCAGCTGAGAGGAGTAAGAATATGTTACTTAGATCTAAAGGTTCCAGTGCTCAGCCATAGGACCAAGCAGGATCACAGCCCCTTTGGACCTCCTTTTTCCCATCACAGATGGGTTTCAGCCTCTCAACCAGCATGACCCTGATGCCAGCCACATGACATGACTCTATGTCAGGAACAATACTTGAGTTGCCTGCATGCCTTACCAGGCCCAGGAGTCAACCTCTGACCAGTCCTCTCAATGTAAACCTAAAGTTAAACCCTCTTCATGTTACTCAGATAAGGAGAGGACATCTGTGAACATCTGGTTGGACAAAGAGGCAGTGTGTGGAAAGGGGACATGGGGAGGAGTATTTGAATGCTTTGAATATGTGGTGTTGTCATGTTTGAGAGGTATTGCTGTCAGGAGTTCTGTAATGAGATAGGAAACATCTGTGACTGCAAGTAGTGGGCAGATGTGTTAACACTCTGTGCCTGTATGTGAGTGACCAATATGTGAATCATCATCACCAGGGTGCAAAGGCAGGAACCTGGAGAGAAAACACCAGGAGAGCCAAAAACATTCTGAAGGAACCACCTGCCAGGCATAAAGGAAGTAAAAGGCTGTTTAAATACCTGTCCTGAGCTCAGAAGGCAAAGAGGGTGCTTAAAACGTGCAGGTGAGGTTGTGAATAATTAATATAATTGGAATTACACAGATTCACTCATAACTGAACAATAGTGTCAGCAAAGCTGTGACTCAGCAGGACCAGCTCATAACCCCAGAACCGTACCTACCTGGGAAACCAGCACAGCTTCCATGGCACAGCAAGGTGTGATTGTAGAATATGAGTCGGTTGCATTTTACAAACATTTTTAATTGAAATTTCAGTGCAAATGAGATATTCAACAAAGAAAAGTCAACAAAACTATTAACGTTTGGTGAGACTACAAATATGATAAAGTGTATGAGAATATATTAATTAAATATTAATTGAATCATACAAGGCTGTACTGCTTATATATTCTGCACAAAATAGTCTCCTTCGCAGAGGGGGTAAGCTTAAGTTCTTGTTAACAAGAGGTTACAGTGGAATAAATTATTAAAAGCTTCTAAAAAGGAGCACTACATTTACAATTCTCCTGTGTAAATTCAATGACAGATAATCTCTCTTGATCTGTAGTTTTGATTTGTAATAGATGTAGTCTTTTACATCACTTATTTCTGAAATTTTAACTTTTAAAATCTTCTCTTTTGCATATTTGTCTTGGTTTGAAAGACAGATGTCTGCCAAGGAAGGTGGTAACCTCCCTTGGAATGGAAAATATAACCCCCTGCCCTCCAAATTATTATAACTTTGAAATAAAGGGGCCTTCAGGCAAAGATATGGGAAAAGGAGTAACAGTTCTTTACTAGTTTGTATGTATAACAAGGCAAATAAACAACAAAAATGGCAGCAACAACAAACAAAACCAGAAATCCAGTAACAGCCTTCTCTTGGCTGTCAGGCACCTTCCCCTCAGAAAGCATTAAAAATTTCCTCAGAACTGGAGATGCTCACCTCAAGATACTTCTCTGGGATTGGAGAAATCAGGAGATCCTCTGCATACCACCATCATTCATTGGTAAGTGACATAGACTCTTAATCTATACTATTTCTTCACTAGCTGTAACATAGGGTACCTTTATTATTGTGCACTGCATTTTTATCTACCAGTAGTTCTTTTTGTGTTATCTTGTGTTAGTAAGAAGTCTGTTTCAAGTCTTATGTCTGCTTTCTCTGGTCTTCCTCAAAAAATGATTCAATGTTGCTGTAGGCCTGATCTGTCATTCTTAAGAACCTGTGAGTAAGAGGGGATTTTGGGGTGCTGGCTGCCTCAATAAAGCTGCTGTCTACTGCCAGAAACCAGGAAGGCAGGAACTTGTCTAAACTCTCTCATCTCACTTAGTAACATACATGCACACAACATGATTTTACCTCTTTGTGAAGATTCTCACTGTGATTTCAACTTTTCCTTGGTATAAGTCTCCAACTTGACTCAGCAAAATAAGTTTAAATATTTATTTATTTTGTATTTAATCTATTAAATTTAAAGGCCTAAATATTGTCATCAGAAGCAGCTAGAGATGCTGGAAAGAGTTCTGCAAATTTAGTCTGACGGAGGTCAGTGGCAATGGCCTTGATCTGTGCCTGAATTAGTCCAGCTGCTGACTGTGTGCTTTGAGCTCTGCCTCAGGCATTCCCTGCTCTGGACAAGCTGCTTCTCCCTGCCTGTGTCCTCCACAGCCTCCCTGCCTGTGGGAGTCTCTGTCATTAGACATCTGTGGGTGGTCACCTGGAGTCACCAGGAGGGCTATCAGAAGAGAATTCCAGACCTCTGGAGGGGTCTTCTGTACTTGAGAGGCAGGCTGGAGGCTCACTGCTGTCATGTAATCCAGATGTGCATTTCCCTGAGTGCACCAGATGTGTGCCTGCTGATGTGAAGAAGCAGGGTTACACACCTCAGTACAGAGGGAAGTTCTATTAAGCTACTGTTTTCATGTCTTACAAGATGGCTAATAAGCTTACTTGAACAATTTAACAAAATGGGTTTCCAAATTCACAGCTAATATGTCTCAAACATTGAACAATAGCTAAAATGGTGAGGCCTGCATAAATCATTTTACACAAATATCTGATACATTGTCAATTTAAGCCTTGGAATTTACAAGCTATTTCAGCCAGGTCATTGTGGAAATAATTACAAGGCAATTTCTTTGGAGGGCAGCTAGTTTTTATAATAAGGGAACTTTTTTTTTTTTTTTCCTGAATTTATTTATTTTTCTGAATGTATAAAATTTCCCAGGTGGGGCAAATTGAGCCAAGAACAAGACAATCCAAAGATGTGCTAAGTCCCATTGGAATACCAGCATAAAAACATGCTGCTGAAATTAACTGAGAGATATATCTTCTTAGGGGATTATATCAGTATTTCATAAAGTACTCTTAAATCAAATATGTTTTCAGGACAACTTCTTAATTTCTTGCAAAAAGAAACACATTGCATTCTGTTGTAAACCACATTAGTAAATACATAATTTTTTCCAATAATGTAATCATCTATCTTTGCAGTGATACATTATCCTGTTGTTATCAGATTAAGACTGTTTTTTTCTCCTAACTAATTGGATGGAGGGATTAAAACCTGCATACACAAGTGAAACACAAAACAGCCAGAAGGAGAGAAGACAATTTGATAGGACAGATGGGCTGGGAAACAGTGACATGCAGTGTCTTACCACGGCTAGAAAGAAGAGTCTGTCATGAAAGTGGGATTTGCAAAAATATATCAACGATGGCACTTTGGCAGCCTGGAGGATCTGCTCTTCTTGCCTCTAGCCTTCCAGGATTTTCAGGAGATTTTGTGTGAGAGCACACACAGATGATACAGATGATGAACTTCACAATGAACTATCACAACTTGGAGTAGTTATGATATATCCCATCTACAAAAGTGTTCCAAACATGGATTTATATGTAAGCAACTGCTGCATCAAATTAATGACTGTCTTTCCCCAACATCTAACCATTTAAAGCTGTGATAGGCACCTATTTAAATGCACTTGCTAAAATCATTGCCTCTACTTAGCTCCCCCATCAGAGTAATGTCCAATGGTACCTTTGCTCTTCTATATGGTTTGTGGTGCTCAGTGCAGCTCTGTGCCCCTGGAAAACCAACAGCAGCTGTGCAAGTGGCTTGTAGACTCAAAGATACTGCAAGCAGTTTCTGAATCAGAGAGGATCAATATTAATTACATTTCATCACTTTGACACTGTACTGGAGGAAAAGAAAAGCTAAAAATAACTTTATTTTCGCTGTTAATCCTCTTTCTCCTTTTCAGTCCTGTCATTCCATTTCTCTTCCTTAAATTCCAGTTGCATACACAGGACTGTTTCAGAGGCATCTCAAACCATGTTAGAAAGAAAAATTTGCTTTTTGTGGCCTTCAAGTCTTTGATCCTTGACTGAACTGAGTGGGAGTTGACCTCCCCACTGGAGCAGCGAAAAGACACCCAGGAACCGCCTAATTACCAGCTGTATATCTGAACTGTCACGTTTTTCCATCATGCTCTTCTGTCTCTTTCCCCTCTGACAAGCTTCTTTTTCATGCATCCTTTCTTACATTAATTTGAAGAGATGTTTTTTCCTTTCGTCCTTTCAAATTTTTTTCTTTATTTATTTCTTCAGCTTGACCTTCTTTCTCTCATTCAAGATGATTTTTATTAAACACATGATCATTCACTGCAAGTTGCAGAAATCTGATATATAGCACCAGAAGCCTTTCACAATTTTTCTGAGGTTTCGTATGCTTTCAGTCTGAAGAACTGCTTCCAAAGCCATAAAGATATGCTTTGGATGTTAACTTTTGATTATTTTCATTTCTTCTGAGCTCTTCTTCATACACAGTTGTGTCATCCCATGCATCTCCAATTTAATCTTTAAAAATAGCTTCTTTTTGAGCTCTCAGACCTTTTAAGGATGTGGGCTGTATTTTGAGTTAGCACTTTTCACCTTCCAGTTTCTAAATTGTGATTTCCCACGATGATCACTACTTCTTTACACAGTAAAGTATTTTCAGAGACCTAGTCTAGCATTTTCATTACTCTTGCACAAGAAGTCATTTTCTTTAACATTATTACTCAATACTCTGTTTTCTAGGTCTTCATCTCCCTTTTCACTGCTCTGTTCCTTATTCTTCCTTTGCGGTTCCATTTAATCATCATTTGCACTGTGTACAGCTGCTGACTTCTTTTCCCCCAGCTACTTCATTTCTGCTGGAGGCAGCTATTTCTGCTGCATCTTTCCCTGAAAGCACCCCTTCTTCTACATTAAAAGTGGCAGTCTCTTTTAGCAACTTAATTAAACTGGAATGTTTCTGCCAACAGCACTTACAGTTTCTGCAAGGGGACATCTTGCATTGCATACAAGTGATAGCTTGCTAGAAGATCTTTATTAAAAATAAAAGAAAGCTAAACTTCTGGTCTGACTCTTTGCCCTGTTTCAGCAACATGAATTGCAGTTGAGTTATTCCCAGTTTGTGTGAGGAAAAGAGAGGAGGATACAGCCCTCAATGTGCCAGGAGAGCCTGTAGATCACCTGCATACATATTGGGACATAGTTTTTGAGTACTGTGGTTGTAAGTAGCATGAATTTTCAAATAATTGAGAAAACTGTAGATCCCTGTTCCCCTCCTTCGTCTTTCCTATTAGTACTCATTAATAAATGCATCCAGTCATGAGTACAGTAGAGGCTTCTGAGTCCTTCCACTAACATGGTGGCCACACTTGTGTGTCATTCAGTAATCAGGAGTCCCTGTTTGTGTCAGAAATATTTCCCTGCTTTTAAAGAACAGCTCTTTAGCCCAGGATGAATTTTGGTTCTTCATCAGTTTTCACTCCCTTTGTTTTAATGGAGAACTACCTATTTTGATGAGAGGCAATGTCGTGGACAGTGTGGTATGAGTTGTCAGAAGCAAATCAGTTTGCAATCAGATTGAGACTGTGTAGCTGCAGGGATTTTTGTAGTCAGCAAGATGACTACACTAAATTTAATGGAAGTTTAGAATAACTATTTAACATTACATTGGCTGCAGTGTGATGAAGCAAGGGGAGTCATGGGCTATAGCTCTAGAACAGATTAACAGACTGTTATTCCCCTCTCATCATGAGCTGGCAGAACTGTGGCTGCTGCTGTCATCACTATTTGCCTCCCACATCAGTAGGTTTGGTTCTGTGTCTCACAGCAAAGCTGACTTCTAGAACACTAGTTCATGTGCTTATGAGTGTTCACATAAGCATATAAGTACCTTCATGAATGTTACCGTCAACTTGAAATCCATTAAAGTTTAAAGCATGTACTAGATTAAGAACTACAGCACTTGAAAATAATAGACATCTTCTGAATTAGGGCCAGGGTCCAGAAATATATTCAGTGTAACAATATAAGCAATACGTTAGTTGAATGAGTAGGTCTTTGGCTATCACTCCTCAAATGTTACAGAAGTTTCAGGTAAGCTGACACTTGGGGAATAGAAATGCAAAGCCTTAAAAAATGTGTAGAACTGCTTTTTTTCCCCAAATTATTCTAGCTATTGTTTTTCATATTATGGTTTAGCTCCATAGTTGTTTATTTAAGCTTTCTATATTTATTATAGAAAAACCTGGTGTAATTTGAACTATTAAACAAAACAGCAAACATCTACAAGGAATACATAAAATGCAAATCACAATGTTCAATGCCAATAGCTTAAGGAAGAAACTTAAACCAAAGTTAATTTTAAGGCTGCATCTTTCTCTTACATGTTTCTTAAAACTGAGTTAGTTCTTCTTCACTCTGCTAAAAATAACTGATGACATAGTAAGTCTTCATATTCAGTGATTTATATTTCAGAATATTCTTCAGATAGCAATCTTGGCCTGGCTGTGCGCCAGACAAATCTCCTTGTGTTTCCTTTCTTTCATTCAGCTTTTAGAAATGCTTTGCTTTTAAGTTTTTAGCCTAGAGCTGTAAAATGGCAACTTGAGACAACAGAGATCTCAGGATATGATGTGATTCACAGGAGACATACCAAGTTTTAAAAGTACTTTCAGTCTGGAGCTTTAACAGCTTCAATTGAAAACTGTGTTTTAGCCCAAATAAATGGACATCCCAAAGAAAATTGTACTCTAAAGATGGAGAAAGGAACTTTTTCTAGAGTATATGCCAAGCTGTATTTTCTTTCTCAGTTTAGAGGTTAAGGGCAGCTCTGATAGAAAATCGATTGGAGCAGAGGGATGCTACCTCAAAGAAAGGTGATACCCATCAACCAATTGGCAGTACCTTGTCTCTGAAGGACAGGGACTGCCTGTGTTCTCTAAATTCAAAGTGTTTCACTGGATTCAGAAGAAACTAGAAACTTTTATCTCCCACAGATGAATTTTCAAATTGTAGAATTACCCAGCACTATCCCAAATTGCCCTATGGGCCATTTAGACTATGTGTCACAAGTTGACCACTGGCCTTTGATAATCACTTTTTCTGTGTGCATAATCAATATGACAGAATTTAACATTGTCTCTTGATTTCAAATGCCAAACACACTGAAGCATAGTAATGGAGGGTTCATCCTTTTTTTGATTCTGTGTATGTGCTACACATTCCTCTCATCTTTAGCAGCAGTGAAAACAAAGTCAGACACAAATATCAGTTCAGCACTGAGCAACAGGCTGCATCCTATGTCAAGGCTTTCATTGGTCTCCAGCAATAGGGACTTGAAACAACTGCTGATGAATCTTTACTAGAGGGTGAATGGAAAAAGGGAAAACAAGAAAAGCTGCTGAAAGGATGATCATCATCTGTTCTCCAGAGTTTCTTCTTAGGCACTGATTATCCTTTTCACAATGCTTGCACCAGAAAGTCATGGCCAACATGCAGCATACTTGTGATGAACTTTAATCATGGCATAGTGCAGCTGAGAAGGTGTTAGGCATCAGAATGAATTTTTCCTACACAAGGACATGCCAGGTTAAGCAAAATATGCCCCAAGTTAGGTACTGCAAGGGAATTGTCTTTCTTCTAAAATCTTTTATTCTTTGCTGGAATTACTGTTCATATTGCCAAGGCAAACTTTATAGATTAATTTTACAGAGCCAGTGTTCCTGGAGCTGTAGACTCTGACTCTCCCATCACTAGCCCTAAGTCTAACTCTAACACCAGCCATAGCGCTAGCCCTAACCCAATCCTGAGTTTTCCCAATCAGAAAGACACAGGAGCAGCAAGGTTGGGGACCTGCCAGGATCACCTTGGCATGCCTTTTCAACCACCAGTGTTCCTGGAGCTGTAGGCTCTTTGTTTCTCTGAACCCTAAGCCTAACACTCACCTAACCCTAATCCTAGCTCCAACCCTAACCCTAATCCTATCAGTTTTACAGATCAGAAAGATGTAGGACCAGCAAGGTTGGGGCCCTGCTGGAATGGCCTTGGCATGCCTTTTCCAGCCCTGGTGTTCCTGGAGCTGTAAGCTCTTCAACTCTCTGAGTCTTAAACCTAAGCCTAACATTAGCCTTATCTCTAGCCCTAACACAAAACAAAAACTATAGGTTTCCTTGCTGCACCAACATTTTTCTGATCAGAAAATCTCATAGGATTGGTTAGCTGAGGACTAGTGCTAGGGCTGGGGCTAGCACTAGGGCTGGGGTTAGGGTTAAGTCTACAGTTAGGGTTGAGAGAGCCTCAGGAACAATAGGGATGGAAAAGGCATGCCAAAGTGATCCCAGCAAAGCCCTGTGTGAGCACAAGAACTAGATCCACATTTCTTAAGGTCTAAGCAACTGCTGAGGTTAGTGAACAGACTTCATCTTTCTGGCTGATACTGGATGTTTCTGCTTGGTGTGTGAATTGCCTGGAGCAATTCTTGTCTGGTAAACAAGAGCAGAAGAGCCAGGATTCAAGTTGTGCTGAAGCCTGTTTGCTTACCTATAGTGATAACTAAGGCTGTAATAATTGCCTTCTCATTGTGACTGAGATGAGAGCGAGACAGCTGCTATTTCAACAGATCACCAAACACGTGCAGAGGAATTAAGTATTTTACTTCCTGAAGCCACCTGTCCCATACTTCAGCAAGTTACCTGCCAAAAAAGAGAAACAGCAGTGTTTTCACTTGCTCTGTTTTTGTCCAAGATTTATTTGTAATAAAAAACCCTATTTCTATTTCATAAAAACAGATTTATCTTTAATTTCATTTCCTGCTTTGATGGAAAAACAGGGCAGGCGAGAAAGCAATAACCCATCACTTCTCTTCAGTTACTAGTTGCTGTTTCTGAGAATTTAGCAAGCCATGTGAAAAGGCTTTATATCGTGGAAAGCTATTTTCTGTGTGCCTTTGCGTTACTTCAGAAAATTCACCATGATGACTTCTGGTCACAGCATTTCCCGATTGCAGGATTGCAACTTACTCCTGTACACGAGAGTACAAAAAAACAGTGTTTGTGGTTGGATTGCCCAGGAAAGCTGCACCTGCAGGGAGCATGGGGCATGTGATTGGTTTCCGGAACAGTTGAGCTATTAGCTTTGTGGCAAAGGCCTAGAGCTGGAAAGATTGCCTTCATTGTGTTGGGGGAATTGCTGAAGCATGCCATGTGTGTGAAACATTTGTCTGCTTTCCTCTCTGTGATTACAGTAATTTCATTAAATAAAGCAAGAGAGCCACAACATTTACGATGTAAGCATTCTCATCTGTGGCCTTTTCCTTTAAAGCATCACCTGTCATATTCCTTAAGCTACGGGCCATCACCTTAACCAAAAATCCAGTGAACCTGATATCTCCATCTAAGCTACACTTTTATCAATTTGTACCTCAGAAAGGAAGTGCAAACCTTGGTTAAGCTTTTGTTATTGATGCTATTTTTGTTTGTTTGTTGAAAAAATATTGCCTAACTATTATTACTACAGGTTGAGTTATGATTACTGCAGATCTCATGGAAGCAGGTCACTGAGCCAAATCTCAGTAATTCTTTTCCTCATACCCTCTTAACAGTTGAACCTTTCAGGCTGTTCACATGTACATACTATCCATAGCTTGCAATACAGAGGGGAAACTCCCTGCTAGGCAGATCCTTAGAGCCATACAGCCTGGATCTATCAACAAAATGGTGAAAAGTAGACATAAGGGAAGAAAGCGATAATGCAGAATTAAGTAGGTCAAACCTCTACATTTTAGGCAAGCTAATGAGAGAGAATGCACAGTCAACACAGCAATGGGGACTAATGCAAGACAACCCAGCTGCCTCAAATTCCTTTTTTGTCATCTCATATATGGGACTGTGGGAAATATCTATAAGGCTTGATTTGGTCCAAGACACAAAAGGAAAGGAAGCAAGCAAGAAAGCAAGCAACCAAGGAAGGAAGGAGGGAAATGTTCACACTATGGACAGGCGTATATATCTAGGAAAGGAATGTCCAGGAATAATTAGGGTAAGTTGTTCTCCCTCTTATAGCTGAACTGCTGACAACTAGGCATGCATGACTATAGGAAGAAATAACTGAAAATAGGTATACTTGCAGGAGAATACAGCCTTCTCATCTTTAATTTTTAACAAAAAAAAAAAAAAAAAAAAAAAAATAGTTTCCTGGTCTGAACAGGTTTTCACATAACTGTGAAAATCTGAGCTCTGGTTTTGTAGTGCAGTTTGAGGTACAATGAGTCACTGGACAATGAGATTGAGCTAGGGGACAACTTCTTTTGCTGTTCCATGTCTGTAGCTTTTCCTTCTCTTTGCCATTTGGTTTTTTGCTAGTGTGATTTGCAATAAGAACATCACAACACCGGGAAGGAATCTCACAGGTCAAGTCCAGGCTCCCATTGTTATAAAATATTTTTAGAATAATCATAATTCTTGACACACTTTGCAATATGAATGACTTGATGGTGTTCAGTCTTAACAAAAAATTATTATTTCTGGAGTGAGAGTCCCACCAGTGTGAAATGAGTCTGGAATCCTCAACTGGAAATGAAGGAAAAGGAGAAGCCAGCTGAATTAAACTAAAAAGACCTAAATGTGATGACACTGCAGCTGTTGTAGCGTGAGAAAACCACTTATCCAGGAGGCAGAATAGTTTCAAAAGGCTGGATGCTTGCAAAAAGTCTACTGCTTCACCTGCATAAGGAGTGTGGGAGGTTCTAATAGCTAATGACATAATTTATTGATTTTCTGAGACTAAAGGAGCTACTTTATAGCTAACAATTTCTGGAAGTCAGCACATAAAATAGTGCTGAGATTGAATGACTTTGCAGGATTACCTGTCCACAAAACCACTAGTGATTGCAAAGCTCTTCTGCTGCCAGAGCAGAATCAAACAGAAAGTACCTTATTTTTCCAGTATGCAGCTAGATTAAGAATTTGATGGGACATCACAAGTTTAGCAATTCATCAGACCAAAGCAAGGGGCAGAAACTGCAGCAGGAACAACATGGGCTCTTTTGAATGGCACAGATGGATCAGAACCAGAATCTGAGCACCATGGTGTGTCTTGGGGGAGACATCAACAACACTCACAGGTACTGGGATCTCACTGGATTCAAAACCTAGCAGCCTCTATTTGTATAAAGACAAAACACTACCATTCCACTGAGCTGCTGGTAACATGCTTATTATCTAAATTGGAGGAGAAAATAGTCTACCACAGAAGCTTTAAATGTTGCTAATCCTTATTTCAAAATATATGATAGTGTAGGATGCACGAAGTGAAGTAAGTCCAGACATCTACTTGGGCCTCAAAATACATTAATAATTGCTGAATCATGGCAGAGAGATCTGCTAAAACTGTCAGGTGGGTGCAGCAGCATCATACAAAAAAACCAAGATATAGATCAGGCAGAAGGAGTAAATGGACACACTGTAAGGGCATCCATTAAGTTCAGGAGACCAACTGTAAAGGACTTGAATTTTACAATACATAACAAAACCATTTTCAAATGAAGCTTGATTCAAGATTTGCTGCATCTATATTTCAAGACAGGAAAAATTGTAAAAACCAGTAAAAGGAGAAAAGTTATAGAAAACCTGATTCTTCTAAAGCCCCTACTGGGAAAAGCATTCTAGAGAAAGAGCTTTCTAGAAGAATTAGCTAAAATTGATACAATATTTACTAAACCTCTGTGTTATGAAATGGAGGGATAAGGACAGGGGGAGAGAATTGGTTTCAATTGCCATGCTTCCAATCATTCCAAGGTTTTAAAGAAAATATAAGCTCTACCTCTAAGAAAAATTGTTGAAACTGCTGGACAATGCAGTTGGCTGATATCTTTCAGGAGGAAACTGGAATATACTGGGACAGATGAAACCTAAAATTATATTTGAAAAAGAGATTTATTACAAACTTATCCAGTGTTCCACACTACTGCAAAAAAGAGGTAGACCACTAGATACAGAAGTATTTCATCTAACTGGAGTAAGATGAAACTTGTTAGTTACTGTGGTAGTAATAAAAGCTGGCCTCACACCCATCTCTGCAATAATTTCAAGAACACCTGTAGCATGGCATAAAAATTGCCATCTGTAAGCTGCAATTAAGGACATATTTGCCTTGTTTCTTGAGGTGTACTAGGTCTACTTCCACCTCAAATAGAGACTGAAGACAATAAGAAGTAGTTTTAAGAAATATTAGCTTAGCAAGGTATTTTGCTGTAAAACAGGCTGGTGTTTAGAAAAAAAATGCTGCCTTTGCCAGCAAAGAATTCTTTCATTGGTTCCCTTTAGTGTTAAAACCACTACAGACAGAAACACTAACTTGGTATGCATGAAAAATTTATATTGAAAAGCCCCCAAATGCACACTGGGAATCGAAAAGGTTTTGCCACAGGTCACTGTCCTGTCACTTAAATATTCACACAAATAAGGCAGTGGACATGACCTTTGCTTTTGAAAGCCCAGTTATGCCATTCATGTCTGAGAGTGTCAGTCAATAAAAAATCTCAAGCTATTTATTATTTTACCATTTGAAGCAGGAGATAACAGTAAGAAAGTAGCCAAAAGGCCAGTCTGTGTTTGGCTACAGGATGAGTAAAACCCCAAGGAAATTGAGAATAATTAATTCCTCTTTAAACAACAGGCTCTAGTACAAAAAAGAGGATTCGTTTGTAACTCCCTGGTGTCCACAAAGAACATCACATAGTGTGTTTCATAAAATATTCAACTCCACAGGAGAAGCTGTTACAGATTCTGCTTGGCTTTCTCCTCAGAATTGTACAGACAAGAGGTGAGCCTATCTTACCACAGGAGACAAAAAGAGCTCAGAGAACTTAATCTCTGAGCCACAGGCACACTTGATGTCTAGAAATACACTAGGGAAAGAGAAACACCAAAGAAAGGCCAGATATCAGCATTGGCATAATCACAAATATACATTGGTTGTCTACAACCTAATATAAATTTTCTGACAAGTGAAAATGAAGTTATTAATTTGCATTCAGTAGGTTTGTGATGGTGAATGTAACACCTGTAATTCAACGACTGGAAGTCGCCTCCAGTCTGATATTGTTCATCAGTGTAGCAGCCTTCCCTTAAAAATTCTTTTCAACACAATTCCCTTCCCCAAAGTGTGGTCATATTGCACAGTTGCAGTCAGGATTTGTCTCACTTATCCATTGCATCTGCTGATAACCCCACTCCTTTCCAGGGCCTCTGATTTTACACTGATTCAATATTCCCTTTGTTATATATAAGTTTATAAAAGGGATATTAACGGGCTTAAATCTATAGGTTCAAGTCCCTCAATTAATTGTTCCTCAAAAGCACCTTATGACTGCCATTGCTTTTATTCATTGATTTAGCTGTGTAATTCAGGTATAATAATATAAAACAGGTAAATTGAGGCAACACCTGATATTTGCTTCTGAAATATTAGTAGACAATTATTGTACGTCTCCACTGTTCTATATACAAAGGTTTATGGCTTAATTTGTTTTAAGATGGCCATACATGCATACATAGATAAGGAAGTTGGTTAAGCTGTGGGCACAGTTTATGTAGTCCAGCTCATAAGAACTCCTACAAGCACAAGAAAAACTGAGGAGTAATAAGCTACTCTTTCACAGCATAGAAATTACGTAGTTTCATTAATAGAACTATAATTAGATTTCAGTAGATGCGTGGTCTATATAGCCTGAAAAAGCCAATATGTCTCAAATACATCATGAATTATGATGAAACTGTGAAAATTTGTCTTCTTTTATGGATAGCAGCTCCTGAACAGAATGCAGATCACAGTTTTTATCCAAATGATTCTTTGAAATTATTTGAAAAACATCACGTTATTGTCCTACATCCTGCCATAATAATAATAACAGAAAGCAAGGTATGTTTTGGGTCCAAATGTGCCCAATAACAGCCTGCCAAGCCATACAACAGCTATTTCCCTGGGTTTATCAAGTCCTTGTGAAGCTTTAGTAGAGGCTCAGCATCTGCGGTATAATTTGTCACACTATAGTCACATTGCAGCCATTATTTGAAGCCTTACTGACACATTTACTTTGAGAAACCAAAGATCTGTTCAGCAGAGTCCAAAGACAGGTTATTAAGTCAAAACCAAGAAAGTGACATTGTAATATTGGTGAGGAATAAAATGTTATTAAAATTAAAAATTCCACTTTTCACCTTTGTGGAATAGCCCACTGTGCACTGGAGTCATGCTAATGGAAAAAAACCCCTGCAGATAGATTGGATAGGATTATATACAATAGAACAACTGAACTTTTACCATTTTTCTCAAACTGCCTGTGTTGTAACCTCACAATATGTCAAATAATGACTGAAAAACACAGCTATTAAGAAGGATGCAGTATTTTCAGTATGACAAGGTTGAAGTAACTGCTTTATGGGAAATGAACAGTGCCAGATTGGAGTATGAAATTCTGCAGATGAGTAGCAGATGGCAAATGAAGGCATGTGAATACATGCACCTCATACTAAGTCAGGCTAATTTACTAGAAATTTGTGTTCTGCTTTTACAAGTTTGCATTGATATAAATTTTTTGTAAGTGTTCATTAAGAGTTAAAGCTGAATCAGATATTGCTTTCATATTGTTCTCCCTCTGCAAATATTTGCATATTTTTAAAGCACTGTAATAGAGTTTACCATGTTCCAAAGCTCAAAGGCATCAGGCAGAGCAAGTGTAGGTGCAAGTTTGTACATATCTACAACCCCATGGCATTTAAAAGTCCTGTAAGTAACAACTTTTCTTCATATTGACTTTGTGTGCAGAATAAGCACAGTTTTTGCCAGATTGACACCTCATTAATATAATTGTTCCAATACATAATTTTTTTTGGATTATGATTAGAGGAATTCATTATTCGCAATGCACAGCCATTTTAAAGAGCCCATGGTGTTCTTTAAAGCCAAAAGAGACAACATAATAGCCAGTTAAACAGTCTTCTTTGAGTGTAATTTCTTAATGTGCATCAGAAAAGCACAGAGCTTGGTGTACATGGGCTCTTACATCTGCATCTGCTTGTATCTTTGGAGTACCTTCAGTCACTGTGAAGAAATTTACAGCTGATGTATATTCAGGACAGGAGCCCAGATTAATGCATTTGGAACAATGCGTTCTTGCTCCCGTTCTCATAATGAAATTTGACTTGAATGGGAGCAGTGCTGGGCTCTCTGCAGCTACTGATTATACATGTCAATATTAGGCTGTGTTTGAGTGATGCTGTATTATGCACAAGAATATAACATCATGGTGTTGTGATTCAGCAGGCAACATAATTACATGGATTGCAAGTTAAAATATAGCAGTATATAGTAATAGCTCATCTCAGCCCTTCTTCATATCTGGGCCTTTGTTTACTTAATTAGGAATTATTATAAAGTTAAATCTCTATTTTTCTGATGATGGCCTTGTTCTGAATGTACATACACTGAGAAACCCTTGTTGACATGACTGAGCAGGATATCATATTTTATTTAATTTACTTTGGAGACTACTGACACTAATTGCCAGCATGCTTGCAGTCCCAATCACACTGAAAATCTTAGTGCAACATGATCTTAGAATAACAGCCATGTGCTGTTCCTGCATGAAGAAAAATCACTGCCACCCTGTTCTGGTAGACTACTGGAGGCCAAGATACACTACCCTGTAATTTCAGGTAAAGGAGACTGATTTTTTTGGTCAGAATTACATTTTAACAGGATATTAGAAAATATTTTCCACCTTGTATCCACAGCAGTATGAAAGGAATATGTGAAAAACTGTTATCAATGTCTGCAAACAATAACCTTAGCTAGTACAAGTGTCATTACTATCTGAGGTAGTATCTTATAGTTTTATATATTTATCCTTAAAATAAGGAAACAATCCAAGTCTCAGTTCATAAATAAAACCTGGCACGGAGATATCTAGTGGCCATCCTAAGCACAGAGATATCTAGTGGCCATCCTAATTCTACAGAGAAAGAATGTAGGGGAAAAAGGAAACAAAGCCTGAATTCAAGCCATGTTAGAATCTCTCTTCTCAGAAAGAATAGAAACCTATTCTTGCTATGTAATTACTAAGATACAACCCAGATTTTTAAAGTATTGAAATTAAATGACAGGATTTCTCACTTGATTTCATATCTCATCATAGATATGAAACGCCTTGGACTTTTCCAAACTTGAGGTTCAAAATGAGTAACTAAGTTTTAGCAGTTTTCTCCAATGCAAGACCCTTCATGTCCTCACAAGATAAAAAAAATGCTTTTCCAGTTTAAATATCTAAGATCTAACAGGACTAAATGGTCTCAGGCTGAAGCAGGTCATGTGAATCAACCTGGGCGCTGTAAAGCCTTCCAAATAGGTATTTGGCAACAGTGAGTTAACAGCAGAAATAAGAGACAATTTCATGGGCAACAAGTGTCTTGTGATTCAGTCACAAAGATACATGGTCCCTGGCAAAGCAATCTCATGGAAACTGATGTGTTAGGAGTAGGTAATGATTGACTTGCTATTTGCAGAGGGCTTCATTTAGCCTTACCTACTGCCTGTACTTTGTCTTTCAATCGTTACAAAGAGTGGCAGCTGTCCTATGTTATAATTACATGTTTGTAGATGTAGTTTCAGAAATTCAAAGAACCACAACCATAAAATCTGCACCACAGTTAATTAACACAATGTTTTATTATTGACACTAATGTATGTAACAATCCAATAAAAATATTTCTTTTATAAAGGTGTTCATATACGCTACAACATTTTCAAAAGAAAGTGGCACAGGCAGCACCTTCACAACATTACCATGTTTAGTTTAATATTATTAACTTCAGGTGGACATGGTGAAATCTATCAATGGACATCTCCAAGTACAAAGTTAAGTATGAAACAGATAGCACTATATCTGAACCATGGTGTTTCATCCTAAAACCTCAGTGACACTTGGTAGATTTTTAGCTAGAGCTATTCTATATTTACAGCAATTGTTTTGAGAAAAGTCTGAATTCTGATCTGCAAATATTCTGTCTTTTTTAAATCAGTGCTGAGTTTACAGTAATATGATTATGTTTTCCACCAGAAAATTATATGTTTTCAGTACTAAGGTGGCATTTTCTTTCTTCGAGTTTTCATGTTTATGAAAGTTGCAATCTTTGAACTTAATTATATATTAATTTTGAGATTTCTAAACTGAATATAAAAACAGAACTAGAGAGAGAGAGTAAATGACAATCAAAAGGAGCCTGGAGGAGGGTAGCAAAGATGTGCAAGCTTTCTGTAATATATCAAACAAAAAAATGAGGTAAAATCATAGAATATACTGGGTTGGAAGGGACCCATCAGGATCATCAACTCCAACTCAAAAAGTAGGAATGAGGAATAACTGGAAATTAGTAACTCACAACTAGCTAAAATAATAAAATCCTTTGTTTTCACTGAGGTTTATTCTAATGAAAGTAATGTAGAGTCTGAACTATGCAGCAGGAGAAGAGCCACAATAGAAAGCTAGTGCCCTGTCAACAAGTTCTCTTCCTTTGGTACCTGCTAGAGTTGCTGTGTGTCTGAGAGACTGCATCCCACCCTGCCCAGGTCACAGCCTCCTCATGCCTGAATCCAGGGCTCCCTCACCACCACGAGGCTCACGCAGCGGATCCCACCCCACAAACTGCCCGGGTGTCTCACCTGCCCCACTGCAGCACATGGGCATCCCTCCCAGCCCTGTGCCATGTGTGAAAGTGCAGTGCTGCCCACTGCCCACTGCCCCCCAGCCATCAGCACTTGACTTGGCGAGGAGCTGTCATACAGGATGCTCTTGGGCAAGGTTGGGTGTGCAGTGTCCACAGCATTTCATGGACTCTCCCTGTCCATGAGAGTCCCAACACAGCTTCAGACTCAGTTTTATGTAACAGTATTTCTTGTATAGGCAGTGAAAGTTCCTAAGAAGGCAATGTACGTACAGCAGAAGCTGTGAATTTATCTTTTCTTCATGCCTTCATACCTCCTGCAAAACTGCAACTAAAAGAGAAGAGTCCAGCTGACACAGGAGCTGTCTCTGCCTCTTCCTTCACAGAGCTGGCAAAGATGGGAAAGGCAGCTTGTCAGGGCTTGCTTTATGGAAGGCTTCTGGAGGCTTATAACCTACCTAGCTCTGAGACAGCTCAAATACACTGTCCTTGCATCTTGATGTTTTCCATTATCTCCCTCATTACACACTAGTCAAAGACCATATATGCAGTATCCAATAAAACAAGGATATCAAGCACAATCTCAGAGTCACAATTGCAATACAAATAACTGACAGAAACTCACAGGAGACAGAAAACTTAGAGACCAACTGTAAATATTTACCAATATTAATCAATAATATTAAAAATTAACTCCTGTGGAAATTGCATGATTAAAAGCTTGGGCAGGCATGGACAGATGCAACTTCCAAAAATCATGTCTGCAGTTAGAAAGAAATAATTCAATACACCAAAGCACCTCTAGAGACAAAGTACAACAATAGTTAGCAGGTAGGAGTATTTGTTCCATTTTACCAGTGGAAAACATTTGGAGCACTTACTTTAGGGGCAAGTAAGACGAGGGATGGCAGTGACAGAAATTTGGTTTGGTGTAGTGTTACTGCACTGTTATTCAGTTTTTTTAAACTCCATGCAGTGGTGCTGAGAAAAATAAAATGAATTAATGTATTGTTGGATTTTTTGCACTTTTCACTTCCTTCAAGCACTATGCCCTCAGCATAGAAATTCAAGTAGGGACCAAGGAGTAGTCTGGAGAGAGCTGGAGAGGTCTGCTGCACTAGAGCAGGGTAGAAGTGAGAACTAGACTTGCTTTAGAAGCACTTAGTACTCTTTGAGTGGATGGCTGCAGATAAATGGCTATAGTAGTACCATTCATGTATTTTTTATTTGAAATGCACCCAGCAAACTGCCAAGTTGCTGGTGCTGTTCACTGGAACAGTCCTAGTATGGAAGTCCTGTCATGCAACATGGGCTGAGGTTTCAGAGCCAGAACTTGAACCATCCAGTGTTTGGAGCATCCGTAACACTTGCCTTCTGTCTCATCATGCTCACAACTATTCAAACATACATGTTCTCTACACTCACATTATGTCCTAGCACAAACTGAGCAGCAATTTGTCAAAGTGAAGAGCAATCTATGTATAGGAGGGTTCTGAAAAGCAAGGATTTATATACCACAGTGATTAAAAGACAGGTGTAAAGCAATTCAGTACACTGAATCTATGCAAACAGGCTATGTACAAGGTACTTTCAGGTGCTCAAAGAAGTGTAAGAAGCCATGGAAGGAGAACAATACATAAAGAAATACACTGGTAACATTGCAGTAGTGCTGCAATGATTTAAGAGGTCATTGATGTGATCACTTATTTATTCATCACAATTGAGATATTGTATAAGGCACATTTTGGAGAGAAGAAAACACACAGTAAAGAAGTCAGAGAACCTTTAACTGGTGCATGAATTTTGGACTTTTAAAGTTTTCAATATTATCTGTTATCTTGGGGGCTCCAGTCTTCTCCGATGAAGAGAACTCAGATGATGGCATGCGGGAGTCAATGCGGTAATAGGAAATTCTAGGCATCAGAAGACTCCGAGAAAACCCCCGACCTGCCCGGGGCTCCATCAGTGAGCAGGGGCCGGCCGCACCGGCCCTGCGGACAATACCCCGGCGCAGGGTCACCGCCGCTGTCGCTGCAGCTCGAGCTGGGAAGGGGAACTTCAGGTGGCCGTGGCAAAGCAAGAAAGGTGTCAGCAAGGCTTTAGAAAGCCGGAGAGACACCAGGGGAAGGGCGGGATGAGCGGGCCCGCCCACCACCGCCGGCCCCTTCCCGCACGGTCGGGCAGGGCCGGCCGGTGCGGGAGGCCGCCGCTCCGGCCCGTCACCGCCCCGCTGCGATGCTCCGGGGCGGGATCGGCGCTTCGCCACTCCCCGCAACCCCCGGGTGGCCCCGCGGGGAGACACCGGGTGCCGCCGCGAGGACCCTGCGCCACTTCGCCAAACCCCCTCGTCCCCTCCCCAGCCGGGCTCCCCCGGCCCTGGCCGCTGCCCCCACCCCTTCGGCCTCCGCCTTCTCCTCCCCTTCCCCTCGCGGTCCCTCCTCCCCGCCGGCGCCGGCCGTGCCCGCCTCGACTGAGGGGCGGCTGCCTGCTGCTGCTGCCGCTGCTGGCGGCGGCTCCGCGAAAATGTCCGAGCGCGGCGGCTTCTACCGGCAGGAGCTGAACAAGACGGTGTGGGAGGTGCCGCAGCGCTACCAGAACCTCACCCCCGTCGGCTCCGGCGCCTACGGTTCCGTCTGGTAGGTGCGGGGCGGCGGCACGGGGACCGGGAGCCGGCAGGTGCAGCCGGCGGGCGGCGAGCACGGACAATGCGGGGCAGGCGGGAGCGCCGGGCCGGGCCGGGGTCGTGTGCGGGGAGCGGGGGGCGGCGGCGGGGCGGGGGCGTGTCCGCCGGGCTCCGGGCTGAGAGCCGGAGCTCCCGCCGCTGCCCCGGCCGGCGGCCCCCGGGGCCGGGCATGCCGCGCCGTCACCCGGGCAACCGCGCCCGGGCAGCGCTGCCCGCCCTGCGCCGCTGCCCCGGGGCCGCCCCCGCTGCCGGCTGGTGCTGCTGCCCCGGAGGGAGAATTGCCCCGGAGCCCGGAATCCTGCACAGTCATGGCGGGTCTGAGCGGGGAGCCGGGCTGGGCTGGCCGAGCGGGGTCCGCCGGGGCCACGGAGGGCTCCCCGAGGCCGGGCCCTTCCAGCCGGGGCTGCAGCGGGACATCCCGCAGGGCCCGGGGCGTCCGCGGCCGGGGGAGAGCTCCTGTCCGCGGCCGGGGTAGAGCTCCGTCCGCCGGGGGAGAGCTCCGTCCGCCGGGGGAGAGCTCTGTCCGGGACAATGCGAGCAGCCCCGGAGCGCGGCAGGCGGAGGCAGGGCGCGGGATGCTCGCCCGCTGCTTTCGGGGCATCGCAAATTAGGACAGATTGCCGCCCAAGGGCTCCGGCGTCTCAAGGCGTGCCACATGTTGTCATCGAACGTTTCTCTTTCTTTGATAATTCCTACGTCAGGCTTGCGCTCTCGGGAACTCCCAGTGCAGGTTGGGCTGTTACTTTAGTATTCGGTGCACACTTTACTACGCTTATAAAAGCTTTGAATCAATTTTTGGACATAATAGTGGCGTTTAAGGGTCTTTGAGAAAGGCTCGTGTTTCTTTTGTAAGCTGGGTAAGTGGAATTATGTAAAACAATCCATAATGGGCCTTTAAATGCAGGTGCTACGTTAAATAAAAATACTAAAAAAAAAATTCTTTAGAACTTTGCTTTTTGCCATGCTCCAAACTTATGCAGCAGTCCTCACTTTTTCTCCAGTCAGATGCCAGAGAACATTTATGGAGTTTTGTATTATTTAGTTCATTCTCTAGCTCTGTGAAATGTCCAAGTTTACACATAAATTAGGAATATGCATTTTAAAATACCTCCAACTATCAGCAGAAACACTCGGGACTGGTGTAAAGTATCTTTGAATTCTTCTTCTCTTCTTTATTATTTCTAATTTATTCTTGCACCCGGGAGGTCTAGGCAAATACCATGTGAGAGTCAATACCTGCCATTGTAATTAGCACGTGATGATCTGCTGAGAATAGTTCCACAACAACTTAATTTATTTACACTATAAAAATCTTAGTTTGTGAAATAAAAGAGGAGAAAGTAAACTAAGAGCTGGATGGATATATAGTAGCAGAGTAACTACTTTTGTGTTCCAATTGAAACTGCATTTCTGGTTACTTTCTCTATTTATGCTGACATAGATTTGAGGGAAAGACCTACTTTACTGAATTTTGTAATGAGATGTCAAGACTGAGAAATTGCAGAGGAAGTGAAAACATGTCGTGATTCACTTGCAGCACAGCTGGTGCTTTGGTTTTTGAAACTGCACAGCCAAGGAAATCCTAGTAATTTTTATCAATTGCAAAGCCTAGGAGCTGAGATGTAAGATGGAGACTGGAAGATGCTATAAGAAAGGCTTATTCTAAAATAGACATTCAAAAATAGAATATAGCAATAAAACATTGCTCTATATTAATAGCTTTGTTAACATCAATGAAGTATAAACCCAAACAGAAGCTTGAATGTGAGGAAAAGGTATGCATAGCCCTGAGAAAAGCCATCTATTTTTAGTGTCTATTGAAATTGATTTTTTTTTTTTCTGTCTGTGTGCATGTGCTTTACCCAGGAGACCTACGAGATGCAACCATTCCCTCAAGTAATATGCTATATTGCTTCTGTGAATAGTTGTACTCCTATTCAGTAAAATATCTAAAAACGTATTCAAGTCTTACAGAAACTACTAGAATTAAACAAATTCTTAAGTGCTTTGATGAATAGAAGCCAAGGTTCTGAACTCCAAATGCTGGCTTTGAAATGAGAACAGAATTGTTGTAACAAATTTTTTCTGCCTCAGTGAAGCTGTTCTCTAGGCCTACCCTTTTATTTTTTTTGCAGTAAATTATTGGTCATAACCCATAGACTTGAGTAACTGAATTGATAACTGGTAATAAGAAACATATTGTAAATGCTTGCATTTAATCATCTTTTGCTGGCAGCTCAAAACCAGTAGAACAGTTTGTGTCAGGAGGCTGTGTTTTGGCCCAATTTATTGGCATTTCATATTTGAAATATATTCATGTTTGAGTTAGTAGAATTCATGTTTGAGTTAGTTGCAGATACATCAAATATGCTATGGAGATAGAGATTACTGGTTTAAAACAGATTCACTTTTAGAGAGATATCTGTACCAAGCATAGTGCTTTCCTATCTGGTTTTTTTTGTTTGTTTGTTTGTTTGTTTTTGTTTAGATGTGGAATAGGTAGAAATCCCAAATCTTCCCTTATATAAAGAGCTCTACTGCTTTTCTCACTTTTTAAATGACATATCACAAAGCACATTTGGTTTTGGAAATCCTCCAAACTCTATTGCACTGGCAAGAAGAGTTGCACCTTAGCTTCTATGTGAATCACAGAGAAAACTGTAAGGTCTTTTCCTCAAGTAGTTAATCCATGTAGTACTTTTTGTGTTACTCTTGTACTTTAGCTTTGTGCAAGGCTTTCTTTTACCTGAACTTTTTCCTATGGTCATTAGCAAGTATCAAATTTACATGCACAACTGGTTTGATTTGGAATTGGTTTGTTTTTTTTTTCTTCTATAGCTTTGCCTATCAAGGTGCAATTTTTTATTTTTTTTTTAATTAGACAATTATTTTAACTCTTTCTCAAGCTAAAATTTGGTTAAATTTGAAGTTTTCTTGAAAAGGTGCATTTTTGCTGTCCAGCCTTTATAGCTGTATTTACCTCTCACAGAAATCATAGAGCTGGTTGACTCTTAAGGGGGCAGGCACCAGACCTGCTAACTGAGAGTTTTGCAGCATTTAATTTATTAAAGTTAAGCCATTTAGATAGGAAACAAGATAGTTTGCTTTCACAAGGTAGTCTTAAATTTACAACACTTTCTTTTCAGTTCTAGAGAAAAAGTGACTATGTCTCAGGTAGAACTGAATTTTAAATCGTGTTGCTTATGGTTCTGCTTCTTAAAATAAGAATTCTGGCTGTGTTTGGGTCTTCCAACTGTTCCAGTGATATTGCTTATAAACAGGACCTTTATCCTGGAGCATCTGTGTTTTCCATTTGTGTTGCTCTGGTAGTTCCACAGTGGTTTGATACCTGACCACCTTTTCTCCTGGGAGGTGGCATTACTACCTGCTTGAGAGAGAGCTCCATCTTTTTAAGAGACTTCTTATTATACCACAAATTATGTAACATGTATAGATTTTTGGTTTCCTATTCTTTGGATCTTTTTAAAGCTTGTATGCCTCTTTTTATGCCAGCTTTTGTAAACTATCTTCTAACCTATTTAGCCCTATTTTTGCCTGAGAGGGATTGACAGCATTCTGCAGCATGCTGTCTCTGATCTCTCCAACAGGTTGTTTTCCATTAGCATATTGCAGACTCTGTGTTCTGCCTTCTTTGGAAGAGAACAGACCTTTCAAGATGAACCAAACTGAGTTCAGAATTTCCTCACAGCCATAAACTCCTGCACTGTTTTCTCTGAGTCTGTTGGCATCAATAGTACTTACATTGATTTTAAGACTGTGCAATGCCTAACACCAATTCAGGTGACCTAACACATTTTTAAGAGGAGGCCTGCTGAGTCAGAGTGTAATGGCAGAGGCCTCAGTTCAAAAAAAGCAGGAAGGCTAAGCTGGTGTTAAGTAATTTGCAACACTTCAGCATCACTTTATCCTGTTAACTCTAAGCACTTACTTAGGTTTTTGTCCTGGCTAATTTTGGGTAAAAATGGGGGAAGGTGAAATGGTATTTAGGCTGCAGTTTTGCTTTGAGGAAGTACAAGTGGAAAAATAGAAGCAGAAGGCTCTAATCTTGAAGTTTAACCCCTTATTTCCTGCCATTTACCCCATTCTATCCTTCTGGTTTGAGAGCATTAGCTTGCAATACTGGAACATAACCATGCTGATAACATCCTTTTCACTGTTGAGGAACTCTGAGAAGATACTAGGACAACTCAGTAGTATGTGAGGGTTTTTAAAAGCTGGTATTAATTGACTTTAGACAAAGAGAAAAACTCCTTAATCAAAGATTGTACTTGATGGTTTCAGGGTTTTTTTAAAGTATCTGTTTAGTTACCTGTAATGATACTAAGTGTATGATTTCAACTGTGAGATCACGTTGCTGGAGTTATGCTGTGTATCACTGTAGCACTGCATGCTACTTTAAATAGTGAATGCTGAGACAAACTTTTAGAGTAGTAGTAACACAACTACTGTATGTAAATACAGCTGGAAACTGAAGATGATGTAGATCTTTACAGCTAAATGCACAATCCCAGGTACGTATGGATTTTAGTGGACTCCCTTTGTAATTCTTTCTGATTAAGACTTTTGTTTCCAATACAAACACAGAGGCTGAACTTCATCTTACAAATGGTTATAATTATTGGAAACTTTTCACTCAACATTGTTAAAATACTGCTGTTCCAAGATCTGAGAGGAGTTGTCTATTTTTGGTATGTGGCATTCAGAAGGAAGGTAGTGAAGCCTTTCTTTAGTTGTGCCCCCTCCAGTTGTGACCCCTCTAAGCATATTCAGACACTTGGTTGAGAACTTGGTTGAGATGAAGGCTGATATGAAAGCCCAGTCAGAGGCAGGATACCTCATAAAAGTCAGTATATGTAATAACAATACTTAGAAACAAGGCCTTGAAGGTGAGGTTGCAACAGAGAGGATGACTAAATGAAAGATGTGCACGGTCAGTGTTACTGATGAGAAGAAGGATCTTTGCAGCAGTATTGCTGGAGTGAATGGATGAAAATAAGTGAAGAAGCAAAAAAATGTAGCAGAGTGAAAAAGATCCTCAGAGAAACATAAAGCCATTAGAAATAAAGATACAGTGGGATTTGCATCTACGAAGCCAAAGAAGGTCAAGAACTTAGGTATTTCTGTGAAAGATACATGAAGGAAGACGGAAAGGGTGTTTCTGAGCATTGGCTGGACAGACACTAGGGAGTTAGTTGAGAGTGGCTTTGTGGAGTATTAGGGTGGAATGCAGGTTGCTTGTCATTCCTTTGTCTGGTTTCATCCTGAGTATTTTCCAGCTGTTGGAACAGCTTACTTAACTGACTTGGGAAAGGAAGGGGAAGCAGGATGGTAATTAGTGGCATCAAGGTCCCTATTTTAATTGAGAATGTTTAATAGTACTTTTAATGAAGGAGGTGTTTCTGGAGAAGGATGAGAAAGGCTGGGAACTGCTGTGACAGAGATTCCTGTGTAGGGTGCTGTCACTAAGCTTGTGGAGTAGTTTGGGAGCAGATGATATCTGAGTGTGCACGAGGAGGGTGATAGAGGGGTTTGTAGGAAAGGTGAAGGAAAGACAAGAAGTGGGAACCTTGTATTGTGTGGGGTTTTTTTCACAGTGAATTAATGACATCTTTTTTAGAGAAAGGGGAGGCATGGGATGGTAGTGAGATCAGAGGCATGAGGTCAACCAGTTGTGGCAGAAAGACACAAGGGTCATGGAATGGCATCCTTCTGTGTGGCTGTAAGAATACATTAACAGAGGGTATTCTCTGCAGGTCTCCTCCATCCTTACTTCAATATACTTTTTTGTGGTACATTCCTTCCTGAATACACGAGGCAGCAGTGGCAAAGCTGCCTCCTTTCCTGTCCTGCTGTCAGCCACAATTACAGACTGGGGACACAGTCCCTGTCCCAAAGATCTGAAAGTCTTAGGGCCTAGTTTTTTGCTTTAGTACAGCTTCACAAGGAGCTGTTTGCAATTTCAGAACCTATTTGTTGATTCATACAAAAAATATAATATCTTAGTCGTACCCATACAGTCACGAAGGGAGAGGACATTTCAAACCCCTATGTAACCTGGGAATAAATTTCTACCATTTCATATTTTGGCTGTTGTAGAGAGAGGAAACAGGAAATGTGAATGAGAAGTCGGGGGAGGAAAAGGAAAAAGAAGGACAAAGTATAAGTGAGATTTTGTCTGTATAGATTTATTTAATGTTTTTGAAAGCACTGATATTTTTCATGTTAAACTTTATATCCAGATTTACTGCAAGCAGTTTCTATCTGAAGCTTCAAAACCCACAATGTATAACTACCTGTCAGTCCTTTTTTTTTAATACTGAATGGAAGACATTTGTCACTACCAGTGTACTGGCTTAGTGGCAGCTGACTGATATTCTTGTTTACTTACTGACATTGGGCTTAGGCTCTGTAGAATACATGACTATTTTAGTATCCATGAGCTGGTTGCACATGCTGAGGAAGCTAACAGCTTATGACCCCAACCTTCTGTACGTTTTTCTCACAACCATGATTTTAAATGCATCATTCCCACTGATATGAGCTGTGCTGTCTGTAGCTTCACCTAAAGAGGTGTGACTGCTTCTCTGTAAAGTTATTTAAGTGTTTAAGTCACTGTGGAGGCTTGCGAGACAGATCAAAAAATAAAATATGGCTTGTGGATTCAGAGGCTGATACAGCACTTTTATGGTCATGTTCCATTGAACAAAAACTTGTGATGTATTCACATAAACATGGGAAGAGTATTATTTTTTAGTGTTTTCAATAAAACAAAAAGCCAACATATTTTTATGTTGGTTATAGAACAGTTATGTTGCATATGTAAGAGATTTTGTGGGTTTGTGTTTGATTTAGGGGTAAATTAATCTGAGATAGTTAACAGTCATTGTACTAAAACCAAAACCATTGATGCTAGTGCTCAGCATGGTGTGTTGGAATAATATCCAAGTGAAAGGATGTAATTTTTACAGTACAGTATCCTGTCATCATCAAGCAAGTGGATTTGAGTCTAATGAGAAGATTAACATTTAGTTTCAGAGCTTCCCATTATTAATCCTGTTTTCTCTTGCTAAAGAAAATTTTTCTTTATGGTTTCCTTTTGATGCACATGTATGTTTGTGTTTAGCAAACAAACCTTACAGCTAGCTCTTCCAGAGTGAAAATCACCAGCATGAACTGGCAAAACAGTAACAAAACATTTATAAAGAAGAAACAAATAAACCATTTCCTGGCTTTACTTTATTACTTTACTTAAAATGGCTGTGGGTTAACCTTTTTTCTGTTATCTTGCTTCACTGCCAATAGCTAATATGGTCCATTTTCTGATATTGGATGGATGCTGTGTGTGCTTTTTTCATGACTATTCCATAGCTCAATAAAAAGTAGCTTTTTATTTCAATTAAAAATAAACAATTTCTATTTTAAAGAAGAACAAGATAGGTAAATCCCAGAAGACAAAGCTCGCAAACTAAACCTTGCAAATACAAAATAAAATCCACCTTGTTCATGTGATCGCTTTCTTTCACTTACATGACATTTATGAGAAGTGTAAAAAAGGGTTGTTACTCATTGTAGTGGTAGAACCCAAATCACATTAAATTACTAGACAATGTCCCAGGGCAGGGTTCCTGAGGTCCCCCTTTTCCATTTTACTTGCCAGTGCATGGTGCAGTAAGGGCTGCCTCCATCAGTGATGAGATTCTGAGTGCTCACCCTTCTTCAGTTCTTTCCCCTTCAGTACCTGCTCACATAGACCCTTCTGCTGCTGTTACTTGTTTTTCTCCACAATTTAGGATCTTACAAATTAGAGGACATCTGTCCACAAGGAAGTAAGTTCATGTCTCCTCCAGTGGAAGGAGTGAATGGGTACTTGAAAGGGTGCTGAACTCTGCAGATAAGAATTCAAGATTGTGAACCTGTGTTTTGAGTATAAATTGCATTTTTGGCTTCTTTTTTTCTTTCTTTCTTTTTTGTTGTCTTTCTCTTATCAGTTACATATAATGGGGAATTTTTACATGCTTTGGAGGAATATGACTCAGTGAAGGAAAGAAACTCATGCTGCAGTGAAAGAAACAAAAATAGAATCCTGGGACAATATGGCGAAACACCAGACTCAGTGTCACTGTCTCCATTTGCTGTCTCCAGCATTCTATCCAAGTTTTGGTATTGTGTGTCCAGCCAGTTGTCAAACTTCTGATGGTGTAAAGGTAACAGTGTCACAAGCTGAGACACTGAATTATATTTTTAAAAAATCGGAAAAGTTAGTCTTCTGGTTTTTGCTCCTAACCCCAAATCAGTTGCTTAGATTGCATATACCTAAATAATTTCTACAGCTATAATGCTTCTGAAAGACTTTGTAGACCATCAAAATGTTGTGGTTATCCAGAGTGGTGGAGATGGAATATTGTCTGACACAGGTAACCTACAGCAGATGGGAATGTTGCTGGAGACACAAGACTGGCACCACTTACCACCAACTTTGGGTCATGCCTTCATTCTGCATCAGCTACACCTCAACTGGCTCCAGAAATGAAGAGAACTCATAGACTGAATGCTGCATTCAAGATGAACTTTTTCCAGGCTCTGTGGGTAGTGCTGTGCCCAGCTAGTAAGCTCTCTCTGAGCCCAAAGCATTTGGAATTTCAGGGACTGGCTGTAGTTCAAGGGGACCAGCTGATCCTGGGAAGGATTCTTCCTGCATTGTATACTGGACTTTGCTAAATAGGATACAAGTTGGGTCCAAGTGTGGTTTATAAAATCAGGCTCCTACAAACAGCCCTTCTGCTGCTGAAGCAAATTTGATCCCAAGGACTAAGCAGCCACAGGTGAATAGTGTGCTTCTAGTCCCAAAATCCCTGAGGGGTCTGAGCAGGCTGCACACACGAATGGCCTGTCTGTCCAGTTTTACTGCTCCACAACCACAGAGGATAAACTCCATGGATACTAGGGAAATTACTGTATGTACAGCCTTAGTTATAAAGATCAGCTACCAAAATCCATATCTCATCAAAAGTTATAAAGTTATCTTGAGGCTTTCTGCCTCTTGATGTTGTGGACTGCAGTAGCTTCCTACGTTCAAACTTTTCTCTGAAGTCTTAAGAACTGGGAAAATGTGCATATAACTAAAAATTGATATTTCATCTAGTGGAACTTCAATAGAATTATTAAACGTAGGAGTTGACAACACTAAAAAGGTGAGTCTAATTTAAGCAATGATTGAAAATCACACTAAACCAAAGTCTCTAATCTGTGTGAAAATGATGCCATCCCAGCAGAATAATGGCTTTTTATCCTTGATCTTGA
The DNA here is from genome assembly GCF_029582105.1 of Oenanthe melanoleuca. NCBI lineage: Eukaryota > Metazoa > Chordata > Aves > Passeriformes > Muscicapidae > Oenanthe > Oenanthe melanoleuca. The sequence goes on from NC_079334.1 coordinate 51,053,349, forward strand.
AAAGGAGAGACAGCAAAAAATGTGTCATAACTCTGATGGGTTTTGGGTCAAGAACAATTATATCTGAAAAAGCTATTGGTAAGATTGTTACAAAGTTCTTTCTTTTAACTAAAAAGATCAGGGTAATTCTGTTTCTTTCTAAGTTATGATAGAAAGTCTGTCTAAAGTAGTGTTATTTGGCATTATGATTAAATTTTATAATATTTTGTTTCAATTATTAAATTGTTCTTATGCCAACACATAAGGTTTATTTTTTCTTACTGAGGTGGAGGTGGATGGGAGTGAGCAGGCAGCAGTGGCACTTAGTTGCCACCTGCAGTTAAACCATGACAAAGGGCCTCTAACCCTTTTCTTCCCTGTTAAACCAGTTAACAGCATGGGTTTGGGGTTTTTTTAAGAAGCAATTTTCAGTCATTTTAATCATGCTGGTTACAGGCCCCCAGGGAAGGATTTACAGGTGCCAAGCACAGGTGGGCCAGTATTTTTGCTGTGACTGGAACCAGAGATGTCCTCTCCAGGGACACTCTGAAAGCTGAGCCTTCATGGGGAAATCACACAGAAAGGGGAGAAATTCATCCTGCCACCTAATAGTTTACTCAGTGGCTGATGAGAGATTCAGGAGACAAACCAGATTGTATCTATGATGATATAATAGCAAGACAGAGAGATCTAGTCTAAAAATGTGATCACAGAAGCAGTAGCAGAGTCCTTGAATCTGGCAAACAAGACAGTTCAAAGAACGTGAAACATATTTTTGGATACTTTGCTGTTAATAACTTGAATTATGATGATGGTAAGTCAGGCAAGGACAGAGTCTGAAGGCATTAGCTCTGATTAAAATTTGGTAGTTAGTTGAGTGTGGAAGCACTTATTTACGCCGAGTCCATCCCTGACCCATCCAGCTTCAATGCATGATTTCATGTTGGAGGTCTCAGGACTCAACTTTCCTTTTTCCTTTTTCCTTCTCTCTCCTTATGTGATTCCATCTTGGGTCTAAAAAGCTGCTGTCGTAAGAATTACTGAAGCCAAAAAGATTGTGCTTTGTACCATCTAAAAGCTTTGCAGCCTTGAGTCATACAAAGGATAAAAAGCAATTCATCTTGAAGACCAGTGATTTTTAAACCACTGAAACTCACATTTGAACTTAGAATTGGGAGGAGAGTGATGTTTAGCATGATAATGGGATTTAAAATCTAGTTCTTCCTGGCCTTATATAATGTGTACAGTATTTCACAAACTGGTACAAGCATTAGTGGGAAGATTTGTGAATTATGAGAAAAGCTGAGATGTTAAGCAAACTGCTGTTTTGAGCAATGTTATTTATTTACCTGGATAAACATTTCTTTTCCCCAAAAAATTGGAAAGGCTATGGACAGTGTGCATTTGTGAGACTTAGCAGTGTTCTCCAGTGGCTTTGTTGCCCATGACTAAACACAGGGCAATTACATTTAATCTTTGTTATATTAGAAGCTAAGCATTGACTTCCTTTTTATTTCTTTAGAACCTTCATGTTGTCCTTGTGGCTAGTCTTGTGGAATTTAGGATATTTCTGTTGTCAGTTCTTTTCACACTCTGTTCCTTGAGCTGCTCCATATAATTAAGCTGCACAGCATCTTCATATCCTGAATAAATCTGTCCCTGCCCCACTGTTGGAACAATTTTCTCTGTTGTATCCCTTCCATCCACTCATCAGAGTGGATACCAGTCTCCTTCTTCCTACGCATTCTTTCTTCTGCTCAGGAAATGCTCTTTCTGAGGTGCTCAGCAAAACCACAGCACTCTACGCCTTTAAAACTTGCCAGAAGATCAGCTTCTGTGATGCTTGCAAAAAACTAGCTAAGTAATCAGCTTATCTATGTCATTTATCTCATGAGCGACTCCTTCCTTCCATAGTGCCTGCAGGAAACTTGTTGATTAAATCTACTTGCATCTATTCTGTCTTTATGAAATTCTGGATTGGCCTTGTGGAGGTTGGGTTAATTCTAGGACACTCACCTTTTGGATGCCCCTGTTCTTCCTGCATGTTTGTTGATTGTATTTTTTGTTTCTTCTGATTAGAAACACCTCCTTGTCCTGCAGATAGAGGCTTTGCTCTTTACTTGGCTCTCCATGACTTTAGCATTGCACCAAATGCATGTCAGAGTCCACCTATTTGGAGCTGACTGTAGGCTTAGTGTATTAGTTTGGAAGCTACTCCAGGCACCATCAATGTTTTTGTCTCTACAATGATTTGTGAGAGTGTTTAAAACACTATGCAGAAGAAGTTAATAGCATTTGATGTGACTGCTGGCTGTTGATATTCTACTCCATGTGTTTTTCTTGTTATTTAATTTTCTGTTTGTAACTTAAAAAAAGTTTTGTAAGATAAATGTGTGGGAAGGTTCTTGATTTGTTAGTGCTCTCTATCAAGTACACATAGTGTTATCCACTCTTTAAACTGAGAATTTCCTGATACTTCAATTGAACACAATTATTTAACGGGTAAGAGTAACCACTGAGAGAAATATTTTTCTTCTTAAGGGGGAGTAACAGAATGTTTTTGTAATTGTACTATGTAGTGTCATGAAGTAATACATGCAGGGGATCATTTTAATCCCTGTGCTACATATCAGACATAATTTTTTATAGCTTGTACTTGTCATGTCTTTCTAATGTCCAAAAAAGTGTGGGTCTCCCTTGCTTGAAAATACTGACTTGTATATTTAGTGTCTTCTTCAGCAGGGCACCTCCATCTGTGGGATGTTAAGCACATGCTGTGGATATGTGGGCTGGAGTATAAGATGTGCCCATTCTTCACTTGCTGGGAAGGCATGGCCATGGTTATCTCAGCATCCTAACTTGATACCAGTTTGGGGACATTATCGTCTATCAAGCTAATTGTTACATAATAATTAATATTCATAGATACAAAGGCAGTGTTCCTCTAATTAGTAAAGGTTCCAATTTGCTCAGTAAGAACAAACTTCAGTTTGAATCCCCTATGAGCCTTGCCTTGGAGCTGGAGGCTGGAGCTGCACGAATTGAGCTAATTGTCTGGTTACTTTTCCTGCCATTCGGGGAAAGGGTTGTCTGGGGATGAGTCCTGAACAGTACCATAAGCATTAGTAATTTGCTAGATGGAAAACAAGGGACCTGTGTTTGAATACTCAGCAGTTACTGCTGACTAGCTCCCTGGAGGGGGTGAGAGCCCTCAGGAGAATACAGCTTCCTTCAGTGAACCAGTTGAGAGCTTTGCTGTAGAACATGCCATCAATGTGGACTTTTTCTTTCCCTCTTCCAGCTCAGCTTATGATACCAAAACAAGACAGAAGGTGGCAGTGAAAAAGCTTTCAAGACCTTTTCAATCACTTATCCATGCCCGGAGGACCTACCGAGAACTTCGGTTGCTTAAGCACATGAAGCATGAGAACGTAAGTGGAGAGTGAGTTCTTCCCTTTGGCTTTCCATTACAAAAGCTTACAATATAGCCTTAATTTCAAGAAAACTCATGAAAGTGTGCATAATCTAAAGTATAACAGTTGTCTAAGGCATGTGTCAGCTTTGCTGTAATGTGACATTAATTCTTCTGACTTTATCTTTTTTTTACTCTTTGTATTAAGATTGTAATTAAGATGGCTGAGGTGATACCTGAGGTGATACTATGTCAGTTTTCAGGATGACCATATGTCATGTTTTTGTAAGTTTTTCCCAAAAGCGTTGAGCACTGTCAATACAAATTACATGTTGCTTTTCAGGTTTGTAAAAATAAAATGTCACTTCCTTCCCCTTCTTTCACCTGACAGGTTATAGGACTGCTAGATGTTTTTACACCTGCAACATCAATAGAAAACTTCAATGAAGTGTAAGTAATTTTTTTTTAAATCATTCTGGCTAGTTCCTAAGTAAATGAATATCATTCTGGTTTTAAAAAGAAAGAACATGCATTTCTAAAAGACTTTCAGCCAGTCAGCTTTGTAAAAATCTTTTTGCAACTTTTCCCACAAAATAGTAGGCAGGGAGATAGACCTGATTTTTGTACTTTTCTAAATGAAAATTTAAATTATTTAAATTAGATGAAAGGTATATGGTAAATGTTTTAATGCTGCATAAATGCCAGGAAACTTAAAACTTTTTCAGTTCAATTGTGTGTTTATAACCTGTAGATTGTTTTTTCATACAGAAATGGCAGAGTTCAGGAATGAAGGAAGGTATTCTGTTAGTTAACTGAGATAAGGTAAATTTAGGCTAGAGTCCTGGCTAATGTAAAACTAGGTATATTTTGGTGTGACTGGAACATACAATCTATGCTGATTTCCTTTTGGTTGTAATTGTATAAGCACTTAAGTAAACAATTTAGCAGAGGAAATAGTAATTAACATGTTTTTGTCTCAGTGGAAATTAGTGACCAAACCCCTTTGACTCTGGGGCAAAATTACACAAATGGGAATTGGGTATGACGGATGCATACTTTTGTTCTAGCACTGCATTTGGAAAAGAACCAATGTTTCTTCAAAATTTGTTGAAAAATAAAATTTCCAGTGGGAACAGAGAGGGAAGTTACACAAAACACTCTCATTTCTACTACCCTCCATCATCAGATGTTCCAGGGCCCTTCAGGTCCTGTAGTTTTGGTGTCTCAGGCTGGCACTTTGGTGTTGAGTGAGGCTTCCTCTTCATCAAAAAATATGTTGCATCTATCACTGCTGTTGTGTGTCATGGAGAAAACAGAGGTAAAAGCTTCTAATATACTGCAAGGATTTTTCTTTTTCATTATGTTAAGTCTCATACCAGTGATTGCATTATTAGAACTCATAGATGATTTAAAGGATCCAAAATGTGGAAAAGGAACCTACATGGCCTGTGTGGATACTCTTCCAGAAGAGTTGATGTTCTGCCTCTATGTTGTTTTTTTCCTCACTTCTTTATTTTCACAGGTATCTTGTGACAAATTTAATGGGTGCTGACCTGAATAACATTGTGAAGTGCCAGAAGTTAACAGATGATCATATACAGTTTCTCATCTATCAGTTACTTCGAGGTCTTAAGGTACTGTCTGAGTCCAGGAATCTAAATGTTGTAGTAATGAGTCAGCAATCTAAATGCTGTAAGAACTGGTTGGTTGCAATGAGCATACTTAAACACTGTTTTTTTTTAATGTCTTACAAGTGTGCAATAGTAGCAATCATTTCAGAAATTATCAGATAATTTTTCTAACTGGAAATAAACCCCCAGGCCTACCAGTGTTGACATGCGCAATACATGTGAATACACCCCTTGAAAATTAGATCAGTGTCTATTTCAGTTCCTATTGCAGGATAATAACATGCTATATAATGTCTCAAAATTCTGAAGAATGTGAAATGGATAAAGAACAATATGGAAAGTAACTCACATTTGTGCTTTGAAAGACATGAGGCACTTTGAAAAATCACAGTCCTGATTTTTGTAGAGAGTGTTACGTGGATGAATAGATAACCAAGTTAGTTGGGTCTTTTGGGAAATGTCTGGAAGTAGAAATTCATCCCAGCAATGTATGATGCTGCACACAATCACTTAGGATTTAGTCTGCCTGTAAAGTCATTATTTCCTTTAATCATATCAGTTAAAATTTATACACTTTAATAACACAGGTGATTGGCAATGAATCTACAGCTAAATTTTCTTCCTAAAGAATCAAATTATGTATCACTTTGATGATGCAACATGTAAATGTCTACAAACAGAAAAAGATGTAGGTAATGCTTCCTGTTACTAGGTGCTAAGCTTTTTCTCTGACCAGTATGGATTTTCCCAAGATATAAGCAAACAGAAAAGAGAGGTCAGCAGCTTTACTAGCTAACTTAACAGTAATTGATATTTTAGACATGGAAAATAATTATGTTTGAAAGCAAGCCATGGTAAATACTGGCTCTGAAATATACTTATTACATGATTTTCAGCAACTCATCTTGTGCCTGAGACAATAATTCTTATTCATGCATGCAGATTCTGTCACTTTAAGTGCAGATTTTAGTGAATAAAAATTGCACAACTGAGCCCTTAATTGCTTTGTCTCATTTACGTGAGTTAATAGCTTAGTTAGGAAAATTGATTCTGGCATTAATTATCCAGCTTGTGGTTTTGAATATAAGTCTATGTTGTGTCAAAGCTAAGTAATAGTAAGAATTGTGCTCTAAGTGAATATTAATTTCAAAAATGCACTCAGGTGCATTTCTGGCTCTGTTTCAAAGGGGAGGGGTGGCTCCTCTTTCTGGAATTGAAATTCTCATGAAATTCTCATATCTCATTAGTCAAAGAACATTTGATCCTGTATGTGACTGCTTGGGGGCACCAGGAGGAGCTGCTCTGGTTGTCTCAGCAGAGCAGGGACACAGCTTCTTCTGTTGATAGCAGTTTTGACTTCCTGTCCATTCAGCTGCCTGCAGCTGCTGTGAGGAGCACTGAGAGGTAGTCCTGCCTTCTGATAAACAGTTCTTAGCTCTGGAGCATGAATAATGCTCTTGTGTTCTCTTTTAAGTTTTCCCAGTTGCTATACAGGTTTTGTGTATAATCCCTTCTCCAAAAAAAGGTGAATTCACTTCTAGAGAATAGAAGGTTTTCAAGGCCCTGCTCATGCTGGTTGATAAGATCATAGATAAACTTGCTGTTAATCCTAACTAGAGAAGGATAGGTAATGGCAGAGTAAGCTGTTCTCAGTTTTTTATTTTAAATGTTTTATGTAAAATAGCAGAGACATGAAATAGCCACTGAAGTACTGCATTGAAAGTAGATCTGAAGTACTGCTGTGACTTAGGTGGATATTTTGGTCACTAACCTGTCCCAGAGTGCAGGTGTGGCTGCTTTCACCCACATCAATGTTCACAGTATGGGAAGGTGACTTATATCATGTAGGAGTCAACCATAGGCCACTGATTTTACTAGCCACTAGCTGATCTATATGGACATCCAGGGAAGGCTGGAACAAATTCCAAATTTATAAGAGCCTTTATACAGAAGAATCACTGTGAATGCTGCTTTTAATGGTAGAATATAGTCTTCATGATTACCTTTATTGAAATATCCAATTTTGGATAAGACAAAACAGGAAGGTTTTGAAGTTTGACATACCTCTGATCTGAAAACATGGTATGACGTATTTTCTGTGTATAAAACAGTCAGTCTCAGAAGCAAAAAGATAAGACAAGTGTCTTTGACCTCCCTTCACCTCTAAATTCAAATCTTACGGGTGTTTTTTTTTTTGTTTTGTTTCACAGTATATTCACTCAGCTGGGATTATCCATCGGGTGAGTTCAGTTTTTGAGGTAATGAAAATGAATGGACTGTGTCCCTCTGTGCATCAAATCTGTTACTAAGACATAGTTACAATATATTTTAAAAAGTTGAAGTAGTACTGAAGTGACTAACTCTGTGTTGTGCTACAGGACCTGAAGCCCAGTAACCTAGCTGTAAATGAAGACTGTGAACTGAGGGTAGGTATCATGCTGTTGTAACAGAGTGTTGCAAAACCTCTCAAGATTACAGTTTTCTAAGAAAACGTTAATCACCATTTTTATGGTTCATTCCATTAATTTCAGCTGTTTGCTACTTGCCCATTTCTGTGACTATGTGTTGTCATCCAAATGTTAATTTAATATGATTACAAATGTCTTTGCAAAATCCTTATGTACCCCACAGGTGCTACATAGATAATAGTTCGACCCCTGAGTGAGTATTTAACTGAGTATATCTTGAGAGTCTGACCTGTAATATGTATCTTCATCTGCCATATAGATGAAACCTCGTAACAACTTTCATTTTTGTATCTATAGAACATACAAGCTAAATTAAATAATGGTGGCAAAAATATACTAAGTATTACCAGTTACAGGCAGTTAGACAAACAAACTAAAAAAGCCCAACCAACCAAAAAGAACCCTATATTCCTTGCTTCCCAAATGTTATTTTGATGTACACATCTTGGTGTGTCTGTGTGATATGATACTACATAGTAAGCATGAGACTCTGGAGGAGGAAAAGATGTCTTGTAGCTTTCTAAGCTTTTAAGCTTAAGAATGAGAAGTTAAACATTTCTCCAGGGCAGCCAGAAACATCTTTATTCCTGTTTCTAATACTCTGATGTAATCACTTTATTCCAGCTGCAAGGGATTTAAGAAAAGACTCCAAATGCCACAAGATCAGCAAAAAATCACAGTAATGAGTAAGAGCAGTGCAGTTAGGTTCTTGCATTAATCCGGATCTGTGGTGAGAAACTGTAGTTCCTGTTTGATTTAGTGACACTTGCAGATGCTCAGCAAGTTTACTGATTATCTCTTTAATGTCTTCATGCATGTATGTTCAGCATCTGTGAAATTTTGTGGGTCATCTGTGTTTGATCATCTACTCTAAAATGTGTACTTTATTTTTGTACTGTAAGTAAAGGAGACTTTTACTGTCTTTTTCTATTATTATGAAATCTGTACACCTCCCTGTCTAGCATTTGTTACGCTGCTCTCTGCTTTGTTTATATTTATAGCTTTACTTCCTCAAATTATTTTTAGCAGGACAAACTAGTAGATATTTCCAAGTACTTGCAAAAAGGAAATAGAAGGAAAGTATGTGTGTATGTGCATACACTTGATGGAAAGGATAAGCTGTTAAGGAAAAATATTGCCAAAATCCTTATAAAAAAAGGCATTAGTGTTTGAGTTTCACACCATTATTTGTGCTTGTTTGCCTAATGCATTTTTCTTAACTTACTTAAGAAATAAATTATGCTTTTAAACTAGACTGGAAATAAAGATGTTAATTATTTATATCTTAATATTTTTCTTTAGGCTTTTTGTATCTTTTAATTGGATTATGACTGAAGAATTTTGAATTATACTCTTGAAATTTTCTTATTCCCTATGAAAAGGATTAGCCATCAGCTTAATAAATAATCCTGGATCTCATCACAGGAGATATTCAATGATCTTATGTTTCTATGTGAAGAGATGCTGGCTTGCCCAGATGACTGACTTAGCAGCACTGAGGCTCAGATGGCATCCTTTCAAGGCAGTCACTCTTAGAGCTGGGATCCATAACTAGTGGGATGTAGATTAACCAGAGAATAGAACAGAAAGCAAGGAAATGAGATGGGAAAATTCAGTTGAAATAACCTCCCATCAAGGTAAACTTAACAAGGGAAAGAGTCTGCAGGGGATCATATTCCAATCAAGCTTCTGTGTACATAAACAGAGCTCCTTTGTTTTGGTGGGCAAGTTCTACTGAAAACAAATGGGGTGTGATTTGAATTTACATTGTTACACAGGATAAACATTTCTCTCGTAGTAGCATCAGGATAATGTGTGATTTGAGTAAATGCTTAGACATAAGAAAATTAGACAACAGAAATTGTGCAGATTTGTGATCAGCTTATTTGGTCTTTAAATGGCCACTGGCACTTGCTGTTAGTGTTTTACACAAACACTCCCAAATGATAATAGTACTTCATTTTTTATAGCAACAGTGTTTATTTTTAATAAATGAATGTCAGTGGAAAATTGAACTCAAGGCAAAATATAAATTCTGCCTTGGAGAACAAAGCACCAGGTTCATTACAGTGGAAATATCTTTATGCAGCACCAGAGGCTGCACAGATACAGCAGGGAGAGCAGATGAGCTCATCTGCAGAGTGCTGCTGTTTCACTTCACCCATTGTGAGGGACTACAGAAAACTCAGTAATGAGTAATGGGAAAATAAGGACCTGTTGCAAAAGTGAAAGGGGTTTTTTAAAACTATTATTTTATTTTTATTCTGTAGATTTTAGACTTTGGTTTAGCTCGTCAAACCGATGATGAAATGACTGGATATGTTGCAACAAGATGGTACAGAGCTCCAGAAATTATGTTAAACTGGATGCACTACAATCAAACAGGTAAAATGTGAAGGCTTTTATTTTGCTACAGCTGGATGTAGTGAGTTTTAACCAAGAAGCAGTTGTGTTTAAGGATCTCTGATTCATTATACACACTTCTGTCTCTGTTTCTTGGCAGTTGACATATGGTCGGTTGGATGTATCATGGCAGAGCTATTGAAGGGAAAGGCTCTATTTCCAGGAAATGATTGTATCCTTAACATAAAACTTAAAATGGAACTAAAAAAATACTTTCTATTTCTTCCTTTTTTTTTTTTTTTTTTCCCCTAAGGACTTGAGTGTTTCTATGGACATGGTTTTGAGGTAATAAACTTGTAAAAGAATAAACAATTTGCTAATCTTTCAGTTCAGTGTATATGACAACTGAATATGAGACCCACTGGCAGAATAAAAGCCAGTAACAGATGTTCCTAAACACCAGAAAGTTACATTTATTCTTTTGTGTATCTGTATTTAAATAATAACCTAGTTACAACAGGGTAGATTTCTTCCATGTGTGGATGTTATTGAAACAACATATGCTAAAACTGAAGCTGAGTAAAAGCACTATTTTTTCATCAGCTAATACAATTTAACAAAATAGAACTGCTTTTAGGCTGAAAGTTCCAGAAAATGCAAATGAGTTAACTTTTAAATAATGAGTGAATTAATAGGTCTGTTGTGTCCTATTATATTAAAAGAAGCAAGTAGTTCCAGGAATGCCACAGGAGCAACAAAGCCTTTTCTTTTCTGCAGCACTGTTCTGTGGTCCCTGATGGAGCATCAGGGATTTCCATTGGCGTTTCCTGTGCTGGCAGGAGCAAAAAAGAGATGTTTCTGAGGAGAGCAATAAAATAATAGAAGAAAACTGAAGAAAAACACATATTAAGGAATGAGGAAATAACTGCATCAAGCTTTTATTATGAGAAACAAAAGCACATTCCTTCTGTACTGAATATTGACATTTCTTGCTACTCTGAAACCCCTCAAAAACAAACACTTCTGCTAATACTAAGCTGTTGCTGGGTGCAAAGCATCATGACATTAGAATTGCACTGGCCTTTCTGTTGTGCTCAGCATCATTAGACTCTGTTGTAACCACAGGCATTCTCCAGGTATATCATCATTGGGAGATGACTGTCCTCAGACTGTTTGATTACATGATATGTGGTATTTGGAAAAATCAATATATCTATAGTTAGCAATAAATAAGATTTTTTTTGTCATAAAATATTGTCTACAACTATATGATTATGTCAATTTAAATAAAGCTGTAAAATAATCTTGAATCTCTGTAAAAATGTAGTATACTTTACAGGTCCTAGGTGACAATGAAAAATTACCATTTTCAAAGTTTTTGATCTTGAGACCTATATAAAGCAAATATTTAAAGATACTAAATAAGAACTTTTCACTTGCCACTCTTCAGATTAGTAATCTAGGCCTATGAGCTGTGTATCATATTAGACAGATCTTCAGAAATCCCTCAGATCACTGAAACATTAATATGCTATTAAGATTAAGTTTAAGAATGTAATAAATTGGGAACTAGGACAGAAAAGCAATATTTTTTAGGCAGCTGCCATACCTGGCAAGTTAATATAGTACAGTAGAGAATTTTGTGCTCCAGGACTAGTCTTAAGTGGGTATGAATTCATATCTTTCCATGAGCTGTGGTGGAATTGTCTCGCTGAGTGGTTTTAAGCATCATGGTTATGTGCATGGAAGGTCATTAACTGTCTAAACCCAGAAGGACTGTGTGCTGTTTATTTCCCTGAAATTATGCAGATATCGATCAACTAAAGAGAATAATGGAAATTGTGGGCACACCCAGTTCAGAACTTCTGAAAAAAATATCATCAGAACATGTGAGTTCACAGCTTCATTCAGTTAACTGACTTTCTATCATTCTTTCTCTAACTGGCATTGTATGTCACTGCCTGTGTTACACAGAGACTCTGATTTGGAAATGAGCAAATACCTTAAAATGATCTCTGGTTTTTGCTACTAGAATGTCACCATTCAAAAAATAGCTTTTGGCAGCATTCAGAATGTCACCTGGATAAATTTTGATGCTTGTTCTCATGTACTCAGTTTTTGCAGAGTTAAGAAATTAGTCTTTATGATCTTTTAAATTGCTCATCATTAAATTATTCTTATAATTTAAAAAAATCAAACTGGTGCTCAGCTCAGAGCATTATATTATTGCTAATAAATCTGATGTCTCTGTAATTTGTATGTTTTCCATTGTTGTAAGGTTTCTAAACACAGATGTATCTGAATCAAATAACGTGTGTTCTGCATCAGTGCTCTATTTAGATCCCTAATTTGAAAATTGTATTTATTCATCTCTCTAAATGCTTGCATGAAGTCCAATTTCTTGATCATATTCATAGTTAAGAGTGGTCTTTTTAACTTTCTATGTGACTTCTTTAAAATAGTAATCTAGTAAATGAACAATTTTCACTTAATTCTCTGCTTAAGTGACACTGAGAAGATTCATTGTAAGCAGTAACTGTGGATAGGTGAGGAATGAGATGTACTATTGTTTGATAAAGGCAGGTGATGGGCACAGTGTAAGAGTTCAGATAAACACCAGCACACAGATACCTCCTGAGCTGCAGTTGTTTTCTTAAACCTCTTCTGTATACACCTCAGACTAATACTAATGATTATTTCTCAGCCTGTGTATATACTGACAGTTTTCCTTTAACCTTACTAATGAATACACTAGTGGGTTAAGTAAGCAGGAGCAGTAGGAGAGCCAGAGCAAGCCCTGTATTTCTAGAAGGTCCAAGCATAATGAAACCTTATCATCACAGGCCAATACACAGTCCCAGAGTTTTTGGGTACCCAGCACCTATGAATGGCTGGGGCAGGAGGCTAACTGAGCATCCATCCTTTTTCTAGGGACTTGCATCAACCAACAAATCTCAGACTGTGCATGTCCTAAATGTAGGTCCTTGTAGAGTCTCGTAGGTCCTTTTGTAGCCTTCATGTGTTACTAAGATCCTACGGGTTTTGCTGTAACACATTGTCAGTAGTGTATGCAAATGTGTTATTACCCACAACTAGTGAGCTTTTTGATTGTGAGAGTAACACCTTAAATACTTAGTGGAAATAGTACATGCTTTGTTCTTTTAATTTCTTGTGTTTCAGAGCATACATCAGTGAGGTACAGGAATACTGAAACTATTTTATTTGGGCTAATTATACCTTTAGAGCACAGGCAGAACACAAAAACCAGGTTAATGAACGGGAGTGCTGCTAGGTCACCTCTGAGCTGCTGCTGCCTGATTAGAGGAGCAATGTCAAAGGAGATGCATACCTTTCTTGGAGGTAATTGCCAGCTGCAAGGGAGTTTCTTCATTCTAGTTCTTCTTTACCATGTAGTTTGGCCTTACTGTTTAGATATTTCTTAATGCAGCTTGCAGACATGGACAATTTCTTAACATTCCTGTAACAGCAATATCAGAGATTTGCTGAAATACTTAGCCTATTTTCAGTTATAAGTAGAGGATTAAAGAACTGGAAACTAAAAGATCAACCTCCTTGGATGTTTCAGCACAAGTTACTGAGGCATTTTTCAGTGTTCTATGTTAATATGAACATGTTCATAAATATGTTTAAATGGTAACTGCATATTAGAATAATTTAAACATTGGGATTCTCACAGGTTTCTGTGGTGAGTATATAATCTGAGGGGCAGGCTAGTAAGTGCACTTTGATAGGTCTATGTTGTTTTCTGGACAAGAGTGGAGGTAATTTTCACAGCATCATTGTTCAGTCATGTTAGGATTAGTTGTTGATTAGTTGCTGTTTTCCATAGGCCGAGGATGCTTAATTAGCCTTCTGCAGATAGTGTCCTTCTAACAGGACTGCTAAATGTGAAGAGATGTCTATGTAACACAAACATGTTTTAAAAGAGTTAGGGTTTGTCCAAGGACCAGCTGAGTTTTTTCATGGATTTAGGGAATAGCCATCTGCTTATTTTTTGACAATTCCTTTTTAGAATTCCTCTGTTCTGTCTGATCCAAGTGTGCAGCCTCTTCTCTTGCCAACCTGTCTACCTCAGCCTAAAAATTCGTAGTTCATGTAGCGTCAGGCTGATGTTTGTGGATCCTATATCTGGGCAAGTTTTTACTAGCTGAGTTTGGATGAGCCTTTCACAGCCACAGTGAAAAGACAAGCTCTAAATTCTGTTAAACATCTGAAAACCTTGTTCCAATGGAATATCAGAATTTATTCTTTGGATTAGTGAAGCTGTGTCTCACCAGAGAAGAGAGAGGATGGAAGGCTGCAGATTGAATTATACCACTTTGCTGAGGGTAACTGAAAGATGATTTAGTTTCTGATTGAGTGTTGCATGCATGTGTTCCCTGGGGATATACTGCAATGAACCAGTAAGCACAGGTGAAAACTAAAGTGCTACCACTCAAGCCTTAAACCAAAATGCGCCTGCTTAAAACTCTCTTGCTTATTGTCCAGTATACAGGAGTGAGTGTTTGAAACAAGGCCAAACACTGTGGTTTTATGTAAAGAGGATTTCCCATGTATAAGAAACATAAAAAATATGTCTGTTTTTTTAGAGTTGATGTGGTTACTGTTGAGCAAAATTTAACCCTGTGGATATGGTATGTATATTGACTTTTTTCTAGGCAAGAAAATACATTGAATCTCTTCCACATATGCCTCAGCAGGATTTGAAAGCAGTGTTTCGTGGTGCCAATCCATTAGGTAAGAAAGTCAGACTGACACAGATAAAATTTTTCACTAACATAGGAACTCAAGCATTCCTCGTGTTCCATGTTGTGTGACCCCATATAATAATCAGACTGGTGAGAAAAGCATTGCATAACCTTCGTTTTTCCTTCGTGAGGCCTGTGCCTTTTTGTTTCTGATGGAGATTACAGGAACCTCCTAAAGGGAAATGGCCCATGGATGAAAAGCAAAAGCCAGCTGTACATAGCAGAAATAAATAAAAATGTCATGGGGTCTAGATTAGAGACATCACTTCTGGCTCCGGAAGGCCATGAGCTGTAAATTGCTGGCAAGCAGAACATACCAGGAAGTATAGCTGTTTGAATGACCCTTTGGAGTATTATTTCCTGGGAATATATGAACCATCGTTGGACACAGGGTACTGGGCTAAGGCAGACCTTTGGTCTGGTTCTGTATAATAGTTTTTCTGTTTAATCAGTTGGTTCTGCCTGTGCAAAAGAGATGTTTCTGTGAACTTTTTGTTGTGATATAAAAAGGAGACACTTGTGTCATCAGAGTCATCTCACTGCACCTCACCAGGTCAGTTCCATCAAGTACACATTACAGGGAGGTACTGTGAGTTAAAATGCTTCGAATTCATTTTGTGTATTAGCGCAAATTTTACTCTCACAAATAAAAGTAGTTTGGAACACTTCCATATTAAAAAATGGGATTTATTTGCCTGAAGTGCATGTGTGCATGCTACATATTAGTAGCTTAAAGGCAAATTAATGTCAATGCTTATATGAAAAAAATAGTATTTGAAATAGTTACAATAAAATTTCCATAAAAAACTAATTTCAGCCATACAACTCTCTCATTTCTAGTATAATTCAAATGTCAACTTCAAACATATTTTGTTTATGCTGGTCCTGTGAAGTTGCTTTGGGATTTTCATCTGATCGTTGCATTGGTGCATCTTATTAGAAGTGTAATCTCACACTTTATTTTTCACAATTTACGTAGCTTGGTTCTGATCAGTGGAAACTTAAGCACATGATGCACAACACAGGCTATTACCATATAAGCACACACAGATCTTTTTAGAATGAAGTCCTTGGATAGCTGAAGACATGAATCAAATCTCCAGCTGACTATACTGAACCTTTGTGCATGCTACAAGCAAACCAGAAGCTCCCTTCAGCTCTCTTTGTACTCACAGTACAAAATCTTCAAAACTTACTTGTTATGTTGCCTAAATTTTACCAATAATATTAGTTGTGTTTAAGGTGAGTGAGAATAGGTTGTGTGTAAACAGTGGCCTTTTATTTCCTCATGGTCTCTTCTGGCTTTGAACTGTGTTTCTGTTTTTGCCTTAGCTGTAGATCTTCTTGAGAAGATGCTTATTTTAGACAGTGATAAAAGGATCACTGCCTCGGAAGCACTTGCACATCCCTATTTTGTACAGTACCACGATCCAGGATGATGAACCTGAGGCTGAGCTCTACGACGAGTCCATAGAGAACAAGGAGCGAACCATAGATGAATGGAAAGGTATCACAACTGCAGGCACTAGTTAAGACATGTAGCAGAAGAAGGCCTTACTTAAATAACAGTTTTCCTCCATTTCTAGGCAGAGGAATTTGAACTTTTAAGCCTCAGGCAAACAAGATAAGTTCATATGTGTGCTTGTGGGAGTGGACAGGCAGAAAGGCTTACATTTCCTCTCTGAATTTTGCCTACTCTCCCCCTTCTATCATCTCCTTACTAGATTCCCTGTACCAGTGAAAGCTTAACTAAAAGCTGATGCTAGCTACCAGGTAATAACACATTCAGTTTTGCTTTTAGTTTTCTAGGTCAGATCCCCAGCTGAAGTAACTGTCCTGGGGCAAGTCACACTACTTGGGATTCTGGTCTAGTTCTGACCAGAACCAGAAAGTAATGTTATCCACAGAGATGTCTATTTTGTTAATAATCCTTTCTATAGCAAAGGAATTGGGATTAATAACTTCACCATGTTATTTGTCCTGTTTGAGATGATAGTTGATGATTTTACTTGGGAGTGACACCCCAAAACCATTCTTAGATAATCACTGCAACAACCTTCCATGCTTGCAACACAATCATATTGCACTGCATTATCACGGAAGTAAGGTGGCTCAACATTAGATTACAAGTACACTGAAAAGTACAACCCAATTTCACCACTGTCTAATGAGGACATATTATTCTAAAAATTCCTTACTAGAGATTTTAAACTGAGAATAATGTTGTAGAAAACTAATTGTTTCTATTTATCAATTAATGTCTTTCTTGGCTTAAGATGAAAAATGTCTTCTACAAAATAAATGTTCTTTTGTTTCTATTTGCATTTTCTGTAACTTTTACTTGGGGAAGATTTGATAAAAATGCATTATCATAGTGGTTAGGTTTATGATGAAGAGTACTCTAATGTCTTACTCATGCCCATCCACTTGTGCCATGTTTTATCCTGGGTATTACAGAGAAGAAAGCAGACTGTTTACAGCAGATGTATCTTAAAGAAAGATAATAGTGGGGTCACGGCTCTCTCTACAATAAATCAACCTCCTAGAGCCCTGGAAAGGCTTTTGTAGAAGCTGTGTTTGTACAAACAGGGAGGATTGACTGGCATTGTTTACTCGTTACACATGCTCTCCTTTGCAAAACCTGGCAGCCTACATCTTGTTTGTTGAGAGCTGTGTTCATCTGCTGCTGTACTTAGGAATGGATGATTTTTTTTCTGCTGCTTTTTCAGTTGCCTGAGTCTTTAACAGGAAAGTTTAACAATTTCTGAGTCACAAAGAGGATTTCTGTTTGTGATGAAACTCCACTGAAATTATTTCAGGAACAATATTAGCTTAACAGCTTAACACTTTCTAAACTGAAATGAAGACATGAAGGTGAATTCTCTTGGAAGGGCAGTATCATATTATTTATCATTGCATTTATCATGTATCATTTTTTAGATCATTGACCTTGACAGAACTACAGGTCAAATTCCTTATTTATTCAGGTTTAAAAAAAGGCCTGAGACAAAAATCTCCAAACTTGCACAGCAAGTTTTCTGCTTTTCCTTCTTACTCTGGCCATATTTTTATCTTGGGGAATAAACCTTTTATTTTCAAGTACAACATGTGCCACATTTAAGTAAGATGACATAAAACATAGATGACATAGTGCTGATGAAATATGACCCAATTTCTCAAGATGTTGATGGCATGTTTCTGCTCTTTTTCTGTTCAACTTAAAAATCAGTGGTACCTGATCTTGAGGAGCTGAGCACCAAAGTAAAATGAGAGTTCAGACACTTCGTCAGTACATATCATGCACTTCAGAGTTTCTTGGCCTCCATTGCACACTACTGAGGCTTGCAGCCCAAGCTCATAGATTTCTTATTTACATGTTTAATCAGTTAAAAAATATTTCAAAATTTTAGAGGCCAAGAATATGCTATTCAGAGAATGTTATACATTCTCTGCTTAGATGTTGCTCCAGCTTGTACCTATCTCTGCTGAGTAGGTGCAGTGAGAAGTGGGTAAAGAGCTTCATTAACATAAACCACACAGCCAGTGAGAATAATTTCTAATACAGTTCCAGGTGTCTGATTTGTGAGGACACTGGCTTCTCCAAGTTCAGTCAGCTGTAGCTCCTCCTTGGCTGCCTGTAATTTTACGTAATAGTCGTAAATCAGTCACTCAAAATCACCTAACAAATCCTCCAATGCCTGGAGCTCTGCACACAGAATTTCCTTCAGAGAAATCCCTCACTGAAACTGGTACACATTGCTGTACACAGTGGTACAGCATTACACAACCAGAGCATAAGCAAGATTGAGTCCCAAGATTTTTTACATACTTTTTAGAGGAGTCCTAGGTATGCTTGCAGGCATAGCAGCTGTCTCAGACAGAGTTACTTAATAAATAAGCTAAAAGGCATGAGTTTGATATGACTTAAACATCACTCTTTGGAAAACAGAACCTGAAGTAAAATTTCCTGATGAAAGCTGTTACATGCTTCTAGGAGAAAAATAATTTTTTTTTTTCAGATTACCATAAAATTAAGTCAGCTACAGTAAAACATAGAAAAAAAACAAACCACAGGATCCCAGTGAATTAGCAGAGAATTGCAAATGATATATAATTGAAGGCAACTGACTGAGAGATGATAAAGAATGTTCTCCATAGTTAAAAGTGTACATTTTAACTTACATTTTACATTAAAGATTCCATTTTACATTACGTATTGTTTTTTTTACATCTTTTTTGCAGGTCATATGACAGTGTAATTGATGTTTTCATTTCAGGTCCTGTGTATTTTAGTAATTAGTTGAAGGGGACAGTCATATTGTACATAGTATTTGTGAATCTAATTTGTAATCTGAGGTTAAGAGGAGGGTTCCTAGTGAATGCAGTCTATTATTGGATCTGGGCACTAAAAAAGCTGGAAATATAAACTACAAGTCACGTGTAATCTGTAGAACTGTTTTGTCTGCAATATTTTTCTTTTGAAGAAAATATCATCTAATGCTTCTCTCTTCCTTACACCCCCTCTACAGAACTTACCTATGAAGAAGTGAATAGCTTTAAACCACCCTGACTTAAAAATGGACAGCCTGGAGATAGAACAGTGAATACAGGCAGCTCTGTCTTGCCTTGCTGCACTATGAAGACTGTTAAAATATAACCATACAATTTAACCTGTGGTCAGACATAGATTTTACTATCCAAAGATGTTGGAGGAGATGTGGAAAAACAGATTAATTAAACAGAAGCCAGATGTTGTCTGTTTTGGGTAGGAGGGTTTTGCCTTGTAATATGAATGTATTCCCAACTCATGAAGGGTGGTAAAGAACTGCTTCATTCTGACAAAATTATGCACTGAGTTCTGTCAAGCTATGTGTTCTGCATGTTTCATTTTATCAGTTGTATTGCCAAAATAAAGGTGACCTTTTAAATTAATTTTAAAATTGTACATTTAAAGCATGAATGTATACAAACATAAACAAGAACTCCATACAAGCAATCCTTTTTTCTCTTTTTTTTGGTGGCATTTTATCTGTCTGTTTTTGTACTATTTATAGTTAGTGCCTTTATGAAGAGAGGGCGTGGTAGTGAGATAGACAGAATATGCATATGTAGTCATATCTGTGGTGGTCTTACACATGTATTGAATGTCTCTCAAGCAATCTTAACACCAGTTGAAAGTCAGTAAAAATAAATCTTTCTCTTCTCTTGCCATTCAAGTGTCTTCTCATTATTTCCCACATGTATTTTTTAATCTGCACTATACCCATTTGTGAGACAGTTTTACTTCCCGATGGTGTTCCTCACCATGCCATTGCTGGACTCTTGGTGAATTTGCCTGGTTTACAGGAAGGTGCTGTGAAGGTACTGCAGAAGAGCTCTGTAGATTTCTGCAAGCTGTCACAGATGCCAATGCAGGAGTCCTTGGTTCAGTTCACAGCTTTGAATTAAATATTCCACATTGTCTTATTTTCCTTCACAAAATCTTTGGGAAAATAATCTAATAATGGCCATTGGAAGACATGACAAAGCAAGGAAATTCAAGAATTTGACACATTCTCATTGGAATTTCTTCTTAAGCAAAACTTTAAAGGTTTTCCTGCTCTGAAAAGTTGGAAAAATAAATGAAAAATTGCAGGCATACAATAGATACCGAGATTTTTTAAATAATTAAATTTATCTGATTCCTCCATTATGCTGTATACAGGAACATAATATGCATAATACTGTAATGGGAACATCCTTTTGGCACAAGACTTCTTGTATTGGCTGTGTCTTTCTACACACTTGTGATTCACAGCTGTTTAATGTTTAATTTGTGTCTTGTTATTGCTGTGTCAGAGTCTTATTTTGGAGGTGGCTTTTTATAATATTTAGGTTTTCTGAAACTTTTGTCATTAATATTCAATTGTATAGCAGTTATATAAGGTAATGTATTCTACTGCATTTACTTTCCTCTGTATCTTTTCTATGTAAAAAGAAAGGCTTTTTCTAAATAAACAGATTTAAAAACAAAGTATCAAGTCCAAGATCTTTGATTTTTTCAGTAACAGAAATAAGCATTCTATCTAGAAAATACGTTACTAATTTGTGAACTAAGTGATAGACTGTTGTGGTAATGTTGACCAGTTATCCAATACTTGCATCCAATGAAATGCAGCCACTTGAATTCAGCTTTCCCCAGGGCATGTTAATCTGAAAGTAAATGCCTGCATGGATTTCCTGTGACTCTGATGAAGTCAGCCATCTGTCAGCCATCATTACTTTGGCTTCCTGTGAAGCTGGATGAGGCCTGTAATGATCATGCAGACTAAAATAGGTGAAAAAATTCTAAATCTTTAAACTATTTGTCTGACTACATAATGAAAATATTCACTCAGTCATATCTTAAACTTTTTTAATTTATTTGTTTGCTAGTTAAAAGTAGATCAGTGCTTTATTTTCTCTGAAATCTGATATTGAGCTTACGAGCCTATTTGGCAGCTCCATTTCAGTTGGAAGGGCAAGGATGAAGTAAAAAGATGTCACAAGAACTTTTTGTATCTGACAGCAATTGATTTATTATGGGGTTTATCCCTTCATTTGTTAAATCTGGTTTCCTAGCTCTGAGGGTGGCCGTTGTCAAATGCTTCAAAGGATGTATAAAACTGGTTGCCATAGCTCTGCCACTTGAGGTAGAAAGAAAGTTTCATGATGCTTCCAAAATTTGTTCTTCTGGCAACTCTGAATGTTCCTCTGAATATTTTCTCTGACATTCAGAGAAGCAGTTTTTTTCTAGGAGATAAATTATGTAGGAAGAATATGGTCATAGCCACATTTAAACTAATCAAAAGTGACAGTAATGGGCAACAATAGCTCAGCCCTTGTTAATGAATTACCATCAAAATCTGTAAATCATCTCATTTTAATGTCAAGAAAAACAGAAGGGAGACAGACATCTTTCTCCTAGATGTGAAAAATGAAGCTGATTACATAGACCTCAAAAACCAATAATTAAAATATTTTTCTAGAGTAGGTAATCAGCTCCCTTGTGGCAATCCAACCTGAGACTACAATTTGATAACTTTATCAGTTTACAACAGCAGGAGAGGGTAATTGGAAAGCTAGTACCCCAATGGGATAGAAAGGTGGAAGGCTTAGCACTAACAATGCTTATCATTTGAACACAGATGGAAGAAAACATTTATCAACCAACTCAAACAGGCAGATGGAGGTAAATAGAGGAGTGAGGGCTTTGTCAGGCTTGGTGAGGCAGATGGCTTAAAAGTAAGTTTAAAGAGTAAGTAAATATAAAGCTTTTATAAAAATGTATTTGCTAAAAATGTCTTTAATCAGAGCATTGATTACATGGCCCAAATGTTATTTGCAAAATTTGTAGTGCTGCCTGCTTAACCAATGGGGATTTAATCTCCTGACAGCACTCTTCCTTTCAGTAGCACAGTCATGCCTTTGTAGGTGCTCTATACATTGTATGTATGCTTGAGGAGAGCAGTGTAGGTTTTAGCCCACACTGAATTAGGGTACTCTCATCCTTGGCCACCTGCAAAGCACAGAGGAGCATGGCTGGGCTTTGTCATGGAGGAGGCAGCTCAGGCTTCCAGTGGGGAGAACACAGCTGTCCAAGGGCTTTCTCTGGTCAGTTACTGACATTGTTAGCAATTTACTTTTAATCTGAATTTATCTAATTTCAGCTTTCAGTCATAAGAGCTTGCTATCTGTCCACCTAGTGATTTGAAATCACTTCTAGTATTTATTTTCTCACTCTATAATGAGGGTTAGTGCAACGCCAAGTCTAGTAATTTTATCATCACTGGCAGAAAAAGGTCTTGCAGAAGGAAAATCTTCTGCATGCATCTCAGTCTTTTGACATGCCTAAGTATACACTACACTTTTAGAATCTGCATCTTTATTTTTTAAGCTCTTTACCTCATCAGCACTGAAACTCAGTGACAGAAATTGATACAACACAGCCAAAGAGACAGGAATAAAAAAAACTTCAATCTACAGTGAACCAATGGAAAGAAAAACCAAGGACAGTTCAGAGGAAAAGCACTGTTTTAGAGGATATCATGTGCCATACCCTGAAGATACAAAGTGGCTGCTTGAGTCTGAAATAGCAGGGTTACTAATAAGTTTGAAAATTTATTAAAGGGAAAAAATAGGAAATTAGGCAATCAATCTTCATATATAAAAAGAAATACATCATTATCAATAGGTAGAGTCATTATTTAGACAGCATTGTTGCAGAGTTCCAGGTCATGTTCTTGGTGGCTTTTTGATATGGTGTACCAGATGAAAGCAAGAGGGAAGGAGGGTCAGTGGGCTGCAGGATCCAACACAGTGAGCTCACCATAAGGGTCAGGAGGGGAACAACCCTTTCAAGGACAAAATGTTGACAGCAAAAGAAACTTTGACAGAGATGGGGAGCAGCCAATACAAAAGTTCCTTCCTTCCTTTCTTCCTGTCACATGTGCTCCTGGATCATAACAATAAAACAAGACTCCACTTTGTCCACTTTTCGGATTTGGTCAAAGGTCAATCTGTCCAAAAAAGGGCTATACTGAGGTGCCAGCACAAAAAACTTAATTATCCTTTGCTACATCTGTAAATTACTGACTTGGCCCTAGAATCCCTGACAGATGAGCAGTGGTAAAGATTTAACTCTCATGAAAAGAGAATTGCATTGTAAATTGGGTTAACTGTGTCTTTTGTTAGCAGCAGATCAGTCTCGACAAGATCAGTCTCCTTCAGAAGGAATTAATAGCAACACTTCCATTTACTTTAAAAGCAGTTGCTTTTTTCTCACACATTGCTGCTACTGCTGCTAGTGTTTATGGATGCAAACACTGGTTCTAAGAAAAATCAGCACACTTGCACAAATGAGAGTACCAAGTGTCATTAATTTATGAGTCTGGGTAAGGGGTTTTAAGGCACTAGTACCAAGAGATTTAGAAAGCTACATTAGTGTTGCTGCCACTGCCCTTCTTTCTGCTGTAAGATAAAATATTGAACTGATATGCCTAAAATGGTCTAAGTTTTCACGAGGAGGGAATATATTGTGAGCTTTCTATGTAGAACACTGATCTTCCAACCAATCTGACACTTAATCCATTAGACCAGAAATTTCTACATAATGAGCAAAACTCTTCAATTAGGCTTCAATCTTGCAGATAAACAAATGCTTCATTTTGCACTTCTATAGTCCCCCAGCTC
Source organism: Oenanthe melanoleuca (assembly GCF_029582105.1). NCBI lineage: Eukaryota > Metazoa > Chordata > Aves > Passeriformes > Muscicapidae > Oenanthe > Oenanthe melanoleuca. The sequence goes on from NC_079334.1 coordinate 51,077,161, forward strand.
CAATTATTGTCACAAATTAAGATGTGTACCATATCACAGAGGTTTTAGCCAGTCCTTTTAGGTTCCAATTTGATCACAAGTAAGACTGAACGCAGTAGAAATACTGAATCACAGTGGCAGCACTGAGACAACTATACACTAAATCTGCTGTAACTGGCAGCCTCCACTGAGCAATACTTTGTTCCTTACAGAATAATATCCTGTGGTATAGCACTCAGATAACATATGCCTATTTTATTTTAGAGCCTGATTGCTCAAATCAGGAACCTATAGTTAAATTATATTCTGTGCAAAAGTTACATACAGTACTCCTGTTCTGCCCAGCTCTCTCATTAGGTTGAGATGGAAACAAGAAAACTAAGGCAAGCATTGAGAAGGATGGGTAAGATGGGGATAAGAATGCCATGATTGTTTTAGGTGGTTTAAACAGGAGATGTGCACAGCTATGCAGTGACAAATGAGTAAAGCTATCCATCAGTGATATCCATTAACGCTCTTTTCATATGATTTTTGCATGAAGTTGGGAAACTCTTGAAGAGTTCTTTTTTGCTTTGTAAACTATAGCATCTCATACTGCAACAATCTGTGATAGTTTAAAAATTAAACTCCTTCAGTCTATTGTAAGAGAGAAGCTTTTGTTGGATTCTGAGAAGAAGTTAGAACAGTGTTAAAAGTAGTTGATTTATACATAGGTCTTTACTACTCTCTACAACTGGTCTCTCTTCCTCCACCAACCTTCAGCAAGCAGGGATAATGGCTTGTAAGTACGTAAATAAGTACATAGTTACTTAGGGAGTTCTCACTTGACCTCTTGAAAAAATGAAACTAATAGTTTTAATTATTTTTAAAAATAAAAATGCACTTAAGTGGTGCATATTTATTCCTTTCTGCTGATGGCTGAGTGACCTTGCAACATGGCAAGTCCTCCAGGAGAGCTACATGCCACAGAAACTGGAACTGAAACACCCTGCTCATGGAGCAGAGACACAAAATCGGAAAAGTTGCAAAATAGTTGGCAGTGACTCCACTGGGGAAGGGTGGGGACAAAATAGCACAAGAGTATTTTCCGATTAAAACTGAGATTTTTTTTACTACTATTTTTTAAGCTTTACTTCTTGTTGTAATAAATAGAATGGATTTACTTCCTCCACAGCAACAGGTCTAAGTAGACAAGCATAGAGAATTTTTTGAAGGTGAAGATATAGAAAACTTGTTAAAATAATAATGTTCTAGGAATCAGCTTTGGACAAGTCAGCAAGATTTTATGTTTATTGGTATATAAGTTATGTTTTACACAGCCAAAATATTCATATGTGAATTAGTGTATCAAGAATAAAATGATGATATGAAAGATAGACATAAACAGGCAGAGAGGTGGGAAGGTGTTTGATTTTTCAAAGGTACTTTGTATGACCTCCTTTCCTGCGTGTTATCAGTGCCTGGACTGGGGATCAGGTGTCAGTCCCCTGTCCCTGCTCACACTGATGCACTCCTGCACCCAGGGGCCAAAGATCACCCACAGTTCAGCTCCTGACAAACAGGGCTGTGCCATTTTGTCATCTTCACGTGACAGCTTGTGGTGAGCAGCTTTGCCATCAAACTGTCTCATCAGACTTCATACATGTAGGAATTTCTCAGGAAAATATGGTTAGATTTTGCTTGCTTGTAGACCTTCAGCTCCAGCAGCAAAGTTTCACCTCCAGGCTGGAGGGAAATTGAGCTCCCAGTTCCCAGAGGGATTAGAAAAATACTGTACCCATCCCATCTACCTCATATGTTTTACAGCTGATGGCAACCCTCCAGCACATCAAAAGTCAGCTCTTTAAAAAAATCCCACCACATTCTGATACCTCTTAAATCTTCTCTTTATGGCTGAGCATTAGAAAAGTGCAATTTTTTCACCATTAATGTATTTATTATTTTTTTTTTAATGATGTCTAAAGAAGATCCCTTTTTTCCTATTAACTTAGCAATAAACAAATGCCAGAAGCAGAAACATCTGATAACATTATTTTTTTAATCCATCCTGTCAAGCACACATTGCTCAGAATAAGATATGGCTGTAGCATCCATTAGTTCCCTTGCAACAAACTGTCTTTGGGAAAATACATCACCATGTATCCAGTTGAGCCTAGCAGGATGCAGAGAGTCATGCAGTTTGTGACACTGCTATAAGATCTACCAGCTGTGGATGGACCCGAGTTTCTTGCCTCATTCCCTTCATAGAGGTTTTGAATAGTTTATTAGACAAAGCTTCCCTTATTATCACAGTGCTGATTTCCTAGTCTTTTCAGTAAGTTTGCCAGTCCATCTCCTATATGTGTGTCCTGGTAGGGTCCTACATGGCTACTTCGTCCATCTATAGGAAAGTATGCTCAAAATTTACTTGAAGGGAAAACGGGAAAATCAGCAGAGAATAACTTAATCGATTTAAAATGTTTTCAAAAGGTTGCTCTGTAATATTCTCAGCATCTGCACAAGAGTGACCTTGTCTTGATGCTAAGTTAGTACTTTTATCTATTGTATCAAAATCATCTAATTTCTGTCTTGATAAAAAGCAAGCAGTAAAAAAGTGACACTTTGTCACAACTGGATAAAGGAAAAGTCAGTGTGGGATAACAAGCAGAACTCGTCCTCTCTGTATTAGAGACATGTATAATGGCCATTTAAAGTAATTTAACTAATGGACTAGTTCAAAACAAGAGGAAACTACTCTGTCCTTCACTTTACCTGTACCAGGTATCACACCAGTCAACATCTGAATGGCAAACAGCATAGAAGAGATGTCAGAAATAAAAAAAATCTCCTGGGGCAGTGGATTTTTAGAAGTAAACATCTAGAATTGATCTAACAGTTCTCACGAGCCTCGTGTTAACTGCTAAATGTCAGAAGGTTGCCCTCCATTGTCCCTAAGCCAGAGATCCCAACAGGTCAGTGGAGAGCAGCGCTGGAACACGGGGCTGGCAGCTGGAAGGTTGTGTTCTTCCTGTACCCCGGGAGGAGCAAGGGCAGGGCGGCTCTTCCACATCTGGTAGTCAGGCAAGGGAAGGTCTGAGCCCCTGGCAACTACAAAAGGGCAGTTGGGAACCAACTTGTCCAGATTGCCCCTTTAGAACTAAACTACAAATTGGACTCTAGTGACAGCAAATCTGAATTAACTAACCTCAGCAACATTGCTCAGGGGTGAAGTCAAACAAAACAAAGGCTTTACCAGACCCTGAAGGACAAGAATTTTAATTGTATTCACACAGAGAACACATAAAACTATTTTAAACCAGGTCTTTGCCTTACATGCATTGCTGGCCCAGGCCTATTTATTACAGAGCTACTGAGAAGTTTGCTCCTTTCCGTACTCCAGCACTGGAATAATTTCAAGCCTACTGCTGCTGTTCCATCCCAGCTCACTTCAGCCATGCACAGGACCACTGGCTCTGAGCACCTGAACCAAGTGTGAGCTGGTTTTTATTTAACCATGTGAAGCATTGTTGTAACTTGTGATCTGACCCTCGATGCTCTGGGGACCCCTCAGCTGTTCGTGTCAGGGCGGAGGCCATATGAAAGCTCACTTTGGAACTCCCAGCTCTACCAGCTCTCGTGCTCCTTCACACTTCGAATGCAGCAGCCCACGGCACCTCATCGGAACCTGAGCACAAACGCAGAACGGGCCCCGCGGGAGGGGTCGCGCCGTGGGGAGAACAATTCTGCCGGGAGGGGTTTGGTCCCTCTGCAAGGACTCGCACGGACAGCGAGAGCCTCGGCCCTGCCTCCCCGCCGGGAACGCTCCGCGCCCCAGGGACACCGCGCCCTGCGCGCCTCAGCCTCGAAGGAGTGCCCCAGGGGCGCGGGCCGGAGGGGAGGGAAGGCGCTGCCGGGCCGGTGCTGATCCCGGTGCCGGTGCCCGGTGCCGGTGCCAGGTCCCGGTGCCCGGTGCCCCGGGGAGCCGGGCGGCGGGCGGCGCTGCCGGCGGGGAGGCGCAGCGCGGGGCGGCGCGGCGCGGGCGGCGCCGCTCGCTCAGGCCCGGCCCCTCAGCGCAGCCCGGCTCGGCGGCGCTGGCCGCTCCCGCTCCCCCGGCCCGGGCTCTTTGTCGGCGCGTGCCGGCGGGGGTCGGCAGCGCCATGTCCTCCCCCAAGAATGGCTTCTACCGGCAGGACATCACCAAGACCCTCTGGGAAGTGCGGGACCGCTACCGGGACCTGCAGCCGGTGGGGTCCGGCGCCTACGGAGCCGTGTGGTGAGCGGGGCGGCGGGGGGCGGCCCGGGGGCGGCCGGGGGGGGCGGCGGCCTCGGGCCCGGCCGGGGGGATGCTGCCGGGCCCAGCTCTCTGTTGCTCGCTGCTAACTTTTCCCGGTTGTTGTCCGGACCCGGGCTGGCCCCGCCCGGTGCCGCCGGCCCCGCTGTTCACCTGGCCGCGCCGGGCCGGGCTGTTCTGCCCGGGGGAGCCGACCCTGGAGCGAGCGGAGCTCGAAGCGGTGCCCAGCCCTGCCCAGCCCTGCCCCAGCCCTGCCCTAGCTCTGCCCAGCCCTGCCCGGACAGCCCTGCCTGCCGCTGCCGAGCCCGGCCCGCGGCACCCGGGATCGGCAGCGTCCCTGAAGCCCGGGGTGTTGCAGCCCTTGGGCGGGCGCCTTGGTTTGGCTCTGCGTTGGTGGTGGGTTTGGGCCTTTTGTGGAGGTTTTTTGTCTTATTTTTGGTTTAGTTTTTTCTTTTTTCCCACTCCGCAGATGTTCCTCTTTAAAGCTTTTGATACTTGTCTACATTTCATCACAGAGTCTGGCAGGCATTTAAACGAGCGGAATGCGCTGGCTGCTGGCAGAGGTGCTGTGGGGAGGTGATCTCCCCCCGTGGGCCCGCAGCTTGGGGCAGGATGCAGCCCCTGCCCAGTGCTGGCCGGGTCTGCTGGGCTTTGCACACCTGCTTCGGTCCTTGCTCACCAGACTCTTTCTTTTCCCTTAAAGCTCAGCCGTCGATGGAAGAAGTGGTACCAAAGTGGCCATTAAGAAATTGTACCGCCCGTTTCAGTCTGAACTCTTTGCCAAACGAGCTTACCGAGAGCTGCGTCTCCTGAAACACATGAAGCATGAAAACGTGAGTTGAGTCATTAGCTCAAAACCACGGCTTAGGCACTCTGATTCAAAGAAAATATGTAGATTTGGACAAGGCAGATATGTAGCTGCATGGAATTCTGGAATCTTTCAGCCTGTTTTTTTTTTTGTCTGCCTGTCCTACAAACATCAGTTCACATAAACTAGAATATCCTGTGGGAAGCACCACTTAATTTCCATGTAGGAAAGATTGGGTGGGGAAGGTTAGGACCACAGTGTAATTTGCTCAGTGATAGTGAGAGGGACTAAAGACCAGAAATTACAGTCTCCATTACTGTGTTCCTGTGAGTTGCAGGAGCACAGGTCTGTGGTGGGTCTCCAGCATTTTTTTAATTTTTTTTTAATTCTCCTGAACTTGCATGAAGATGCACACATGGCTATCTTTGGGCAGGGTTTAGCATCTTTCTCTTTTATGGTTCGTAAAGCATTTGAACCTTTCAGGTTGATATTAATGGGAAATGGGAAAAGTCCATAAATGACTAAGCAAATTGCTTTACTGTGAAGCAGATAATAGGTAATAGAACTCTGAACATAATTCCCATGTAACATGAAAGAAGAACAGTTGTAGAAAGAAGTGTTGTAAGTGTGATTGAGAAAAAGATTCATGGTCCCAATACTGATTAGGGGTTTAGGAAAAAAACAAGAAGTTTGTGCAAAACCAGTTTTTATAGAGTCAAAGCGTGGATTCCAGGTGAGAAGTGTCCCAGAATGGGCTTGGAGGGTCACAGTGGTAATTTTAAGTGCTGTTTATGAAGCATGCTTATTGGATAAAAAAATCTTAAAGTTTGGAGGGAGTTATTAAGATTATGCATAAGAACATAGTTTAAAATGTTAGTTGATGTGGAAGATTAGAGCATACCTCCATACAGAGCACCTGCACAAAAAGCTGAGAGATCAAAAGCGAGGATGAGAGAAAGTGGTAATAACAATAACTAGTCATTGCCATTTAACATTATAATACTAATATTGTGAGTACCAGCCAGGTTCATTTGAGGAATAATTTGTGTGTCCTGACGGTCCAGAAGGAAAAAGAGCTTTTTGTAGGCTTAAGAAGCTGTCTGCTTGTTTTAATCTAAATCTTTTAGTCTGATTACTTCAAAGTAACTGCCTCATAACCACTGCTGCATATGGTTAAGAGTTAATGTTTGCAGGAAACTTCTGTGTATGGGCTTAATACTCTCAGCGTTTTCTTTGCTGAACATTTGGGAGCAGAGCAGCCCATGCAGTTGCCAAGCTCTTAACTGTGTCCAGAATTTTGAGATTATTTTTCTTCCATTTCCCAGAATAATCTGTTAGGTAGCATTTTCCACTCCTAGCAGCTTTTATGCAGTGTATGCCCTTCAGAATAATACTCTAGAATTCCACTGTGGGCTCAATTGGTAATTGAAGTGCCCAGAAGAAAATGCTCACTGGGGAACCTAAGCAAAATCTTTATAAGTTACAAATCAATATATATGAAGGAAGAGAATGATTTACAATCTTAGGAAACAGTTGGGCCTCAGAAAGAAGAGGTTATATACTAAGGAAAAGTTTTAAAATTACTTATGGCATCTACTCATTAGAAAAGTAAGACTGAATAAATGATCCTGCAGAGATTGGAGGCAGAAGCTGACTGTTCCACTCATCTGTGATGAGACTGACATGTCAGTGCAGCCATCAAGACAATTCCTGTCTGCCCCCAGCCTCACCCCCTTCTGTCAGTCGTGTTGGCCTTGGTCAATTAGAAGCAGCAGCAATGCCTTTTAGGATTTTCGTTTCCTGAGCTGATCGCAAGGGTACACCTTTAGCTGCTTCAGCCATACAAAATTAAACCAGTATTGCTCCTCCTCGTGCTTTTCAGCCCCACCCCTTTGACACATGACCATTCTGTCAAAGAGCTGCTTTTTGCATATTTCATAGAAACAGAGAACCACAGAACGGCTTGCATTGAAAGGAATATGAAAGATCATCTAGTTCCAGCCCTTCTGCTGTGGGCAGGGACACCTTTCACTAAACCAGGTTAATCAGAACCCCATCCAACCTTGAACACTTCCAGGGATGGGGCATTGCAACTTCTCTGGGCAACCTGTTCCAGTGTCTCACCACCCTCACAGGAAAAAACTTTCTTATTTGGTTTATTTGGTAGTTAAAATTGCATCCGATTCACTCTTACCTGTTTTTTGTTTCAAAATTACTTCTGTAATCACGAGGAATTTGATGTTGGCTTTTATGGAAACGGTGATGTTTTATTTCTTTCACTATGATTACCTCTCAATGGACCACCTCTACCCCTCAGAGCTTTCAGGAAATTTTTTGTGTTAAGCATGCAGTCATACATTACCACAGTTTATTTAACCTTATGCTGTATTCAGAATGGTGGAAGAAATTGTAATGGTCTGGCACATTGTGTTAAAAATAGCAGCTCTGATCCTCCATTAAGATAGCAGAAGATACCATTAACCCTGTGTCCTAGTGATATAATTCATAAGCATGTCAGTGAAGAAAAATGGAGGAGAACTACTGCTTAATACCCTTGATGACCTCCATTATATCCCCTTTGAGGAATATGCTCATCTTTTTTATGTAGAAAGGTTGTAGGATGACCAGAAGTCCTGTAGAAACAAATATAGGAATAATTCTACCAAATTTTATTGGATTTGTATTTTACTTTGTAGAGAAGCTAAGTCACAGGTCAGTTTTCTTGTCTAGGCATTTTCAGGAGTTGACTGGTTGCTGGCATACCATTTTTCGTTAGACCTTTGTTCTCTGTAAAGTCTCTTAAGTAAATGTAGTGAGGCATATTTCTATATAGACCATTTAGTGAAGAATGTTCCTATATAAACCATGCAGACTTGGTCACATGGGACTTTTCATCAACCCTTTGCAAACAAATCCACAGGAGTGTGAGGCCCAAGGGACAGAGGCTATGGTTGAAGAGGATGAGACTTGTCTGTTAAGAGTCAAGTCAGTCTTTAATGGCACTGGTATGATTCTGTTTGTTTGGTTTTTGGTAGGCCTTTTCATTTGAGAGGACACAGGATATTTCCCAAATTTCATAAGCTGTTTCTACTACAGAAAGCAGTCTAGAAGCAGTCTAACCCAGGTCAATTCCTAAGACATTGCCAAAAAGAAAAATTTGTTTCCAGTGGGATAAGCTGCTGGATCATTCTGTAGCTGCGTAAGTAGCTGGCATATGGAAGGGCATGGTATGGAAATGAGGAATAAATACAGCTAAGGCAGAATGAAGAAAGCACTTCTTGGGGTTCTTTTTCTCCTTCATTTAGTTGTGGTAGTTTGTAGTATTCATCCCATTGCAGCCTTAACAGCTCTTGATTATTTTTTTCCTATCTGCTGAATCTTGTACAGAGGAACAGTCTTTTTACCTTTCGGAAATATTTTCCCGTAGTGATGCTTCTGTTCTGTGTTTCTGTCCATTTTGAGTTCATTTGAAATGAGGACCTTTAAAATTTACCTATTATGGCTCTGGCTTAATACCAAAAATTATGGCCAGTTTGCTAACTTTGGCCCTGGCTTTAGCTCTCAAGCATTTGCATAGCTCCAGTATTTCTGTATTCTTCTGCAGTTAACGAGATGTCTGTATATGCAGAGTGAAACCCAGACAAGTAAGTGGAGATGCAGAACCTTTAGTTTCTTTCAGCAGATAAGGTGGATTTTCTTATATGTTTGGACTGTGATACATTGATACCTGCTTTTGTTGAAACAAGTGCGAGTTGTTTGCAGTGGTCCAGCCCTGGTTAGGGGAAGCCTTTGTTAGGAGAAGTTTTCAAGCAGGAATGCAGAATAGCTGTCAAGGGGAGATGGCACTGGAGAGAGGAAGAGAAGAGCAATGGCTCATGCTGGTGGCTCATGTCAGAACAGAGTGTGGATTTTATCAAAGTGTGGTGTTTGTACATATGTATACACCTATGTGTACACACAGGCACTCACGGGAATTCTGATGCAGTTCTACCAATTAAAGTCTGAATGTGTTTCTGGTGTAAAATTTCTGACAAATGCCCGTTAAACATTTCTTGGGTCAGTTAATATTCTACAGATGTTTTCCCTTCCTGGAAACTGTGTATGTAAGAGGCCACTGCAGTATTTATTTAAAGGTACTCTATATTATGCTCTCATTCATTTCTCAGAGTGGAAATTATTCTCTGGTGTATTCCCACATCTGAAGACCAGTGTGTGTTTTGCATTATGAGAAGCATGTGGGGTTTTTCTTCCACTTTGGAAGGAATTGGATATCCAACAGACACCAAATTATCTGTCTCTCTACAGTTACATTTCTGAGGATGATACACTTTTAGGTTGGCTGCTTTTTAATTCTATTTTCTTTTTTATTTTGAAAAAATGTTGAACTTTTTATTTTTACTTACAGAGTGTCAACCAGGGAAGGAATTAGTTCCAGAGAAAATAGTTGGTTGTACTGTGTTCTTGCTTGAGAATAATCTTAAGTCTGTCACCTTTTGCAGCTTGTTTAGCTGACATAAGCAGTGGAAAGCAACAGCATCTGCAGTGTACAAAATCAGACCAGCAAGGGAGTTGTAGATGAGTGATACCTTCATCAATGAGAGATCACTCACTGTGTTAGGAGAAGTTTCCTGCAGCAAGTCCTGCAGAACTGCACCAGCTAAAAATTCACATTCTTTGGGTACATATATACCACTAAAGTCCCTATATTTCCTGTCTGGAAATGGCAAATCTCCTTACTGGTCTTTCTGAAAGCAAAAACACAGTTATAACTGGACAGTTTATTGCTGTCAAAAATTTGTAAGGGAGAAACATTCCTGTCTGCTTTCATCCTGCAGGATGAAAGCTTAGCACATCTAGGGAGCTAACAGGACACTGGAGTAATTTTATTTTGGTATTCAAAAATCAGTAAATCAACATGGGGTATCTTGTAATTTCTGCCTATTTTCCTAACTTGACTAATAGGATGATTGATGTAGGTTGGGCTTCAGCTTATAGCCATTTATTCACACCCAGTTTTGTGTACTGATAAAGCAGACTGATGAGCTTATTCCATGAAATGAAAATAAAAGCAGCACTGAAACCCAAACTTTCCCTTTTGATTGCCATCAATCTAAAGATGAAGATGAGTCTGTCTGCAGGATTTGAATCTGTCCAGTGTTACATATGAATCCTTTGAAGGAAGGGTGTGATGGGTATGGCTTGTGAATGCCAGTGTGCTGACTAGCCGGAGAAAAGAGAAGGAGTTCTTGCAGACATCCCTCATCTCTGTGAGGAGGAAAGGTGACTGTGGTACAAGCCTTAGCATGGACAGTAAAGATTTTAAAAAGATTGAGAATTCTTAGTGTAATAAAAGGATGCAGGTGCCCATGATGAGAACAGCACAGGAACATGAAGTTAATCCTGCAGAAAATTTAATGTGACATAATAATGCAGTTCAGCAAGGCTTTCTCTTAAGAAATGTGCTTGCATGTTTAGCCTGAGTGCTAAAGCCACTCAACTTCATTGTGTTTTCATGCATAATATCTGCAAGACAAAGCAGCACTTACTGTATGAGAGACATAACCTACAGTCACTTATTAATTTATACTAGATTCAGGTCTTTTCATGATGTACTGCTGCTTACATCAGAAACTATCTTTTAGAGAAATGTAATGAGGTCAGTCCTTGAATAGAAGTAATCCAATACATCGAAGTATTTCGATGGGGGAGGGCAGAGGTAAGGAGCTATTCACCATTGTGCTCTGCTGTTGAAATAGTGTTTGGAAAAGAAGGCAGTTGAGAAGGGAAGGGCAGAAACCACCATACCAGTGTGAACATGTTATTTATTTGTTAATAGTAACAAAGAATAAAGTTGGTGTGTGTGGTCAGGGGACACACACACACAGATGCTGCTACCCACCCCCCACTGGCTTCAAAGTAAATATATTGGGTGAAAGCTAACCTGTGGAAAACAAGTTAGACCAGTAGGTGGATAGTTGTGTGGGTTTGAACGTCAGGAAGATGGAGCATCTCTTACGAAGACAGGCTGGGAGGGTTGGAGTTGTTCTGCCTGGAGAAGAGAAGGCTCTCGGGGGACCTTAGAGCAGCCTTCCAGTGCATAAAGGGGGCTACAAGAGAACTGGAGAGGAGCTTTTTATGACTGCATGTAGTGACAGGACAAGGGATGATAGTTTAAACTGAAAGAGGGTAGATTTAGATTGGACATAAGGAAGAAATTCTTTACTGTGAGGGCCATGAGCCACTGGCACAGGTTGTTCAAAGAAGATGTGGATGCTTCATCCCTGGAAGTGTCCAAGGCTGGGTTGGATGGGATGGGGCTTCAGGCAGCCTGGTCTGCCCATGGTAGGGGATTAGATCTACATGAGCTTGAAGGTCACTTCCAACCCAAACCAATCTGTAGTTCTATGGAAGTGACGCAGTATTGCACCCTGTCCTTGAGATAAAAGTTCCTCAGTGCAGGCTGAAGAAATAAAAAAAAGGTTTTTTACATTTTTCAGTCAAATGTATAGTAGATGCATTCTTTGTGGGCTTATTTATTTGAGAAATATCCTCTTGGCAGAGTTAAATGGGGTAAAAATAAGACCCTGAAAAGGCTGCACTGCTGCTGATTTGCTCAGATGTATTTCATTGCCATTGCGAAGTGTACTAGGTTCATTCTTCAACTGGGTTTCCATCTCTGATAGTGTCAGTAATTGTGCTGATTAACACCAAAAATACATTTATAGAAGGTTTCACAAATATCTCTGTTACATGTCATATGGGCAACTCTATGAAAAATAATTATTCTTGTGGTTGTTTATGATGGCTTACTTTAGTGCTGGAACATCATAAAGTTCTTTACAAATACTGTCTTTAATTGAAAGATTTCAACAGAAACAGGATTTTCCATCATATTATAAAGGAAGGAGTTGACTACACCTTGTCCATTTCTTTCCCTTTTCCTGAACAAGTAGCTGAAGTTGTATCTTCCTCAGAGGATGTATTTTGTCCCAGATTTCCTTGTGCTTAATATAGCTGCAAAAATTTCTGTTCTAAATGGAAATATGAATGACTTTGCTCCACTACAGGAAAATAATCCCAAACCACAACTATTAAATAAAGATCACTGAGGAAAAGGAAATGGTCCTTCGCTTTTTTTTTAAAAATTGATTAACTATTAGTATGTCTTACCATTTTGGACACTAAGATGGATTTAGAAAATCCGGTTTGTAAAGCAAGAGAAGTATCGTGAAATCCTTAGCATATTTAAAGAGTTTTCTGGTTCATTGTTTAAAGTTCCTTTTTTTGGGAGTTGAGCATTGGTCTTGGTGGCTTCATTCACTGTAGAGGATTTGCAGCAATGATAGGCTTGTCTTTGTAACTTTGCAACCTTACCTCAGCAATAATGTACATCATGCAGCATTAAGTAAGTACCAGGAACTCTGTTTGCTTGAATGGATATGCATTAGAATGTTAATGAACTTAATTAGGGTGTTTTGGGGCTGGTATGTTGTGCATGGAAGCATGTTCTTCATGCTCCTGTGTTTCACAGGGGTGCCTGATAATGCCTTGGTGCACAGATGGGTGTGATAGAGCAGCCACATTGTTTCATTCCCCTCTGTGCCCCTTCTTTTCATTATGGTGTTCCAGTGTCTTTCACTGCTACATTCAGATGTGGTGGGGTTTATTTTGTTAGGGTTCTTGCATAGGTGTATGAGGGCATGGAAATATCTGCTTAAGGAAAACAAGCAAGACTTTTGAGAAAGTGGGGCTTGATAAGGAAAGATGCATATTAAATAAGATTACTACTAAAATATTAACTTCCTTCTTCATATATGCACATCTGAGGAGAGCCTTTCTGACTGTGTATGCTCTGTGTGTGTGTGTATTTGCGTACACACTGCCTTAGGGAATGCCAGTAGAGCTGTGTTATGCTCCACTGTTGCAAAGTATGTCTTTGTAATCCTGTACTCCTCCTTTCTCTAACTACCTCCACAGAGAAAAGGAAAACCTTATGTAAAACTGTCATAAAAAAGAAAATTCTTACTGTAATGTTAGCACTAGAGGTATTACTTCAAATAATAACCACATCCTCTGTGGGCTTAATTATTGTTTTATAGTAGTTATTCTTTTTTAATTAGTTTCATATAACAGTCCCAGGTAAATATTATTAGTGGCTTTTTTTGAAAGACATATGTGGCTACAGAGAAAGGGAGTTGTAATTTTCTGCCTCCATCTTTTTTAGTTTTTCTATCTTCATCAGGATGACATTTTGATAATATCCAAGCTAACTGTAGTAGTCTGCCCTTAATGTGGAAAGACTGAAAAGATGTGCAATAAGGATTTCATCATGGTTGGGGATTTAAAGCTTCAAATAAAGGAAGGTGTTCTTTTCTTGCATTTCCCCCCTCTATTCCTGCTCATGCTTCTCTTTATTTTCACTGGGTTTTTTTTTAAGATCTCTGATTTGGATGACAGATGATCAGATGTATGATCTAATGTCTGTATGGCCACAAAGATAGGGTTGAAAAGGTTACAAAGCTTTTTAGTCTTTCAACTTGCTTCCAGCAAAGTCCTGCACAGCCTCATGTTGCTAAAAACAGCAAAGCTGTGGGTTCAGTCCCCATACAGGCCATTCACATAAGAGTTGTACTCGATGATCCTTGTGGGTCCCTTCCAGCTCAGAAAATTTTGTGATTCTGTGACATAGCAGCCTGCACCTGGGAAACACCACAAGCACTCTGAGGCTTGGGAGTCTTCTTCTGAGCAGACATAAATGTTTGTGAATTAGCAGCAGAGGTAGAAAAGAAAGGCTCTAAAAGGCCTCTGCTATTTGGGCACTGTCTGGATTAAGCAGCATCTAAACTAAAATCTGGCTTCAGATCATTCCGGCTACTTCTTTCTTGAGCATTGAGTTCTGTATATGTAATTTCCTGGTGTTCAATGGGCTTGATAGAAGCATTGATATTTAGTGCAATGCACTTAGTCAGTTCGTATAGTTCTCCCAAAAACCATACTAATAGGAAAAGCTGTGATGGAAAATCCATTTTACTAGATTATTTACTAGATTATTATTTCTCTGTTCAATAATATTATTTCTCTGTTCAGATTTCTCTGTTTTGTTTGACAAAATGACTTTGCAGAACCTGAGGTATAGGCCATAGTAAAGGATATAGAGTTCTTGCTAATTTTTTCTCAATAAAAACAGTTTAGTTCTAGTTTCTTCTTTGGACTTCAAAGAAGCTGTTGTAGTCTGTTGTGCCTAAATGACCCTGTTACTGAAATTAGAAGATGTTTGAAGTGCGCTTCATTGATAAGCAGCAGGCCCAGCTAGATGGAGAGCACTTAAAAGTGCTTTGTATTGTAGACTGATTTTTCTGATTTATTTTCAACACTTAGTAGTTCAAGTGATAAAATACTGTCTCTTACATAAAATGATTAGCCTCTGAACTTCTAGTTCCGGTAGATACTTCTTAAATTTTTTTTTTATCACAAGGTAAAGCTGCTGTCCAAGTTAAAAAATCTAACACATAACAAATCCTGGCATTACTTTAGGTGTTCTTTCTGCCATGTTTATGCCTGTAGCTAATGTCTCACTATGTTTTCAATTATATTCTTTCACTTATTAGGTGATTTAGGCTTTATTGTGTCAAATCAGCCAGTCTTTTGGTTTTTTTTTCTTTTTAGGTCATTGGAATTTTGGATGTGTTCACACCAGATGTAACACTGGAGAAGTTTAATGACTTGTAAGTTCCAAGTTGTTTGTTTTTTGGAGCAGAGCTTTGTTGCTTGTGTGGGAAGAAAGGCTATTGCTTTTTAAATAGAGAATTTCAAAATTGTTGCTTCATGGACTTTTTTCTGAGTTTCATCTTAATATAACTTTTATGTGCAACTTTGGTGGGCTGGAGCTTTCAGACTGTCATTAGAACCAGTTTCCTGTCTTACAAGATGTGTACTTCTTTCAGCCCTTAGTAAATGACAGTTTAGTGAATTCCCTAATCCACTTTACAAATATTGGTTGATTTCCCTAAGGCCCAGGTTGCTCAATTGGTAGGACAGTTCTTTACCCAATCAGGTAGGCTGAAAGTTACCCCTACTTCATGGCATATCTCAGTGACATCCAGCCAAATTCAAGCATCAGTTTAAAAGTGCTAGTACTGCTGAATCTTTTAGTTTATGTGCATTGTGGTCTATTGTGCCCCGTGACTATTTTCCCAGTCGGTGGTCCAAACAGCACCTGATACAGGTTGTTTCTACCACACCTCCCTGACCTTTTGGTGGTGTCTCAGACACAAGATGTTTAACATGTCCACTGTTTCATTTGTTTACTGCTACAGTTCTGGTGAATTAGAGTTGCTAGAGAAACAGTGCTCAGAAATCCTTTTGGGCTTAATGTAGGTTTCCTGTGTTAGTAGAACTGTTCTGGATTTCATCTAGTGTATCTATGTTTTCTAAACAGCCTTGTCTATTTATATGTTAACAAAGAAAGCTATCTGACAGAAAAATGTGGGAAATGAAGTACAGAAAACGTGGAGCATGTGTTCATATTGATTGTTGAGCCAAAAAGAATGTGTCCATATTGTCTATTGTACTAGCATTTTATACAACATATGCAATAGAATGCACATGTATGTGATGAGCATTGAAGCACTGTGTTTTAAATGAGACCCTAAAATTATCCTCCAGATTTTGCTAGTTCAATGAGGTGATCCTGACTGACATACATTTCCTTGCATGAATGTCTTAATTTTCTGGCTGTCTTTGAAATATCATGAGGCTTTTGATTAGTTTCTAAACTAGTTCTGATAACTAGCAAATTTCCATAACCAGTGACAGAACTGGGAAATACCTCTTTAAGACAATCAGATAAAAATGGATGGACTTGGAGGGTAGGAGGATTATGAAGGAATTGTTTGGTAGATGGAATGATCTATAACTTAATATTGTAATTGAATTATAACATACAGTTATGTTTAAATTTGCATGACAAAGTTAATCTATTTGGTTTTCTTTTTTTTTGTTTTGTTTTGTTTTGCTTTGTTTTAAGCTACCTCGTCATGCCATTTATGGGAACCGACTTGGGTAAGATAATGAAGCATGAGAAGTTAACTGAAGATCGAATCCAGTTCCTGGTCTATCAGATGTTGAAAGGCTTAAAGGTTTGCCAGTTCTACTACTATGCTACTATTTTGATATCACAGTCTTTTTTCCTAGTAAAGTGTTACGGAGAGCTGTAAGTACTTATAATTTAATAGTAGGATAAAATGTATCTCACCTAGTATAGTAAAAATATATATTAAATCTAAACCATTATATTAATTTATTATATAAGGTGTATTTTCACACCTATCTCTCTAAGTTTCTCATCTTACATTAGATGCTCCAGTCCCATAGTCATCATCATTAAGCTTCCCTGGCTTTGCTTCAGTGTCTCTCTTTAACTGGGAAGCCCATAGTTGAGGACAGCACTTCAGATGTGTCTCACTAGAGCTGAGAAAAGAGGAAGAATTATCTCCTTCCAGTTTCTGGCAATCCTCTGCCTAATGCACAAGGCTTTTGGTTGTCTTTGGTACAAGGGCACAGGTCCTTTTCTGCCAAGCTGGTCAATCTCCAGCCTTGTGTAGCACATGGCATTAATCCATTCCAGGATTTTGTTGAACTTTGGTAGGTTCCTGTCAGCCCATTTCCTTAGCCTGTGGAGGTCCCAGTAAATGGCAGCACAATAATCTGGTGTGTCAACATTATTGTCAGTTCTGCATCATTTGCTGAGTTGCTGAGGGAGCCCTCTGTCCCATTATCCAGGTCAGTAATGAAAATGCTAAACAGAGCTGACTTCATACTAACCCTAAGGGGGACACTGCTGGTGATGGGCCTCCAGCTGGACTTCCTGCCACTGATCACAACTGTTTGATCTAGGCAGTTCAGTCAGCTTTGATCCAGGCAGCTCAGTCACTGTCTATTAATCTAACTCCTACTTCCAGGATCTCTCAGGATGTTGTGAGGGTTTCAAAAGCCTTGCTAGAGTCAAGATAAACAACACTGTCGGCCCTCCTGTCATCTACCAATCCAGTTATCGTATCATAGAAGGCTAGCAGGCTGTCAGGCATTATTTTCTTCTATAAATCCATGTTGACTACTCCCAATCAGTTCTTTTTCCTTGTAGTTTTTGGAAACAGTTTCCAGAATTACTTGCTTATCACATTCCCAGAGAGGAAGGTGCAGCTGACTGGCCTTCCTTGATCCTCTTCTTTAATACCCTTTTGAAGACAAGATCAGTGTTTTTCTTATAAGGGACATCTCCTGATCATCATGACCTTTCACATACTATTAAGTGGCCTCATGATGACATTGCCAACTTCCCTTAGAATTCATGAGTGCATCCCATCAGGGTGTTTTCTTAAATGTTAAATTTGTGTTAGTTGAGATGTTCTCTATCTGATCCTCCTCCACTGAGGGTTAAGCCTTCCTTGCTCCAGATTTTTTCAGCAGTTTCAGGGACCTATGATATGGCAAATATTACCAGTAAAGTTAGATGAAAATAAGGCACTGAGTACCTTGGCTTTTTCATGCCCCTGGTGCAGTTGCAGTTGTGTTTTCCCTAGTTTTGTTTTTGTTCCCAGTTTGTATGTAGAAGCCCTTCATATTGACCTTTGTGTCTCTTACCAGATTCAGGACAAGAGGGTTTTACTTTTCCAAATTCCATCTCTGCACACTTGGGCAGTATGTCCACATTCCTTCCAGGGTGACCTGACTCTGCTTCCATCTCATGTATGCTTTTTTATGTTTTGGTTTCCCTAGGGTTTTTGTCTCCTGTCTCCTTTGCTTGCTCTTGACCTCTAGTGTTTCTTTTTATTATGTGCTGATGTTTTACACTGTGAAATTAGGAAAAGATTCATAGAAGACTATAACGGACCATGCAGATTTGTCTAGTTTTGAGCTGTATGCTAAATAATTATCTTTTGTGTTCTACTGTTGTGCATTTAAGTGTTATAATTCCCATTTTACAAATACAGGAACTAAAGTCAGGTAAACCAAAGCTGGGTTTGGAGAAATTTGTTTTATTTAAACTGGAGGAAATTTACCTCTGATCTGGATTTTGAATGTGGAATTACGATTTTATTTTGTAATTAATTCCCTAGTCACAAAGCCATGTCCTAATAAGTGTTGTGTCAAGGACTGTGTAAGTGGAGTGGTCTGTTTAAGTTGCAGGTAACTGGGAAGCAGGTTTCCAGGAGAGGCATGCTATTCACCCGGGATGAGAAACATCATTTGTGCTAACTTTACAGGCAAGCAATATATGAACTGTAAATAATTTGCTTAGGTTGAGTATAGTGGAAAGGATGAATAATTAATTTAATTCCAGTGAAATGGCTTAGAAACATATTTTGGTCCTAGTGACGTACACTATGTGACAGAGGCCAGCAGAGCAGAACATGTGGTCCCAAAGGTTGATGCTGAAGTTTGTTGGATCAGTAAATGTGGAAGACAAATGGAGCAACTGCATGTGGTTGATGTACATGGGGAAAAAACAGAGCAGGAATTTATGAAGATATATTAGGCAGGTTAGTGGTAAGGTTTGTTAGTGAAGGCTGCAGGGGTGGCCTCTGTGGGAAGGTACCAGGAACTGTCTCCATGTTGAACAAAGATCCAGCCAGCTGTAAGGCAGACCTGCTGCTGGCTAAAGCTGAGCCCATCAGCAATATTCATGGCATAATAGATTTAAGGAGAGGTAAAAAAATGCTGTGCAGCAGCTGTGAGAGGGGAATGAGAAAATGTGAAGCAGCCCTGCAGGCACCAGTGTCTATCTGTCCAGAGAGAATAGAGGGGGACAAGAATGCTACAGGTGCTGGAGTAGAGATTTCCCTGCACGCCATGAAGACCATGGTGGCACAGGTTGCTCCTCTGCCAACCATGGAGGGCCACAACAGAGCAGCCATGGAAAACCCCATGCTGGGGCCCAGGGATGTGGCCTAAGTGGTGCTGCAGTCCACAGAGAGCCCATACTGGAGCAGGCCCCTGGAAGGTTTTGTGGCCAGACCTGTGGCCCAATGGGGATCCACACTGCAGCAGTCCACTCCTGATGGACTGTGTCCTGTGTAAAGAACATATGCTGAAAGAATTCATGAAGGACTGTCTCCTGTGGGAGGGACATAAAAATAAAAGCAGTTACATGGCAACCGGCTACCAGCAGGGATACTGAAATAGTAACTGTGATACATCTTCCGTAAGAAGTGGTTTACCTGAGTAGTTTCTTACCCCGAGATTTTGAGAGTACAACTGTACTTGCCTCAAAATTACCTGAAGGAAATAAAATATTATTCATCTACTACACTGTTTTGTTATTTCTTATTACACAGCAAACAGTCCTTACTGTATCTGTTTCATTAAATTTTGGATTCTCGTTGAACCATTTCAGCCAGAAGTACACACCTAGCTGGAAATATTTTGAAGAAATAGGAATGGTCCAGTGTTTGAAGTACATTCTTGTAGCCCTGTCTGTGCTAGGAAATGTGTTAAGCTGAAAGGAGTGTTGCTGGCATGCAGACAGAAAAGAAAATGAGTCAGTAATTTGTTTATTCTTTTACTGATATCAGTAAATTAGCTGTTTAAGAAAGGGTTAGCCAAGTTTTGCATGAAAATATTGTGCTTTTTAAGGTCTACTATATCTGGGTTAAAGACTGTCTGTGTTTACTTGGATTGCTTTTCCAGTGGGGCATGGGGAACAAACATACGCTTAGCTAGTGCTCAGTAGAGGTATTATAAGGGAAAAATGCTTGCAACACGTGGGAAGTATGCCACTGTAGATCTTTGTGGTAAAACTCATTACTTCTGAAGCTTAGCCTCTCATTTGTATGATGACTTTGTTTTTCACCTTTTAACTTTGATAGAGTCTGTTCTGAGGGGGTTTTTTTGGTGTTAAAGATGTAACCTGCAATATGACTTTGTCTTTTGTAAAGTATATAAGAACTTTATGGTATCTATATTTATGTCTGGTCAAAGGCAAGAAAGCTGTTCATCATTTTTATCAGATTGCATATTCTACTGTAACAACCTGTTTACCTGTGACAGTTAAATGTGTGTGGGAAAAACTCTGCATGACTGATGTACTGTGAAGAGATAAGGGAGATTTTTGCTAAGCCCCTCAGTTGTTTCCTTGCAGGCTTCATTTCTACATTCTATTTGTAGGCTGGTTCTGGATTGGTTGCATACAATGGGCTCAACAGCCTTGATTTTAAAAAACCTGTATAAATTGAGATCAAGACTGAGTTCATGAAGATTTGTATTAATTCTTCAGCCTTTTCTCTGCAAGTACATGTCTTTTTTGTCTGTTCTTATCATTTTACTGTCTTTTTTCTAAGAGAATGAAATACTCATTTTCTTTCTTTGGTGAACCTTGTAATTTATCAGAATTCAATGTGATGTGACACCACTTAAAAACAATGACATGCCTCTCCTTTGTTTCCTAGTTGGGCCTTAGTCTGGCATTAAATTTTATTTAAGTGTTAGCTTGCATCTTGGAAGGGCTTTCATAGTTTCTTTTTTGTTGTTGTTATTTGACAGAAAAGCTGTGTGTTGTCAAAGAGTACAGAAGGCAAGCTAAACATAAATATCTGTATGTGTAGGTGGAAAGAGACTGGAGCTTTCAGTCTTGGGTCCCTGTTCTGCAGGAATGCCAGCTGGGCTCCTGTTCGTAGAGGTCTGGGGGAGGTGGCTGTCAGTCCTCTTTATTCATAGTGCTTGAGAAGGGACAGTGCTCTTGGGCCATACAAACACCTGTTCAAGCTTCTTCTGCCATACTTATGGTAAGATGCACCTACTCTAGTTCTCTCCTTTTCTCATCTGTATTACTGCCTTTTGTTCAAATTTATGCTGGATTTTTTTCTGTTTCTCTGCTTTCCCTTCCCCCTCTGACTCATTTCCTCTTCAGTTTTTCCTTCCCTGCCAAGATGCTTTTCATTTTCATTTTGCATGTTGCCTAGAACACATTCTCCTAAATCTTTGTTAATTCCCTTTTAATAGCTTTTTATTTTGTGTAGAGATTACATATAAAGAAAAGAATGCTTAAAATGTAGATGATTGTTGGATGACTTCCTAGCACGATCTGAATCTTGCATTCCAGGATTTTTGCGTGCTACCAAAAATTGTCTTCAGGATAATGCCCAGAGCTCCTGTGCTCCAAGTCACTTCTTTCATGTTAACTGGGTTCTTGAATCAAATGTGGTTCAGGTGAAGTGGTAAAAAAACCTGTGAAGTATATGTCTATTCTGTTCTGAATTGTTTTGCCATGTTATGAATGAAAAGTCTGTCAACAGATGGATAATTTAATGAGTAGAACCAGTAAGAGCAAGATCCCATATCAGAAGGCTATTGAACAGAAATGGAAAATCTTCTGAATGAAGACTGGCATACATCCAGTGTTGCTACCTGCCAGGAGTTTATGAAATGCAGTTAAGAAAATACTGCTATTGTTAAAGAAACACTACAGCACAGCACCAGTATTTCAGCTTACGGAAAGGCTGATGTGCGTATTACCATTGGGAATAACTGCTATTTCATGTGATCTCAGTAGTGTTGTGTTAAGAGGAACGTTCAGAAAACATAGGAGCTTTCCCCAAAGTGTTAACATGATCTTGCTGCTGGGAACATTCATAAAACCTTCAGTGGGTGGGAAGGCCAGCAAATCCATACTCTTCCCCCCAAACAGGTGAGATTTACTTTAACTGAAACTGTGAAGGGTGCAGAACTTTTAATTTCTGTTTCTACATTCTGCATTCTTGGGTGCCAGATGACTGGGTCTGCCAGCTATTTCCTTACTGTGTACAACCTTAGCAGCAAAAACCAACTGAAGAATATTTTAAGCATCTGTTCTAGAAAATCAATAGGCTTCAGTTAGAAGATATTGCAATAATTTAGAATGCAAGTAGACATTGTGATACCTTTGATCAAGATAGTTATGACAGAGGACACCTTTTTCTTAATTTATCAGGAGTTTAGCTACTGTTTAGTTTACTGTTACATTTCTGGTTTGGGTTTTCTTTAAAGTGCATATGGTCTCCATGTACAGACTTCCTCCTCCTGTCCCAATTCACTTCATGCACATCCGTGACAGATAAAACATTTTGTAGTCTTTTGTTTGCTGTAGCGGTTTTACAGCCAACATTCTGTGAAATAGCTGTGTGCCCTCAACATCTTGTGTCAGCCCCAGGAAATCCTGTGAAGGGCTTTGGCATTTCCTACGGGTGATGTTAAGTCTTGCCCAATCTGCAAGTAATCTGCTGCAAGAGCTGGTGTGCTGCAGATGCCAGGACAGCCTGGGCTCTGGCTCAGCAGTCAGTAGTGTGACTGTGCAGCAGCAGGGCCCTACCACAGCCTGGGCTGGATGGGTAAAGTTGTAGGCACAGGGTTAAAGGAAGTGGGGCTTTCCCCCCTCCCTTTTTTCAGAACCTGTGATACCACATCTGGTGTGGCTGGTCAGGTGTAAGAAAGGACTATCAGAGATTTTTTCAGTCACTGCTTTAAAAACTTGGCACCTTAAATGCAGATCTTGCACTGCTTAGTTTATATGGGTTTTAAGTTAGGAAGTCTACGTCTGAAAGACACATTGTTTCTGTCTGAAGAAGTTGGTGTTTCTCATCAGTTGGATTATGAGGACCCCTTTGCCAAGGGACTGTTACATTTTTGAGATTAATTGCCCATCCTGAGGGCTGCTGAGGAAGATGATCATTGCTATGGCTGTGGCTGATTTACAGTTATCCTGCAAAGCTTCCTTTCTTCCATGCATTTCTGTAACATTATGCTGACTATTCCTGGTTGGTGTTCTCTGGCTCTACCAGCTACTTCCCAGTGACTCTATTGCCACTTGTCCCATTCTCAGGGTGGAATAAAATAAAAACTCTTCAGGTGAAGCTGGAGAATTTGCATCGTATTCATATTTTCTCAGGTCTTTTTATTTAAAAACTTTTATTGTTCTTGTGTTTCTTAGCATCACTGGTATGGTCTGAGTGTTTAAGATGAGTTCTCTGCACCTGAAGGGATTAGCACATCCCAGGCTGCTCTTGGAAACCATGTCCTCAGTTCAGAACAACTGTCTGCATTTCAGTCCTTGCAAGAGATGCCTATATCTGAAATAGTTACTAGAAGTTCCCTTTATTGACTGATGAAAATAGTCTATTCCAGGGTAAATTCAGCTGGTGAGAGAAACTGCATACCTTGGTGGGGAGCATTTGGTGAAAGTCATGGTTCAAACATCAGTATTTTATCACGTGTCACCCCAAAAGAACTAGTCCTGGGTGTTCAGTTTGTTGGTTTGGCTTTTGTGAGCCCTTAAATCAGACACTGAGTGGCTGATGAAAATATTCACGTAAAGAGAATATCTTTGAACTTGACCTTTCCATTTTCCATTGAGGAAATACTGAAGCATGTAGCAAGAATTCTCAGATAAGACCTTGACTGGCCTTCATCCCAGCTTTAATGATCTCTTAAAAGCCAGTGCTGCTGGAGCATATGAATCTAAACTATGATGGCACACCAGAGACACCTATTGCAGGAGAGCATTTCTGATATATCAAATAGCATGTTCCATTCTGATATATATATCAGTTGCAGTATTGAAACTGATTTAATGGTTTCTCATTATTGGGAGGGGGAAAGGACAAAATGCTAGTATAATTATCTGAACATTAAAACCATAGCTAAACAGATCTTCTGTGCAATAAATAAACATTTTCTAATTTCAGTTTACTTTAGCACCCGGAAAAAGTACTTTCTCTTCTACCCCAAACTCAAGACCTGAACTAAAAAAATACTTTCTCTTTTTACAGTATATTCACTCATCAGGCATAATTCACAGGGTAAGTGGAAAAACAAGAAAGATGTTTATATTTTGATAATGTGAGTGATGTTTGTGTATAAGCATGCTTATAATATGCCTGAAATTCTGTCTATACATTTTCTCAGTTTGTTGGTGCCTTTAATTTCTTTTTCAGTGGGAACAAAAGGTGGCATGTCAGTGTAAGCTGGGCACTCAAGTTGCACTGAATACAGCTTAGATTTGGGGTTCCTAAATTACTTTCTGAAGTTGAGTTATAAGTCTCCACAAGAGCCAATAGTGTCTAAATTGAGATGGACAAGATTTTTTTTCTGGGTTGGTTGTTTTCGGGTTTGTTTTGCTTTTTGTGGGGTGTTTTGTTTGTTTGTTTTTGTGTTTTAAAATGAAGATTGAACTTTTTAAAACAATGTTTAGGTTGTCTTTAAACCTTATATTAGTCTTCAAAGATTTGGAAGAACCCTAGAAACTGAAAAAAATTGTCCAAAATTATAGAGACTTAAGAACCTCATTTTTTTCCCTGAGAGAAATTAAGCATTTGTTTCTTTTTGATTCCCTTCTCTGTATAACATCCACTTAAAATCACTTCTGCACTGTGAAGGAGTTCTGAATGATTCCTTTGTGTTACCAAGCAGTATATCTTCCCCCAAAACTGCGTTAGAAAATTAGTAGAAATTGTCCATTTTTAATAAAGTATCAGGAGCAGTGTAGGAGATGCACATTGTATAGTAGCTTTAAGCTGGACATGGAAACTGCGCAACCTGACAAAATAATGTAAGATATTTATATTTTTATTTTTGAAACTGCTGGCGTCATGGTCTAAACTTACCATTGCTTAGTTTTCTTCCAAGGTCCCTCTTGATGACCCCTTGAACTTCTTAGTTTCATCATGGTTTATTGCACCAAATTGTTTCTCTCTAAGGCTCTCTGATCTCATGTAAAACATGTGGATTGCTGTTAAACAGTTCAGAGAGAAGATACTTCTAAAGATCTTGTGCTAATTTATCAACCAAAGGTTTGAAAAAGCTGAAGGAAAAGGTATTTCTAATTACGTATGTCTGGGTAACTGATGTTGCAATATCATCTTAGTCCTTGCCAGTACTCTTCCCTTTGCTAAACTTTACAACTGTGGAAGATCATCAGAAGTCTCTAAAGTGGCTTAGGAGACTTAATGGAATACTTTTTTCATGTTGCAGTTGTATTGACTTTCTTAGGAAATTGATTTTTCCACAGAAGAGAGCATAGGGTTTTAGGTAAAATCTTGTTTGATTCCTTTAGGACTCCTTCTAAGTCTGTTAGGTAAGGAACCTTTATAATGCATATTTTGGTATGCAACATGTACAGTCCAGAACCATATATGCGAATTGTTAACCTTGTGGTATTAGTATTAAATGCAATAAATTCATATCCAAACCCCTCTCATAGAAAAAATAGTGAATTCATTCACTGGCAAGTATTTTCCTGACTTCTAGCAGAATTTTTTTTTTTTTTTTTCCTTGGGGAGGAAAATATACTGGAAAAAAGCCAAACATATAAAAGTTTGCATCCTTGTTTGTGTTGTTATGACATCATTTTACCTGTTGCTGTTCAAAACAGTTACATAAAAACTATAAAACCAGAAAGAAAGAAGGAAAGACATCAATAAAGAGTACTTCCTTGTCTTGCTGTAAAAAAAACAACCTAAAACAAAAAAAAGCATTCATTTAAAATCTGGTTGCAGGATCTAAAGCCTGGAAACTTGGCCGTAAATGAAGACTGTGAATTGAAGGTAAGGTATGTTTATTTGAAAAAACAGTCAGATGTGTTAGAAGACAGAAGACAACAAGTGCAGCAGCTGTGGACATGCTGGCTGGTTTCAGTGTTGGGCCAGGCTTTTTGCTCTTGAGTCAAAATTGTCCTGTATATCCTCACAAAACAGCAGGGAATTTGAATGGGGACTTCTGTGTCCTGATGCGTAAGGAATATCAGATCTTATGGCCAAGGTTTCTTCCCTAAAAGAGACATAACGGTTTGTGGGAATGATTTGGTTATGTGAGAATTTCAGCTTTGAATAAATAGAAAAAGTCTAATTCCACAAGCTGGGAGATACAGAAGATCAAAGGTTGTGAAGGACGCCCTTAATTGAATAGAATAAAAGGTGATGCAAAGCACTACAAAAGTGTTTTTTAGCATGCAACATGCAAACTATATACTTGCATGTAGCCATTGTAACATAAAATTTGGTATTTGGGGACTGATCTGAATGTTTCAGGGTCCTGTGATTTTAGAGTTTTCCTATCTAACTCAAAAAGCCATTGACTTTTCCTGGCTTGTAGGTGGACAAATGGTGAGTGGATCCCAGGGTGATGGGAAAAGAGAAGAGAGTCTAAAAAAAACAGTTGTATAAGGTTGTCTTCCCCCACACCCCCAGCTGTACAATTATATTTTCGGATGCAGGCTGATCTGCATCTACTTATTTAACACATTTTTTTCTGCACACTCTCAAAGTCAGCTTATGCAGGCACAGGATGACATTGCCAGGGATAGTGCAACCATTTTCCCCCATGTCTCTGCACTCAGCAGCTTCCCTTGCATCTGCTCCAGTGATGATGAGACTGTAAGCAAGTTGGAACAATTCCTTCAATGGGTAATTAATTATCAGTTTTTTCGCCATGAGCTTTCTGATGCTCATTTTTTCCCTTCATCTGATGCTCTCAACTCTTACAAAGGTATCAGAAAAGTGTCGGTGAAGGATGTATGAGGGGAAATCACTGCCCTTTCTGTAGTCTCAAAGTTACAAGTTATTTTTGTTAGTTACTGAAGCAATTTCGGAAAATTAAATATGCTGAGTCAAATGAGATCTCTCCTTGAGGAGGTGAGGGAAATTGGGTCATTCTTTAATAATTCACAAATTGCAAAAAGAATTTTCAAATGTGCTCTGAAAATTGCTTTTAAAAATAAAAGTTTTATATGAAGATAGTTGTTGAAATGGTACCATATTAATATTAAGTACAAATAGGATACACTTGTGCCTGATCTTAATGAAATGTAAATGAAAATAAATCCTGAAGTTAAAGCAAAATGCACAAAAGATCTTGCTGTCATTTTCTACATCTACAAATCTGCAAAACCAAGTTACATTTTAGCTGTTTCCAACTCTACGTGCCACAAGCCTTGGTAGGTAAAATGCCTAAATGACTGTGACAGAATAGACTGCACCACATTTGGCTTTGACCTGTTACATAAGTTTTTAAAAAATTTTTTTTTCCAACCTCCCTGTCTTACTGGGAAAATATAATGTGTGCTGAATATGTACAATAAAAACCATATATAAACGTGTGTTTTACCACTACAAAAATTTTGGGTCTAGTAAGTCTTCAGTACCCAAAGAACCAGCCACAATCAAGTGCATTTAATTGGTATGAATAAAAAATGTCTCCCTTTGCATTCTATTCCTGTTTTTAAATTGATTGGTAATCAGAAGTTATGGGGAAAACATGCAAATTATATTTCTAGTATGGTAATAAAGATGAAACTATCATCATTCCCTGAATGAAAGTAATTGCAGAGAGCATTACAAAAATATGACTCTTGGTATAGGAAAGCTCAGGTGTCCCTGTTAAAACCCCTGCCCTATCAATAAAAATGTGCAGCCTGATTCACATGTGGCTGTTCATGCAAAGCTTCATATTTAGTTGTCTCTGTGGGACCATGATTTATCTTCAGTAGAACTTTATTTACCCTCGCTCCTGTTTCTTGTTAGAAGCATGAACTTTCCAATAAATACAAACTGATTGTCATTCCAGGAGTGGAATTTTCTTGCTGGTCTCTGCATCTTTTGATGGTCCATACATATGGGCCTTCTTCAGGAAATCTTACAGAAGTTGCCCAAATGTCATAACACTGATTTTTAATCTTGCTGCTGTACACATTGCTATATCTAGAGAAAAATATCTGAAACTTTTAGAAATGAGCTGGATTTTGCATAGCACTTCA
The DNA here is from genome assembly GCF_029582105.1 of Oenanthe melanoleuca. Classification (NCBI taxonomy): domain Eukaryota; kingdom Metazoa; phylum Chordata; class Aves; order Passeriformes; family Muscicapidae; genus Oenanthe; species Oenanthe melanoleuca. The sequence goes on from NC_079334.1 coordinate 51,104,998, forward strand.
AAAAAATTGCACAGATCTTGCATTTCTTACAAAACGTTTTTCTAGTTGATGCTGGAGGTTGGAGAAGACTTAGTGGGACTAAGTGATGGTAATTCCCTGCTCTTGTCAATTTTCAGTGTGACCTAGAGGAAGTCTTTCCTTGTATGAGTTACTCATAAAGTAGAAATAACAATACATTCTTCAGAGTATTGTTTTGTGGAACACACTCTTGAGTAAGCGTGCCACCTGGCATATGAGAGCAATGGACACTGTCTAAAATGGATGCTGTTCTCTTAGCTGTAACTTGGTACAATGATGATTCTGTGCTTAGAGAATTTTTTGCATTAAGTGTGTCCAGTATATTTTTAATTAATAAGTGAATAAGTCATTATTTTCTTTACTGGTCTTGCAGCTTTTGATGGTGCCACAGAAGTATGTAACTTAAAAAAAAATTTATCCAAATCTCTGTGCTACCTCTGTCTTGATATTCAAAACAAGAGCAAGACACTTCAGTGAGAAAAAGATACAAAAATAAATTAATCTCTCTCTGCAGATTACTCCAGTTATTTGGGTTTTTTTTCTACAGTTGTAAAGAATTGTATGAAATAGATAATGAGTTAGCTGATCTGAACATGCTTTGTGCTTCTACTACAGATCTTGGATTTTGGATTGGCAAGGCATACAGACAGTGAGATGACTGGCTATGTGGTTACAAGGTGGTACAGAGCCCCAGAGGTCATACTTAATTGGATGCATTATACTCAGACAGGTCAGTGTCTCCTCAGAAGTATCTTAAGAGAGCTAAAACATCCACTGAATCAGGTGATACATAAACAAAACTTTGTTTTTGAAATGAGTAAGAAATTGGAGGTGGAAATGACAGTGTAATTATACAACATTTCCTTGTAGATAAATTGCAGGTAATCATGTGGTGGTGAGTTTGAGTTTTTTTAATATATGTTTTGAGAGTAACAGAAAGTGGCAAGGTGATGAGAAAAAAAAAAAATTTAAATTATTACAGGTCATGATGGTCTGGTCTCTGTTCCTGTAAAGGTGTGCTAATTTTAATTTGAACAGACAGCGGAAAATAGGTAAATGGGGGGAATTGAAACAACACTGAGATAACTATGGAAGTTTTTGAAAGTGTTGAAAATCTACTTCCTATGTGCCTGTTACTGAGAAACTCGTTCTGCATATTATGAGGTTATCTCCAGTTTGCTCATTAGAAAGTCAGTTAGTTTTACCTGGGCTGTTCATCATAATTGGGAATGCACACATTTATTTTATAACAGGCTATAAAGGTATTTTTTGTACTTACTTAAAATATGTTTTAAATTAAACTTTATGCACATTTAAATAGACAAGTTAATGTGCCTCTTGGTCTTTTTTTTCAGTTGACATCTGGTCTGTGGGCTGTATAATGGCTGAGATGATAACAGGGAGACCTCTGTTCAAGGGAAATGATCGTATCCTTGTGAATTTATGATAATGATGTAAGAAAATTATGAGAGGTTGTTATGTGATACAGTAAGCCTGTTCAAAATCAGATTAGTATAAATTGAAATTGATAGTAAAACTTGCTTGCAGCTTTCTCATTAAATCATTATGTCATATTTCTACCAGTTTTGCACACCTGCCAATTAAATCTTGTATTACTTCAGTAGAAGTGATCTTTGAATCACATCACAAATCATCAAGTGAAAGGCTCTTTGATTATAGAAAAGACTTTTTTTTTTTCCTTGCCTAGCATATGCAATACATATGTTGATTGCTTAGATACTCTAATACTTTTGGACTGATTTTTGTCCAAACAATACAGAACAGGCCTGATAATATTAGAAAATGATTCAATTATGTGTTCCCAAATTATAGGATATTTTCTTCGCCTTTTCTGAGAAAAATTGAGGACTTTCATCTTTTATAAATCTTCTGTTCAGTCACTTGAATTAAGATTTTTACATTATTCTTCAACAGCAAAAAAAATGCATTACTTTTGCAGGATGCTTAGTTTCCTAATAGTGAAAGAATTTGTTCCTTATTTCTGATATTCAGATCTGGACCAACTCACAGAAATAATGAAAGTAACAGGTACACCAACTCAAGATTTTGTTCAAAAATTGCACAGTCAAGATGTGAGTATTCTGATTTGTCAGTTGGTTTTCCATGTCTTGATTTTCCTTTAAACCATGCTCAGTTCTTAGATAGGCTGATGGTGATAAGTATTAATTACTGATATGGAGACCTGTGATGGTCCTTTTCTGCCTTGACATGATTTGTGTAGCCACAATAGCTGCTGGAGATGAGGGGTGGAATGACAGAAAATTATAAGAACATTATTTAAATATTTCAGGATTCCAGTGTGTACCTATAAATAGCTGAGCTGATACATGGCAGCTTTTGTTGTAAAGGTACTGAAAGCATGAAGAGGTTGAGAAAACCCAGTTGTTTGCAAACGTCTCTTTTCTGTCCTTAAGTCAATGTCCTTCTAGACTCCTGAGGCCCTTACTATAAAGAACCTAAATTTATTCATTAGACTAACTGTACAATCTAAGGGAATTAATGTATAAGGTTCACTTCTAGAGATTGCTGTAAACTCACTATGATGTTCTTTCAAATAATTAATACATATTTATTTGAACAAATAAATATGGAGCACTAATAATTAAAGCTTTGCATTATAATTTCTAAATCGTCTTGATTAAAAAAAAATATTCCTTTTGGGAAGAAGGTGAATATCAGAAAAAATGCATTTGTACAATGTGCTGTCAAAATATTGTTGAGAAAAATATTAAGCATATAGTTAGTGTTGTCCCATTACAAAGGCAACAAAGATCTAATTTAATATCCATGTTTCTTTGAAGGCAAAAAACTATATCAAAAGCCTACCAAAAGTCCAGAAGAAAGATTTTGCATCCATCTTGAAGTATGCAAATCCTTTGGGTAAGGCTGTTTGTGTAGATGTTGTGTTTGCATTGGAAGCAGCTGCTGTACCAGTCATGAGACAGGTGAACTGATGGTTCTTGGGCTATTCTGTCTCTTGCTTTCCATAATTCATAGTTTTGATTGTGGCAGCTGAACTTTGCTGAGTTTCAACTTGCCAGGAATCAGTTGTTTCTTAGAAGCATAAAAAAAAAAAATTAGTATATTGTATTTTAAGTTTCAGTCTAGCACCTGCTTATTGGTTTTACTTGAGCAGTTTTCTCAAGAGCCCTGGCAGATTAAGTATATGTAATAACATTTTCTCTGTACTGTATTTGAACTGTAATTCTGAAAGCCCAATCTGATCTGCAGTTGAAATACAAGAAAATGGAAAGCTGACATTTTAGTAATGGAATTAATACATCCTGAGAAACATCTGTGCATTCCTGAGAAACACTGGCTTGGATTCCATAGATATTAACAGCCAGAAGAGCATACCAAAGTGCATAACTGTGACATGACCTGAGGCAGCCAGAGCTCTGAAATTGCTCTCAATCAATTCCCCAATGACCTAAACACTAACAAAACCACTTTTATTAGGGTAATTAAATTTTCTCAATTTAAGAAATTAAAATTTTAGGTTCAGATACAGTTACAAATAAATCCTGATTAATAAACCACTCTTACCCTTATTGCATGGTTAGCTGATGGGTAGCTACAGCAAGATACACATTTCCATTTAGTTTTTAGGATGTCTCTTCTTACCATTTCTGTGACCATCTGGCTGCTTGTGGTCTGGAATAGGACTTTAAAGAGAATATACAACATGGAAAGCTGGAGCTGAAGCATCCCATCCCACACTTCTGCCTCTACTTCCTTTCAGCTGCTCCAAACCCAAGAAAGTCCTTTCAGAATAGAAAAATGGAAAATAAACAAAGCATTCATCATGCCTGTTTACACTAGTAACACATTAGTTTACACTTTGACAGTCTAGCAATGGACCAAATCCCAAATCGACAGGAGGGAACATGCAAAATTTTAATGGGTTGTTTTGGCTGAGGTCAAAACCACACAGCAGATGAAGTTCTGAGATTGTGATACAGCTCTGAGATTCTGAGTATGAACCTGTCTTAGTGAACTTCAGAGTGTATTTGGTTTGGATTTGGTGACACAAAGTTCACTGTTCACCTGCTCATTCAGCTGCTGTCAGGGGGTGATGTACCTTAGAACCACAATGAGTGGCAGTGATGAAGGACACCTGGGAGAGCCCAGGCACAGTGGTCCTGGAGCCAGAAGCTGAGAAGTCATTAGCTGAGATGTTTTCTGTATTGCATACAGAAGCAAGGGAGCACCTCTGCATTGCATCAGGCTTTGTACACATCCCAGCTTGCTCACAACTAGTCGTGCAAGGAGGCCCCACTGGCTATAAATGGACACCCAGTGATTCTGTTCTGTTACTCCATGTACTTATTTGAAATACCTCCAGGGTAGTGTTACTGTGTACAAGTATCAGGTGTGTGATTTGAATATGCTGTGGTTTTCTGTGCAATAGCTGTAAACCTTTTGGAGAAGATGCTGGTGCTGGATGCAGAGAAGCGAATCACAGCAGCTGAGGCTTTGATGCATCCTTACTTTGAACCAGTTCACGATCCTGAGGAGGAAATTGAAGCTGAGAAATACGACGACACATTTGATAACATGGATCTTCCACTAGATGAGTGGAAGCGTGAGTTTAATTTTCTGATGTTTTCAAAAATAACCAGAAAGGCCATGCAGAAATAAAAATGTTTCCCTTTAGAAATGAACTCCTCTGCTTTTGATCAGAGTAAATAGACAGCATTAAGAGAAGTGCCACTGATAAGCCAGTGTTCATCTTACCAAGTTCTTATGAAGGATCTCCAAAGGTTTCTTCTCTGCTTCCTAACAGAGGCTGTCCTCTATTTCCCTAATGTTTCTGTCCTCCTATCTTCTGTAACATAGAAAAGAAACCATTTCTGTACCTTGCCTTTCAGTGGATAGGGCAGGTGAAGAGATTGTTTGACTGTTGCCTCTAGAAGACTGCAGTGGTTGCTGGCCTTAAGGTTAAATCTCTGCTGACACAGATACATTTTTTCTACCCTCAGAGAATCTAAGTTTAATCTTATTTTCCTCTAAGGTTGGAGGTTTATAGTTTGTCTTTTAAGTGAGAACCTGACTTTTAAATCTAATGTTCTCAGGAGCTCTTGCTGAGGATATTGCCCACCATACTCAAAAGTCAGTGCTTGCATCCCTTGGAAAGCACCTATACCATTTCAGTATTGGGCTATTTTTTCAAATCTGAAATGGTGAAAAAGTGATCCTTCATTCCCTTACTTTGTGTATTCTTCCTCTCTTTTTGCCTGAAGAGGTCTCTCTCTTCCTGAGCTAGATAAGAGCCCAACCATGCTGAGGTTGCACCTTGCTCATTCATGTTTGTGCATCTCTTCTTCTGATTAGACTACAGTAATGCTATATCTGTTCTGTTGTTTTGCAGGCATTACATATAAAGAGATATTGAACTTCAAGCCACCACAGACACTGGACTCAAAGGAGACAGCAGTGTAATTGTATGGCTCAGTATTTTCAGAACTCTGAGGAAGGCAGAAAAGTTGTAAATGTTTGTGACATTTCAGGTGTATAAACTTAGCTCTATGTAATCTGTTTCATCTGCACTGTAAGTAAAAGCAATGTCCTTTACTCTGCATGTGGAAGTTGGTGCCTCTGGGCATAGCATTTCGAAAATATCCAAAAACTTATTTCTGCCTACAACTTCTCCTTTCTGCACGAAAGGACTCAGACTGCAATAACCTGGTGCCATGCTCAAAAGAGCAGGACGAATTCTTCAACTCAGAGATCAGAAGAGTACAAGTTACCACCCCAGGCAAGCTGGGAACACAGTATGTTCAGTGTGCTGTGACTGCTCTCCCAGGCCACTGAACTGTCTTGAATGCAAGAAGTACTCATGTGACTTGTCTGGAATATTTCCCTTTGCTGAGATACTGGGAAGGCTAATCGTCTGTTAGCTCAGGGACTGCAGTGGGTAGCAGAGACACAGCCCAAATGAGTGCCTGCATCCCCTATCCTGTGTGAGCGGAAGAAGACCTCAGAAGTGTTGATGTCCTACCTTTTTTCAAAGTAGCCAGCATAGCAGAACAAGATTTCATAAACTTGCTAGGTGAACAGTCACTGGATATATAATCACTGTAAAATGTTTTTCTCTGAATACAGTGAATTTTCTTTGTATAGTAGAGTAGGGATCAAGGATTTCCAGGGAGAAATTCTGCAGATTTTCTAAAATTTTTTAATCTCTCTTAACATCTTGGTATTGAAATTATCTCAGACAATCAGCAGTGCTGATTTTAAAAATAAAGCTGCATGTGGGTCACTTTATGGAAAATGTAATGAGGACCAAAATGATACACTGCAGCTCTTCATTGGGAAGACCTGCAGCAAGCTGGTTTTTTTTTTTCACAGTGTACAAAGCTCTTACTAGGTGAAGAATAATAATTATTCCCTTTTTTTACTCTTTTGAACTCATCTTTGAAAAACCTTCAGACCTTTTGTTGAGAGGTACCTTAGCAGGACTCACCTTTCTTATGGGTTAGATGCGTCCTGAGCTCCTCTTTCTGTTCTGTTACTGTATTTTCCTAGGTGCTTTGTAAGGGTCTCTGAGAGGTGGGAGAAAGAATTGGCAAATCTTTGTGAAGAATTTCTAGATGAAGTTGCTTGTCTTTCTTAAAGGTATCTTCACAGTTGACTGTTTGGATGTGGGTTATTCTCAATGTAATACACTGTGGTGTATTACTACTGAGTGAAATGAACGTGAAGGAGGACATTTGATCTTGGCAGGTGGTAACTGGAAAAAAAGAATTTACTTGGGTTTTTTTTCCTTTAATAACAAATATAAACCGTAAGTTTAATAAAGGCACAGTTATTCTGTTTCTTTCAATTAATGTTTGAATTAAACACCTGTAAATATTAGCATTTGTTTAAAATTTGTTTGTGATGAGAGTTGATTAGCTGAGGTGGACACCTAGAGAGACTGAACAATAACAGAAACCTTAAATTCATGTATTTGACAAGTCATTAAAAACTACATTTTCAGGAATGCATGAAAAAAGGTAGAGTATGTAAATTGAATCAAAATATTTTTCCAAGCTGCAGGCTCCTCACAGAGGAAGGCATACTTAAGAGTCATACCCCATCTTGCACTATGGACTTTCTGCTTGGTCTATATTAAATAGAAACTTTATATTTTACAAAATAGGTGTTTTATGATCTTGCTCTGTGGTCTTCTTAAAAGTCGTGGGAGGAAAGTGCCTATTGGAATTAGTGGTGTTGATAGACCAAGTCAATGGGAAATGAAAAACGTCAAACACTTACTTGAAAATGCTGCAGCTGTATTTTAAATGGATTTCAGCATCCTAAATTCTAGCAAATGCCTAAAAGTCTGGAGATAATGCAGATGGCTCAAATGTTAGTCAGACTAGGAGACAGCATTTTTTAAATAGAAAAACTACTTTGTATTTTCTTCCTAAAGGCCAACACTTCAGTGGGCATTTCCACAAAGTCAAGCCCTAAAATCCTCCATTGTCTGAGGTGAACTTTTCCCTCTCTTAATTTTAACTTGGCATTGGAGAAGCAGCCAGCACACATGAGAAAGACATAAAAAGATAATGTTAGCTTTTCTTGCTAGTGGAGGAATATAGAACTTTTAAAGTAACTGAAGGCCTTGATGCATATGTCAGCAAAGAGAGAAATACTGTTGTGCAAATGGCAGAGACAACATCAAGTTGGTCAAGAAGTTTCTGTGAAGAGACTGAATTCTGCAGAAATGGCTGCAAATGGCAATAGGGATCATTAAAAGAACTGTGAGCAGAAAGAACTGAAAGCAGAAGTACTTTGCAGCAGAAGTAGCAGCTACTCCGAAGGGAGAGACAACAGTTCCTAAGTTATTTGCTACTCCTACTGGTGCTAAGCAACTCAGGTATAAGAACCCAATGTCTGTTTGCCTTAAAAGAGAAATGTAAATACATTCTTGCATGTACATGAAATGTGTTGTGACAAATAAAGATTGTGAGTTTGTTTTTTACACAATAATGGTCTTATTTTCCCCATATGTATTCCCAGATGCATAATCAGCACTGAAAACATTGTTTTCAGTGAAGAGATTTGTATGAAATTAGTACTGTAGGTACATTCCATGTAATATTAGCTGCTGATACAGGTTTTTTTGGAAGCTAGTCAGATCACAGATGCTAATCTTTCTCACATTTTCTGAACCTGGAGTTGCCACAGAGCTGAGCTGACTGTACTACTGCCACCAAATTATTTCTTAACAGCTTCCTGGCTTTTACCAGACATCTCTGCATTGTTTTGAAGGCCAGGATTTTGGTTCTTAAGTGCAGTTGCATTTCTCAATCTGATTTTAAATGCCAAAGTCAGACTGATGGTCATCAAGCATGAGTTGGACAGGGAAGTTTGAGTTAACAGAGTTCCAGTAGGATGTATGGGGCTCACGTGCTACCTGACTATTTTAGAGCAAGATTGTCCCTTTAAGTATTAGTCTTTGTTGTATTGAAAACTCACCAAATGTTGAATTTAGATGATGTGCTATTGTGGGCCAGATGTGGTTCACAACTTCCTTTCTTGATTATTTTCTCTTTTTTAAATTGGATATCACTGAGGTGCGTGCTAATGTGTCCCACAAAATGTGCTCACTTTGTTCTTGATTGGGAATTACTGGCATATGAGCTGGGTGGGATTCTTTGAGTTTCCTACTTTCTGATCTGCTGTTCAGAAGTGAATACCAGATGCTTCTAGTCTGTACAGCTAAAGTTCTCAAAGAATGAAGCATCTGTTAGATGCTATCATTCACTGGATCTTGGTATAAAATAGCCGTGTATTTTGACAGTCCCTGCAGGGACTGCAGAAAAGAATAGGGCTCAAAACACCTGCTGTCTCTGCTGATTAATTCTCCATCTCCTGCATACACTGATGGCAACTGATTGTATAAGCCAAACAATACCAGAAGCAGTTTCATGCACAGCAGCACTTAAAATCTCCTCCTAAGTCTTCATAAGAATTCAGAAGCCTGAGTTGGAGAAAGATCAAGGGAGGAGAACTTCCATCATACAGACACTCTGTGAAACTTCATGGAGTACCACTTAATGAGCAGGTCTTGTGTGCAGATCATTTACAGCCTGTGGAATAGTAACATCTGAAAACTGCATTTTCACCTAGCAGCCACCTGCAGCTCTGAGGCATGGGACTGATACATGCTTTTTAACTACAGGAAGAGCATCCCACAAGGAGGTGAGTGGGGACAAGGAAAGTATTTTAATGATTCATCACTTTTGTCTGCTGCTGTTTTACTCTGTAATGGAGCTCCTTTATGTTTTACCTCATTACTTTTCTAACCAGGAGTTTTCTAGTTTGTGGTCTACTTCATGAGTAAGCAATGAGGTGTATTTCCCAGCAAAGTTAGAGTTATCCAGGCATGCAGCTCTTACACCTTTCATTGAAGCATTTTGAATATGCTGTTACCTTTGAGAAGCAAAATAGACTGCTGGTGAAACAGATTAAATGCAAGGAAAGAAATTGCTCAGATCCTGTTCGATCCTCTTGGTTTTGCCACACAATGTCCTGGAGCACATTTTGCTGGGAGCAGGTAAAGTCTCTTGCTGTGTTTGCATGGTGCCAGCAGCCATGAGGCTCCTGTCAGAGTGATACTTGTAATACCAGCACCTAATCCACTTCAGTTTGATACTAATAGGAAATTCACTATTACTGTAACATTGTTAAATCACAGCTGATAACAGTAAAATTGTATTGCTTGGAAAACCGTGGGCATTTATTCCATGGGGTCCTGGGCCATGGCAGCTTTTTTAGGCATTTTTGAAGTCCCATTTATACATGACAATTCCTGCTCCCAAGAAGCACCACTTTGGCATGTGCCCAGACATTTTGCTGTTCCTATGTAACTCCTTATATTTTTGGGTTTGAGCCAAATTTGATTTTTCTTTTTCATAAAAATGGTAGTGCAGTACTGTAAGGAGAAAAAATAGAGCCAAGAAATGTCATCAGAAAACACCCACTCAGGTTTTCTCTAAAGCAATAGATCCAGCAAAGTGCTGCAGGCATGGTTCATTTACTAGCACTGACATGGCCACAGAGCCAACAGCAGCTGGAAAATTGTGCTCAGCCAAACTGATGGGTGCCTATGGCTGTCATTTCTTGTCTCTTGTTCTCCAGCTGTAAAGGAGTAACAATGCAGCCTTTGTGAGATGGTTGTTCAGAAAGCCTGACAGAGAGCTCTGCTGTGAGGGTTATGAGAGCCTCTACAGGAGGTCACGAAGCTTGGGCTGCTGGGGCTGGGGGCCAGCTCAGAGCCACTGCAGCCAAGGCTGGCCCCTTCCCCATAGTGACCTTGGGGAGAGGCTCCCAGGCACTGTGGGGCAAACCCTGATGGGGGGAGCTGCTTCTGGCAGAGGCTCTTGCCTTGGCAGTACCTGAGCTGCAGCTCCTCAGCACCCCACAGCCCTGGCCCTGGCCATGGGTGCCACCAAACCACCTCCACTCGCACGCTGATGTCCCACTCTGGGCTGCCCCCATCCCCAGGGAGGTGCCCCACACCCAGGGCTGGGGCTGGCCCCAGTTGCCCCCTGCCATCTGCCCTGACCTAGATATGGTGGTTTACATTAAAGTAGGGTCGAGTTGAAAAGATTTGTTGGCAGTGCTGCATAATACGTGGAATGAATACGTATTTCTGTGCCATTGGCAAAGCTACTGTAAGTTGATCTGAGTCTCCATATGGACTGTGTCATGACAATATCATTAATGAAATGTTTCATACATGAAGCATTTATGCAAAAGCTAGTGATCAGACAGGAAAGAAAATTACTGCAAGAGAGTGCAGATTTACAATGCAGGAAGAATTTTAGGAAGGCATTACTGATATTGTAAATAAACAATCAGACTCATCAGAAAAGCAAAACCACAGCAGTGAGAATATAGTGAACACTGAGATGAAGTACTGCCTGCAGGCAGAGTGGGAGGGCTAAGTCACCAGGCACACATATAAACTCTAGGCCTCATGTCACCTTACAGACTTCAAACATGACTCCCCATATGGCTTTCAAGCAGTCTGGTAATGCTTTATGTTCAGATTGCTGAATTTTCAGAATAGATGTGAAACTATGGCTGTACAAAAATGAGTGAATATTTGGAGACTCAATGAAACAAGCTCACTATAACTATAATTACTTTCTTTACTAACTATTGCCATTGCAAGTCTTTAAAACAGAACATTAACTGTGTTTCCTTAGGTTTCCCAGTCAGTTTTATGACCTCTTATGCTTTATGGCTGGATTAGTGGTTTTGATCACCTGGATTTGATATGATTAATGTTATGAACTTGCTGCATGTCTTCCAGCTTTTGAATTGCTTTCCATAACTAGTGTTTGGTATCATTAGAGTAATTTGAGACATATATTATGTATGTACAGGGAAAGATCCCTTTATGCTGTAACCTCAGATCTTAACAGAGGGATAAGCATAACTTGCTATGAGAAAATGCTCAGGAAAGGCTGAAGAGCTGAGCCAAGCAAGCAGAGAGCATCAGTGTCCCACACACTGGCTTGCCTTAATGTATCAAATTCATACCAGTGGGTGCCTGAGGGCTCCCTTAGCGTTAATAAAAACTTCTCTAATATGGTATTGTGACATCATCAGCTGGTTCATACATCCTTTGTGATCAGCTAGGAGTTTTAAAGAAGACTAAATCTCTCTCTTCTTGTCCAGAAATGTTAGACCTTAGTAAACACTGCACATGACAGTCGGGCTGGTTGTGAAGGGCCTCTAAATGGTCCTTTTCTCCTGGAAACGAGAAAAATGAAAAATTGGGAGTAGGCAGAATTTGAAGCACTTATTCCCCTCATTTTTCTGTGTTAGTTTTATCTACTCAAGCAGTATTCTAACCAAGGAAATCAAATACAGCTAATCCTCAAAGAAAGAAGTTGCCAAGTGGATGTCCTCACGTGTGGCCACGGATGCAAGCTGGCTTCTCTCACTGGAGTGTTGGGGCAGAATTGCTGTGGAAGGACTTCAGTATGCACAGGGACAGAAGTTGTTTGTTCCCTTTAGAGATTGGCATGTGCATCTGCAGCATCCCTTGCTGAAGCCAGGATATTAGGATGAGGTTGCCTTATTGAGCCAACCTTATGGCAGGGAAAATGCCTCCCATACTGAATGCTTTTTCAACATCATGGACCAAACCAAACGTTTTATAGAATGTTGTGAAAGATAATTCACCAAAAACAGTGAAAGAGTGGTCTGTGTGTTGGCCACCTCTGTCAGTTTTGCTCTGCCATAAGACATTGCCATCAATAGGATGTATTCTAACACTCAGCATAAGCAGAACAGGCAGAATATTGCCTTCCAGGGATTGTGGAAACTGTCTTTGCCTTCCTTAGGTACAGAACCTGTCTGTGAGTAACTTCAGTACCTCTGTTGCATTTTGCTAGAATATCAGGGAGAAAAATGCTATTCAGCATGAAGAGAAACATGTAGCATTTAGGATGCTACATATGTAGTATGTAGGATGTTTCTAAAAGTAGTTTTCTCTCTCGCCAAACAAGTCAAAGGTCTCCTGTCCCAATACATTTAACATTAGTAATGCTGTAGTAGAGATGTTGATGTAACAAGGCTTATGGGGAGTGGCAGTAGCTTTTATCACTTTTATGAAAGATGTAAGAGCAAAGGAAAAAAGCTGAGGAAGCTGTCAGGAAAACATGCACCTTTTATGGTGTGAAACTAGAGCTGCAATCACAAATCCTTTTTCTCTGGATGCCCCAGTCTAATTTCAAAATACCTTCTCCTCTAAACTATTTGCTCCTCTGTGGTTTCCATAGTGAAAGAAGCCTCCTGTGGAGACAGTTATCAATCTTTGGTCGCTGCAACCAGCATGAAACCCTTAATGCTATTTAGAGAATGAATGGATCCTAAGACCAAAAAACCATCAGCCTCTCCTGTCTAAGTTTTAATTATTTCTCTGGTTGTGGTTCCCTGAGCTTCATATACTAATTAGAAGTAAACCGTAGTTTTAGAGATCGTTTAGGTACTGTTTGATTTTGAGCTGTTTGTAAATGATTGCTCTACATTTTTTCTTATTTATTCAGCTCTTCTTGTTAGGTAGTCATTTAGGGTAGATTCACCCATTTCACTTCCCAGTAGTTCCATTGGAAGAAAATGGTTGCCCTGGAATGAAAGTAAAGGGCTGTGAAGACCAAGTGACAACATTTCACAGGCAGGCCCCTCAGTCTGCACCCAGATTAGCAAATGGGCGCTGAAGTCTGAAGTCTTGGGCCCTCTAATCCTGGCCTGCTGGCTCAAGGGCTCTGCCCAGGTATTGAAATCCAAATAGAGTTTAATCATTAGGGTGGAGACTCCTTTATCAGTGAATTTCTCTTTGAGATAGGGTAATAGAAACCAAATGTCTTTGATGTCAACAGTGTGCAACATAAGCCATCCCAGAGAAAAAAGAAGATGGAGCCTGCCATCTGCCCCAAGGCTCAAAGAAACAGAAGATATTTTTTCTTCCCTGTAATTTTGTATAGCATATTGCATCTTTCTATTTATACTTTCTCTTTAAAGACTGACTTGTGTTTGGTTTTTAGTTTTTGTTTTTGTTTGTTTGTTTGTTTTTTAAATATAATTTTCCCCCTTTGCAGAGAATTTAAAGCCTTTCAAGAATACCAATGGGGCTGTCCCACAAAACAGAATGGAGGGGATGAAGTGATTCTGTAACTCTCAGGCTTGCTGTGGGAATGGTTGTGGCAGTATGGATCTTCTTTATAGGAACAACTGCTGAGGCTTTACAGATTTTGCAGACCTAGCATCAATGTACAGGAATGCATTCACCATTAAAGTGCATATAAAAAGATTTAATAAGAATACAAGATGCAGAATCCACTTACTTTTACAAAACTGTTCTAGATGTCTTCTCAGATAGACAAAAAACTTTAGTATTTACAGAGATAGCATCCCTTCAGGATAATAGAGAGAAAATCATAAAGATTCAAATGAAAAAATAATGTCTGTGAAGCCTTTATCATATTTGAAATCTATACCTACCCATGGTGATCCACCTAATGCCTGGCATGGACCTGCCAGTTGTCTGCCACAGTGCTGTGCTCCTGCTATCTCTTGAATTCTTCACTCCTCACAAAGAGGTGTGATTTAGTTAAGCATTTGTAGTCAAAACAGGCTACACATACAGCCAGTTGCTTCATTCATTGAACCTTGAAAAATATTTTGAGTTCCTCGATATACTAGGAATACTGGGAAAAAAATAGATTAATGGCAACTGCAATAGCAAATGTGTCTTTTGTCAGGATAGGAAGATGCCTTAAAGTCTTCAAAAGACTCCCTTTTGTGGTCATCCTTATCCAAAAGGTGTGGGTAAGGTAATATCTGAAATAGGGAGAGTGAAAAAAAATAGTCACACTGTCAGTGAGTAATCCTTAGCCTTTGAGTACATAGTTCATGGTGCAGAACAGAAAAGAACTATTCCTATTGAATATTTGTATAGCTGTCAGCTAAAAATTATATATCATACCCTATGAATGGACACACTGATTTTGAGGCTTCAGGTCTGCTGCTTCCTATGGTGTTAAAGTGAATCAAGCCTGGCCTGCCATGTGTTGTGGAAACGTCAGATGCTAAGAGCATTTCCTGCGGGTGGCTGGGATACATAGAAGTTAAATGCGAAATACTGCCAAGCGACTTAAAAGGGATGGGCTCCAGGCATGCTGGAGTCAGCAGAGCACTCTCCCGGGGTTTGACTTGTTTTAACTGATAGAGCTATCTCGAGTGGCAGCTAGAAGCCAGACACGATTTTCAAGACTTAATGTGTTTCTGTCTTATCTTGATGATCACTAGTTGGCTACAGACCCCAGACAAAGAAAGAATCGGGGAGGGGGAATAGACAAGGTGACGATGTTTACTTTCTCAATGGACTACAAATAGTTGGTATGTAATGTTTACTTGTAGCCCAAATAGCTGTTGCCTTGTCTCCCTATGAAAGAGTTCTAGTCTACTTGTATTGCCTTATGTTCACAGAGGTTTAAAAACAATTCTGTAAGCTTCACTTTTTATTTCGTTTAGAGCTATATGTGACAGACAATACATGACAGGGGACTCAGCTATGATAGAAACTTGATAGAGGGAAAAGCTAGCATCAGCCCAGTTGCCAAAAAACTGCAAAAGCTGCTTAAGTCCAAAAGAAAATAGGAGCTTTTCTATGTCAGAAATTGTGCATGAAATATATTATACTTCCTTTGTCAAACAGTCCTTCTTCCACAAAATTAAATAAGAGCAAAACGAAATTGAAATCCAGTAAAACCGACTCAAGACTAAAAAGAAAGTTATTGGCCAAAGCAGCAAACCAATACCAACCAAGGAATAAAAATACCCTAAGACATTTAATTTTTTACCTGGGGGAGAACAGAGAGGAATGGCTGTTACTACTGGCTGTTTGTGGAAGGTGCTTATCTGGTACATGATCAATACTGTAAAACCCTAAATTCAGACAGACTGTATTTTGCTCCCACCTGAAAGCCATTATTTGGAATTTGCTTACCCCTGGAGCAAAACCAACAGCATTATTGATCCTGCCATGGTTTTTATGGCTGGAAAACAAAAATCCACTTTCTTAACAACAACCACGCCAGCATTTCTTTCCTATTTTCAGCAATCTTGAAAGCAAACAGCTTCACACAGCATTTAACCAATGTGGTGTTCACCACAAGCAAAAAGGACATGGCCTAAATGCAATTTTGTGAGTGCAAGTAAGTAAGTAAGTCAGTACTGGATTTCAGTTCTTCCCCTAAAATCACTTTACACAAACTGTCCTGCTCTTCATTGATGGAACACAGCTGGGCAGGACCTCCAAGAGCTGGATTGCTGAACATTGTAATGTCAAACTCATATTTGTATGCCTCGTTTAGCCTCTAGCTGATTAGCAAGTCACCTCATCTTCCTGTGTCCTTTTTCTGGCCCTGACTGACTTGGCCTCTTTAGAAAATGCTGCTTACCCAGTTTTTGTATAGTGTTCAGCACCCTCGTGCTTTGAGTGATACTCTTGGGATCTGTGTGGTTATTTACATGCCCTCTCCCCACTTTTGTAGCATCTGAACACTTCATATTTGAACATGTTTAGCTCAAGCACCCCCCCATCCCCCTATTGTTAACCAGGACAATCTTGTGTGCAGGAGTACAGTGCAGCAAGGTTAAAGCTTCCAGAAGAAATGTGGCAGAATCAGAAACTAAGTTTGGGTCACCCAAAGCATCGGATTTCTCTTTCACTATTAAAACAAACTTTCCTCTCAGTTAATCAATTGACAGTAAAAAGGGCAACACTGAGCATGCCAAAGCAGTGAGTCTGTAACAATTTCCATTACAGATTTATAAGGAAATACAGTATTTCTGTCCTTTAAAAATTGAACCAATGATAAAGCTATTGTGACAAATAAATTAATTAGACCTTTTGAAAGGCATTCAAAGGCCTCCAGGACTCCATTTCTGCTGTTTTACAGATACCATATGTGGCCTAATTATTTTTTTAATAAAGCAAAGGAAATGTTATGAAGTAAATACTGCATTGCAGAGTAAAGATGTTAGTCCAGCAAAGCTTTCATCAGAGCAAGGACCACCTCTCCCCTGCCTTCTTGCTTGGTTACAAGCTTTGATCTTTGTCTGGGAGCCTTGCATCTCTGTAATTGTCTCCAGTTAATAATGACTCCAGCCAAATATTGCAACAAATGTTTAGATTAAAAGCAAAAATCCCTACATCTGCAAATTCGTTCTCAACCCCCTGCTTTCTTTGAAGAAAATTTCAATCCTGTTTCTTACTGGGCTCCGATGAGTGACTCCTGGTTAATCTCTGTCTGTCTCCCTGGCAACAGTCAAAGGAGAGGACACAGAGGTGGGCAGGGAGAGCCTCCCGCCACTGTTCCTCTTATCAGGATCCATCAGCAGGTGTCCCTTGCTCATATCCAGGAACAATAAATACAGCCTGTGGCTAAGGGAACCACCACACAGCTTTCTTCAGAAGTCTCAAAGAGCAGTAGCTGGACTCCAGATTTTGAGATCTCTAACTGTATGCAGGCACTGCAATTGCCATGATAGTTTGTTAAACTAATCTTTTTTTTCACTTTAGTCAGTCTTTGTTCAAGCACCCTCTACAGACATATATCACTACAAACAGAAATACTGAGCCACCAGTTTTTGTGCAATCTGAATGTTTAGCTAGTGTGGCAGCAGTAAAACAGTTTACTGTATTCACAAAATCAATCTGTGTGTATATTTGCTTGATGTTTTTTCCTCACCATGAAACGAGCAGCTGAGTGTTTGCAAAAAAAACAGGAGTGTGGTGATGCAGGTTATGCTTCTGCTAACAACTGCTGACCTGTAGCACTCCAACCAATGGCAATCTACTCTGCATGCTTGCCTTTAATAACTGTTCTGCAAGACTCCTGCTAAAGACAAAAATTATAAAGGCTTTCTGTCAAGCTAAGTTCAAAGGTAACATCTGCTCATGAAGCATATTAAAATAATTGAGCCTGAACAGAAGCACTGTCCCTTACTTAAAAGTGACCTGAGAGTGTAGTGAAAAGGATGTCAAGTTGGTAAATTCCTTAATAAATTATGACCCTGAAAATAGCACAGGGTAAGGAATTTGACCCACTTGAACCAAGTCACTTCCAAAAGAGAATCAGAAGCTCCCATAAATGATTCTCTTTCCTGACAGAAGATGGCTATCAAAAATTACTGAATTATGGATAATGATCTCACTTCAGAACCACCCTTGGATCCAGTACAGTCATGAGTCCAGCAATAGCATTTAGGCACATTTTTCTCTTGAAACTGGTGACAATTCTTCAGCCCTTGAGTCTACCAAAAGTCAGCTCTCCAAAAGCAAAACATCAAAAGATAGTTGGATGCCTTTAAAGGAACTTTAAAGCAGGCTCCACAGTGGCTCATAAATGACCTACTCCCTGGGAAGCCTGGCAGGAAAGTGACTTAGAGATACGCAATTATTTATTTCTCAGACAGTTCCTATGGAGACTAAGTTTGCCAGGATAGGTATTAGCTCTTATTAGATGATCTTTGACTCACACACTCTTGTTATGCTTGCTTCTGTTCTGTCCATCAGTCGTGATTCAGGGGATCTCTCAAATCAGCCCCACTGGCTCACAGGCCAGAACACAAGGTTTTGGGTACAGGCAGAGCTCAGCCCAGCACAGGCCTGGCATGGGCTGCTTTGAGGTGTGGGAAGGGGCCCAGCAGCTCCTCCTGCACAGCAGCACTAAGGGCACAGCTGGAGACTCAGCAACCCCTCATTCGCTGCAGTAACAACACTGAGTCAGATTTTGAGATGAATCTGGTTTTCTTGTAGGTTGTGAGAAAGTCACTGAGAAAAACACAGAGAAAAACATCTAAATAACTGAGAGACCAAGTACTCTTTCTTACTCTATGTTTTATACCATTTAGAAATGGGCACATAATACCGTGGTCCACATGCACGAGAAAGGCTTCTTTCACCAGAGACTACTTTCAGATAGTGATCAGATGAGAGAAGTGTTACAGAAGAATATCACTGGAGACAGGAATTTGATTAATTTCATAAAATTACAAGACAAACGGCTGTGTTTGGCTTGGACCTGCCTTTCCTTGGATTAAGCTACTTAGTGAAGTTTCACTGCAAAATGGTAACAAGGGCAGCTGTGTGAAAGTGTGGCCTGCAGACACAGATTTAGCAAGGATGGGATTTTTCCTGAAGGCTCTAACTTCTTAAGAAAAACATGGAGCACCTGTCAAAGGGAAGCTATAATCAGGCCTAAGTCAGCCTAGTTAGGTATTCAGTTCCTCTGCTTTGAGGTAACAAATAAAAAAGAGAAACCACATTTGCTGGGAAAAAACCACAATTCTGGCAAAAGGCATGAGAAGAAAAACTGACAGTTGTTTTAAATAAATTTTTGGTTCCTGGGACCTTGCATGCTGTCATTTTTTTCTACTTATTTAAACAGCTACTGTAATTTTACTAGTAGCTTAGAGTAAAGAAGGCAGCTCAGGAAGATTCAGTAGAAGGTTGTCTTTACTTTCAAAGATGCTAGGATTAGTAGCCTAACCTTTAAGTGTAAACATGTAAATTATGTATGATGCATTGTCTAAGTGTGCTACATCTGCTAGAAGCAGAAAAAGCTATAGTTTCTGAAAAAATTTATTTCAATCAAGCATCAGTAATACCAGATGAAACACTTATTAAGAATGCACTTATTTTAGCCTAATATCCAAGACACATATTTTACAGTAGATTGACCTACAAATTATTAATAGCTAAACACTTCTCTAATAAATCATGTAACCAGATGTGGAAATAAAAAATTAACACCCAAAACTAATTGGAAAAAAACATTTTCATCAAATAAAAAGATCTCCACAAAATGCTTCGTTTAGATCTTCAGCTTTTAAAACTCATAATCAAACTTTTCTATTCATAATAGGTAAGCTATGCATTACTCAGATCCTCTTTCATCTTAATTGGTTCCCAACTTCTCTATAGCAAAAGCTGTACTAACAGTGATAACACTATTTTTTGGTGCTATGAACAGAAAATGATAAATCTGGTATCATTTGCTTCCATACACCTTAATGTCATTTTAATTTATTAATAAAGAGTTGAAATGCTGCATTATTTGAGCATTTTTAAATGTAGACAGCTTCATTCAAAATAATAAAAATGTGTAACTGCTTTTTTACTGATAGTCCCAAGAGTGCTACAAATTCAATTCTGTATTTTCAGGTATCTATTAAAATTATTAGAAGTGGGGGCCTTTAGCATGTCACAGAATAGGGATCCAAATTTCCAGTCAAAATACTTGGTTAATAGCAGACGTCTGCCTCTTTATAGTGCTTGACAAAAGAAAGTGCCTCTTTTACATTGTAAAACAGTGGAAGAGACATGGGCCATTAGCACAGGCAAAACATTTTCACTTGATAAGTCAATCTGGGCTGTTTTTTCCTGTCATGTCAGCAGCATCTGAAAACAAAGGAGACACAGAAGCCCCAGGAGACAGCATGTCTGCCCAGCCCCGTTTCTGGGGGATCTCTTAATTTGTGTTTGAAAGCACATAGTGAACCTTCCAGGTGTCAAAATTTAATATGCTTCATACCATGCTGCAGCCACTGACACCATGGGACATGCGAAAGGCAGTTCCAAATTGGTGTCCTTGGGGAACATACATCTATACTTCTTCTCCACCTCCCTGGCTGTCACAACAATCCCTTGATTAGGCAATAAGACCTGGTCTTGTCTCGAGTGATTTGATAAGCAGTTGATAATCAACAGTTCATTAAGCTCTTGGGATATATAAGCCACAAGGTTTTCAGCATGCCTCTGCACTTGAGTGGTTTGACAGCTCCCTGCTCAGCAGCCCAGGAGTCACTGGAAGATGTTATTGACTGCTAAAATACTGTTTTTTGCTGTGAATGGTTTCCTAAGACTGGCAACAGGCTTGGACATTGGATTATCCACGAAATGCGTAGTGATACCCAAGGAGATGGGCATGTGCCACCAGATTGGATACTCTGAAATGAGACTTCCCAACCTGATGGGACACACAAGCATGGCAGAGGTTATCCTGAAATCCACCACCTGGCAGCACCTTGTACACACAGAGTGTCACCCTCACGTGGGGACGTTCCTGTGCTCCCTGTTTGCACCCATCTGTTTAGATACGTAAGTATTGCAGCACAGTACAAAACTCCAGCCTTTATTTGCCAGAACAGGAATGAAACCAAATGCATGTTTATCGTAATCTAAAGGTGAGCTCCACTTTTTCTGAAGTAATTCTGTTAGATTTCTTGTATTCATCAGGAAAAAAGTACTGAAAACTTGTTCCACTTTAATTTGCCTTGGGAATTTGAATGGTGTTTTCAAAGGATGTAATGTTTTATTTTGTTACAGTTGAACTTTATTCTTATTCATTTAGAGTTGAAGCACCTACAGTGAATAGTCAGGCTCAGACTGGAGCTGTTCTCAGGTTGTCATAAAGGCATTTTTAAAATCATAACTAAATATTGTAAGCTCATTCCATACACAGACCACTTGCATAATTTGCAGAGCTGCTGCTCCTGGAATTATATTATTATTGAAGGATGTTAAACGTCAGCCAAGATTATGTACTTTGCACAGGAATCACTGTTGCAATAGTTTCTGTTATCACTGTGACAGCCTGGTATTTCCTCCTGCTACAGGTTCATCCTTCCTTGTAGGAGTATGTGTGCTGCTGTCCGAGAGAGCTGTGCCCCCGTGCTCCTCTGCCACGGACAGCCCTGGCCTGCCAGCCTGGACTGCGATCGATTCCCTGGAGACGAGGACGTGTGCCTGGCACCTCTTACTAAGGAATATAAATACCTGCATAAAGGTACCCGAGGATGGCAGGGGGGAGGGTGGCCATAGCCTGTGCTCCTGGGAATCAAGGAGACACAGGGACACTGTTCCCAGACGTTCTGTGATTTTGTAAATGCAGCAAGTCCTGCTTTACTGCTTCACATGTGCGTGCAGGTGGGTGGCAGTGGGAGTGCTGGCAGTGCCAGCTGCAGCAGACCTCCAGTGCAGATAGAGCAGTGCAGCAGGCTATGCTGTGATGGTGGAGGGAGGCAATTATCACCCTGCACAGCTGTTGGCAGTCATACACACAGCAGCACACCATGTTTGAACTGTGGTCTCTTTATAGACTTATCAATGACCATTATCACAGATGCATTTATATATATGAGAAGCTGGTTCTCAGATTAGCTTAGGAAAACTGGGATGATTTTATCTGGTTTTCCTTAAAGAAACATGAGCTATCTTGGCATTAAGGTTTAAATCTTCAAATGCACTCACACTTACTAACTCTATGGAAAAGGGTAAGATTAAGTTGCTGCTAGCACACCCAAACTCACAGGCTTAGTGCAGCTGAAGCCACAATGACTGACACAATCAGCCACTTAACCCCTTACCACCCACTGTACTTGTGTTAAAAATGATTCTGTATTTGTTACTTTATTTGTTGCCAATAATTGATCTTGTCAGTCTGCACAAGGGCTGAATGTGCATGGAAAATGAAACTGCTTTTCATCTCAAGCCTTGTTTTCAGAGAAGTGTGTTGACTTTTTACCTATTATCACTGGCCCTGTATTTGATGTGTGTTTTGTCTGTCATCCCTGTGGTTAAACAGGGGGTTCTCAGCTTTGACAGCAGAAAATTAAAACAAATTATTCTAAAAGATAACAATGAGGCTTTGTATTTTCTTATCAGTCCTACCAAAGCCTACCTGCCAGACCTGCCCAACAGTGGAGGAATTCTTTACACACAAAAGAGTTCTTGAAGTTTTCTGTGACAGTAACTTTGGTAAGTCCTTGCTAATGTACCTGGTGTTAAAGAGACTAACAACTCTTCTTCTAAATGCTTTAAAAGTAGGATTACAATTAGTGACAGTTTATGCAGGGATTTCAAAGGATTAAGAGTTCGGCTGCTGACTTAGCTTTAGGTTGGTTTTCAGAATAAGTTATTTCTAATCTAAATATAAGGAGGATTTATTGTGCATGTAAGAGTTATTAATGATCTGTTTTCCAAGCAGATAGGTGTTCTGGTCGAGTTGGCTACAACATGCTTTATGGAAAATTTTTCTGCCAAAAACAGCCAAATAAGCAAGTTCGCCTCTTATTAGCATTTAAACTGAAAGTCAAGCTTTGGTGTTTTACCAGTATATGGTGTTGTGAACGAGTTTTTTGCAATGCCTAACTTACTGAGAAGGAGACTCAGAAGATCATATCAGTAAAAGGAATTCTTACCTCCTGTTGTCTTGTTGGACTGATGACTGCAGTTTGCCCTAGAGACTTCCTGGAAAGCCCTTTGTTGGCAGTGCAAAGACTTTCAGTAACTTTGGCTAGCATTAGATCAAGAAATACAGACAAATGCCATGCTAAAAAGTGTTGATGGAGTAAAGTGGAGTAGGTGGATGCCTGTAATGAAAAGGTAATATCTAAAAGGGTGATATCAGCAGGCTATTTTTGCTTAGGGATTCCACATATGGACTAGGTGAGTTTCAGGAAAATTGCTTGGGCGATTGCTGGGTAGTTTTGTGATCCAAGAACAAGACCAACAGCTTACAATATGTGATCACCCAAAATCTGACATAACATGATGATGGTAAAAATAAATTACACTAGAGAAAATTTTTTTCCTAGTCAACTTATTAAATGGAAAAATCTATTTTTCAAAAATATTTTAAACTTCTGCTGGAAAAGGCCTCGCCATACTCTGTCAGCATAAATTATGATCACATTTTCAAGGAATTTTCCTGTTTTCACTGGTACTCTTTCTTACTGCATTTGGGAAATGGTCTGACTTGCATTTCCTTTTCCTTTTTCCTTAGCAGTGAAAGTAAAGCTGTCCAAGAAGAGAACAGCATCTGAGGACCAAGAGTATAACATCGAATGCCAGGTGGAATTCATTACCCAGGGCTCACTCTTGCCCTATGAAACTCAGAGTATGATAGAACAGTGGCTGTTAATTAATGAAAAATGTATAGAGAGGATGACTCCAACCCACCGTCCCACGGTGTATCTCCTTGTGGGGAATATTGAAGAGGGCATCATTTTAGTAAAACAGGTTTATCGCTGGCAGAGGAAGGACTCCCAGCTGACTTTGGCCACTCAGAAGTGGAGATACCATAAATGCTTGTAAATATTTATCATATAATTTGTAAAAAGATGATTATGCTTCTCATACCAAACCTATCTTGTAAATAGGAATGTATTATAAGTTGAATATAAAGCTTTAATTTCCTTTTAAATTGTATTGTAAGTTGAACTCAAACCCCAGTGTTATCAGGCTTCCTTTTTGGTAGTGTTACAGCTACTCTCATCCTGTTTGAACTTGGACAGCTATGTTTCTTTCAATTATGACTTTAAAAAATTGTAATATGTGCAAAAACCAGCATAAACCAGTTTCAAATCCAGCTGACTACTTTTAATGTATTTGTCTATACCAACCACTCTACCATTTTCTCCGGTTACCTAAACTTTCCCTTGCCTAATGTTTCATGAATCCACCTCATTGTCTCCCGTTGGAGTATTTTGAAAGGAGGCAGCCCTCTGCTGGTTGCTTTTGTCGGAATCAGAGCGGAATAAAGAGAATAAGTGACTAAACATGGGATAGCTGGCCCCAGTCACAAGAAGATTTGGTTACTGGGTGTCATAAATCAGATCCTTGCTACTGAAAAGTCCCTTTTCATTTTCAGACACATTACAAAAGTTAATTTATAAAATTTACCCGTTCTCCAAATGGTCTGCAGGGAACTGAGTCAAAATATTGGAAAAAAAATATTTCAGCAGGCACATGATTAGCATCCTCATGGTCAGTGCAATACACGGACATTAAGGACTACGTGAAGATGGACAGAACTTGATTTAATTTTAGTTTTATAAATGTGTATAATAAATACAGTAACAGGTGGTAATACATAAATTAGAAACTATTTTAATAAGACAGTGTCTATTATTATATTTTCTTGAAACAAATACGGGGACGTTTATGGGCAGTAGATTTGTAAAATTCAAACCTGTAATGATCTGGCTTTCGGATACATTCCCCAAAGAAGCAGGTTTTTATCATGTTATTGAATGTGATGACACCTGTCCCATCACTTTTTACCACGAATTGGGAAACTGGTAGAAACTGATGAAGAAAGCGGTCAATAATCTAAGCGGCTGTGTACACACACGGGTACACCCCGGGACATCGGAGAGGCAGCAGCGCCCGGGCCACGTCACTCTGTGCGAATGGAGGAGTCATCCCTTTAATCCAGTTTCTTACTTTAATTTTCATTGTGTCAGGGATGCCACACAGCCTGGGCTGTGGGTTGGTTTGCTCTTGGGCCAGGTCCACGCTGAAACCCTTCCAGCTGCAGGACTTCCCGGGCTCGGCCCGGCCCGGCCCGGCTCGGTTCGGCAGCGCGGCCGCGGCGCTCCCGCAGCGCCATTCAAACCGCGCGCCCGGCACGCCCACAGCCAGGCCCGGGGCGCGCCGCCTCCCCGCCTCCCCGCCCTCGGAAGGGCCGGCACGGGCCGGCGAGGATCCGTGAGAGGCTGCCGGGCTGTGCCGGGCTGTGCCGGGCCTGCAGGCTGTGCCGGGGGCTGCCAGGCGGGGCGGGGCGCGAGCGGCGGAGCGCAGCGTGCCCGGAGCTCAGGTACGCGGCCCCGCGGCCGGCAGTGCGCTCGCATCCGCTGTCTGCCCGTCGCCTTCTCTGTCTCTCTTCAGGGTCTCTCTGGGGCTTTTGAAAGACCGATAAAGTTCTAAACCAAACAGATCCCTGTAACTGTTCTGCGCGTGGTGTATGACATCCTGTTGTCCGTACTTTGTGGCTTTGTAGGTCAAGTTCTGCCCGCACTGCTCGGCCTGGGGCACAGGTGAGTGTGTGTGTGAGGGAGGGAGGGAGGAGCGGCCTGTGCTCGGAGCCGCCGCTGCTGGAGCGGCCCGCCGGGTGCTCAGAGCCCAGCTCTCCAGCACTCGGCCAGTGAGAGTCCTGCCTGCCCGCACCCAGTTCGGTGGGTGGGGTTTTGTCAGAATCTGATGTTTTAAAGTCCTTGATGTTTTAAAGTCCTTAATATTTCTCTTTGATTTCGTTCTGTAAGTACAAAGTCTGAAGTACAAAACTCCTGCAGGTACACTCTGTACTTACATTATCACTACCTAGTGTAACAGTAACTGGTTTAAATTTGTTTCTGATGTGAAATACGTGTCTTGGGGTTTTTTTCCTACTTAGTTGTAGCAATGGCTTCAGGAACAGCGCTGATTTATGATGAGGAGATGACCACTCACAAACTGCTTTGGAATGAGTAAGTCACTGCTGTTATTTTTATTAATAGATTCTTATTAGGACTCATGAGAGCACTACCAAAATAAATGCATTTTTTGTAAATGCAATAGGAAGTATCTCGTGATACTTCCCATCTTTTCTGCGTAAATAGATATTTTTTCCTTTAGGAGGAAAAAAATATTTTATTCACAGTTTGTATCTAGATAATGTAATGATTATCTGAAACTGGATTTGAGAGGCTGCAGGCGTCCTGTCTGGGAGGTCTAAACAAGAGGTGTTCGGATGAGGCATTTGAGTAGCCCCCTAAATAATGCGTTTTAAGTTAATTAAATTGTTTGTAACATTAAAGTATCATTGACCTTGGAAAAGTATGTAGATATACTCACTCAGCTGAAACATGTCAATTACATTCAGTTAGAAATTGGTATATTACTAAAATATGCATAAATTAGAGGAGTTTCTTTGCAGTGCTCAGAGTAACAATCCATTGTTGTCTTCTCTCCCATTGTTGCTTCTCCTCTGTTCACCTTCATTGTAACCTACAGCTTTTAATTGCAGCATTCCCGTGTCTGTAGTTAAGCATTGCAACTTTTTATCAGTGAGAGAGGAAACAAAAAATGATGCTATTGTATTGATTGTTTGGGTTTTTTTAAGATGATTTTTTGCTTATATATTTTAGAATCAATTTCTGACTCAGTTCCAAAACAGAAAATAGTTAAAGATTGTTTTTTTCATTTTTTCTTTCATGTATCTCTCTCTTCAAGTAATGGATTTTCTTAAAATTAGGAGTTAAAAGTGAGGCTTTATGAAGTATATTAGTAACCTGTGCTGGTATAGTATTATAGTAATATAATTATTGCTTACTTATAGCCCCATTTGTGATATTGAAGTGCCAGAAAGACTTTCATCCTCCTATGAGCAGCTTAGAAGTTACCATCTTGTGGAAAGATGTGTTCATGTGCCTGCCAGAGAAGGAAGTGAGGAGGAGATCCTGCTGGTTCACAGGTCTGAAACTTAACTTTCATTCAGATTAATTCAGTGAAACAATAGATCTCGTATCTCCAGATTATATTTTGATCCATTTCAAAAGAGTGTTCCAAAATTCAATGGCTTCCATTAATTTCAGTGGAAAATGTGTCACAATGTTGAGTATGGCATAGGTGCTGAATTATGAATCTGCTATTCCACTAAATATACATTCTCACTTGTGGGGTCTTAAGCAATGAATGCTGATTTATGCATAAGAATACAAGTAAACTTCTAAAAAATAATTTTAGTTGTTTGCTTAAGTGTTATGTTAATCTCTCTCTTCCTGCAGTTTAGAGCACTTGGAAGTGGCAAAAAGCACTCAGACAATGAATGAGGAGGAGCTGAAAAGGGTCTCTGAAAATTATGATGCTTTTTTCTTTCATCCGGTGTGTAAGTTAAACTGCTTCCTCCATTGGGAGTTACAACTATTTCTGTTACTGCATCTGAATGGCATTTTTCTAAGAAGGGGGAGATTAAAAATACAATTTTTGCTACTGATGTTTTCTCACATTTATTTATTGTATTCTCATTATCTGGTTCTAGTTTTTTATAATTTAAATTGGTTAAGTGTCCTGTCATCTATTTTGTAATTGTATCACATCAGGATAATGCACTACTCAAATTTTAGCTCTACTTTTGTCACATAATGTCACTGTAGACCATTAGTGGCCTGCAAATCACATTTTGTTAACAATTGTTCTTAAATGTTGTGCCATGAAGTGTTTTATGTTATGTTATGTTATGTTATGTTTCTATAGGGTTTGATTCCTTATTTTCAAAGGTGCCATGTTATTCCACTCAATACATCCATCTCACATTTTTTAACTGCTCCACAGAGAACCTCCTTATAAAGAGCATGGTGATCACTGGTAATCATAGGGGAAAGCACATTGGAACCTGTGTAGCTTCAGTGGGGTATAATTATGTCCAGACAGTTTGCTGTTTGGATGCTAAAGTGTCATGTGTGCCTTGTCTAAGCTGATGAGTTTCTCTTTCTTAGAGCACTTACCGCTGTGCCAGACTAGCAGTAGGAGCAACTTTGCAGCTGGTGGACGCTGTGATGTCAGGAAAAGTGCGCAATGGAATGGCGCTAGTCAGGTAAGAAAATACGTGAGGACGTTTTCACTTAGCAGAATTTCCTTTGTTCTGAATAATTTATAAAATTTTGGTTCAGACCTCCAGGTCACCACAGCCAGAGAAATGCAGCTAACGGGTTCTGTTTGTTCAACAACGTTGCTATTGCAGCAGAATACGCAAAACTGAAATATGGTCTGCAGAGGTAAGTTCATGGTTGACTAGAAAAGCTTTTCATATGTAAACAACAGTTTGACATTGTACTAGTTTAGATTAATGTCTAGAGCTTTCTGGGTGTCATGTTCCTTTTGGTTCAGAAAAACATTTTTCATTTATACCTTCTGTAGATTAAGATGCTGTGGCTCTTCCTCTGAATGTTTTTTTTTTACTGATCTGTACAGAATCTTAATTGTTGACTGGGATGTGCACCATGGGCAAGGAACCCAGTATATATTTGAAGAAGATCCAAGGTTTGATGGATTTTTTTTTTCTTCTTTAATGTCAGCTGTTTAAAGATTGCATTTGTAGAGAATAAGATTTCTTAAATTTCTAAAACTAGAATCTTGCAAAACATTCACCATGCTATTTTAGTCTATTTCTCATTTGTTTAAAATAAAAGGAAATATCTAAATCCAAGTAAAATGCAAGAATAACAGACAAAATAAGCAATATGGTTACCTTGGTTTGCCACTACTCAGGTAGTACATCTATTCTCTGTTCATGAATCTCCCAGTTAAAGTCTTCAAATAGTAGTTGAATAAAATACATGAGCTTTATTTTTTATTTTTTTTAAGCAACATAAGTAGGTTCTAGAAACAAGTCTGCTGTTCTGAAAATTCATTGTATTTATCTGTATGAAGTGCATGCTTACAAGATATTTTTAGCATGTTAATTTTTAGGTTAATTTTGGCATAGGACCTACTGTGTCAATTTTCACAGTCTAAATCCTTTGAGAGAACTAAATAGAAAGGATAGGATGGTTTTCTTGCTTTCAGGCAATGGAGTCACCAGGTTCAGGATATAAAGTCATTTTCACAATTTTTATTATTTTTTTTATTTTCAGTGTTTTGTACTTTTCTTGGCATCGCTATGAACATCAGGAATTCTGGCCATCACTCAGAGAATCCGATTATGATGCTGTGGGTCTAGGAAAAGGAAAAGGTTTTAACATAAATTTGCCTTGGAATAAGGTAAATATTGTTTATAGCACAACAAAGCAAGTGCAATAGCTTTGTATCTCATCCTTTAGGTAACACTTTCTGAGTAAGTGCACTGCTTCACTTGCTGGACAAATTTCTTACACAGTGTATATTCTTCCTGTCAGGAGAATGTCTGCTGGAAAAATGTGTCTCAGAATGTGATAATATTTGAAAAATAAAAGGGAGATAAAAACTTACACACTCATTTTTACTTGAATATCTTGCCTAGTCATCAAATCAAAAAGTGTTTCAGGAGATGGTTACATCCATGCTTGTTTACCAGAGAACTGAAGCTCATTAAGATTAAAAATGGTGGATATTTATGCACTTTACTTAAATAGAGGAGGTTTTACTGTACTTCATAAGATTCCCTCATCTTTTCCTATCTTTCCCTAAAGGCTTGAAGAACCTTAGAAAATTTGTCATTCTAACTGGAAAACATGACCTCTCATATTTTTTCTTATATTCTCATATTTTTCAGGTTGGGATGGGAAATTCAGATTATCTTGCTGCGTTTTTCCATGTGTTGCTTCCAACGGCTTTTGAGGTAATTTTTACTGCCAGAGAGTACTTCCTAAGTGTTTCTTAAGGTACTATTAAATATTTTACAGAAATGCAGTAATTGTCAGTAGCACAGTTAATACATTTATTCTGCTAGTATGCTGTTGCGCTGATGAACTGAATAGTATTTATGGAATTTTAGCTTTTAAATATTAAACATAATCATCTGCAACTTCTCCAGCAGAAACAAAAATAGTGTAAAAGGGTAATGTATTCAAGGAGAATCCTTATTTGTGTTCATGTTCTAATTGAAATAAAAGCTGATCATGGTACAGTGGAAATCCTATTCAAAATTGAAAAGAGGACATAAATATGTGCTACAACTGTCTCTCTTTTATAACAGTTTGATCCTGAACTGGTTATTGTCTCCTCTGGATATGATTCTGGAATTGGTGACCCTGAAGTAAGTAACGTGTGGTCCTTGTGTTGTCAGTCATGAATCTATTAGGAAAATATTCCTGCTGTTTTCATGTCCTGTGATTGCTAAATAAAATTCACTTTGATCAAGGTAAAAATACATGCTTGAGTCTTTAGGCTGACCCAAGTTCATTAAACATTACAACAAGACATGTAAAGACAGATTATCCCATATGTGTAATTACTGTGTTGTTTTTTTTCACCTTCCTTAAATGCAGTTGATTCAGCCTTTTCTTTGATATAATGAGAGGCAAGTATTCTAGTATTCCATCTCAGATTTGGGTATTTCAGATTATTTGTTTGGATTTCTTACCAGTGTTTTTGAATCAAAGTGTCATCTCTAATTTTTTTCTTTGGTTTAGGGTCAGATGAATGCCACTCCTGAGGTTTTTGCCCAACTTACCCATTTCCTGATGCAGTTAGCTAATGGAAAGCTGTGTGTCATCCTAGAGGTAAAGACTTTTGAAATGTACTCCCAGGGGAAAGGTCTTTGTACTAGAGCCATTTAGGGCAAATAAAAAATAAATTATTTTGTTAAGAAGTTTTGCTTCCTAGCTTTATCTTTTGAGTACCAGGAATGCAAAAATGGCTAAGATTTGACAGCACTCTTACACTTCAGAGTTTTAAAACAAAGGAGCCATATGCTCATCAATCAAAAAACGTATCTTCCACAAATCTGCTCAATTCTTGTGAATAGTGATTTGTCTACTGCTCTTGACAATCCCAAACTTACTAAAATGTATTTAGTGAATAGGCTGTATTACCAGTGTTTTTACAAATGTATCTTATTCCAGGAGACTTTATAAAACCTTTAACCTAAATATACTGTTACTTAGTAATGGAGCACTTAGAAAATTCCCTCTTTTTGATTTAATGACTGTATGCAGGCTCTTCAGGAGCTCTTCTATATTCTTTTTTTAAACACTTAAAATTTTTTTCTCCTTTTGAAATCTAGACTTCAACTCCCTATTTCTACTGCATGTTGGAAAAATAATGGCTTTTCAAGTA
The DNA here is from genome assembly GCF_029582105.1 of Oenanthe melanoleuca. Taxonomy (NCBI): domain Eukaryota; kingdom Metazoa; phylum Chordata; class Aves; order Passeriformes; family Muscicapidae; genus Oenanthe; species Oenanthe melanoleuca. Next base: position 51,136,133 of record NC_079334.1, read on the forward strand.
TGTGGAAATATTGCTGCCAACAAGGTCTTCAAGACTGAACTGTTTATTAATTGATCCACTTGACCTCTTGTTTTGCATGACCTTTCTTCCATTATCTTTCTTTCTAGCAGGTTATTATAGATATTTTTGTCTATTAGCTGAAGTGCAAATAAGCATTCATTCCTACCACAGATGGTGTGACTGGTCCACAGGTGATAATTGGCTTCCTGCATGTCACCTAGCAGTCTTAAATCTATCTTGTTCTCCAAATTCTGCCAAACTCCTAGGTGGCCACATCTTAAATGTGTCAGGCTGTGGGAGATTTCTCTTGTACAGCCATTTTAGAGGACAGTGATAAGTTTTGCCTTCTAAGGAATCTTCCTCAAAGATTGTTGAAGATGGGAATGGAGAAGGAGTGTGTTTTTATGGCAAAGTAATGACAGATTTCTGAATTTACTTGAACTATGACAATATGAGTTCAATCATGAGATGCCAGTGAAGTTCAGCAGGTGTCCTCTAACTTACTGTTTTCATATTGAAAAATCCTTGACTTAGATATATATATATATATACATATATATATATGTATATATATATATTTCAAAAGGATCGTTTATTTTCTGTATTGAAATTCAGAGAGATGTTAAAAGTACTTGTCCCTTAGTTGACACAAAATACTTTTTAGGGTGGATACCATTTGAAATCATTGGGTGAATCAGTATGCATGACTGTAAAAACTTTGCTTGGAGATCCTGTACCTCAAGTAACTGGAGAAATGGCACCTTGTCTAAGGTAAGCATATAACAAATTTTAGAACAAACTAAGTTTTGTTTAAAGAGACTAAAAACATACATGCTTTGAACATTTTGCTGAAGTAAGGTTTTAATATGGTAGTTTATAATATATTATTTTCTACTTTAGGTAACTTGCATTTTTAAAAAGTCATCCAAGGTTTCTATACTTTTGTTTGTGAAATTATTTCAAGTTGTGAGATATTATAGCATAAGCCATTTTGTCCTTAGACCTAGTTATCCTTGTTATGGAAATTCATCTCACTCAGGGTTTAGATAATCCTGCTGTAATCAAGGTAATACCAGCTAACTACAGCCAGTATTTGGGAATGTATGCAACTGCAAGGATTAGTGCTTCAGACCCCAGAGCCATTTCAGTCACTATAGTACAGTATAGTTTGGGCAAACCTTTCTCTAATCAGTGAGAGTTGATGCTATGCAGAGCCAGTCTTGATGAATACTTGTGTTTCTGGAATTTGGATCATTGAGGCCTGGGGTGCAAAAGCACCTGACCATGTAGAGTTGTACCAAGATAATTAAATTTCAAGTCTAACTTCTTTTTAGAGACACTAAGACTGTGTTTGTACAGTGGTGGAATCTGACCTAGTAAAGCATTCTGAACCTTGGGCCTGAATCGGTTCCACATCTAAAGAGTGTCTCTCTCTACCTGTCTGCACTACCTCCTCCACATCTCCATGTTCTGTCCTCCATCTTTCTCCCAGCTCTGTAGCTGTCCTGTTTTCTTTCTAGCAGAAATGCTTCTCATGCACTTTGGTGGCAACACCTCCCAGTTGACTGTGTTAGTTAAAACTCAGAGCTTGGATCAGTCAGGGAATATATGGATATATGTGGGCTGGGTTGCATTAGGTAAACTGATGGAGCAAAACTGGTTATTTTGCTCCTAGCACATCCCATAAGCCCCCTGTGTCCTCATTTTCTTCTCTACCAGCTGTGGTATTTCAGATTGCTATCATCCTATGTCACAGAGAGTTGATTACATACTTAGCCAATATATCAGTCCAGCTCCTGAACACCTTACAAATAATCTGCAAGTACACGGAATTTCTTCTGGATTTAATGCGACCTGAATTATGTTTGTATGATAGCTAAAGCAGTGGGACTGTTTGCCCATAGTGCTGCAAATACCAGTGATAATAAAAAGGAAACTTCAACACACAGAATAGGAGGGTATGTGATTTACTTAGTTCCTGAACAGATTGTCTTGATTTTGAGTCAGTCTAATTAAATCTTTACATTGTGTAGATAAAATCTCTTGGCAAGACATTGACAGACATTTTTCCTGAACTCATACAGGTGTGCTTCCTCCAACAGCAGGGTTGGGATTTTGCTCAATGTATAAATGTATGTTCATGCTGTATGTGTTCTTTACTTTTCTTTTTTTGACTCTAATCTTTTCAAGCAATGTGTCTATTGACTCTCATTCTGTTTTGCATTCTTTTGAGAGATAAATTTTGTTTATTTTCAGTTGGATTTTTTGGTTTTGCTTTTTTTTTTTTTGTTGAGGTAAGTTATGATTCCTCTTATGATTTTCATTATTGCTGATACTATTAATCTGGTTTATTTTTCAGTGCTATTGAATCTATTCAAAATGTGAGAGCAGCACATAAACCCTACTGGAAATGGTTGGCTTATGAAGGTAGTTTCTTTTCATTCAAGCAAACGTTATTGAAAAATGGATTTATACAGAAATTGAAAATTATTAAAATTAATACCAGTGGATTAAACTAATTGATCAAACAGTTATTCATCAAGTGACTGATGAAGCAGGGAGACTTCATTTGAGGTCATGTCTTCAGCTGGTCTGAAAAGAACTTTCTGAAACTGGCAAACTTCATGCCAAAAAGTAGCACTTTGATATCTTTGTTTGAGGATGCTTTTTTCTGTGTCAAAAATATTGGCATAAGCGTTATTACAATTTCACTAGATTAAAGCAAATGTAGTAGCACTGAAAAAATAACATCTATGTCAGGAAACATTGTAGCTGGTGCATAGGAGTAAATATGCTTACTATGAATACAGATGTATTCTATTTTGTGAATAAATATATCCAAATATTAACACATTGCTTAGAAACTAATACCTGTGAAACTTCTCTTTCTTTTTCTCCAGATACATCATTTTTACAAAATTTGAGTACCAAATCACACTTTTCAAAGACAGCTAATTCAAATCCCTCCACAGAACATGAATCTAAGATAACTAACAACAATGACACTGTCAAAGTAGACAGGTTTTTGGAATTGCACATGAAAAATATTCAGTTTCCAGTGCCTCCCATCAAAACAGCAACAACTGGCTGTGAAGGTTCAGAACATTTTCTCTCTGAACATGTTCATCTGGTGAAGGAAATGGACAAAACTGAAATAAAAGCTCTTGTCAGGTTGGTCCTATTTATTTTATTTTCCACAGAGGATGAGAGGTGTCTGTACAGACTGTCATCTAGTTCTGTGTCTGCCATGGTCATCTTTTTTGCCTTAGTCTACTCTAAGCCAGAATTTCTTCCTTTATAAATATAGACATTTGTGTTGTATAGCACTTATAGCCTGAAATCCTTTAAAGAAATAATAAGAATACTTTTTCTCTATAACTCTTTCAATAGAGATAGGACAGCTAATTCAAGTGTAATAATTTAGAAAGAGATTTTGCTAGGAAGCTGTCTTAAAACTCTGTACTCACTTTTAGCTGGAAAAAATACCAATACTGTTCTGATTTGAGAAACTCAGTCTTTTGTCTTGTCTTCATCTAATTTTGACAGAACTCTGTTTCCTGAATATCATCAGACATTTTTATTTTCTTTCCAGTGCAGAATGGAGACAGCTTTAGGGAGCTGAAGACTGTCAGGCACCGGTGTTGTCATCTTCTTGCTAGAGCAGGTTTCTGGGAATCAATGTGTAGCACCTATACAAAATATACCTCATTAATACTAACTGGCAAAATTTACCCCATTAATACTAACTGCAAAGCACTTTATCAGTGTCCTCTGACACTGTATTGCTTCTAAACTAATTTTTCTTCATATGGTTTATTTTACAGTGGCTTTTATGCAGACCTTGTGAAAGATGACAAAACTTTGCTCTCTCTTGGCAGTATGTTTGTGATCCTAGATAAAATACTTAAGAAGGAGGTAAAAATATATTGCCTTGGTCTTGGGGGTAGGAGTGGATTTGGATTCCTCTGATTTTTTCCTTCTACTATATTATTGTCCAGATACTAGTTATTATTTATCTCCCAAGTCCACTAATCTCAGCGAGAATGTGTTTAGCTATGAGAATGAGCGTGCAAGATGAGAAAATGACTGTTTAAGGATAGCTGTTAATCCCAATCCATCTTTCTAATCATCTTTGGGCAACTCATTGTCCAGACTTTCTGTAGGTAGTCACAGAGTCCCTAAGAATCTCCTCATTTCTCTCAGACTTACAGGGAGCCAGGCATTAAGTCTTCCAGTTAAGGGAAATTGCTGTATCAAGCCCCAGAAAGCAACAGCAAGAAATCTGAAGAAGTGTCAGTACTTTTCCTGTCTCAATGTGCATAGTTTACACAGTAAATTTTGACTTACATGTGCATGCACACACATACTCTAGTGTTGTTTTCAACAGCTCTACTGTATGCTGTGATTCTGAACAAAGTAATTAATTCTAGTTCAGTATTTTGATTCTTGCAAGGTCAGGACTGAAGAGAGGGCAGGCTTAGAAGGGTGCATCTTCATATTTTATGTGTAAAAGCTTGGATAAGCATAGAAGAAGAACTGAAAACAAAAAATATTACATCATAATAAATCACTTTCACTCACTTCCTTGGAGTGAAAAGTTCTCTTTAAGGTACCAGGCCTGCAAGGAAGAGTGACTACCACAACAGCCTCTTTCTTCTAAGACATCTTGCTCTTGGAAGTGACATCTGAAAATCCTGGGGACAAATTTCTGACATTACAAACTGTGAACAACTCCAGGAGAGCCTATAAATAGATTTTAAAAAATGGTTACTGGTAAAAAGAAGTAGAACTTTTAATGAGTTGCAGATGTAAGCTAACTTTTTGTGCTGACAAAGAGGAGGAATGAGCAGGGAAAGTACATATTTTTGCTTAGCTTTTATTTAGAGTTCAAAGCACACAGCACAGATGAACACTGAAGGGTTGACTGAGTAATACAGCAATTGTATTTTCCAGAAAAGAATAGCTTGCCTGGTTAAAGGAAGAGTCAGAATATTCAGGAACAACCTCCTTTTCACAGGGTGTATTTTTTCTGCACAGTTTGCAGACTATCTAGAGACCCAGTAAACATGGCCTTCCCTTGGAAAAGCTATTTTTACAGTTGCCTTCTGGTATAGCACCATACTTTTGAAATAAGTGCAGTTTATGGCACAATAATCAATATGGCCTTTCTGTAGAAAATTAATTAATACCACTGTTACACTTAAAAAATGACATGGTCTGCATTGCTTCTGAATGAAAAATGTATTTTGTAGGTGTGTAATGGAATTGCAGCATCACCCACAGCTGCTCTTTCTGCTGCCGTTGCACTAAGACATTCTGTTCGTTTGGGATTTCAAAGGTGAATTTGTATGTTTTGCATTTAGAGCCCTTTGACAATGTGTTGAAATCAAATCCTAAGTGTGGCAAACATGGCAAATTGCCTGTGAAACCTTGGTTTTAGAGCATGTGAGTGCTTGGTTTAGAGCATGCCCACTCACATAGCATTTTCAACATGTAATCCAGGTACCAGTGTATCTGCCTGAAACAACCTTTTTCCTTTCCAAAGGCAAAAAATTGTAAGGTGATGGCTGTGCTAGCCTACACTTTCTTTGTCAGATTTCAATTGGTTTTGGCCTGGGGAAAAGTTATTGATTTGTTTTTCCCCCCCAGTATTTAGTGGAAGAAATGGGGTTCCCTTGAGCTGTCATAAATATGTTTTATTTCTACTTTTAATGGACCAAATTCAATACACATCCTTTTTAATGCTTCTAATCTACACACAAGCTTTTATACAAATCACATTAATTGAAAAAAAAAAAGAAGACCTATAAATGTATGTAAATTTTTGTTTCCTGCAGAGTGCTTTGTGTATTTGTTGGAGACATGCAGATGATACCAAACACAGAAGATGGGTGAGGTCTCCCACTACATTAGGGGGTTCAGTCCCAAGGGATTTCTATATGTGTGATGAAATCTGTACTAAGGAATCAGGCATGAGCTGACATTTATTAAGCTTAGCTTGAGGCATAATACAAAACGTCCCCAAATGCATCTTCAAAGATAGCATTTAGGACAATAATTTATTTCATGCATTTGATGGTAGTTTTAAAGCATAATCCTTCAGTATTAATTGAAATTGTTATTGAAAATACAATGTAATAAATAAGGCAATTATTAATTAAATAGGTCCTATCTCCCCTATAACTGCAGGAGGCACATATTGCTGATGCAGAGCTCCTCATTGAAAGTCTTCTTATATATAATTTTTTCCACCTCCTCTTTTCTTTAAAGTAATTTGCCAATAGTCTTCAATCATCTTTTTAAAAATACCATAAAAAGGATTTCAGTTTTAATTGTTTACATTTTAGAATGTACTAATACAAATAATTATTTGCTCCTGTATTACAAATTAGTATTTAAAGAATGATGAAAGAAAATATCCCGTTTTTATCCCATTGGGAAATAATTGGTTAAATACTCAAGTGGGATTTTTATTTACAGAAAAATGCTTATCATAAACATCTGTGAGAAAGAACAGTCTGTAAAGACCAATTGCAAAGACTATATTTCTCTAAACTGGAAAGAGGTAAGATTCACTTTCTGGAAACAGCATAGGAGAAAATTTTTTTAAACAGAAATAATAGTATATATTTAGAAATGTATAATATCACATTAAGAATTACACCCCTTACTCCACTTTGAAAATTTTTCCTTTTCTTGCCCTTGCCAGGTTACTACTCTTTTGCAGAGCTTTAGAGTGTATTAGAATGCATAGGTTTGAGGAAACCTTCTGTAGTTACTGCAGTTCATCTTCGGCAAGGCAGAGTTACACTGTAAAGATACTAAGGAAAAGATGAATAATCCTGCATGTTTAATATAAAAATTGCTGGGAAGATAGATCAATGTCCTGTTTCCTAGGACAATCAAAAGTTTTTTGAGAGTCACCTTTCTGTTTTGTGTTATATTTGGGAATTTGGGGCTTTATATTTGTCCTAACCAGTTTGTTGTTGTTGTTAAAGGATGCTGAAGGAAATGATTTCTTTTCTGCTGTACTTGGATTCATTCTTCCTGTAGCATATAGTTATCAACCAAACTTAACAGTAATAGCTGTTGGACCAAACAGGAACCTTGGAATAAGTGGGATTTCTCTGCTTGTTGCTTTACTACAAGGATTAGCTGAGTCTCGAATTTTTGCTGTGATTGAGGTAAGAGGTGGTGCTAAGCCATGGTACTTTTCAAAGTGTCTGGCAGAGACGCTGGTATGAACTGCTTCAAGATGCACAGCAGAAAATACTGGCTGTATTTACCCTGTGTTTGGTACCCCTTTGTGAGTTCACAGCACCAACTGTCCAGGTTTGTTTCCTGAGAACAAGACAAGGCCCAGTTGCACATCGAGCTGTAGGCAGCTGTTGCAGCCTGCACAGTGGAGAAGCCGAGGCATGAACACAAGCCTGTGGTTATATCTGTGGACCGTAGATGTAGTTTGCCACAACTTCCATTTCCATCTCAGTTGTCTCCTGAATAGAGGCACTTCCTGTCTGTTAAGTCATCTGGCCTCTTTCCATCAAATGTGATTGAAAGCAGCCCTCTGTCCTGTTCATAACAGACCACTAAATTTCCTCTCCTCTCCCCAGTGCTGTACTTTGTCACACACAACTTCCAGCCTCCAGAACGTAAGTCAGAAAGGCACATATCCTTCAAGTGAACTTAATTGGGATAACAAATAATTGAGAGCCAGAGTACCCCAGCTTTATGTTTCAAGTAGAGAGCATAGGAAAGAAGATAAAAAAACCAGGGACTTTCCCTAGGCTAATTTTTCCATATGCTACCACTTGAAGGATACCTAAATTTAGGAGTTGGAGGCTGTATCCAGAGCAGTGATCAGTGTGAGTGTATCTTCCATGAATTTGTCTAATCACATAAAGAACTTAGTTTACACTCTTGTGCTCTCCAGCATCCTGTGGTTGTGAATAACACAGTTTCTCTGTGTCATCTATGAAACAGTAACTTTTGATTACTTTTGCACGTTCTTCTTCAATGAGAAACAAAAAAAAATTGTTAATGTATGCTTATTCTAATCTGCTCCCCCATCAAGTACCCAATTAATTCCATGCTATTCATTAAGCTGCCAATTAAGTGGATTTTGACATAATTTATTCTGTAGTTTTCTCAAATGTTATTTGTTTTAATTTACAATGCTGATACATAAATTGTCTAAGCTAAAATAATTTGTACATTGATATGCAGTACCCATAAATAATGCATTTGCATACTACTAATTAAGAGTATGAAATGGAGATAATTACTGATATTCTGAAGTTTAATCTCAGACAATAAAACAACATTAGGCATACATGTTTAAAAAAAAAATTTGATACTTTTATATTGATACTCAGCAGGTAGCTCCATAACAGGGTCATAATTTTCTAATGCATGTGCATGGCTTTTTAGAATACTTGAAAAAAATGCTTCTATCTCTTAAAAACAAAATAGTGTTACAGTCTTCCAAATACAATAGCATCAACATTTCAAATACAATTTCTGCAAGGAAATAATACTGATTTAGACTGTGAGAAGTCTAAAAGACTAAATTTCTTGAATAAGCAAAATATATTACTATTTTCCACTCATAGAAAGTAAATGATGCATGAAGTAAGCAAGCTCCATGCTCCCATTAACCTCATAATATTTTCTGTCCTTAACCCAGTCATAAAAGGAAAAGTGAGATTCTTTCTCCATTTAAAAGAAACAACTTTTACAACAGATAAAAATAATTTGTTTTTCAGAAAAAAACTCAATTTGTACACATTTTTATTTGAAAATGGAAGGTTGCTCATTCTTGTTAGTAGTGGTAGCAATTTAATTACGAAAGCTTGTTTTAAAATATTTTAAGTGTTGCTGAAACAAAGACAGCTTTGTTCACAGGTGTATTTTTCTTCCTAATTAGGACACAGAGATAAGTTTAATGCAAAATGTAGCCAAAGTGTTGGTGGGTGTTTCTACACCTTCCTTTGGAATCTATGTACCTCCTACCCAAGAAAAAGTAAATAGAATAAAAGCATTAAGAGACCAATTTCAGCAGAAATGGAAAATGCTTCAGTGTTCAGGTAAGATGTCTAATTGTATCTTTAACTCTTATACACAATAAGTTTCTGAAAAGATGATCTATAAATACAGCTGGGTCTTGTAAGTCAGTGGGACATTTAAAGTCAGTTGGAGCAGACTGATCTAATGTGAAACTGGTGAAACTCTGCTGCTAATTCTGCCACTTGAGCTGGAAAGCACCAGGTACCTTTGGGACTTAGAATACTGTTACTCCAAAATTTTGGAATTAAATTACCAAAATACATGCTTAAAGAATGGGCAAGAAGATGTGCCCTGTCTCTGACTGCTAATGTGTTTTCTGAATATAGTGCCAAACCAGGTGATATTTTGATATGTTTAACTTGTCCACAAATAACTCAATAATGATTAGTCATGCTGCAAGTACAGTCACAAAGAGCTGAAGATCAGGCACTGCATTTGTGTAAGAGTCAGGCCAGGCAGGTAAGTATATTTTCAAGCATATTTGTCTAGAAATGTTTTTTTGCTGAATGACTTCTGTTCTTCAACAAAAAAAAAGGCAGTTATAAAGGTGGGCATCTTTAAAAGAAAATACCATTCTCTCTTTCAGAAGAAATGCCCAATACTAGGGGTCTGGTTCCAATAAAAATACTCTTGTTGGGGTCAGGAATGGTGGTATGAGCTTGATTAATAACTGGTTTACTTATTGCTGTTCTTTTCAGTGAAGGAGGGGATTTCAAGTAATTGATTTCACTTCAGAATCATTTTACAAAGAAGAAGAAGAAGAAAAGGAAAATATGAGGACTTCACTCTGCCCTCTTTTCAAGCATAAATTGTGTGTATAACAAATAAGAACTCCCAATCTCCAGAGACTTAGTAGTGGCCTAAGGCCACATCATGTAAATTCTTAAAATTAAATAAGCAACCCAATGCAATAGCCATTATATGCCTTATTTTGTAGTATTCCAGGTATGATTTAGGGATCATTTTCAAGAGCACTTTTTTGTTATTGTGACTTTAATAATTTGACTTTCTGATTTCAGACACTTCAAATTATGTTTATACTGGTGTTCCTACTGGGTTCAATTTTATATCATGTGGAATAAATAAATCTGCCTTTGCAGTTGTCTTTTTTAATTACTCTCAGTGCTTCCCTTCTCATTTGTTTTGGTTTTCAGATATTGCTGGAGGGGGAATTATATCCATCTTGAACATTTTGAAATTAAAATCTCTTTTTAAAACAAACAAAGCTATGTGAATGATTTTTCACAAAGAGGAGCTGAAGAACATGAAGATGTTCTGTTTCGGTTTAGCATTTCTTTAAACTGACCTTTGAAGTCCAAAAAGGTATTTAAATTGGAAACTGGCCAGTGGCCAAACTTTAGCTTTAGCATTTTTCCTAAGAGGAGATTCATTTCCTGACAGATTTTGCCAGTCTCCCTCTTATTTTGCCATTCTCTCCCCTAAAAACGCCTCTTCCCCTTCCCTTTATTTTTTTTTTCAACTCAGCATTTTCAATGAAAAAGCATTTTCTGAGAAACAGCTCAGCTCTTTCCCCTTTCCCTGCCTTTGTTCAATATTATTTATAGTATTTGAATCACATTAATGTTGCATTTTTATACGTATTTTCTAAGCCTTTTTTAAACATGAATTAAGGGGGGAAACAGCGTACACTTGGTAAATCTGTTTGAAAAGACCGTCACAAGGCTGCAGTTGTCTCCCGCAGCTCGGGCCCAGCGTGGTTCATCGCTTTCTGGCACTAGCGTTTTGTTACGTATTTGTCAGCTGAGTGGGGACAACATTTAGGGCGAGTAGCTCAGGAATGGTGTAAGATTCACGGAAGTCCCACATCGGGGATTCATTTTTTTTTTGCCGCTGCCTGACGCGCCGGTTATGAGGGGCTCTGAGGGGCGGGGCCTGAGGGGCGGGGCGGGCCTGAGGGGCTCTGAGGGGCGGGCCGGGCCTGAGGGGCGGGGCAGCACCGCGGCTCTCACTGGCAGTGGGGCGGGCCTGAGGGGCTCTGAGGGGCGGGGCGGCACCGCGGCTCTCACTGGCAGTGGGGCGGGCCTGAGGGGCTCTGAGGGGCGGGGCGGCACCGCGGCTCTCACTGGCAGTGGGGCGGGCCTGAGGGGCTCTGAGGGGCGGGGCAGCACGGCGGCTCTCACTGGCAGTGGGGCGGGCCCGGGCGCGCGCCGGTGACGTCGTTGGCGCCGTGAGGAGGCGGCGGCGCGTTGCCGCTGCAGCGCCGCAGGTACGGCCCGGGCGGCGGCCGAGGGCGGGAAGGGCGAGGGGCAGCCCCGCGGGGCCCTGCTGGCGGCGGGGGGCTGGAGGGGGTTGGCGCGCCGTGCTCGGGCCCAGCTGGATGCTCAGGGTGAGCCCCGCCGCCGGCAGCTCCTCCCCGGCTGCCCTCGGTGGGCGCTGCGGAGCGCCCCAGCCATGGCGGGTGCCCTCCAGCCCAGCCGTGCGCTCGCCTCCCGTCACCATCACCGCCCGCGTCTTGCCCGCGGCTGAAGATCCCGCCGCGGGGGAAGGGAGGTGGTGGATATCTCCGGGAAAAAGGTAGAGGTGTTCCCGCAGGAATCCGGGGTTAGATCAGGACAGCGTTCTCTCTTTTATTTCAGTCTGCCGAGAAAAATTGGGCGTCTGGAGTTAAGCTTCCTGCACCATCACTTCACTGGTGATAAAGTGGGATTTTCATAGCTCATCCCCTAGATATGTGGGAGGTCAGTTGTCTTCATTTGGGCACAGTTTAAGTTAAAGCATACTCACCAACTTCTTATACACCTTACGAATTTCTTCCTTTTCCTGATGTTTTTCAGGTTTTCCTTCCCATGAAATCAGAGACCCAGACAGTAACTGCCAAAACCTGACAGTTTCATTAGAAATGGAGAGCATTACACAGTTGTTCAGTGACTTGTGTGAAGCACACTTGACAGGTTTGCCATGGAAGGTTCACTTAGGCAGGCAGAAGATCAGCAAGAGAAGGGCTAAGCAAAATCTGAAAAGGATTGCTTATAATGCCCTGTTCATGAACCTTTTTCAAGATGAAGCTCGTAAGCTGCAGTCAAACGTTTCCAGACTGCCAGTGAAAAACAAAATTTTGATGCTGTCTTTCAACTTGAGAGTTGCTGGCCTTGGTGCTCAAGCGGATAGACTGGAGAATCTTGTGGAGGAACTGGAAACAGCTGAATGCTTACCATTTACTGAAGTTAATTCTGTCTTAGATCTCTTAGTACAGCTTGCTGGAACAGGTCCTCCTCAGCTGGTACCACAGAAAAAGGACTATTTTCTGAACAACAAATACGTTGGGAGGAATGTCAAATACCAGGGTTATGACTATTACGATGTGAGTGTGTTTGAAGCTGACATACAGTCTCTGATAACAAACGAAGAGTGTCAGTTCAACGACACAATTCAGCAGACGCTTCAGATCATGGAGGCTGCGCCTGGCACTGGGCTCCCTGCCATAGGGCTGTTCTCACAGAGCTGTCCTGCTGGGGACAAGTTTGAGAAGGAAACGCGTGTCTCACTCTTCGGTGCTCTTGTCCACAGCCGTACGTATGACATGGACATCAAGCTGGATTTACCACCAGTGCCTGACAATGCAGATTTGTCTGGACTTGCAATTAAAGTACGGGATCATTTGTTTTGGACTAACGAGTGTATGCATGCTTTCATGTGTCACTTTGAAACTATAGTGTAAAATATAGGTAATAATTCAATTAGTGATAGAAGCATACAGCACTGGAATTTGAGATGGAGTAGGGATTCTTTATTTTGCAGAGAGCCAGATAAGCTTTTTGGAGATGTATGATAACAAAAACCTTGATCTTGCTCTGTAGCTGTGTCAAAACCCATGATGTGGCCATAGGCTTTATGGATTTAAGCCATCAGCTGTATCCATACATTCCCTGTCCTAGCGACCTTTCTGCTTGCATTTTTGCCTGCTTTGTCTATTGAATTCCTCTGCGTTGTGGCTTACATGCCAGTGCTCAGACTGACTGCCTAAAGATCCCTATTTGAATGTATGTGCCTTGCTGTTCAGATTGCCTTACCTTGCCTTGCTGTATTGTTGTCTTGGCTTGTTATATCTTAAAGCATTTTTTCTGGGTTTTTTTTTCCCTTTGAATGGCCTAGTTCCTATTGTCCTTTTACCTTTTCAGTGTCTGAAGTTTCTACTGTATCGTTTTTCCCCTTTTGCTGTCAATTCTGTTTACTTTTGCTGATTTATTCTCATAGAAGTATTAGATACACTTCTAGAGTTTTTCTCCATTCTTTCCATTTTTACTGTGTGTAGGTAGGCTTATTTATAGCCTACCGTTAGATCCTCATCTTGTTTAACATATGGATTAATTGATTTAATTCCTTTAATTCGGGGTCTGAATTGAAACTTGAAGGCAAACACATGAAACAGAGAAACCCTTTGCTATTCAGTATTCACATGTGGATGTAAATTGTAGCCTAGAAGATCCAGAACCTTTTTGAGTTAGTGCTGAACTCTTTCTATCAAACTGGAAAATCTGCGATTTCTTGATGAATATGCTGCTTTTTATGTAGGTGTGATTGTCTTACTAAAATTGAGGGCAATTTTGCACATATGGCTCTTGTTCAGTGGGAGTTGAGGATGTAGCATATACACTGTTTGGACACTTAGAGATTTTTCTGCATATGAATTAGGGAACAAATTACGTTAGTCATAGTTAACAAAATGTTTACAAGTTTGAAGATCTGGGTGCTGGATCATTTGTTAATGCTAGATATTATTGAATGTCCATACCTCAGATTCTCAATTTGCTTGCCAAACAAGAAAGTTTCAAGTTTAATACCAACAAGCATAGTATATTATTTTGAAGGTGATTTGTTTTTTATGTGTGGGTATTAATACCTGTAGAGACTCATCAAATGAAGAGTGCCTACAGTAAAAACTTTAAATTGATGCAAAGGGAGGGTAGGTGAGAGAGGTTGGGTCACATTTGGTTATGAATGATAGCAAAACATCTTTTTCTTTAGCAAATGTATCTTCAGTAAAATGTTTTCATGTGTGACATTTGAGCTCTTTCTGGCAGGTTCCCCAAAGTATAGACCAGTCAGAAGATGAGGGATTCCAGTCAGCATCCAATCTGACTCCTGATTCTCAGTCAGAGCCGAGCATCACTCCAGACATAGACTTGTGGGATGCAGTACTTACATATGGACCCAGCAAACGAAGATGTTGGGAAAGAATTGGGTAGTATGTGTCTGATCTTACTGGTAAACTTATATGCACCATATGCAAATGTGTGAAGGTGCATTGCACCTTAGTTCCACATGACCTCAGTATAAATAGTGAAATGAGCATGTTTAGTTCACAGATTTCAGTGCACTGCTTTGATGAGGATAAAGGAATAGAGGTTGTGTGGTTTCAGCAAACTGGTTCTTAGAGTGCAGCAGTTTCATAGGAAGATATAAAATCATCTTTGTCAAAAAACGGAAGGGATTAGGAAAACACTGTTTGTGTGAAATGCAGCATTTTTCTAACTGTTTTGACTTCTTATGTGCTATGCAATTTGTCTCAGTCTAAAATGATTCCATATTTTCAGTTTCAAAAGAGGGAGTGGTAATTCTAGAGCAGGAGAAGAATTTAACAAATATCTCCCAGTATATCGACATAAAAGCAGCTGGTAGTTCTGGATCTGAACTGATGTTCAAATTATCTATGTATTACTTCTCTGTACTGAGTTTGAGCTGTGGTTTCATTGACTGAATGCACATTCCCTTAAAAATGTATATTACATGTGACTTTTCTGTGAGGAACTCTGTGAAAACTTGGAAATGCTTTTTCCTTTCTGTATGATTTGTATTTCCTTCTTTTCACATAATCACTCTGTAATCTTGTGTTTACTCTGACACAGCCCACCTGGTAAAAAAGAGGAACCATATCTTACTGAAGCTGGGAGAGAAGCTTTTGACAAATTTTATAAACTTCGAGAAGGGGAATTGCAACTGTTTACTAATACTGTACTTCAGCTTCCTCAGCTTGTACTGGTGAAAGAACCTGAACTGGTTAAGGATGTCTTGAATGTCCTCATTGGTGTGGTATCTACCACATTTTCACTTAACCAGGTAGGGAAGATTTTTATCTACACTTCTTAGTCAAATCTTTTTGTTCTTTTCTTCATAGAGGTTTTCAATACATTTGTTTCTGCTGAGATATTGCAGTTGTGGCTACTGTTAAGAAGTTGAATGTTGCCGAATGTCAACAAGGCAGTATTTCGATATTGCAGTGATTATGTTACTTGAATAGGCTAAGAGTATTTGTAGTTCTCTAAAGGGGAAATGGGTTTATGATTACTTGAAAATAGATGTGTAAATAATTTTGTAGATTGGATTTTCTTTAAGGAATTAGATAATGAGTCTTATTCTGTATATTTGAAGACATCATTCGTACTCCTGCAATTTTGCTACAATTCAATATTTATCTCACTGTTCTAGCTGTATAGTCTCAGTCACCTGAGTCTAAACTGAGAATTTGCTATTATTTTTGTGTGTGTTTGCTATTTTAAATCAGAACACAGCTCTGAAATTGTTGAATCTGCCTTTTTTTTCCTCCCTATGTCCTTTTAGGCTGCTCAGTCATTTGTGATAAGGGAGGGGGTCTATGTGTCTGGAACATCACCAGAGACAATGCATAACCTTCTCTCAGAAGTTGCAGAGTATGGAACCTATTACACACGGCTAAGTCGATTTTCTCTTCAGCCTGTTTTGGATTCTTCATACAGCAAAGGACTCGTGTTTCAGGTAAAACAATTGTATTTAATCAACTAGATTTAATGGGCCAATTAGCTAAGGTAGAGAAGATGACTGATTTCATGTAAAGCTGGAATTTCTGCATTCTGCAAAACTGCAAAGTATTTTTAGGGTAATGCTCCATCCCAGGTCAGCAAGGAACAGTGCTACTGTATTTAAATCATAACTCTCTGTTCTGAGGGCTTGCTTTGAAACATGCAGTAAAATGGCTTTGTTACCCGAAGTGTGATATGTTTAGTCACGTTGTTCTGTTGTGAACTAAAGAATTAGAATTTTTGAATGCTTTAAAAACATTATATATTTATACAGAGAGATGTATGAAATAAAAATACA
This sequence comes from Oenanthe melanoleuca, assembly GCF_029582105.1. Lineage (NCBI taxonomy): Eukaryota > Metazoa > Chordata > Aves > Passeriformes > Muscicapidae > Oenanthe > Oenanthe melanoleuca. The sequence continues at coordinate 51,152,294 of NC_079334.1, forward strand.
AAAACTTTCTTAGTACACTGTGTGTATATATTTTTTTTTTCAAAAATAAAATCTGAGGTAGAGAACTATGGTATTGAGTAGCTTTAATTACTTTTCCTTGGTTCAAAATTAAGTGCAAATTTTCCATGTCTGTCCTCTGTATATTATGTTGAGCTGTATGTACACTCTGTAACATCTGGTTATTTAATCTCTTCCTATTACATAAAATTAAGTTAGAATTAGTTATGAAGATGTTCATTCTGAGTATTTGGTTTACAGTGATGTTATTCAATTTCTGTTCAGAAGGTCTCTTTGTTAGATAAAGTTCTAGATAAGTTTTTTGCAGTATCTGGTTTAGGCATAAAAGTAAGGAAGCAGGTTTCCCTGGGTTGGTATTATAAAGAATGAGGGGCTTCTCAAAGGACAAGTCAAAGAAGCTGAGCCAAAATATTTTATTTCACTGTGCATGGCTACAGGCTCTGTGCACTGAATGTGTGAAGGGTATAGAGGTGTCATCTTGCTCATTGGAATGTCTGAAATTGCATGGACCCTCACCTGCTCCTTACTTTGGTGTACAAGCCCCCCCTACTTGCATATGCCATTTATTTATAAAATATATGCCATATATTATAAAAGGTTTGTTTTCATGCCGATGCAATTGATGAGGGACATTGATAGACTGTTAACTTTCACAGTAAGGCTAAATATTTTCTGTTCATACCAGGCATTCACAAGTGGACTGAGAAAGTATCTTCAATATTACCGGGCCTGTGTTTTGTCAACACCTCCTACTTTAAGTCTTCTAACAATCAGCTTTCTATTCAGAAAATTAGGTCGTCAGCTGAGGTAAGAGAATGGTATTAAATGTTTAAGCTTTTCATAGCAGAAAAAGTGCAATCTCTTCATATACACTAAAAAAGACCATATTACATGAGCATCCTTACTTAGTCTATCAGTATTTTTTCTCTGTTTTACAGAATTTTTTTTTATATCTAGCATATTCTAGGGAAAACATATAAGGTCTTTATACTCAGTTTCTTTGTTATCCCTGTTATCATTCAGCAGATAGAGTATGATTGTTGTACAGTATTCAAATTCAGTGAAGTTCATCACTGATCTTGGTGACTTCTGGTAGAATTTTTTTAATATGTTTTAATACTGTTTTTTAGGTATTTAGCTGAACTGTGTGGCATAGGAACAACGGCACTGGGGATCAGTGGTGGAGCTGGTGCTTCATTTCCTACGGTGATTTTTTGTTTGGTGTTTTTATGTTTGTTTTGGGTTGCAATGTTAGTATTCTTCAAATTATGTCGGATTTTACCTTAAATACTCAGTGTTGGTCTCTCTGCTAGCAAAGCTATGATCCTGGACTTCTTGTTAGAACATTGTAATCCTTTCAACAGATACTTAAAAATTTGGAAATTTGTCCAGTGTTTTCAATTCCTAAAATAACAAAGGGCTCAAAATAAGCTTTCTAGTCATGTAAATCCAGCTCTAAACATACCTGTTTCACTCTAGAAATGATAAAGTGAGCTTGAGGTAGCTTGGTCAAGTAAAGTGATCTTAACTGATGGAGGAAATGAGATGAATCCTGCCTTCTGTGTCTAGTGAAATATGTAAAGCCATATATTTTTGTTATTGAAGCTGTTGTGAAGATTGTTGCCTAATGTTAAAATATTTTTAATTTTTTAGGGTGTTAAATTGCTTTCATATCTGTACAAAGAGGCTCTCAACAATTGTAGCAATGAGCATTATCCAGTTCTTCTGTCTTTGTTGAAGACAAGCTGTGAGCCATACACAAGGTGTGTCCATACTATTCTCTGCATAATTGACTTTAAGAGTTATGAATTGGTAATCTGGTGAGTAACTCTGTGTGCTTAACAATGGCTTTTAATATTTTGAGAAAAAATACGTGTTGCATATGCAGTATATATCAAAATTAGTTAATTTTGCTGTTCTGTCCTCTTAGCTCAATACAATGCAAGGGGCTGTGTGTGGCTAGATTAGTAAATAAATATATGTAAATAAGACTTGCTTCTTGTCATAGAAATTCATACTGGAATATATGATTTGGATACGCTTCTTTTTTTTTTTTTTTTCCCTCATACCTCAGTTAAAATCCTGAAACTGGAAACTGACAAGTTTCTTTTGTTGTACAAACTGGGGAAGTTCATGCTTTTTTCCACTGTCTTTTTGTTGTGGGCTTTTTAGCAAAAATGAATAAAATATCTGTTCTTTGTTAAGTACATGTAACTAACTGATAATAGGAGTAATTAAAAGTAGAGTTCCTTGGATTGCAATAGTTTTATTAAGCAGCGCACATCAATTTAGAAATTACAGACATCTGAAGAGATGGTCAATTTTTAATAGCTATTTACAGGAATTATAGCTGTAGTTCATCATTTGCAATGTTATATAATAAATGTAAAAATACCTAGAAGATAAAACAAAAGTCAGTAAAATGCTCTAAATTTAGGATTCCTCCCATGGCCACCCTTCTTGTGTTTCTTCCTTCTATGTGAAATGATCTTCAGAGAAGTTTAATTTCAGATTTACCAGAAGACTCACTGAAATATCTTCACAGCTCTTACCCTGCTATTTATAGAAGGAAGGCAGATTTCTGAAATACCAAGGGCATCACATGGAACCTAAAAAAATCTGGATTGCTGCATTGATTCCTAAATTTGCTGCAGATATCTCTTGAAGCATCAATTATACATGATCAGGACTACCCTGGAAGGAAGCCTCTGTTATCTGCAAAAAGTGTTACTCACTCATTTATTAACCTGGAAGAAATTAAATAATACAAGTTGTTGCTCAAATAAATCGTAGAAGTATTTAATAATTTAATAGAAGACTTAATAATTTAAATGTTCTTAAACTTTTACTTAGAACCTTGAAGTTGAGCAGTGATTGCTGTGTTAAATGCTTCCTCTTTGTTGCACAGTGTTAAGTAAAAATAAAAAAGAAAAGAAAGAAAAAAGAAAAAAAAAGTCTTCCAAGAACTCTGAGCCTTTTTATCTATAGCCTCAGATTGTGTTGTATAAAAATAGTGGGTTTTTTATTTCTTCAAAAGTTTGGCTCACACAGGGAAAATATGAAAAAGCATGAATAAATATGCCAAAATAGTAGTTCTCATCATTGCATGTATATTAAAAATGCCTCTGGGTCTGGGGAAAAAGTGCTTGGTATTGCATCTTTGTTTTATGCCATTTTAGTTTCTCCCTGCTGAAATTATCTCTGTTTAAAACAAATCCTTTCTGCTTTTCTCTTGCTGTCCCCTTGATGTGCTGCAAAGTTTTCTATACATTTTTTTAATATATTTGGTAAATTGATATGCAGGAATAAAATATTGTTTTAATTGATGCACTGTTCTTGTATCTAAACTAACTATTGCTGAAATATTCTATTAAAATAGTTTAAGAAAAGTGTAGAGCTACAATTCCTGTATATTTAAATTTCAGTGTCACAGCACTTAATTGATGGCTTTTTTTATCCTGCCTGTAGTTTGTGTCTTTTGAGATTTTAAAGAGCATACTAACTCCTTGGTTATAAAAAAGGAGAGGATGCAAGAGGATTGATTTTCAATATTGTACTTTTTTTTTTTTTTTTTTTTTTTTTTTTTCCAGATTTATCTATGATTGGGTATACAGTGGTGTATTCAGGGATGTTTATGGAGAATTTATGATTCAGGTGAATGAGGATTATCTTTGTTTCAGAGGTACAGTATATATGGAGCATTTCTAATTTACATAATTTGTGCTGTTTAATTAAATAACTAAAATATATATTTCCATCTTTTTGTTACATAGATAAACATTACTGGACTCACGGTTATGTTTTGATTTCAAAAGAAGTAGAAGACTGTGTCCCAGTATTTCTTAAACATATTGCTAATGATGTATACATATGTGGGAAAACCATAAACTTGCTGAAATTATGCTGTCCTAGGGTAAGTTTTGGGTTGCTTCCTTCCTATTACATTGAGAAAATCATGTCACTCTAGAGCAGGAGTCTAGGTTTATAGTAAGTACTCCTGTATCTAAACCCGGTAAGTAGGATCATGAAAGGCAATTACTTGCTCTCAGATACTTGTGAGCTGATCATCCACCTCACTGCAGAAATATACATTTATTGTATACAATGCAAATACTGTATTTCTTTCCTTTGTATTGAAAGCAGAAATGTTTTAGGCATTCAAGCAAGTGCCTTCCACTTCTTGCACTACTCCTTTTTGGTTTAAAACTGCCTCACTTAACCAGGTCATGGCTCAGTTCTGCATAGCTCTTCCAGCTGTGTCACTACATTTTCAAGAGGTGCTTAAGTAGTTCTGTTTATTGATATTTTGCAGAACAATTCTTGTTCTTGATAAGAAAACCATGTTGAGCTGCTTTGTGTCTTCCCTCTTCTCTCTATATGTCCAAAAATAAAACAAGCAGAGAGGTGTCTGAAGTCTGTAGACATTCCCAGGTAGCTACTGTTCTCTGAGATCAGAGCTGCTCAGTCTTCACAGAGCAGAGCAGCTCATTATCAGCTGTGTAGTGTCAGGTATAAGCCTGATACCTCAAGTGAAATGTCCCTCTGCCAGTTCCCCTGAGCCTGCTCTGCTAACCATTCCCAGACCATGACTCAGGTGTGCCAGTAGTACTAGGCTCTTTGTAAAAGTCTCAGCCATCATTTCCATGATAAGTTACAGCTTTATGCATCACTAGCACAGTATCTTCCCCCAAGTCATATGGCACCCAGGTTCAATCATCTTCCATCTGTCTGAGAGTGCCAGGCATATTTCATCCCTTTTTGATAATGCCCTCAAGACCTGGGTCTTCCCTTCTGCTCAGGCTAGTACATTCCCAGGAATACAGCCCATCTTCGGGGCTTTTAGCAGTAGACTGGGAGAATCCAGTGTGAGTGTGCTGTGCACTCGTTTGGTTTTTTCTTTCAAGCTGTATTATCTGTTTCCTGCACTGAATTGAATAGCTTCAGAGATTTAGGAATATTGAGGCAGAGCAGGAGGACCAGGTATAGTTAAAGAATAAGTTCTCTTTGTTGTGTACTGGCCATGGTTCTGAGAGTTTTGTCTTGTGTGGAGCTCTCTCTTGTAGGGGTGTTAGTTCTGTCCTAGAGAGTTCCTATTGAGTGGGATCTGTGGGGATATAAGTGAACAAAACCTAACTTTTGACATGAGAGATGCATTCAGCATCGCGTTACTCATGCTCAGTTAATTTGGATATTCAGAAAAGGAAAGTTTGAGACATTTAGAACATGATTGGTATAAATGTATGTACTAGATTTTCAGCAGCAAAGACAGAACTCTTAAGAATTTAACCTTTGATCCAAGTTGTGGACCATTGTACCTTTGTCTCCTGCTTTGAATGATATAAATGCCAAAAGATGATACTAATAAAAGCTTTAGATCCTGTATGGAGGTTTGTGTCAGTGTCTGGAAGCATGACTAAGTTAAAAAAATGTATAATGCAAATTCATAATATAAAATTTTACACTTTTAAAGATGTATGTAAAAGGAAATTTCTTGTTTTTCAGCATTATATATGTTGGTCAGATATACCTGTTCCCCGGATTTCAGTTATTTTTTCACTTGAAGAACTGAAAGAAATAGAGAGAGATTGTGCAGTGTATGTAGGTCGAATGGAAAGAATTGCCCGATACAGTTCCATAAGCAAGGAGGAAAAGGTAAATGAATAAGGGAATAAATGCTTCATTACAAGTTTTTTGAAATAGTCAATTTTAATTTTTGCTATAGTCTATAAAGAATTTGTATTTGAAGTCATACCCATAGTTTTTCATGGGTTAATTGCAGTTTTAATTGCAGCAAATAAACTTACTTAATAGGACTTTTAAAAGTATAAGTTTGTCCTATAATGAAAAGACTGTTAGACTCTAATTTAACAATTGAGATGAGCGAATTAGTAACCAGATAAGACTGTTTGTAATCTCCTTAGCTAATTAGTTTTTTCAGAACATTTTAGCTACAAAGGGACTTCTGGCCTTCAGATTCCATCAATTTAATGTATATATCAGATGGATTTGATTTGTTTTAAAATGTGGAATATAACTTTCAATACTAGTTTTTAGATTTTGCATTTACTTAATTGTTTTATTAGTATTTTTGTTGTATTAATTGATTAATAACCATTATAAAATGTATATCTGTCTTTGCAACAGTGTATTTCAAATCGAAGATAATAGAAAAAATTCCACCTTGGCTGTTTTGCTTTTTTTAGGATTTGCGCATGGAAATTGCCAAACAAGAATTAATTGTTCATGCTCGGGAAACTGCTAGCAAAGTACTGAAAGCCATTAGTGGTAAGTTACAGTGGCATTTTATGTGCTTTCTAGTGAGTTTGTTAATGTAAACTAACAGTATCATGATTTTAATACAGATAAGCAAATATCAGAACGAATGGCTTTGGATGCAAAGAAACGGGAACAGTTTCAGAAGCTGAAAGAACAGTTTGCCAAGGACCAAGAGGTATCTCTCTGTGTTTCTAGAGGCAAATTGTATTTCTTAAAAATAAATTAAAGGATATGTTGTACTGAAGTTGAATTAGTGGCTCATGGTGTACAAATAAGAACTTCTTGTAGATTTGTGTGTTACAGCTTGTGTTGAGAACAGCTTTTAAAAGTGTTAAATATTTATGCAGCGTCGTCTTGCGATAAAGCAGGAGGAGATTGATGATGATTTCAGCTATGCCCGAGAGCTCAGAGAGAGAGAAAAAAGACTGAAAGCTTTAGAAGAAGAACTGGAGAAAAAGGCAAGGTAAATGTATCTGAGTAGTCTTCAAAACCATCATTAAGATCTCAGGAAAAAGTTATTGTATGTTAAAATTTATGGTACTAGTAGCTTGCAGACATTGTTCTACAAGGGTAATGTTTGCAGTTAGAAGATGGATGTAAGGATTTTTGGTAGTCTGTGAGCAATTTTGTTATGGATGGTTAGTGGCCAAAAAATCTGAGACCCACTCATTTCTGCCAACCCTATCCAGTCTGGGCTTTGTTATAATCAAAATTTCAGGAATAAAATTTATCTGCATCTTACAATTTAAAAGCAAAGCCCCCAGCAAACACGGTCACATTTATGCCAAAGCAGAAGTAAAAAGCAGGTAGAGTTAAATTGATATTTCCTTTTCTTCTGTTTCATCTAAAATTTCTTAAGCCAAATGAATGACTTACTAAAAATAGTTACAGAAATAAATATTGACTAAAAATACAGTCCTGTGTTTTCCACCTGTTTGTTCTCTCTGACTGAAGCCTCTGGCTTCTACATTTTAAGAACCAGTTCTCAGTTCTGAAGTGCTGAAAGGTCTTAGTCTTTAGAAGGGAAGATGAAAATCAGAGTGCAAAAATCTGTAACTTAGCTTTCTTTTTACCTTCATATAGGCAGGAACTAATTGACCATTATAGCAAGCTTTCTGATGATGCAGCCCGTAGGGAACAAAGAACATTATGGAAAATCCAGCGCCACAAGTTGGAAACAGTCCGTCTTAAGTTTCTGTTAGAAGATCAAAAACACATTGAGGTATCTCTAAAAGATTTAAGAAATGTAATTTAGAAAATTTGATACTTGGTTTTTACAGACTTTTTCTACTTGTAGGAAATGCTGGAAAAACTTCCAGATGGAAACTACAGGAGAAAATTAGATATTATTCCTTATAAAGAGTGCCAGTTGGCTTTGGATAAAAACCCTGTTGAGAAAGATCCACCTTCACAAGTGAGTTTGTTTTCTTACATAAACTTAGTTTCCCTAAAGGGACTTCATTTCATGGTTCATTTCAGTTCAGTAAACACAAGGCTCACTGTAACAGCAAGATGAGTAGTCATCATTTATAGTAAATCAGAAAAATTGGAAAATTTTTAATCCTGTAATAAAGGGATACCTTAATTAGTAGGTTGATATGCGACCAACCATACAGTGTAATAATTATTTCTTTTTTAGGCGTCTTTTGTGAAACCTCTGCATTCTAATGAGACAGTTGGCAGAAAAGAACCTGAGCCTGAAAAGGGAAATGCTGCTTCTGCTGACAAAGCACTGCCCACGGCAGAGCCAGAAAATAATAATGCTGATGAGCATTTTCAGCCTAAAGCATCAGGATCTGAAAGCAATCTCCAAAATTCTGAGAAAGCATGCAGTTCTCTATACAGTGCTGAGCCCTTGCCTGAATCCAATGTGAGTATAGAAGATTTCCTATCAAAGTCACAAGATGAACAGTCTATTGCCATTAGGATGCAAGGATCTTTGCTAGATGAAGCATTCCGAAATATTAACTCAGATCTTTCTGAGACTTTGCAAGGGAGTGAAAGTCAGCCTGTCTTGAGGGGAGCACCAGAAGAAGACAATGCACCATTGCATCAGCAAAGCGAGTATGATTTTAATACAGTTCTCAGACCATCTGCAGCTTGGCAGGGACATGTTGGAGTTGGGGAAAATGTGTTTGATGTGGACAACAGAAGGCCTCGGTGGAATATTCACGGACATGCATCTGATTCCAGCATTAGAGTGGGAGAATATGTATCTCAGGTGGACACTTACCAGCCACATCCAAGTCCTTATGGGCATTCTTCAGATTCCCATATAAAAAGCAGCAGCTATACTTCTGAAGTTGAACCTAGGCGACCCCGATGGAATATTCATGGGCATGTTTCTGAAGCTCATATTAAAATTGGGGATTATGCTTCAGAGGCAGAGACCTCAAGGCCCAGGTGGAATGTCCATGGACATGCTTCAGAAGCCAATATTAAGATTGGAGAGTATGTGTCAAACGTAGCTCCCACAAGGCCTCGATGGAGCAGCCATGGTCATGCATCTGATGCCAACATCAAGATTGGTGAAAACGTGTCAGAGGTGGTCTCAGCCAGACCTCGCTGGAACATCCATGGGCACGCTTCACAGTCACACATCAAAATCGGGGAGCTGGTGTCGGATACAGAGCCTGTGAAATCCCGCTGGAGCCCCTTTGGACACGCATCCCAGTCAAGCATCCAGATAGGGAAATGGGCCCCATCTACAGAAAGTGATCCCATTCCTCATCGTAAAACCATTTCAGGTTCTTCATCTGACTCCACAGTTCAGACACTTCTGTACAGTGAAGAGTTACCTCCTGCTGAAGGGAGCAGAAAGGAAGCAAAACCATCACAGGTTAAGGAAGAGACTTTGCCGCTGTCACAGATATCTGATAGTGTTACAGACTTTCCTGATGCTAATATTAAAGATGATAAAGAGGAAAATTCAATAGAAAAGAAACAAGAAGGTAAAATAAAATTAGGTTTATTCAGTCAGCATTTGTTTAAGGGCTTGTGAAAGTAACTGTTTATTTTCTAGATTAGTACTTTCTTCCTTTTTCCACTTAATTCTTTGCATGACTTTTCATTTAGTACTAGAATTCAGAGGAAAAAATTTGAGCTTAGACTTGTCTCCTATATACAAGAAACAGCATTAAAAAAAAATCTGGCTTGAAACTTTGTGAGGCAGGACTTTTAAGGTCCTTAAGTAGAGAATATGCATGAAACTGCCTGGGTGGGACTGTGGGCAAGTACTGTTATCAATGTGGTTGTTTGTGATAGTTTATACAGGAATTTTGAACAACTTTAGGAGCAGATCTCAACCAAGTATTATAAGTAGGTTTAAGTAAATGCTGACTTTAATTGTATTTACAATAATTGCAGATGTTGTCAACAAGGACCCTTCTCCAGATTCCTCACAGAGCTTACAGGTAAGAAAAAAAAATGGTTGTTGAGAGGACTTATTTTTCTTTTGAAGAATTGAACACACTGGTAGTTAAGGTAATACATTTCTCTCTTAATCTAGTAGTCACTGTAAAACCATATTGTTTTTACATGTCTGAAACACACACGTGAGTAGGCTTTTCTCTTCTTTTGGAACAACAAGGCAGTTACCTGTAGGAACACATTAAGCCTGAGCAGACAAAGCCAGCATCTCTCATAAAATTTGTCTATTTATGAATTTTAGAGAGAAGAACCTGAAAAGGCTGTTCCACAAGATACTGTGCCTCAAGAAACTTTATCTTCTGAAGCTAATGCTCCCACAACTAAGGAGGAGGATGGCGAAGAGGAAGATACATGGAAGAAAGAACAAGCTTATTTGAAAGCCTTATCGGATCAGTATTGTATTGAAAAGTATCAAGATAGTTATGATTTGATGTGTGAGTAGAATTGTTGGAACAGTAGATCAATAGAAGGTGTGGTAAATTTGAGCAAGAAAGCTGAATGCCATGACTTACCAGTAAATTACCAATGTTATGAACTGCAATGGCCAAACAATTTGCTCCTAGGCACAAAGATGAGGAATGCACTTCATCATGTTCATTTTCTAACCTAGAGGTGTTTATATGCATAGTGTTATTAAACTTGTGAAATACAATAACTTACCATGTTTGTATATTTTTAAATGTAGCAGAACCACCAGTCTCTCATCTCTTGCATCACGTGATACCAAGATCATACACGTTTCCTGTGGATCCTATGGTGCAGTCTGCAACAGATGAAACTGCTGTACAGCTGAGTGAGCTCTTGTCTCTGCCAGTGCTGATGAAACGTTCTATTACTGCTCCACTTGTATCTCAGTGAGTATTTGTTAGGAATTTTGCAATTAATTTTGCAGTTAATGTTGTATTCTGTTTTGAGACAGGAGTCAGTTCCTCGTAGATCTCTTAAATTTGGTCTTAGCTCCTAGAAGTAATTTAGTAAATGGTCCATTACTAATTAAAAAGTTTAGATCTTCCTGATAAATAATAACATAAACTTAGATGCTTATGTGCAAATTAAAAATTTGAATGTCTGTTTGGAATGTAAGTGCTCAGAGGCAAGTCTTGTGTGCAGCAGTGATTTTGACATGATTAGTTCCATTGCTCTTTTAGAAAGAAGGTGTATTCTTTATAATATGTGTGCTAATTTGTATTTGAAAGATGAAAGCTAATGGAGTAAAAAGAAATCTTTTCATTATTTGAAATCTCATATTGATCAGGGTATATTTCATGTTTCCATGGGAACTCCAGCTTCTAGCCTGTTTTGAGGTATAATGATGTTCTTGTTACTATTGGGATATATAAGGAAACCACACATATGTTGGACAGTTTAATTAGTTTATCTAATGATATTTTAAATGTTTCAATATTAAGTTTAAACCATTAAATTAAAATTAAAAGAATTATTTGTTACTTTGTGCAAGATTAGTTTTTGTCATGAACATAATTACTCACAGACACTTTTTTTAGAATCTGCTTTCCTGTAAGTTCCCATCTGTTAGCTCTGAGTATGCTATACTCAAAGTTTGGTGCAATGTAGAAGATGTTATTGTCTAACTAAATTTTAAACATCTGGTTGGCTACCAGAATGACCTGTGTACAGATTCACATATTTAGCAAACTGAGCCTGAGTTTTTGTGCTGCCAGAATTCCCTATCCCTGATAGTCAAGTTAAATTATTTAGAGCTAGATTGAAGACCTGCATTGTACTGTAGACTGTAGTATAGCTCTGCCCTTAATATCTGGTGACAGAGCTTTTTCAATATATTTTCAATATATTTTCAGTATATTCTTACTGAGAATTTAACAGTCTCTTAATTTGTGTATTTGGCAGAGGTAAAAATTCTATTAATAAAATGTTGCTCCAGGCCCAGCAGTATTTTCTAAAGATCATTTTGTGTAGCCAATCTTAAAATATTTCCCAGTATTTTTCAGAACCCAATTGCCTGAAGTGGTAGGTTGAAGATTTTCTGTCTCATGTTTTTTGCCTGTATGAATAACATCTTGTCTTAGACAGCAGAGTTAAGTACTCAGTACAGAGTTAAGTACTGGAGCATTAATCTAATGTAGCCACAGCTGAATGTTAACAGTAAGGAAGGAGTTGCATGTAAGTATAATACCTTTTCTGTGTTTTTATTTGTAGTGTTTCTCTTGTGAACAAAGCAATAGTTGATTACTACTTTGTGGAGCTGAACGTAGAGAAGCATTTTGAAGCATTGAGACACTTCTTGTTAATGGAAGATGGGGAGTTTGCTCAGTCACTCAGTGACCTGTTGTTTGAGAAGGTATTTGCTTTGTTGTCTTAACCCCAGTGTTTGGGTTGTCTGTTTTACTTTGATGCCTCTGAACTGATTTGGATGGGAATGAGGGAATGTTGTGAATTGGAATCCTGGCTTGTGGAGTTTTCCTGTTTTGTACTGTGTCGAGAAGTCTGTAGCAAGTGTTGTAGTAGTGTTGAAAGGATAGAGAAGAAAGGTCTTGGGCAGATAAGCACTCACAGAAGGATATTTCACTCTTCTCTGTGAAAACTCCTGCATTATTGCTGTCCACTCCTGTCTGCTGGCAGCAGGGCTGGAAGAGCCTGTTGCCATTTGCTAAAATCCAGTGGAAGGGCCTGTGTTATAAGCTACTTGCTCTTACCTTAAACATCCTCAAATAGAGAGCAGAGGGGAGGGCATGTGAAGAGAGTGCTGGGCCCTCTGATAAGGCAGTATTTTCATGATTTGCTGCTGTGCTCATGGGGAAGACAGTAAGGTAGGAGAGAGAGCCTATATATTGGGTTGATATAGATTTGATATAGATGGTTGCCTGTGGAGATAGGTGGCTGTAGGAGAGTTCATGCATTTCTCTGAGTCCTGGAAATACTTTAGACCCAACTAGGGGCAGCACTTGGGGATTTAGACTTGATGAATAGCTTTATTTGTAAACCTCTGAGAGTGCTGAGGTGATGAGATAGGCAGATTCAAGTTAGATAAATTTGTTGGGTCCCTGGCTTTCTAAAGATTCTATTCCCTGCAGAAGGAACTTGTAGCAGCTCCTGAACCACAGCAGACATACGAAAATAAATCAGTGTAGATATGAGATTACATTCATGCTGTGAACAGAAGATAGTTCATTAGTTGCTTCTTATGCTGTTCATGCATTCCTATGTTAGAAGTAAAAACTTGCCAATCAAGGCAGGATAGTCTCCACTTTACTATTGTGCATTAATTCACCTGTGTTCAACAGCCAAGACTTCTTATTAATATGGTGTAATTAGGACTTTTTTTTTTTTATCCCTAGCTTGGATCAGGACAAACACCTGGTGAACTGCTGAATCCATTGGTTCTTAATTCTATCCTCAATAAAGCACTACAGTACAGTCTTCATGGTGACACCCAGCTTGCTTCCAATCTTTCTTTTGCCCTCAAGTATCTCCCAGAAATGTTCAAGCCCAATGCACCAGATGCTCTGAGTTGCTTAGAGCTCAGGTACAAGGTAAGGAAGTGTGGAGCAAGGTGAAGTACTGCAGTTATTCCATGGTTCTTATGTACAATGGTAAAGTGACTATGTTAATAAGAATGGAGTATCTAAGAATGGAGTAAAATAATGTGTAATGGGAACTATGGGATTTACTTAGCTTGACCATTGCATTACATTACTAAAATACATAATAATTGTTGAAATACTTATATTTGAAATAATGTTAAAATTTCTAATAAAAAATGTAGTATGATCAGCGCTGTTATTTCTTGCAGGTTGACTGGCCTCTGAACATTGTCATTACTGAGAGCTGCATGAATAAATACAACAAGATTTTCTCCTTTTTGCTTCAGCTGAAGCACATGGTGTGGACTCTGAAGGATGTTTGGTTTCACTTAAAGCGCACTGGTATGTGTAACTGGTGAACAGGAGAGAATTGTTTCAAATGCCTTCAGCACCCTCTGCTAGACAATTGCTTATATACAGTCATGTCAAACTTCAAAACCACAATTTTCTTAAAAATCTTCCTTGGCATTTTAAACAGACTCCACTAATAAAAACCTTTATTCCTTTAAAAATTCTGATTTTAGATGGTCTTTGTGGCTGATAATCTATTTCTGCTTTTATTTTCAGCTTTAGTGAGTCGTGCATCAAATTCTGTTCAGTTTCGACAGCTCCAGCTGTATAAACATGAGATGCAGCATTTTGTGAAAGTGATTCAAGGTTACATTGCTAATCAGATTCTTCATGTTACATGGTGTGAATTTGGAAACAAACTGTCTTCTGTGGGCAACCTAGAAGAAATTCACAGAACACATGCTGAATACCTCAACAAAGCAATCTTCAGGCAAGCTACTAAACTTACTATTACTTCAAATACAAGGGAGTGGCAAGTCCTAGCCTAATGTATTTGTGCCAAACTGACTTTTATGTGACACATTAAGTAATCTTTACATATGAAAGAGTTCTTGTGTAAGAAACAAACTTCATGGCATCTTACAAGGTCTATACTTCAATACTTTTACTCAGTTATCCATCCTTTTCCCTGGACTCATTGAATTACCTCCCACTTCTGTTCACCATGCTTCTGCAAGCTTCCACTCTACTCAGGACAGCTCTAAACTAAGATCCCTAAACTAAGGGCACACATGCCACAGGTTTTTTTTTCTTTCACTCCGTCCTTTGTAAATCACTTCTGTTTCATTTATCATGAGTAATGCTAAGGATGCAAAATGCATCTCCTGTACAATGTGTGTGCTCTTAATATATAAGCAGTGACTGGGGCTGGACTTGGAAAGGACAAAAAGATGCCTTTGTCTAGAGCAGTGCAAGAGACTCCTGTCTTTTAGGAATCTCAGGCTTTTAGCCCCTTAGTTACTGCTTGTGAGGCAGAGAACTGGTGTGACTAAAAGGAAAGGAGTAGGAGTTTATTTGGTTTCTTTTTGAAGAGTGTACACTGAAATGATGAAGTGGTGAGATGGAGGGAGATGATAAGGAGCAGAAATTATAAACAAGAAAAGAAATCTCTTCTTTCATGTCTCTCTTTTAATCAGAAAAGACTTGCCTAGAGCTGCTGTTTGGATAACAGGTGGTAGGATGCGAGGAGATTAAAGTTTAAGGAAACTCAGAGCATAGTGTTTTTAAATGTCATCTCTTTTGCAAAGGCAGATGTCATTCTAGAAGTCAGATACTCTAGGACAAATATAAGTTTCTTGGAAGTGCAAGTAAACTGTTTTAGATTTAGGCACCTTGTTTAAAATTTGTTGGCTGCAGTCTTGGGGATTTTTTTAAGCAATTATCTTTAACGTAAAGGATTGTCACTCCTTTGTATTTCTAGTCTTACAACCAATAAACTACATCAACTAATTTCTGAAGTTGTTTTTGTGCTGTTAGGGGTCTGTTGACAGAGAAGGCAGCCCCTGTGATGAACATTATCCACAGCATCTTCAGCCTCATTTTGAAGTTCCGCAGCCAGCTCATCTCTCAGTCGTGGAGCTTCGATGCAGGGAAGCAAATGGCTGTTCATCCCAACTTCGGTCTGATGCAGCAGTCATACAATACCTTCAAGTACTACTCCCATTTCTTATTCAAAGGTAAGAAATTGCATAAATTCTAGGTAGAAGGGCAACTGGCAACTGGAATGTTTTGGTAGTATAATGTAGAAGTAGGAATATTTGTATACTTAGGAAGTGTTGCAAGTGTAGTTCCCAAATGAAAACTGCATTATTGTGGTTTGCCAAGATCTGCATATGCATCAATTAAGACATCCACACAAGAAATCTAACATATTTCAAAACTGACTGTAAGTTTTTGCTGATTCACAAATAAGTATTTGGTATTTAGCTGTACTTACAAGCATGCATTTTTTTCTTTTCTCTGAAATTGAGTTGTGGAACTTTTTATTGGCAGCAACGAGAGATAGTTAGATACCACTTAGAAGTGATTTTAGATATATATGCAGTAGTTGAGTTTTGCCACTGATAGGAAATTTGGAAATTATGATTCCCATCTTGGACTAAAGCTCAGAGAGCCTCCCAGCACATGCTCCAGGCAAGTTTTTCGACTACGTGGATCATTTGCCAAGTGTTCTTTCCTTTCCCATGTTAAAATTTCATCTCACTGTCAGCTTAGGCTATAATGTGCTGAAATGGTTACCTTCCATTTGTCTTTCAGATCTTGCTTGTGTTTTAGTACATTACTGATCCTTCCTCTAGTATAAAGGTGGTTTGTGGGGTTTGGGTTCCTTTTTTTTTTAGAAAATCTTGAATTCCTGAAGGAGGTGCTTTTCTTAGATCTATTTTTCTACACTATTTCCTAGTTCAGACTATCTTCTCCAGGAAATGAGCTGCCCTTTTTATTCTTTAAGGGTGCCCAAAAATGGTATCAAAGGACCAAAAACAAATATTTCAGGATGAGTTAGAATGGCTGCTTCCAAATTCTACAGGAAATCAGAACACCTGTGGGAGCCACCTAAGCCCATACTACGAGATCTATGCTTGCTTCATGGACAGAGATTAATAGACCATTCCGTAAGGAAATCTGATGAGTGACCAGTTTTTTACACACTCTTTATTAAGCACTACAAAACAAATATGTGCTTGTTCATCTCCACTTGTACCTTCAGTCACCATGTATTGTAAACTGCTCTTTTTCCACAGTGGGTTGATCCAGAATCCATTGAAAGCCAATACAAAGTTGTCTGGACTTCAATGGCTTTGGCTCGGGCCCTTCTAATAATACACCTCCCCTTCTTCCTTGCATGCTGCTGCTTGCTAATTCCCTTGATATTAGTGCATGGGATGTTTGTGAGCTTAGGGAGTTCCTATTGGCATATTTGCTTTGTAAGTAAGGATGTTTAGAGCAGTTGGTTTATTCATTCATAGTGTGTGAGGGGTTTGTCCTAGGAATTTCTCTTTGATTTTCTCTCTCACAATGGAGTTTGCTCAAGAAAACTTCAGCAGAGCTGCTTCTTTCACTGAGGTCTCCTGAGGACCTAAACATGCTTCCTGGTCAGTTGAAATTATGATAGGAACACACCATCTTATTGTGAAAGATTCTGTGTTTTCTTTGTTTCTATGAAAGCAACTTGTTGAGTACATGCTTTGTTAGAATAATGCACTTTCACTTAGACACATAGTCTTTCTTTTGCATTTTTTTGAAATATTTTATAATGCCAGAAAGAAATACTGGACTTTTCTTAAGTTAAAATATACATTTCTATTGTTCTTAGATTTCTACATTATGGTTTTTTGTTTGTTTGTTTGTTTTTTAATTAAAAGCCACAGATGTTGTCAAGGATGAATTTACAATAGTAATCTTAGTTGAAGCTTACTTTATTTTTTTTATTTTCTTCCAGTGGTAACAAAGCTTGTAAATAGAGGATACCAACCACATTTGGAGGACTTTCTGCTGCGAATTAACTTTAATAACTACTACAAGGATAACTGAAGTCTATAGAGTAAGGATCACTGATAACACAGTAAAACAGAAACTATATACATACACTTATGATTTATAGAAGCTTATACAAATACCATGCAGGAGGCATTTTTCTTCAGTGAAGTAATCTGCCATCTAAAAGCTTGAAGAGTATAACCACCATATACAGAGCATGATGATGCTTAAAATCCACTAAGCCTGCCAGTTGTTTGATCTGCTAAAAATTCATATTGTCATTATTGCAGCGATAGAAGAGCTGAGTGCCTGGCCTTAACACAGGAGAGAGTACAAAACTGTATATCTGTGAATGTGTAAATGTTGTATTTTCAGTGGTGTGAATTTCCTTTAATGTAAATACATTTATGTGAAATAAATAAACAGATACTTTCTAAAACTGTTGAGCGATGGGTATGCGGTACAAATGTTCCAGATACTAGTACCTGTTATTTGATGTGGTTTATTTTCAAACTGATATTAATTCTTAATCTAAATATAACTAGTTTCTTTCAGACTTAGTCACAGTGGAAGAGGATATGATGTGCCAAGGTGGTCTGCTAGGAGATACAATAACTGACTATTCAAGCACCTGGTGATTGTTGGAACATTTGTGCCAAACTTAGTTTCTTTATCCTTAATTTAAACTATGCATCTTATTTTGTGGTGATTATTTAAAACACCTAAAACAGAAATTCAGCATCACTAAGGCAAAATAAAGCTGTAATTCCCAATATATTCCAACTACTGCTTTCAACTGAAGGATCATATTTGCATAATTTTCCTTTTCCCTGTTTTTTCCCTTGTATTGTGAGAAGAGACAACTGAACTTTCAATGTCATAATATGCGAATGTTATAGAGAGACAGTCAGCTTTGAAATATGTTAGTTTTGAGATTCTGAAGTCATGGTTGGTTAAAATGGAGATACATTAATGGGGAGCTCATTGTTTGATTGGGGGACAGTTATTTAAAGCTACAGGCCTGGCTAGCATGTTACCAGGACTATGGATTATGAATAAGGTTATTTTATGATGTATAGGTAGTTTTATGGGTTTTTTTCTGAACAAGAAATAGGTATTAGAGACAGAATATACCAACTGTGAAGCTGACCTGAATGTTTCTGCTCTGATTCTAAAGTCAGTGTCAAAACATGGTAGTGCACAGTTGTAACATACATCCTCTATGCTGTTTATTATCTGTGCTATATTTAATTAACTCTCTGCCTTTTGTTCTACAGAAAAGGGGGTTGCAAGAGCAAGTGGCTTGCAGACTGAGCTATTTTGTTGCCCAGGGAGGCAGAGACTTGTTCTTCAGGAATTTACAGGACTTGGTGTGTATATGCAGGCTTGGCTTCTGTTGCAGACTGATGTCTTGTCCTGAAGCCACTGGTCTTTGGGAGCGGTATCTGATATTTGGGACCTTGTTACTGTAGAAAGACCCATCGAGCATGGTCTGAGTCCAGGGGTTTGCCTGGGGCAGACCTTTAACACGAACACAAGCAGTAACACAGCAAAGCTAATCATGGAAATACTGCTTGGACTTACCCTCCCTGTGCCTGGGGATAAATGGGGACTCCACCACCCCTGCTGTGAATTTATCCTCCCTCTTACTAAATTGAGCTGCACATTCTGTTGTGCTATGTCTTCCTGAAATCACCCATTGGGGAACAACTGAGACTAATTATCATGGCCTGTAGCTTCAAATCACTCAATGTTGAATGTATTCAAGAAAATCTTAGAACCTGGTCTTGCTTCTCTGCATCATAAATAGGAAGTACTGCGTACCAGAATTTGGGAACTGGAACCTTAATGCGTAGCCCAAGGCAGGCTTCAAGTGAGTCTTCATTCATGATTTTGATGATTCGTAGAGCTGCAACTCTATCTCTTCTGCAACAAGCCATGAAAAGAAATGCCTTGAAGTCTAGACAATGGATTAATGTTTTTCTGGCTATATAGGCAGTGTTAAAACTTGGAATCAAAGTTTACTTTGTATCAAGCCTTGGGTATGTGTTTTTTATCTAGGGAGTACAAAGAGATTCTGCAGAATTAGCTTAGAAAACCTGACTTCTCCCCTTTTAATTAGGCATCTGCTGCAAGAATTCACGAACAAAAATGGTGCATTCTGCACTCATGTCTGTCTGGAGCTTTATCACAGCCCCTCATGTCCTTTGCTTTATATGACATGATATCTGTGCTGCACACAGGGTGGAGCAGGTGTCAGGGTGAGGGAAAACAGAGGAAAGCCAAATGCAACATTTGTATACATGTGACAGGAACTGAGAACTGTCACTGCACACTAAAAACCTCCCGCTGTCAATGCAGGAAGAATAAAGCCAAATGATAAGATGTAACCATGTAACCAAGGCAGCATTATTTAGAATACGGACTGTATCATCATACACTGGATGTGACACTATTGTGAAACCCTCCTGTTGGGGTCACATCTGTGGACAGTATGGTTAACAGCAAAACTTTCAGGAAATGAACAAGAATATTAAAATTGCAACTTTTATTAACTTTAATAAAAGAATCAAATCTGTAGCACTTATTTGGGGAAAAAAAAACCCCAAACCCAACCCACAAACCCCAGGCAACCCACACAACATTCCAAAACAAAAGCTGACAGTGAAATATTCAGCAACTACAGATTTTCAAGCTGATGAAGCAGAGTTATGGTGAAATCTTACCAAGTTGTGAAAGGAGTCCCACTATCATGTGAGACTATCCAGAGATCCATCTCCAAGAGGCTTTCATTTCAGTTTTGTAATGTGGGTACCACCACTTGATTTTATGCAAGGGTACTTCAGGAGATATGGTATAGCCACAGGCTAAGTCTAATCAAGTATTTCCACAGAAAGCTTTTGATAAGAAGATTCACCACTTCATTTTGAGCACAACTCCATGGCTTTTCTATATGCAGAATATTTGACCAGTAATAAATATTATTTTCAGAACCTATTGCAAATACAAGCAGTAAAACTCAAGAAGCAAATTATGATTCAAGTATTTAGATTCCCAAAGGCTATAAGCTGTACTCCCTTCTCTCTGAAGAACTGAACTAAGTGATAACATTCTATTCTGAACAAAATTCCACCTAATTGTGCTGAAGAACCTTCTGCTTCCACTCTGCTCCAAGAACAAGAACAGAAGAAACTCACTATCATCAGAGATCAAACTACAACCCACCTGCTGAAATGAGAGTGCTGGAAGAGCACAAGCATTCCTCTTGGCTCTGGATCATCATGCTTCTTCATACACAAAGCACTGATATTATTGCATGCCCTGGGGAACTAAGCACTTGGATGTCAGTGCAACTGTAACATGTGATTCTGAGTTTCTACCTGTTGGTGAACATCTGTTACACATTACTGAGTGGCACACCAAAGCAGCCACACCAAGGGGCTGCATTAATCATTCCAACCCTGCTACACTTCTTGCATTCCATCCACATGTAAGCAAAGAATATTTAGCAGCAAATACTACTGCATTTGCATTTCTCACTGTAGCATTCATTTTCCCTTTCAAGGATAAGGTAATTGTTAGTAAATTATTCCAAAGTATCTCTTTCCATGATTTTGGCAATATAAGTGCACAATAATTTGATAGTTAATTCAAATTCTTGTATGTCCAGATACAGTTACAGTATTCTTCCCCTCCTCTATACCATTATTAATAGAGACCAACTCAACACCCCCAAATTATTATCACAATGCTATTAAAAAGACTTGATCCCTTTAAGCATGGTTAAGAATCATTACTTTTTACAGCATTTTGTTAAGCAAAAAGCTTGGACAAAGCTCCTCTAAAACGCTGTTCACCTCTGCATTCCAACAGAAAAGAAATAAACTCAGAAACAAAATCAGCACAGTTATGTTGATCAGTTTGGTGCAACTTCTCCTTCCATTACTCCCTTGTGGACCAGGGACACTGTAAGAGAACACAGGTTCTGCAAGGGGATGTTTCAAGTGTATTTCAAATAGCTGACACACTTTCTCTCCCTGATGCAGTCCTGTTTACCCAGCACTGACTTTCTGCTAAAGTTTCCATTAAATGGTTTGGTTACAGTAACCCAAATTTAAAGAAAGGATAGTCCTCAAAGAAAGCCTCAAAATCCCACAAAAATGGATTATTTCCAGAAGACCTCTTCCAACTATATCATTCTTCCATGGGCTAGGTAATACATACCTAGTTTATCCTTTTCTGTGAGGACTCCAAAATCACACAGAAAGTGCTGTGCTTGTCAGAGATCATCATTTGTCCCAAATCAGTTTCTCCAGCTCCAAAACAGAGTGAATGTTTACATTCAAAGCATGCCCTATGTCCTGTGACAGCACAGACTATTAGTACAGACTAACAAGCAACAGTCCAACTGTTCTTGTTTGCTGACAGCTCATATTGAAGAAGACTTAAAAAACCACCATTCAACCCAAGCTGATGCCAAGTTTGCACAGGGGTAGCAGAAGATTTCCTTGAGGACATGTAAATCACAGTGTGAGACAGTGGTCTCTTCGGAAAGAGAAGCCTTTGCATTAAACCAAACCTTTCAGGTGTCTGAACTAGTAACCCAGTCCTTCAAAAAGAAGTTCAGAAAGCTAAAAACTAACTACAGAACAACATTCTTCTGATGATGTGACAATAATGGCAATCTGTGGGAAGAAAGGTTGAAAGGATAGCATAGAAGGCAATCTCCCATGATGAATTACAGCTGTACTGGTTACTGAGGAGTGGAAACATCTGTGCCTGCCCAATGAGTTTGGGTGTTATAAAAGAGTGGGCTAGCTGGCCACTAGTTACAGGGTTTGCCGTAGTTTGGGATGGAGTCTGCTGGCTGTGCTGTGAGGAGGTAAGGGACAGACAAGGTTAGGTGGCTGGTAAGGGACAGACTGGGGTTTAGCCAGCCATGCATAGATGAGAGAAGGAGTCAGAGCTGTGTGGAGCTGCCTGTAAGCAAAGGAGTCAGTACTGTGGGAAGCTGTCTGTGAGGGAAGGAGTCAGAGCTGTTAGAAGTACACTGAAAGAAGACATAAAAAGTTTTCTAATAAAAGACTGGTGCTGATGCCAGTCCAGTCTGTCTCAACATAACTGTAACCAACCTTCCCTTGAAACCTCAATTGACATGTTTTAAGTAACTTGTAAGCAAGTCAGTTCCTCTTCACCTCCCACATCTTCCATCTTTTACCCAAGCTCAAACAGCATGTTCCTAAATTGCCAGCTTCCAGCATGAAGATTTTCAAGGACACAGAAGCAAACTAAAAGGTGCAGGAGCAGAGAAGGAATGGAAGAACCCCACTGACCAGTGTGATGAGCAGGTACCTCACCTGCACACTTCTCAAACAGGCAGACTCTGTTAGGAGCACAGAATTAAATACACCAAACCTGGATTTGAGTGCTGAGGTAATTTAAGGCTCACACTAATTTGGCTTATGGATCCTGCAGAGGCAACTGGCTTACAAACTGCATTCATGAGTTTAGTAGGTATTTATGGGTGTTGAGTGCAAACATACTGCACGTGAAAAAACTTCACCACTAACTGTTCAAGTGCAAATGTATGTAATCTCCCTTAATTCTGATCTTAAAAAAATTCAGTTGCTTCCCCCAAATTCTAGCCTGCACAAATTGTCAGAAAATTGATAATGATTAAATACCAATATGAAAGTTCACCAGAAATGAACTACTTAATTAAAGCTTCAAACAAGCAACACTGAATCTATTCCTCCATTGAAGAGGACTAAAAGTTTCTGCATAGAGAAAGCAGTATATAAGTGTTAGAAGTACTATTAGTTAAGATATCAGACAAAAACAGATCAGATTCCTGACTTGCTATTTTTGTCTTCATGTAACAACAACTCCAGTTGGATGTTTGAAGTTCAGCCTGCCTCAACATAAAATACTGCTTTTTTACTTGCAATGTAGTGAGGATAAAGGAAAGACTTTGAGTCTTTAAACATTTAGATTACTGATGTGTTTAAGCTGTTGATTGTCACTGGTTTGTTCCAATGATCCACAATTGCTTCAAATTAAGCACAGCTGAAAACTACTGCAGATGCATCCAAATGTAGTGTTGTTTCAATAACTTAATAGCACTTTGATGTTTGCCTTGCTGAATTTTTCACTGCTGAAGGAGGATCAGTCTTCAGTTCCCAGCAAAAACAGAACAAGGCAGTTATGAAGATCACGTAACACAGAGTTCTGAAGCCCACAGTGGAGGTTTGCTGCAGTATGATTGTCTGCTCCTGCTCTCTTGAGAACAAACAGCTGCTGTAGCAGTTGCTCCCTCCTCTTCTGCATCTTCCTTTACCTCCTGGAAACCTTCTGCTTCTTGAAATGGATGTTCCAAAAGTTTCAGTACATTTCTCACCTACAGTGAGAATGATGAACATAATGAACACATATATTGTATTTAATACAGGAACTCCAGACATGCCAAATATTAAACATATAAACAAATGACATAAGATGACAACTGTAAAACTGTACCTGGCTGAGTTTGTATCTGTATGGGACTCAGGCTCAAATAACTTGAAATACAAATGTTAAATACAAATTTTTATGTAATGTCTTAAAATAAATTAATTTTCCCATATTCTGTAAGTATGTTCCATGCTGAAGTCCACAGGTGAAAGCTGTAAATTTTAAAAGGTAACACTTTCCAGAAAGGAACAAGTATAAATTAATCCTCAGCTGCCTTCCAAGCTACTCTCAAGACAGCAAAAGCAGTGTGTGTGTTTTATCCTGAGATCAGCCTACAAAAGCTGGTGAAGGTCAGATTCAGAGTTTTGATTCTATTATTTGTACTGCAGTCATTAAAATTACAGTTTCAACAAAAACCATAGAGACCTCCTGAACAGTGAATTCCCAATCCCCTTACTGCCCAAGATTCCAGACTAAATTTTGCTTGGTATAATGTCAGTCATTGCCAGCTACACATCCACAAAAGCCGAGAGATAATAATAGCATACCTCTGAGAAATCCCCATTTTCAGCTGCTTCTATGGCATTCTGGGCAATATAATTTCTCAAGATATATTTTGGATTGTTTGAATTCATGACCTTCACACGCTCAGTGTTCCAGGCATCAGCATTACCAACACTTTCTATTTCTTTTTGCAAACGGACTCTGAAATTAAGCAGGTGACAACAATTGGTTTTTACCAAGAACCACACACAGAAGTTGACACATTTTCTTGTTTTGAGATACTTTGTTTGCAGTTCTTAAAAAATACTACATCATCTATAATCCTCTCAGTTTATAAAACGCAGCATGATAGCAGAATATAAAACACCACTTCAGTTTAAACACAGTACTGTAGACAGTCAGCAGATCCTGACATGGCTTGAGGAAGTGGCACAGCATAGCTTTTCTATTCTCTAAAGTCAGACCAAGACATGGGATACAGTCTGTTCTGCATTGCTCTGCAATAACTGACACATTCAGGTCCTGTATTTCTGTACTGCTTGGTTAAAGCTTTTGCTGTTCTGGTAAAAGCAGATGGATGCAATATGGCTGAGGCAGTTTGAGTTACTTTCTATCAGCAATACTTGCTAAAGCTTTCAGCCCTGCTGGAGAACACAGGCAGCCAGGTGAGGAAAGATCTGACCTAATCCACACAGTACAAAAAATTAATGCTCCATTCAGGGGTTTTCTTTACAAAAAAATCTCCTGCTAACACTTTAGTTTTTAGGCTTTAGAACAGTCTGGACATTTGTTTTTCCTGGCCATGATTTCTGTTTTAACTCTTTGATTAAAAATACTTGCTTTCTGTATTCACACTTAGACTTTTCTTTTGGAAAAAAAATTCAAAAGATAGAATGCTTAGGGGTCAGTCACTTGTAGTTACTGAGCACTTAGAAGTTCACAACTGGAATTAGTCTATGTCAGAACCAACATCAATATTGTTGAAGCACTTTTCATACTAGATTTGATGCTAGGTGATTTCTACACCCTCATTCTATCTCAAAATCTAGTAAACAAAAGAAAAAGATGCCCTTAACTTTCACAGCAACAAAGACACTGTTTATGGCAGTAGATAATATTCTTGTATTGTATGCCCTCCCCATCCCCTAATCTATATTTGAGACAGAGTGTCTTCTGTGAGACATGCACGTTATTCTCAAAGTGCAGAAATATAATAGTGCTATCAATACCAAGAAACCTTACCTGTATTTCTCCAGCCATTCCTTCCAGTGTCCTTTATTTCTGCTAAGTAAATCATCTGCTGTTAACTGCTGCAGTTTAGAGAACTGTTCGATGCGTTCCAATTCCTTATTTATATTAGCTTTTGTTCCAATTAATGCAAACAGCTGAGGATTAGACTGAGCCAACATCAGCATCATTGACAGCTGTCTGGGAACAAAAAGAACAAACGCATTAGAGACTGAAGTTGAGCTGCCTGTCAAGAACCATCTCTTTGTGATCAAAGTAGATACAAAAACATTCACAACAAACTAGGATTTCATTAGAGAGGTTAAGTAACAGAAATTTGTAATTAACAGAACAATTTTTATTATAAATGGTCCTAATTTTACTGTTTCTTCCCCCTCTTCAGCGTGTTTAATTCAGGTTCCTGTGGTATATGAAGTGCAGACAGTAGACTTTCAAGACCACTGGTTTAGTTGCACAATTCTCATCAAAACCCTTTGAACTTCGAAAGGAATTTGTTTTAAAAAATTTGATCTTATGTAGATATCAAGATAATATAGAATTCACAGGTTTTGTTGTTTGGGTTTTTTTATTTCTTTAACACCTACTATTTTTGCCGGTACTAATAAACTAAATGATATGGCGAAAAATACTCCATTTAAGTTGGATGAGACAACACTAATTTTTTCAGTTAGCCAGTCAAAACTACAGACTGAGAGCAGCTTTCTGGTAATAAATTCCAAACAATATCCACACTATTTTGCTGCAAGTTTGACTAGGATTTGCATCTTTTCACATTTCATTGTGTTAGCTGGTGCTGTGCAATAGCTCCACCTTATTTTGAAATACCATTATAGCTTTTATTTTTTTCTTGAATTAATAACTACAGCATAGCATAAAGTAAAATAAAAACCCAAAGAGCTGCAGCATACCAAAATACAAAGTGTTTTTATTTCCTCTGAGAATGCATTTTTAAGCAAAGAAGAAACACTTCTCTTAGCCTCAAAACAAAAAACTCATTATATCAAGTTATATTTTCCTATTTTTAGTCAGCAGAGATAAGCCAGATGATTTCTGAGTTTACATAAAGTACTATCCAGATCTGATGTACATCTGACATGCCTAGATCTATGATATCCAAGTGCTGGGATTAAAAACGAAATCAGTAATGCACCCAAAATGTCACATCCCTATAATGATGATTGATAGCTACTTTTCATGCTTCTCTAGTCCTGAATGCAATGTTTAAGAAACACTGTCCTTTCTCTACCACACAAGCTACCTCTGTATTGTGTTATCAATGCACAGGAAAAGCTGAAAAATTTGGTATGTTCATTACCTTCATGGAGCACTTAACAAGAGGGGGAGGGAGAGAAGCATACCCAAAATGCCTTTTATTTTTTCCCCCATCTCCAAGAAATGAAAAATTGCTGCAGTCTCTGCTATAAGCAGCAGTTGAACATGAGTTATTATGTTTCCATGCTCAGAGCAGCTGGACTGCCAAACAAATGGGGCATGGACTATACCACCTAAAGGTTATCTTTAGGCCAGAACTTTGGCAGTTGAAAATGACTTTTTGCTGACAGTACACTAGCAGAACACAGTAGCATGTAGTTCAAACCCACTTCTTCTGTAAAATACTTCCACATCACTTCATTATTTGGTACTTTCTTTGCCTCAAGTCAGCAGAGACAAGGAAGGAAATTTAAAAAAAGACCAAGCAAAAGCTCAGACAACTTTAACTCAAGAACCAACTGCTGAAAGTACTGCTGTATATCATGATGAATCTACTTAAAAGTGACATCTCCAATCTTAAAATCAGTGAAATACTACACACCATGCAGAGTTCATTATGGTTATAATGAAATTAAAGCAAAAGTCAAAAGCATTTAAGCAGAGTAATACCTTGGATCCATCTGTGGTTTAAAAACAACTTTCAGTTCTTCCACAGAAGCACATTGACTTGTAAGCTCTTCTAAGAAATCTTCAAATTTTGAAGGATCAATGTCTACTGAGAATGAACTCAGCAAGTAAAAAATATTTGTGAAGTCTCCAGCTGCAAAAATGAATTTTATGAGTAATGCAACTAATAAATCAGCAGGAAAGCAGTTCCCATACCTCCTCCTACAGCAGTACAAGTGACCATTCTAAAGAGGCAAAGAAACTGTTCTCTCAGTGAGGGTGCAAATGTGAGACAGGGGCCCTTGTATAAGACAACAACTACTCCCCAGCTCACTATAAGGTAATTATTTTCAGATTTTTGCTCTTCTCTCAGATAATAATGTAATTGCACAAGGCCACTTTCTTGTAAGGTCAAGATATAAATTGTATTTTGATTTGATAATAGGTTCTTATAAGCTATTAAATAAGCACATTCTGTACTGTTCACCAACCTGTGAGATGCATGGTTTCAAGCAGTTCAGACACCAGCTTATTATCTTCTTCTAATTCCAGTCGGATTAGGCCTAGTTTTTTTCTCATCTTCTGCAAATAGTGTTTCTCAAATTCTGCATCATATTCCTCTTCCAGGATGAGCTGGCTTGTTTCCAAGGGCAGCTCTGGAACTAAAGCTTCAGCAAGTTTCCCCAAGTTCCACTTGCAAATCTCTGGCTGTTTGTTGTAAGCATAGCGCCCTGTATTATCAGAACCATTGCAAACATGCTCAGGGTCATACCTGTAAGAGAAAAAATAGTTAGCACTCTTCTAATTATCTGGACACCAATATTGTGACAAGTAATACTTTTATTATTTTTGTCTGTTCTAGGAACTAAAAATTTGAAAGAAAATACTCCTTGATTCTTTTCCCAATGCCACAGGCTACAAGAACAGTCTAACAGTACATTGACAAGAAGAATTAGAGGACAAATAGAACTACCTTAATCTCCTTTGCCATAGAGATAATTCAAAAATCTACTTAAGTGTTAAACTATTAAAGCAACTACAAACACCAAGATAGTCCTACACAACAAGAACATATGCACATTCCAAACAATGAAGCCACACTGACCTGTCCATAAACCCAAAAGGGCCATAGTCAATGGTTAGTCCAACTATACTCATGTTATCTGTATTCAGCACGCCATGGCAAAACCCCACACACTGCCACTCAGCCACCAGTCTCGCTGTCCGTTTGGTTATCTGAAAGAAAAGTGTTTGTTCATTTCTCATCACAGCCTATTTCCAACACATTCATGTATTTCCTAGTCTGAACTGAGCAGATTCTGGCAGTATGCCATACAACAAACATCTTAAGGACAGTTTGCCTCTCTCCTCCTGCCAGTAACTCCTCGTTTCTCTGCCTCCCATTTCCATTTGCCTCTGCTTCTCTCCTTCCATGCTTGCCCTGCCAGTCAACTGAACAGCTTTCAAATGCACTGGAGACAGAACACTGAAAGTAAACTGTCTGACATCAGACTTCCATACTAGTCTAGTCATTAAACAAATATATTATTTTGCCTATTACTAATTTAAAAGAGTATCTACAGGCAGAAAATCACACAATCAAGCATAGCCTTTTGGTTTATGTTGCATATAGGGCTGATTTACAGGGAGGTTAAAAGGCTGACACTAAAAACTATTCCCTGCAAACAGGTTTTAGCGCTGACAAGCATTTATCTCCATGTTCTGAGACTGGAAATAAGGCTACTAGATTAAATAAAAATAGTGAGAGAACAACAATTTTATTTAAATGCAATTCTTCACCAAATGTATGCTTCATCAGTAATTTTCCATTGCTTAACTGAGGAGTATTTTTATGGAATTGACTAAAATCACTGCATGTGCCCCATCCTTCAAATAAACAGTATAATATTTTAAAGCAGACCTAATTATTTAAATACATTAACCCACGTACAACTAACTACCCTAACTACAACACTAAAAATTTAGAAGTCAGGGAGCTAACACAGTTTTTAAATAAAACTCGTTTCAAATACTTTACTAAACTGCTGTAAGTAAAAATTTTGCATAGCCATTCACTAAAACTTTTAAATCAAATTATTTTCATAGATAAAATCATTCTTCTTCCCAAAAAGCTAACAATGCACAGAAATTAAAAAAACCTTTTTTCGCCATGCTGCAGTGTAACTGTATTACATTAAGGTTCAAAAAACAATCTACAGACTGTTTCATTAAATGTTTCAATGCCTTGGTGTTCAAATCCAGGATTTTTCTACCTTTTTTTAAAAAACACATGCAGTCAAGTAAAGAAGAAAAACTAGGCCAATCTTGCCTTCATAGGTTGTGAAAACCACAAATGATGCATGGAACAGAACCTTTTGGTTCACCTTGAGATCTCACACTTCCAATTTTTCTAATGTTCTCATGGTAGGCACTTTACCCATTTTTCCTGAATGCTGCTTCATGGGGCACATGCTGGAAGCCAGCAGCGAGCTACATGTGTCCAAAACTGATTACCCAGGCTGTGAACCAATAAGAGAGGCACACCCTGCACAACAGCTCTGTGCCAAGAAAATGAAAAATTTAAAAATGAAAAAATCCTGGCCACCAGGGTTGGGATGAAAGCACTCCAGTGGTAAGGCCGTCCTTGTACGGATGCATCACACACCACCAGGGTTCTGGTAAAAAGAAATCCCCCTGATGAGAGTGCCCAAAAGCCACTAAAGCTTGGGTGCCACTCAAAGATGGGTACATTGATAATGAAGAGACAGCTCTGCATCCCCTGACTTTTATTATTTTTGATCATTTTTCTACAGTTAGCCAAATTAGAAGACAAGTATGGAGTATGGTGTATCTATAAATAAAACTGTCAGCTGAAGGATGTGCTCATTTAAATTTAAACAACAGCTACAAATTATTTGAGAAGTACAGATAATTATGTCTGCTTTTTAGACAGTGCTGTCTAAAAATGCAAGAAATGCAAGCACTTGTAGTTTTTTCTCCATTTCTTCCACAGTGCAGGAAGAATGATAAAACAAGACAGAGTTGAAGTGACAGCAGTTCCCTGCTAATGGATGTGTTTGTTCAATTAGAGAGCAGACTGGGGTGATTTTCAGGTTGAGAAAAGTCTGAAAATCTCCACTAAGGAAGAGAGAAAACATGAAGAGGCAATAATAGCACAGATATGGAGTGTGGACAGGCAGTGGCACAAAAAGCACAACAAACAAAAAATAGATCTAGGGAAACAAGGAAAGGATGCTAGGAACATGGGTTGGAGCAAGGAGAAGGAAACCAGTAGTAGCTGGGCCAGGAAAAGCAGCCAAAAGCAGAAAGAGGCAGGACTGGGCACCCACACACACCCCCACAAAGATCCCCAAGTCCCATGACTTTTGTGCCATCAGAAAGCAAACATGCCATCAGCTGGACATTGAGTGACAAGTCACACTTCTCCTCATCAACCCCAACTGCTCACACACAAAGGGCTTGTCCAGCACAGTTAAATTCTTTGGAACACAGTGGTGAACCAAGCCACAGCTTGCTTTGAAGAATGAATGCAAGTACGCACAGGTTGTGGAAAAGAAAAACAAAAAGGGAAGAAACCAAACCACAGAATGTCAGCTATCAAGTCTGGCTTTTGACCTCTTATCGATCTGTTATGAAAGTGCATCATGCTGCAGCCATTCCCTCAGTCCATATCAGATCATTTCAGATTTCAAAGCACCACAATGGCTTTCAGATAGACTAGTCAAGTATTAGACACTTGGATTTTTTAATTATCCTGTTTGCTGGCCAGTTATAAGAGTGCTCAACTGCCCTTAAACATTTCAGTTCTAAAGTCTGAAGTTAAACTGATTTGCAGACAACATTCCTGTTTGTAATTTGGAAAAGGAGACTTAGCATTCTCAGAATTTTACAAAACAATGCCTTGCAAGTGATGTCTCAGCACCACCAACTTAGACTGTGAGAGGAAGTTCTGGCTCTGACTGTTAGCTGATGATCTGACTGTCAGAGCCAGAACCCCCTCTCACAGTATAAGACAGTCCCAGCAATTGGAGACAAGCCTTTGGAAGCTCCCCCAAAGCAGGGAAAGCATGATTTACCATTAGGAAAGTTAAATTGTTTTCACTGGTTAGATCAGTATCAACACTGCTTTCATCAATAAGCAGGTCTATTAAGAGCACTTTCTTCAAAGAAGAGTTCAGACAATGGAATGATACAAAGTATTAACTGACTCCAGTCATCTGCGCTTGCAGATGAAGTTCCTAAAGATGACTGGTATGGGTTTATGAAGAGAATCTGATCATCCTTACCTCTTTGAAGAAAGCAGCATTCCTCTGAATAGTGTTGTCTGAATAAGCCTCCTGGATTTCTGGGTAGAAAGTGCTGATCACATAATCCAGCATCTGTATTCGAATATCATTTCTGTTAACACTGGGACCCTTGCGTCCAGTGAATTCATCAGGGGGTTTAAAAATTTCAAAAGAGCCAAATCTGATTAAAAATAAAAACACATTTGAGTATTATCTGATAACAAACATTAACATAATTTGATATTGCACATAATAAAAACATTTCCTGTTGTTGCAAAAAAAGCACATAATCTCTCAATACCAGCTCTTCATGTGACTGAGAGAAAAGACCTGCAAGACTCCTTCACTGAACATGGTAAGGCTCAGTGACTTGGTGAAAGGAAGCTCCTATATCCACATGTAACTAAAATGACCAACCCTGCCAGTTCCAAACACTAGCTCATTACAGTTTCTTACAACCCCTTCTACTGAAAAATTGTATCCTTCAAATATGTAGAAGTCAGATTTATTTTAAATACTATACTGTACATCAAGCATACCAGATATGTTTCCCAGATATGTAAACACACAGGAAAACACACAAATATACACATACATATGAAAGCGCAGACTCCTTATACCTCCCTCATCTTCCCCTAATATTCTGCAACCTCCTGAAATGCCTAATAGCTTCTGCTGGAACAGGAACCTCATACATTTCTCAGGCAGGGAAAGTACACCCAAACTTTCACAGTACTACATTAGGACTGAAATTAGGGATAGAGCTGTAATCCCCCACCACTACTACTACTTCAAAAAAAAAAAAAAAAAAAAAAAAAAAAAAAATAAAAAAAAAAAAAAAATCATGTATTTTGTACAGGAATAAACATGAAAAATCTCTTCTCCTAAGTCTGCAGAACTTCTTCTTTCTACCAGGCAAGCAACCCTAGTATTTATGTCTCAATGCAAAGATGACAGCCCATCCCATCTGCTGAGCAAGAAAAGCAGCTTCCTACAGCCCAGCAAAAGAAGTTCCAAGCCTTCAGAACACAAGAAACACACAAATGGTAATGTTAAGAAAATACACTTAAAATGGTATTTTGAAAGACTGCTTAGTTTTAAAGGAAAAAAAACCAAAACAAGACCAATCAACAAAATAGGTTTCTACCTTATAAACGTAGAGGCTATTCTCAGAACAACTGTACACCTTTCATGCTTTGGATTCCCATCATAGAACACGTCACGAAGGACTGTGGAGTCGGAGGTGACGCAGGTGCCAGCCCGTGTTGTCGGTATTCCCAGGTGAAACATGGCCTCGCTGCACAGGAACTCCCGAATGCTCGAGCGCAGCACCTTCCGACCGTCAGCCTGCCTGCACAACAACACAGAGGGGTTGGAGACTACTCACAGCAACTCCTGTCTCCTCTGGAGCAGCAGGGAAATAAAAGCCTAGAAAGTAGCACACTCTGACCATGGTCATACAAAAATGTGGCAGATGCGAAAAGAAAAGCTGGACTTCAAACTTCTGTTAAAGATCAATTAGGTGGACACAACTTCTTGCAATGAAGAGCACACATAACAGAAAAAACCTTCCAGGTACACATATCCCTTCTAATCATTAACTATGCTGGTTTTATTGATGCAATAGTCTTTCAAAATTTTTTTAAATTTTGGACAGCTATAGATATTTTATATATTGCATATTAAGTCTGTGGTTTCCTCTTAATTAAATAAAATATAATGAAAAATATTATTTTGAATCTTTCTATGTAAGCAATCTAAAAACGAGATCCTAAATGTGAGCATGCACAACAGTTACACTTAAAAAAACAAACCACCAAAACACCGATAACAAGCTAGATTATTTAATCGATACTATGCAACAGGAACTGACACAGGTGGCTCTCAGCCCACACTCCCAGCACTTCCAAAGCCACAGGAAAGCAGGAGAGCTGCCCAGGGCAGATCTACAAAGCTATCACCATACCTGGGATTTTCCCTGTGATTTCCTTAATCCTCACAGACCTGAAGAAGGCCTTCAGAGGACGCATATATGAAACTAAGGTGTTACTGAGCCAGAAAACACGGAAAGTCCAAGTGGGAAAATTACCTGAAATACTGAAAGTATTTAAAGGCTAATGTGACTACCGAAGACATCCATCCCTTGCAGGGATGTCGGTATGTCATTTCGGGGACTTTCCCACTATTCTGTCCCACTGCTGGGAAGAGTGGGGAGAAGGACCAGCAGCACAACCAAACACCCACATTTAAATACGATCTGTGTGGGCAGCAATTACACACTGCTCTCCCCACTGTCATCACAGTCTGCATCGTCCCGAAGGGGAAACCCGCCCAGGATAACCAGGGACACACGTAAGGTGCCACCCCAACGAGATGCAGCTGCACTCTGGTTCTCCAGCAGAAAGTCTTGCCACCTCAGGATCTGGCATTTAAACACTACACTCGCTGCTGCCAAAGTTAAAAAACAAACAACCACGAGGGCTTAGGAGATGACCTCTGCCTCCAGGAACGATCCCCAGCACAGCACCAGCCCCTCGCTATCTGCGATCTGCGGGCCGGCAAGTGCGTCCCGTGCCCCCTCACGGGCCCAGCCAGCCCGGGCGCCGGGCGCTGCTCCTCCCGAACCGCCGGGCCTTACCGGGAGAACGGGGTGATGCCGGCGCCCTTGAGCTGCATCTCCCAGCGCTCGCCCCGCGGGCCCAGCACCTCGCCCAGGTACATGGCGGCGCCGTCGCCCAGCTGCCCCGCGAAGCTGCCGAACTGGTGGCCGCAGTAGCAGTGCGCCGCGGGCTCCGCGCCCGCCGGCACCCGGTTCCCGCTGAAGAACAGCGCGGCCTCGGCCTCGGCCGCCGGGTCGGCCTCGGGCGGCTGCAGCCCCAGCAGCGCCAGCGCCGGCAGCGACATGGCCACGAGCCGCGGGCTCTGCAGCGGGCTGGGCCGCACCCGAGCGAAGCAGGCGCCGGGCACGGTCCGCGGGCCGCTCTCCTCCGAGGCGTCCACGGGCAGCGAGCGCAGAGCCAGGTTATCGAAGCGCAGCGCGCCCAGCCAGCCCCCGCCGCCCTCGGGCCGCTGCATGGCCGCGGAGCAACGCCGCGCCCGGTCCCACGCCGCCCGCAGCAGCCGCGGGGGAAAGCGGCCGGCGCTGCGCAGCACCGAGTCCATGGGCCGGGGGTGGGGCCGCGGGGAGTCCCGCCCATGGGCCGCCCTGCCCGGGGAAAGGGGAGCGGGGAGCCGGCAGTGGGGCTGGGCCCGGCGGGTCCCGCCCATGGGCCGCCCTGCCCGGGGAAAGGGGAGCGGGGAGCCGGCAGTGGGGCTGGGCCCGGCGGGTCCCGCCCATGGGCCGCCCTGCCCGGGGAAAGGGGAGCGGGGAGCCGGCAGTGGGGCTGGGCCCGGCGGGTCCCGCCCATGGGCCGCCCTGCCCGGGGAAAGGGGAGCGGGGAGCCGGCAGTGGGGCTGGGCCCGGCGGATAGCTCTTGTCCCCCGGCGGATAACGCTCGGCCCCGGGCGGAGCGGCTCAGCCCGCTCGGAGGCGGTGCGAGGGGCGGGCGGCACCAGGCACCAGCAGATCGCGGGCGTGCTGGACCCACGAGAAAAAAAAAGATAAACGAATGTATGCCACAGGTCGGTACTCAGAATGCTCCTGTTTAGTGTTATTTCAATTAATAGCAGCTACCGCAGTGGTGGGTCGAGACCAAACCTCTCCAAGCTCTGCACACTTGCTTTCTCTGAAGGGTCCAGTGGATGCCTCCAGTTATCCCGGACATCTCGGGTAAGCCATCTGCAGACAGTAGATGGCACTAAGTTATTACTATTGTACTTTCCAGCTAAACGCAAAGATGAGTCTCAGCTCTAAAGAATTGGAGTGTAACCATAACAGAGACAACATGGTGATGCAGGGAGAGGGGCTGCCCGGTGGCAGGTGATGCACACCCAGAGCCCTGCTGCACTTGTACAAACTTTTTTTTTTTTTTAAAGTCTGATCCTTCCCACTCTTCCTCATGCATTAGTCATGATACACAAGTACCGAGTGTCTTGGATAAGGCAAGTGTGAAAGTAGCTGTGTGCATCTTTCCCTCTGCCCCTATCATCACTAAAGCTTTTCCGTGTCATACTACACAAACCGACAGACAAAACATCCAACAAGCAAAAGCAAGTGTTTGCTCACTGCAGCACAGTGACCCCCAGCAGGGAGCTACCAAGGAGAAGCCAGAGCCAGGCCAGGTGTCAGGACTCAAATGACGAGGTTTTGTGATGGAAACGAGCACACTCCCCCCAGCTCCCAGCCTTTTCTGTGCTGGCAGAGAGGGTAAGGGGTAGCCCTATCTTTGCTGCTGTTGCCTCCCTGGAATACAGAAAGCTCCATTCTGCAGCAGGCACAAGGCAAGCGACAAGGGAGGGGATAATTACACAACCCCCAGGCAGCTTCTCCGGCGGGGAGCTGCTGAACAGAATAGCTGCTTCAGCTGTTCTGGGGTTCTCACATACACATGGACACAGGAGTCCTGCTGGTGCGAGGACATATGCAGCTGGTGCATTTTTTCACCCGAAGAGTCAGTAGACTGATTTCCGCTGTGTATCTTTGGAGCTACTTTTGTCCCCTGCTTGATGTTTTCCATGTGCATCTCCACAGCATGGGCTCAGCACCCTGCTGAAGTCTGTCCATCAGTCCAACCATATCAGTGACCCTTCTCCCACCTTTCACTTAAAAGCTACCACAAAAATGTCAGTCTTAAAACACTCAAGTGTAAAATTAAAGTTTATTTCCACTTTAAAAAGAAACAGGGAAATACATACACGAGTCTCTTAGAGTTACACAAGTCATAATGTGCTGTTTCATTTCCATGTGTAGCTCCCACTGCCTGGCACTTTGAGGTAACTGGATATATTTCTCAGTTTTTTAGATGTTTTACAATACACACAGAAATACAGCTTCCAATGGAAACATAGACATTTTAATGCACCTCAAAAAGTCAATTTTAAAATTTCCTTCAATATTTAGTATAGAAAAGACACCTCAAACATGACAGGGGCCAGCAGTGTGCAATGTAATGCTGGTGAACGATGCACTCCCAAAGCAGGCAGCTGCCAGGTGCCACCTGAGGCTGTCTGGCAGAGCACTGCTCCAGAGCAGAGCTGCTGTGCCATGTCCTCTGCCACTCCCAGGGACACTACAGGACTACAGTATTCAAAGCTTGTTCTTCCACCTAAATGGTTTAACCAGCAATTCTTTGCAGCCACAGCTCCAATTGCAACTGGAGGGAACTTTGCCTGATCAAAGGCATTTTGCTTTACAAACAATCAAAAAACCACTGATTGACAAAGGGTACAAATAGATGGTACATTATCTGTATGGAATGCAGCTTACCATATACATGAATACAGGTTCTTTGTATTAATACTTTTAAGCAATGGTCATATTGATTTACCTGTGTCAATTTGAAAGATTAAGCTCTTTGCCACTCATTCAACATCTTTTGCACTTATTTCCTGCATGGATGATAGCACTTTAAGCACAAATTACTGTGCCTGATGTGAAGCCAATATTGGAGTGCTTTGCTAGACAGGGACTATAGCTGTCAGCTCCTTGCAAGACTGAGCACTGGAGACATGAAAAGCAACAACAAAATCAACTCACCACGCCTAACTCTGGACTCTTGAATTTACTTTCTCACGTTCAGCAGTCTCCCCATGTGTTCAGCAGGACAGGGAAACTCCTTTTCCTCTTAACCAGTTACATGTGGTAGGTAGAGAAACTACTGCTTCAGCATTACACTAAGATGCCTCTCAGCAGGAGTTTGTCAGTTCAACTAATGTTCTCCAGACAAATGTGTTAGATGGTGGCATTATCCTGTACTAGATCTAGCTAACCAGTGCTTGCTCTCAATAAAAATACTGGTTAATTAGGAAAATAAATACCTTTGACAGAAACGATGGTTAAAATATTTTATTTTGTATATAATTAGAACATACTGCTGTTTACTTTAAATCACTTTAAAGGCACACATTGTTAGAAATACTTCAAATTTACATCACATGTACAAATGCATAAAACAGATGTACATGTCACCAAAAAAATACAATATGGCTTCATAAGGTTGAGGTGGGGCTGGGACAATTCAACATACACTTAAATTTTACAGGATGCTGTTAACACTGAAAGGACTGACTAGAACAGAAAAGAATGGACCTAAAACACGGATTTATGTTATATAAACAGTACAACACATTGAATATACAACATCAAGAATCTGTGTATGGATTCATAGAATTGTTAGTTCTGCAAATTCATCATTTTCCAGTGCTACTGAATAAACAATGCATGCATATGATCTGCCAATTTGCAACAGTGGGAAGATAAACCGCAAATTCTTCATCCACAAAGAGGTCCCCTGAAGAATCTGCTGATATGCTTTGTAAAAAAAAAAAAAAATTGAAACAATAGACTTAAGGTACTGACAGAGAATAACTGAATAATGAATGGACACCTTAGATGTTAATCACTTTTGGCTAAAAAGTATAAAACATCAAGTCTGCAAGAATGCTCCATGACAATCATTTAGCATTAGTCCCAACCAAGATTAAGGCTCCTATCTAAAATTTACCTTAGATTTGTTTTCCTTTGTGTAAAATTACCTGAGCACAGATATCAAAGATCTACAGAGCTTTTGAAATACCTGCAGATACTTTAAAAATCTGTAGATAACTTAAAGCAAAAAATCCATATATTTAATTCTAGCAGCTAAATATTTTCAAGAAAATAACCAACAGAATATCATTTTGGTACATCAGTAAAGCCAGGAGAAGAGTGAGCTTAAGCTTTTGCTCTCATCTTTTTAAAATGTACATAAAATGTAATAGAATTATTCAAACAGGACTGCTTAATTGTAAACAGTACATTAATTTTTTTTAAAAAAAATGGGAATCAAAATTTAGGCAGTCACTCTACTCTTCTATAAATAGTTTACAAATGCTGCTTTTCCTCTTGCTAGAGATGGCTGGTGGTTTCTTAAGCACTAATAAATAGAAAATAACAGGACCCACCCCACTGTTTTCTGTATTATCATTTATGCTTTGTGTCCTAGGAGCATGAATTGCTGTCATTCTCATTTGCTAAGGTTTATTCCCTGGACACCTGTAAGGTCCAGACACAGAAAAGCACCTAGCATCATCTTAAGAGCTCTGCAGAATTGGGTTAGATTCAGTAAGATTAAAGATAAACATGCACTTTATTAATTTGCTGCACTGGAACTGAACTGGAAAATAAAATTTCCAAAGAGCAAGGCAGAAAAGCATCAGGTTGCACGGACAGACCAGCTCCCAGCAAAGTTAATGCCATCATAGAGAGGAGCATCAGACCCTTAATTTTAAAAGATCAAAAAAGACTACACTGTACAGAAGATAGATGTACATACTTTCAGCAAACAAAAGACTGTATGGAACCATTTCCAACACAACCCTTTGGAAATATACCCTATTAAAAGTGGTTTCTGGATTTTATTGAACCAACTGAAAAAACACAGAGAAACACAAAACACATCCCTTTTCCTCCTCCTGCCTCACATACTGGTTCCCAAAAGAAATTAACACAAATAAAAATCTTACTTTAAGCAATGAGCAACTGTATGCGACCCTGAGGAGCAAATGGGACTCTTCCATTCAAATACATCAGGTTAACTTTGATATGACAATGTTATCTGTGTTGTTGACCTAGGACTAGCTGATTGCCAAGGGCATTTTACAATCACTGACAATCCTGTAAAAAGGGAAGGTACCAAAAAATTCCAGTGAAATATGAACCTAGGATTTAAAAAGAAACAAATTGATGATGGATGAGTGTTCCAGATAATTAAAAAAGCAAGTAACAGCAGTCTGTAGTACCCATAATTCTATGTATAAATAGTAAGCAGGTAATCCAAATAAAATGCTACAGTTGGTTGAAAAACTAAATTGAACACTGCTTTCCTATTAAATTAAAATATACCATCCACCGAGAAATTACATTGATAAATAAAATATTTTCATGTAGCAAAAACAAGGGGCAGGTTAATTCCAGGCTTTTTATGCCAAATATGAAAGATCTGAGAAACAAAAGTTGTACAGTAGTTCTAGTCTCTTAAATTTACAATACTGAAACCAGCAGGATTTGGCTAAATAATACAGTTTTTAAATAAGCTAATCTAAAGGAACAGACCGTCCTGTAAACATCTGACACAAACCACATTGCATTCTGATGGGGTGGCTATGTCTTCTCTATGCAGGAGAAAGACAAATTCAACTGGTGGTAGTAACAAGGGATGCAATCTAAAGGCAACATTCCTGTTCTTCAGTAAGGCTTGTAAAAAATTTGAGCCGTGTACGTATGACAGCCTGTACAATTATGAAATTTCTGGAAAGCTCTTAAGTTTAAAAAAAGCCTAAATGTTTTAGGTATAAAACACATTGAGAAGATGTCCTTTTAAATTATGTGTAAAAGTGTCTGGCACCAGAAACAAACACTTGGTATTATTATACCTAAGAAAAAAAGCAAAGAATCACTCAAGTGTCCCTGAACTTCAGAGGAGATGCAGCCCAATAGGTTACTTTGCGTTGTTCTTTCCTCTGGAAAAGGAGCCATGAACACACACCCTTTAAGCTGCCTGTACTACATCATCAGTTATATATATATATATTATATAGTATGCATATATAATATATATATAATTGCATACACATTTCTTTTACCTCAATCTGGAATCATCTGGTTTCATGCAACACACCTATCAAGATTCAAACTATTGATTAGATCATAGCTGGTGTATAAAATATTTTATTATGTAGTGATTGAGTGTTGCTCAGCTTCAATCAGCTCTGACTAGAATCCTCATCCTTCAGTCCAGCTCACGCGTTGCCTCCATCACCCTTTCTTCAGCCACCTTCTTCACACAGAGCCTCCACTCCATGTTCATTGCTGAGGCACGTCTGTCAGCCTCTGAAGATAGCTCTGTGTTGCTGGCATTGAGAGAACAAACTGAACTGTCCTGTGACCTATTCGATAGCAGCCATATCCCAGCAGTCCAAAAACTGTTGCTTTTAAAACAAATTTGAAAATCTTACTTGAAGCTGATGGAGGAGGCACACTGAAAAAGATAGAAAGCAATATTAATATTTGAATAGCTGGAAACAGAAGGCATTTTCCAATTAAAAAAAAGGATCTTTTCTCTCCCTCCTCCCCATAGTGCAGGAATTTTTCAGATAACAGATGCATCTTGAATGAACAATGGAGTCTTTAATGTTCAAGGGCTACATATAATTAAGTAACAATAAAAATTAATAAACACTAACAAAGCCTTTTCTACTTATGCATTATGTCACTCTTAATGGCTAGGAACCTTTACTTGTCCATCACCCCATCAAAATAGCTGTCAATATCCACACTTCTTAAAGAATACTAGAAGAGAATATTGTGATTTTCACAGAGCTGCTTGGAAGTCTCTGCACTGGCCACCCGAGCCAGGAGGCAGAGGACAACAAGTAGACCAGGTCTACCCCCCAACCTTCAAGCACTCTCACTGTTGGCATATGAACAGTTAGTACCACCTCCCCAATAAAGCTGACTTTGAGAGCACAGTGACATGCACCTGCAGCCCTGCACCATCACTAACAGGCTCTGCAGCAGCTCAGCTGGCCCTGCACCCACAGAAACTCATCATCCTCTCACAGGCAACTCAGAAGTTTCCACATATTGTTTCAAAGGAGCCTCAAGTTATTATTTATTTATATCCACAAAAAGTTTCAAATGTATTCAGAAGTAATCAGTTACAATAGTGCAAAAACACTGGGTGCTCTCAAACTAGGTTAGATGTGCTGAGATTAGGATACAACTAGACTGAGTTTAGTTCCATGTGCTCAAACTAGGGAAAAGTTATCACTGATAAGACTTTGCACATTACAGTAATATATACAGGAGAGTTTAAGAAAAGCATATGTATTAAAAAAAAAAAAAAGAAAAAGGTGTAAAGGCATCTTTTACATATTGTTGTACCCTTCCCTACCTACTCTCTCAATTCTAATAATTCACCACAATTTAAAAAAAGTCAGGTCAGGGTGCTAATAATGCCCAGGTCATGGCTTCCATCCTTGTATGGGCCATTCACTTAGGAGTTGGAGTCAATCCTTGTACACTCCTTCCAACTCAAAATATTCTGTGGCAGACAGTAAAGTCTGCTTGGAGTCATGCTCAACGCATGAACTAAAAAATTAGAAAAACAGCATGAGGGGCAAAAAAGTTTAATGAAAAGTAAGTTGCAAATACAGCACTCTTATGAATGCCATTTGCTTCTTATTACTTCAGAAAATCAAGTTAATGCAATATTAATGTCTTCTGAAAGATACTAGTAACTCTTCTGATCAGTTATGGCACCGGCATAGTAAAGACAATCAAGTCAGAGCCTAAACTTTGAGGAGAAAGACCTTCTATGCAGGCTTGAAGACATGCATTTGGTCTTTGGGCTATTCAATTCTGTGCTGTCAATGATGCAACCAACAGCCACCACACAACATGGATTTGGACAACCTCATTGTACAGGTTATCTACGAGGATGCAGAGGAATATGGACATCTAGTTTGTGACTCCAGGTGAGGCTTAGCTTTACAATATAGTTATAAATGGCCAGGCAGAGCTTCTGTACTTTGCATTCTTGAATCTACACAACAAAAGTTTCTCTAAATTGTATTTTACATGTCAAAATATACCATTTACGTGGATGTCAGTCTCTTCTGGTT
The DNA here is from genome assembly GCF_029582105.1 of Oenanthe melanoleuca. Classification (NCBI taxonomy): domain Eukaryota; kingdom Metazoa; phylum Chordata; class Aves; order Passeriformes; family Muscicapidae; genus Oenanthe; species Oenanthe melanoleuca. The sequence goes on from NC_079334.1 coordinate 51,194,556, forward strand.
TTCATAGCCTCTGAAGAGATGGGTGAGGTCGTTACATAAACACAATAAAAGGATGTGATAAGGAAAGTGTGAATATTTGAAAGACTCTATAATCCTAAAGCACCACAGACCAATATTACTAGGTTGTATTATAATCTCTCCTGTATTTCTGAAGTCCTGACCTTTGCAGCTTTATGTGATAGACATAGTCTGAACACTTTGGTTCTTCAATTGTCTTTTACAAAGCACATGCATTTATTTTAATAGGTACTTTGAAGCAAGAGTTCACCAGATACATGGCTTAAAACAGCTCATAATTAGTTAGGTATACACATTAAACCAAGCAATTACTTAGATATACACTTAAAAACAGAGTACAAGCAACTGCGACACTAAACTTGCCAGAGCCAGCAGTGTCCTGACAAAAGTTTTAAATCCAATTATTTATATTTTTCTAAGTTAGACTAAGCCTTGTTCTGTTTTCACCATCTTCTACAGCTCTCATTTGAATTTTCATTTTAGAAGACTTAAATTAGGACCAATTAATTTTCTTTCTAGACAAGGGCATATTCTCATCTCTATTTTCCTCCATATTCAACTACTTATTTTTTCCTTCCATATTTTCTTTTTCTTTGCTGTAAGCACAATCTGCAAGCACTGCACAGCAAGCCAGTGAGCTGACAGGGCAGGGATGACAGTAGAGATGCTTCTTGAAGCTGTGACAACCAACCAAAAAGACTCCAGAGAAACTGCTGGATTTTAGCAGGAGAAACTGTTACCTCATTATTTCCTGGATCTTTAAGTCAGAATTCCAGTTCTTTTCAATTCCAGGTACATGACCCATGCCAACAACACCAACTACAACAGCTGGGATGTATTTTCTAGGTTCATCTGAGAAAAGAGAAAGGAATATATCTGTAAAATAACTAATTTCAAGCTGTAAATAAATAGGCAATGTGTGAGACTACAAAAATTATTTTTCTTTTACTGCCAGATATAGAAACCCTGTTGTTACATACTCATCTCACCTTCTGCCTCTTTCATTGAAAGTCTGAAAAAGTCAGCACGGTTTCTGTATTTTTAGGAATCATTTATTTAATAAATAGACCTGGCCAGTGCTCATATTTTACCCTCAAGGTGACAGGCTCAGCAGATACAAGCTACATTAACTTCTTTCCTTCTCTGTGTAGGTCATATTTCTGTACTGCTTATGAGGACACCCCTGGTCTTTGCCATCTCCTGAATAGAGAACTTTCTCTGCCACTTTAGACAGAGGCACTTGACACACAAAGTGTAACAAGGTTTGGGCTCACAATCGTAGAAAAACACTTGAGACCACACCTGTCCCTGTGAAGTTCCCTGGTCCAGACCGAGCCTCAGCAACAGCAAACCCAGGCCAGTAACATCCAGAAGCTAAGCCAGCTACCATCAGACCAAAGCAACACATGCCAGCTCTCACCCTCATCTCCCACCTACCAAATTTCACAACATCCAAAATGTGGTTTCTGGAAGTTTTCTCCAATGAAAAATATAGCACCATGGCACAACAAAAATAACTCACAAAAAACTTTCTAAGGAATAATGATCAGGCTGCTTTCCTATAGGGAAAATTCTACATAATACATAAATATAAAATACAAGTTCCACTGTTTTGCTTTAAATATCCACCCTTGACTTTTCCAGAAAAAAAAGTAAAACTGTGAAGAGCAGCCCACCTCAAAGTGGAACAAAACTGTATTAAAAACACTAGAACTATTACACATTTACCAATTGGTTTTTCTAAATTTTCTTTTTCTCAGTCTATTCTAGGGTTGCTTTAAGTCAGAACTGCAACTACAACAGAAGTTCTGCACTAAACTGATGACAAAAACTATCTTCTTAAGATATTAAGTAAGAGGTAACATACTTCAGTATGCTTATCTATAGGAAGGGCATGCAGATTACATATGTCAGCAGAATACTTATAAGATTAGACAAATACTATTTTTCTATATGCTTATATTTTGCTGAAACAGCAGAGTCACATATGATTATTACTGCCAGATCACCAAAGTTCCTAATAGCCCAATTTATAATTATAAAAAAAACCTATGAAGAGTACTGAAATCAGAGAATTAACTTATCAAGAAATGAGTCTCTCAGCAGCCAGTGACAACAATGAGGGGCAAGCAAGACACGACTGTCCCATACTGTGCTGTCATACAAGATCCCTGCCTTTTGAAATAGTTGCCTGGCTAATTAGTACTTTCCAGTTTTAAATAGCACAATGAGAGGTGAAGCATAATTGAGAGTCTACTGCTCTAGGTGGTTTCAACAGAAGATTAATAACCCCTTTTCAATTTTTCAAGCATTGTATCTTATGTGACACATGGCATTCATGAACAGAACATCCCAGATTTCCTGAGATCTGAATTTTGGAGCAGTACACAAAGAACACTTGCTGGTTATAATCTCTGCTTTAAAACAATTACTTTCTGAAGCTCGAGGTAGCTCTATCTGCTTTGCTGCTTGCTTCAGCATGTAGGTCAAGTAAATATCTCGTTCAGAGACAATCGTTCGATGAAGATCAGGGAATTCTCCAATCATTTCTGCCATCATCTGTTCCAGTAAATCCTTCTGTTTGCATTTCTCCACATCATCTTTACTGAAAGAAAGGCAAGTTTTCTCAGTATCTGTTACGCTTTTAAAGGTCAACACAGACAAACTAATGAATAAAAACAATTGGGCATTACACCTAAACAGTCTATAATTTTCCTCTCCATAAGGAAAATAATCTCCATAAACCTGTAAAACTTGATACCTAACAATGCCCCTACAGTGAAGGAAAGGGAAAGAAAAGAGATCACTTGCCTTTAGTCAGTTCAACTGGATTTTCTCCCTTCCCACTTTAGAAGCTGACAACTGAACACAGCAAAACCACTAGGGCTTCAAAGGCAGGAGTTACCATGGTGCCCCACTTTCAGTGTATATTAATAAGCTTAGAGAGCCTACACACAGCTCCTTCTGAAGAAGCAGACCTGATCACTGAGCACAGAGAGAGACTACTCAAGGAACAAAAAAGGCACACTGTAATGCACAGTCTGAGGACAAGGAAAGAGATCTGCAGGTTCCTAGTGTCAATCACAGGTCTTTAGCAGGGAAGTCAAAGTTATAAGCCAATTGCCAGAATAGAAGAATAGCAAACAGGCAGAAAATGCAAAGTAAGAATTGCAGGAGTAAATGTAATGAACTTTTATTCTTTTCATAGGTGCTATAAACCTTCTGTTATCACCCCTGGCTGTGGGTCACAGCTTGTAGAAATGAAATTATCTAGTTTGGCATCACTGCCTACTAAAGAATGATGTCCAACAGGCTTCCTTTAGTTTCCAAGATTAAAACAGCACTACAAACATCAGCACAACAAGCTAAAGGAGAAATGCTAGCTTTCAACAGACCCAGAAATATCAGCAGACTGACAATTTTGATGTTGAATTATTACTTCATTTTCCATGGAATCTCATGTTCATGGCTGTATGTGGAAGTCTTAAGAACATACAAATTATTGTACTGAGGCCTTTACTCTCTCTTATTTACAATAGCCACACACAGTGGTGGAAAAGATAAAAACAGTAAAATAATTTAAAAAATTTTTAAAGCATACTAGTGCTATACTAGCCTTACACTTCACCTGGAAGTAATGCATTGAAAGATAATTAAAGCAAGACCTGACAAGATCTGAAAGACAGCTTTCAGTTCAAAAATACATATTATTGCAGGATAGTTTGTATATTCATCCTTCTCACTCACTTCAAATTTCATTGCACCAGGCTGGGCACCCTTATACTAAAGTCAAACTGAGGAATTGAATAATCCACCCCAAATACAAAAATTATGGGGTGCTTATTCATACCTGATGGGGTCAGATAAGAAGCAAAGGCCCCAAGCAAGCTTGACTTTTTGCCAGAAGGAAAGTGCAGCAATTGCTCTCTTAAATGTAACAGGGATGGGTCGGTCTCCAAGGTGGAATTTACAGAAAGGTACTTTACTAGCCTGAAAGAGAAGATACAAATACCTAGTCAACATTTCATACTGCAGCAGAGCACTTTCTTATTGACAAACTTAAAGGACATATCGTGTTATACAAGGTATCTTAGAAGAGAGCAAGTAGTATCATACTTCAACATAAATAAGTATTTTGGCTTTGCAGCAAATACAATTTACAAAATACTACTACATTACTTCAAAAAGGAAGTAAAGACCAAAAATAAGAGTTGCACAAAACAGCTATTTAGTTCCAGGTATCACTGCTGGCAGTAGTACAAAAGATGACTGTCAAAAGACCATATAGGACTAACAGACCAGTTAGTTAACGGAGCATTTCACTTCCCCAGTCTTTGTAGACAAATGGAATGTGTCAGATCTCATTAATCTTTTAGAGCTGGTTTATCACAGCTTGAAATCCTGACACCACCAACAGTGGAACCAAGATCAATAACCACAATTCAGAAAAAATTATTTAAAAGAAACTAAATTATTACTGAAAACAAATGTCTTCAGAAATACAATCAGGAAAAAGCCGTATCATTTGAAGTCTTTTTGGAATTGCTTTCCCACAACTTATATCTACAAAGCTTTGTATCTTAAGGTACAGTCTGAAGTCAAAAATTTTTACGACTTCATTGGCGTCAGCAGATCGCCAATTGGCAGATTGGCTTTACTCTATGGCCAGAGTGCTCTTTTCTAGGCAATAACAAAATAGTTTTATTAAGTTAAACTCTGGAAGCAAAAGGCCAGTAATCTGATCTCAGAAAAGCCAGTTCAAGTTCACACCTCTTTGAAAGCCTCCCTGAATTCTCCTCCTGGGGCCATTCCCAGCTGTTCTGTGATGTGAGCAGAAACCTTCAGAAGCAGCATTTGCATCAATCCAGACATAACTCCGTTCTGGCAGAAGAGAGAAAAAAACATGTTAAAAAACCCCAAAAAAACAGGTCAACATGCTAAAGAAAGCACTGCTAACAGAAGTGAAAAAAACAATTATTTTAATGAAGAAACTGAATGAACTTAATGAAGCACTGAAACAACATTTTGGAGCCAATTCACTGATCAATACAGCCCATATTTCAGTTTTTATCAGTTTACCTCACTGTGTGGCCAAAGTATTCTGCCTTTCAACAAAAATGTACAGCAGGTTAAGAAAATAAAGAAGGGTAGCCAGATTTATTTCCGTCTATATTTACTCTGCCTGCTTGAAGAAAGTGTCTGAATAACTCAATGGATAAACAGTTCATACTGTACATTTAATTTTTCTTGACCTATGGATACAAAAAAATTAAGGGACCACCACAAGAGAATTTACATTAAATGTACAGTGAATGCCATGTCCTAGAAATACTGAAGTGAATCCCAGAAATGCCAACAATCGTGAAAAACAGTAGGTTGCGGACTGATTAGATGAAGAAACAAAGAGAATCTAACATTGTAGTGTATGATTTCAGCACACAAGATCTTAAGAGACCTCACAGGCCTGAGTATGAGTGAGTCCTACAAGAAGACTGAAGGTTCTCTATTACTTTTTTGAACTAGACTTAAAATCAAAACTCTTGTCTTGAGAAAGAAAATATTTCTTCTATGTATACTTAAAGTTTTCTTTTCCTGACCTTTTACAAAAAGAATTAAGAGAACATCTCAAATCCATCCCTTCTGTCCAACTCTGGCTATCCCCAACAAGTTACTTTTATGATTACAACTCAATGAACCAACATTACGTGTCCCATAGCATAACCTGCATCTTGGTTACACATCTCCTCCAATTTGCCATCAGTCCATAATTCTGCCAAAAGGGGCACTGCTCCTTCCCTCAACAAAGGCTAATTTCCTACTATATCATCAGCTATGTGCAACTGAAGATGAGGCTACATAGGATAGCCTGACTTAATGTAACTACTGGAAGTTACCAGAGAAAGCTCCAGGTCTCCATTCCTTGCTCAAATGACCCACCCTGTGCCAGATCCAAAGCTTGTGTGTGTGACCTCTCCAAAGGCTGTGGGTGGGTTTGTGCCATTAAATGGAATCAAGAGCCACTGAGGACCAGAACTGGCAAAGAAGAAGGGTTATTTTCAAAGCGAATTTATTACCTGCTTTATCATACTACAAACTAGCAAGCATGGAAGAAAGTCAAGTGCTGGGCTTCTGGGGAGAGCCAAGGAAGAGAGAGGAGAAAAAGTGATTTCACAGCATCCCTGAGATCCAGTTAAAGTGCCTGGGCAACAAAAGTTTCCAGAAGTTCAGAAAAGAGACTCACCCCTCCACTCCCTCCAAAAAAAAGACAAAAACAAAACAAAAAAAAACCTAGGATAATGCAGCCTGAGGTTATTTGCTGGCTGATCTCTCCTCCAGGACTGATACACCTGAAGTTGTATTTTTACACTGTGACAGGAAGATTCGTCCTGTTGCCTAACAGAGGGATACATCTTTGAAGTGTTTCCAAATTGTCTGTGCTTTTAATCTGCAGGGGGCCTTGAAGCTACTCTTTGACTGTGTATCAAGTCACTGATCAGCACCAAGTGCAGAAACAAGCCATGTGAACTTTCATTCACAATTCTTTTAAAAACCCTCATTCTCATGAAGGAAGGCAGCACAGCCTTGACACCTGGAGCCTGGAACTGGTTTCCTTACTGCTGCAATACCACCGGAGGTTAGCCTTCAAAACACAAGTCAAGGTAGCAAGTGAACAGCAGCCTGCTCATGTCCATATGGATGTACCTATCCTCTATCCATTCATGTTATATCCATTTTATTTAAGAGGACTGTCCCTATGGTTTACCTAAACATGGAGGCTGTATTACACAGTGCAAAAGGTGAGCTTTTTTCACCAGCCAGAACCAACATTACAACATAATCCTCCACAGGTAACTTCAGACAAAAAGAGATTAAGCTTTGATTTTACTGTCACTAGCTCACTTTCTTTTCTGTCCCCAGAGCAAGGTTTCTCAACTGCCCTTTTGTGTCCAGAGTAGCAATCTTACAGCCACCAGGAGATGATGCAGCAAAAAACCAAGCCCTATAACAGGGCCATGGTATGGACACAGAAGGGATAACAGAACCAGGAAACCAGGGAGAAGATAAGAGAAAACCTGTCTTACCAGTTTGATTTAAGCCAACTGTTACTGCACATCTCCAAGTTACCCATATTTGAGCCAGATACCAGTCTGCACCATGTTGCCTTGCTTAATGGAAAGCAAACAGGTACCTCTCTGCAAACAACTGTAAGGGTTTTGAAATTCAAGGAGGAGCTAAAGGAAGTCTGGTTTTAACCTGAAGCAATTACTTGATAAGCTGTGGATGCCAGTGACCCATTGCAAATATGTACATTTCATGTTAACATTCTTCTCAGTTTCCAGCTTCAATTAAGAATAATGAAATCAATATTTATGTAGTGATTATAAAATGACACCATTTGGGCTTTTTTTCCTCATTTTCAAACTCAAGGATGAAAGCTGAAAGCAGCTTTTTCTTTTAGTATAGCTTTTGAGCCTGTCTCATTTCAATGAGAGAAGGCAACTAAGGCATAACTGGGCAACTTACCAACTGGTTGGATTTTTATCAGAGAAAAACAAAGACAGTATAATCTGGCATGAGACAGTTGGATTGTTCTTCCTGGTTTTCCCTATACAATCAATGCTGTTAGTGATTCAAAGGGGAAAGGCTGGGGGATTTTTTGGTTGAGACCATAGATATATGTTCTTTAAAAGACCAATGTTCAAATTTTATTATTTCTGCAAATAAAGTAAAGGAGACTAATACTGAGCTGTAAGAATAGGAAGGATCCTTGGAGTATTCTCTGGCTTTGGAGCCAAGAGAGTATGTGTTTTTCTACTGTCTGCACACAAGATCACTTTGAGCCCTAGTAGGAAGTGGTAACTGCAAAGCTGACAAGATGAATTTACATTACAGAGAAAAAAAAAAAAGTCTGATATTTTGTTTTCATTGTCCTTTTCCTCTTAACACAACAAAAATTGTTGCATTTAGCTCTGATAAAAAGAAAAAAAAAAAGTTTCTGTGCCTGTACACAAGGTCAGAAGATCCCCAGCTATGCTGTTCCAGCTGTTGTGAACATGCATTTTAGCCACATGCATTAGAACAATCCACCTTACCAAAGATAAACATAGATGCAGCAATTCATGCAATATGCAAATGTTTTGCAGTGTCTTTTCCTTTGATAGGGCAGAAATAAAGAAAACAGGAAAGAGGCATTATTGCCTAACTCTATGAGTCAGAAAGCCTGCCCTGAGACCCTGTGTGTGAGCACACACACTGCATAGCCCTGAGCCACTGCAGGTGCTTCTGCATGCATGCAGATTATGTTCCTATGGGGGTGCAGTCCTGCAAATTCCCCAATTACATCAATAAAGCAATTCCAATATACAGTTACCACACAATCAAAATAGCAATGAATTTCTTCGTCCAACTGGACACCAAAACTCTTTCTACTATTGACTATGTACTGCTATTCTAATCAAGTGTCCTGTCATTTTTAAGTCAACTTTGCATTGTTTCCCTGTGCCTAGCTTAAAATTACTTAAATGCAAGCTAGCTAGGTGGAACTGCAAAAATACAGGACTTTTTTGTTGCACACACATCCAGACATATCCACATCAAACTGCCGGAGTAGTTATAATTAGAATAGAATCCCACACATTTTAGCCCAAATTTTTCAGAATTCCCCTTCAGGGCCTATTGTCAACTAGAAACTACTCAAAAGAGAAGTGGATAGGTAGGAATAAAGAGCAACATTGAGATGAAGAAGAAATTCAGCTAAACAGAAAACACCAAAATTAAGTGCTCTTTAAATAGTTGCGATACAGATGCAGGTTGCAGGAATAATAATAACATTTAAATATATTAGCAGAGCATTACAATTACAAAGTTAGACTTGTCTCCTGCAAATGGAGCAGCTGTTAAGTGCAGGAGGACTCCTGTCCACGTAATCAATCTGCCTAAACAATCCTTTTGTAAAAACAAAGTCCTCAATGCTCTGTCTGAAAACAGAAAAAAAACCACCCAAACCTAGCTTTGCCACTGTAATAGCACTCTCACCTACATCAACAGTATTAGGTTCCCAGGTGATGGGAACAATGGTTCTGATTGCAATTTGACAAATTAGTCTTAACATAAACCTTTAATTCCCACTATAGGAATCATACCTGCTTTATAGCTTGTTGAAGTTTCTCCAGATTTATTTCTTTGGCTTCTTTTAGTAATGTCTTTTCATCCATCTTTAACATAGAAACTCTGTACTGACATAGTTCCACCACAACTACATCAGGCTGCACTTCTTGTATTGTCTGAAAAAGATTAATTTATTTACACTGCTTTAGAAAGAGAAACAGAAATGCAGCCAATATCAACACCTTAAAAAGAAAAGGGACTTTAAAAGCACATTCCAATAATAATTTTCAATTAAAAAGCTGGTAGAATAGTAAATCAGAGTTCTCCAAAAATATTAAGGAAAGTGACAGCAAAAATGTCTTAGTTACTGGGTGCTTTGGGACATATTGTGCTGGGAAGGGGAGCAGAGAAGAAACACTTCATTTAAACCTTTTCACATTCACAAAATTAATTTGACTGTACTCTGTGGTATTTCGCAACCTCAGTTAAAATACACTTTATGCTAGAATTGTCAACCCTGGTTCTCACAAGATTCCTCCCCCTCTGTCTCCTGAATAAAGCCACTCTAAACTGCAGAGCTTGCAGGAAGTACAGTATGAAATAGTTCCTACTTGCACTAGGATTTGAGATGTATTTGGAGCTTGAGAATGAAATCCAAGTTTTGTGTGGCATGGTTTTACAGCCAAATACTATCCAGGCAATGTAAGCTTCACTAGTGAGATTTCTACTTTCAACACTGGTGTTGTATCTGCCTTTTTACTGAAGGGCAAATAAAAATATTTGACCTGCAAGAGCAATGTATTGCATAAAAAATTACTACTGTAACATGTCTGCCTCTAGTGTTGTTAGCTTTCTAACAGCCACCTAGAAAAAACAGAGCCTGAAGGTTACAGCACAGAACCAAGTCAGGGAACTGAACTTCATTTTATCTAATGCTAAACTGAAACATTATAAATATGCTGCGGAAGAGCTCACACTGTGTATTTACCTTTACTACATCCTTTTTGCTGCTGTCACTGAAGTGGGCTGTTCCAACCACATATACTTTAGAACCATCCTCAGTGTCAAGCTCAGTCACAGTGCTTGGTAAAGCAGGTCTTTTCTGCCTCTTCTTCAGCTTCATCTCCAGGAGAATTTTAAACGCATCTGCATCAGCTATAAATGTAAAGAAAAATAGAAAAAAAAGCACACATGATATAAAGTGCAGGTAAGTAAGACAGAAAATAAAAATGGCGCCACTAAACAGCAGAGCAGAGCTAAAAGGCCATTGATTTACCACTGTAATCTTACATTCAATTCTGAAGCTACATCATTGAGAGTGCCATCACTGGAGAGGCTGCCTCCAAGCATGGGTCTCAGTCCAGGTTTCCTACCCTGTGGACACTGGGACAGGTTGTCCACGCAGTTCAGTAAGGAAAAGAGAGAAGCTGTGTGGCAGGTGAGGTGGACAGAGAAGCAAAGAATACTTAGGAAAGGTATACACTAAATTAGAGAAAAAAAAAAGAAAAAAAAAAAAAAAAGCATTTTTAAAATTCTAAACCCAAAGTGTTCCATTTTGGGATTCTTATCTATACAAACAATAGCAATACATGGACACTGGTGTGAATATGATGGCAAAGTCACCTGCACATATCGGCACATATAGGATACCTACAGTACCAGCCTTAGTCTATTCTGTGATTAACACACCAGGGATCAGTACAGAAAGGAAAATTAAATCTCAAGAGGTATTTAGGTTAGGAATCCAATAATTCTTCCCTAGATTCAACAGCTATTTAAGATCAAAATGGTACAAGGTGAGTTTAGCCCCTCTGCGTTGACATGCGTGCTGTATTGAATACAGGAGGATCTATCAGCTCCATTAAGTGCCAGATAGCCTCACTGAGACAGAGAAGCTTTAACTCTACATCAATTGGAAATTAAAGTCACTTTGAATAAGTCATTTTTAAGCTGTAACGCATTTTAGGAAAAAAAAAATATCAAGCAGGAAAGCAGAGTTTTGTTTCCAACCAACTCTCTTTCTCTGGTAAGCTGCTGCACAAGTTAGCAGAGGTCTCAAGTGGTCTCCAGAAGCCTGGAATAGGATCATAAGCCCAGGGGAAAAAAAAAAAGATTAGTGAACAGTTTGTAGGCAGGATGTCGAAGACGCAGATAAATTACAGCCTCCTACCACACATTCATTTTATGAATCTAGTTTAACTGGGTGGCTCTGGCCCCAGTTCCGTCCCACAAATACTAATCTTGTAAGACTTTATGTAAAAAAAGAAAACAATCCCAAACCAAAACCAACCAAACAAAAACCCCATCAAATTAAAAGAAAACCAAACAAACAAAAGAAGAAACCCAAACCCATAAACCAAAAGCAACCCTTCAACATCTTTCTTAGCAACCTACTACTTCATGGTCAATACCCAAGAGCATGGTATGTTAATCAGTGCTGTCTGAGCTACAACAATGTTGTGGCCAAAGCAGATGGTGATGCTAAGGAAAAGGTAAGAAAAAGGACTGAAAAAGGAAGAAGAGGTAAATTTGTAGCACTCTCAGTCACATAATTGTACAAGCAGCCATAGCAGGTCAACAAAAACCCCCCTAAGCAAATATCCTGCCTCCCACTATGGTCAAAAGTGGATGCCTAATGGAGAATATAATACATGAGGAAGTGTGTGTAACACCTGTCTTAAATACTTTCCTAGCCTAAAGCCATTTATGGTTCAGATTCCCCCAACTGAAAGTGGTTTCTACATATTTGGTAACCCTTAAGGGGTGCAATTTCTATTTATTTTTCAAGCTTTCATCTCACACATATAGTCAGTACTGGACTGAATAATGCTTCATGTGAAGAAAAAATGCAATAATGGTACAATTAAGGAAAACTCAGGAGCAGCTATGGTTTTTATTGAACCAACTTCTATATCTGGAGAAAAAAGCAACATAAAAAATTAATCTGCTTCTTTAGGTCTGCATACACCTTCCACAGCTTCAGTCAAGGCTCTGTTTGCTCACATGAAAGCTGAGATCCCCAGGAATTATTCAGCAGTGTTGCTGTTACACAATTTGCCCTAAGGTGGTTCAGAGCCTATTATTTGCCAGAAAGCACAATCTGAATGTTCCTATTGTTATAAATGAGCACTGTATACGTTAATATCACAACAATGTATCAATATACATAAAGCAAAGTCTGAGAAGCCTTTGTTTATTCTTCTTGTGAAATGCCTGTCATCATGTGATCTCACCAATAATAGGTAAGAAAAGATACTTGTGAAGACAGTTTTGGTTGGAGTACTTCTATTGCCACATCATACAGGCTTGCCAAAACATTATCATGCTAGCATGGGCAAAGCATTCCACTTGGGACAACTGATCAACATCAAATCACTAGATGCCAGACTGTCAAAGCAAACACATACTTATGCATCACTGGCTTAGAAAGCAGTAACTGAGCTTAAAACAATAGCTGAGTGTATCTGTTAAATCTAAAAATATTTACTTTTGAAAGTATGGGATCAGCAAAATGACAATCAATATGTCATTGTTCTTTCTAAATCTGATTTATGCAACTGGGCCTTGAAATAAACCAAGAACTGACTAAATCAGCTACAACTTCATCAGCATCTCCCTTTTTTGCTAACAGCCCTGTCCTTTTTAGGTAAGGAAAAGGCAAGCATATGTAGTTTAATACCCTTCTAGTATGATACACCCTCCCCAGTCAAACCAGAAACATACAGATATTCTGCGATACACTTGACGTTTCCTTTGGGCCATCTTCTGGTGCATCAGAGGACGACATTGGATCTGCAGCAGCCTGTGTGAAACAAATTCAAAAGGAGGCTGGGAATTATAATGAAATGTTTTAATATATCTTTCTCTTTGTGAGTTTACTCAATTTGAACCTACTGATAATATTCAAGCAAGTAAATAATTTAAGAAGTGCCACAGTTCAAAACATCTGTAGTTTTACAACTGTTTTTTCCTAGCCGAGTATGAGAAAGAACATATTAAAAATAACTACTTCATGCCTATTTTAAGAGATAGTATTTATACCTGACATGGGGTTTTAAAATAAACGGGATTCCAGATAAAAAGAACAAACTTATCTCTAATGCTACTACAGGACTTTCTATGTTGAAAACTAAAATGTGCACTGATTATTTTATACCATTTGACTCAACTAACAGTCAGCATTAGTCTGTCGGGAGTCTGACAAAGTTAATCAGTACTCACAAGACTGAACACATCCATTCTAGAAGGGTCAGGCCAAGTATTTATTGGAATAAGGCAATTACACAATATGCACATCAAATCTTAGAAAGTTCATGTGCATGATGACTTTATATATATCAGAAATCAAAGTCAAAAAGATAAAAGGCATCTGCAGAGTTTTGCTCTCCAAAGGAACAGAAGGCAATTGAAAAGATTCCCAAAGACTGACTCTTAGATATGATCCCTAGAAGTATATGATACAGATCTTTGCCTAATAAAAACCTTTCCTATTTTTAATTAGCTGGTAAGTTTCAAAACCTGTGCATGGAATACAAACAATTCCAGTCATTCAGCCAATGTCATTCAAGCCAGAGTGGCAGAATTAGTGGAGAAAAGACTCAGGAGTAAGGAAAAGCTAAATTATAAACTACCTTTAGGCAACTACCTAAATTCAAATTATCATCAGGATGATTATTGGAAGAATTTGGAATTTCTGAACAACACTAAGCCAAAAAGTTGGAGACAGGATGAGAACTCATCATTATTTAAGCACTTTCCAAAGGAAAGACAATATTAATGAGTCAGCAAGCAGGCACCCAACTTCTCCTGATGAATGTCAGCTTTTTAGCTAAAATGACTGGTTCATTTACTTTGTACGTAACCTGGTAAGGTTTAAAGCAAGGCTGTACAAAGCACATCCAATTGTTAAGTGCTTTCTACAAGAAAAATTATTTTCTTCTTGTATGCCATTATGCCAAACAGGAATTTTGAGAAAATAAATCCTGAGTATCTTATCATGGCCCCACTGAAGGCAAGGAAAAATTTATGATACATTTCATGGAGTAAGCTCAAAAAGTACTACAGCTTTACAGTGCAAAGTTTAAAATACAGCAACACATCATCCTTCCACTATAAAGCAAAAAAGTCTGTTCATTGACAACTGCAAACTGCAATTACACTGCAAATTGCAATTACATTCACAAATCTAATTTAACACCAGCTCAGCTTTTGATCACAACATATGGCTTGACTCTACTGCTTGCATACTTTAAGTCTAGTCACAACAATATTTTGGAAAAATTTATCCATTGGTAACATATGGAATTAATCCTGTCACTTTTGCTGGCTTTGTCATCACAACACTGCCATGAGCACAGCGCTAAGCCACCACATTAGGAATCTGTTGTTCTTTTTTTTATTAATAGGACAAAATAACTGACATTGTCATGCGTCATAAGAGAAAAATTTCCCGAGCTTTACCTATTATACCCAAAAAAGGTTTTGAGATACATGGATATGAAAGGAGAAGAAAAAGAACAGAAAAGATGGAAAGAGCATCTCCGTTTAATTTGGCAAGGAACTTCAGCCATGTACAATGAGATTATTAATATATAATCAATTTCTGTAATTTACTCAAAAAACCTTTTTCCTCCTAAAGGTTTAATCTCATAGGTTAGGCTATTTTATGCAATTCCTCACTTGCAAGTAGAATTATAGAAAAGACCCATTTTAGCTTTTGCAACTGGAGGGAAAGAGAACATGAAAAGAACCTAAATGTATCAAGAAAAATAGTACCCAGTTCTCCATCCCTGTTTTAAAAGGCGTCTCACACTAGCATTCTCAGTCCTAAGACTTTGCAGAACTCGTCCAAAAATGAGTGGAAGAACCTGGTTGATTCAGTCTTGACCTTCCCTGCAGTAGTACTGAGATACAAACTTCATCTCCAAACCCTACCTCAGGCTGTTGCTCCTCTTGCATTCCTGCAGCGTAGGCTTATTTTCACCAACCAACCACACAAGAACTGCAAGAAGTAAAATGAAATGGAAGAGAATTAAAAATTAATAACCCAGAGTATTTGCTCAAGAACAGTCAGTGGAACAAAAAAAAAAAAAAAAAAAAAGATGTGTCTCTACAGTCTCTAATAAAGGTTGAAGTAATAAAAGCAGCAAACTGAAGAGGCACAAATGTCACTTTTTCAACTCTACTGCCATTAAAAGAACCACAACAAACCAACAGCAACTCTCCCAGCAATAGGTAAAACTAGCCTGTTTTAGTATAATTCTTGAGCCAGAGCAGTTTCTACAACAAAAATCTTGCTCAACTTAATTAGTAGTTCTGTCTTGTCCATATGCACTACATCAAGACAGTTTTTAGGCGGATTTTAGGAATCATCTATATTTCTAGGACTTCACTGCCGCACAGAATAGGAGAGCAGTCACAATATTAAACTATAGTCATACATGTTGTTTTATCTGCATCATGTGACCATATATATTTATAAATATGTCAGGGTTAGACTAGTCAGCTAGAATTTGTGTGACAAACCCATGAAACTAGGTTTTCAAACTCTTAGTGAATGGTTTCCATGTTTTAGTTTAACAGTAAGGATGAAGGAATCTTAAAAGTCCAAAGCCCTCCCTGAAGCAGGCAGAGTGCTGTGATTGGACTTCAGTGGTACTCTAGAGGTGACTACACAAGACACTGAATGCATGACTAATGCTCATTCTGCTTATTCTAACTGCTATCCCATTAATATTGAAGCACTCAAAGAAAGTGTTACTTCTTTACTACAGCATTTTGGGCTACCTCCATCTGAGCTATTTCATAGTACATGTGAACAGTCCTTGATTTTATTAAATAAAGAGAGAGCAATCCTGAACAACTTATTCATAGAATACATTTGCAGTCCCACTCTGAAGTTTGGCTCCTGTTCTATGGTCAGATGAGGCTGGAGAAAAGCTGGCTGGCGTCTGGGTGACAGCATACTTCAGCACACAAAATGTGATGACAAGTCTTCCCCAAATACAACAGTCTCCTGCAGTTGGATTAGTGCTCTGCATTCTGGTTTCTAGAAAGCTATTTTGCTTTCTAGCTTTGCTTAAAATACATTTCATTCAAAGGGTATTTGCCTGGGCATTATGAAGTAATTGAGTGCAATTCTGTCCACGGGCACATCTCCCTCCATGCAGCAGAGGGATTTCAGGAGTTTGTGCCTCCTCGCTGTCCACTGCTCATGGTCAACCAGCAAACCAGAGATCAGAGCTGCAAGCTGGGCAAGAAAAAAAAGTGGAGTGGCCAAGATCCTGGCTTCTGCATGGTTTCTGGAGCAAAATCCTCATGAAACCCAGAGTCCCACAGCTTGAGCAGTCAACAGCTACAGACACAACTCCTGAGCTGCGAGGCAAATACCTCATTAAAACAAAAACATACAAACTGCACACAGTCCAAGAAGTTCATTACAACAAGCTATTCAAAAACATGCAAGAAGTCTGCACTTCATAAGCACTCCAGCATAAGCACTCCAGTGGTTTTGCTACAAGGCACAATATAATTTCAAAACCAGGACCTTCCTGCCTTCCAAGAAGTCAAGGAAACCTGGATGTCAGAGTAAGCTGAAATGGCAGGTGAAGCTGAACTGCTCTTCTGCTTCAGTATTTCCACAATTTATGAGTGGTACAAACAGATCTAAAGCAGCACAGCAGAAGGAAACCCCTGCCTTGAGACCTGCAACACCAGCCCACACACATCTCACTGCAGGCAGTCTGTCGGTTTTGTGGGCTTAAATAAACTCAGTGCCTCTTTTTATCCCGTCCTGATAGACAGAGTTAACTACTTGTTGATTTAGGCAGTAAACCACACTGGAAAACAGGCTCAGCTTTAAAAAAAACACCCTTTTTTTTCCGTGCCACCCTTCCAAGCCATTTTTAGTTCAAATGATCAAACAGCTGCAGGAAGAACTGCAGCACTAAAACTTGAGGAACAGCATGAAGCAGAGATGCTGAAACCAACTGCATTCTGAAAAAATATTTGTTCAACTACAGCATCACTCAGAGCGTACCAATACTCTGATGCTCAGCTCTGGGCTTCGTTCTCAACTGGTTTGTGTGCAAAATATCACAGTGTTTTTCTGTCCATGAATCAGCTGACCCTAAACACAACCTAAAGTTATAAGCTTGATTAAAGCCTGCTGGCATTTGAAAACATGTCTTTTATCTACAGAGTACTCTTCGAACTAATGAACTGCAAGTTTTGTTTAAAGAATAGACTCCTATACAAAAGCACTACATTTTTTTCCCAAGTGACACTTTAGAAAACCTTACCCCATTCTCACCACTAACAAAATTATTTGTCTAATACTGGTGGGGGTGCAGGAGAGATCTTCTTTGAAGTTTACTCATGCTAACTATAACCAGTTTTTAACTGACCTACACCTTTGGAGATAACAAGCTGTTTCCAGCTCAGTGTTTCACTGCAGTTTCCAGTTCCAGCCTCTGCAGGAATCCATGGACCAGTACTTCTATGGCCAGATGGGAGAATGGGCAGCCACAATGACAGGCAAGTTTGACACTGTTTTTTTAAGACAAGTGGGCCCTTGGGAATCTCATGAGCTTTAAGTGCAAGGTGCTACCCCTGGCTTGGGGCAACCCCTCATTATCAATACAGGTTGGGGGATGAAGGGACTGAGGAGGGCCCTGCTGAGAAAAACCTGGAGGTGCTGGTGGATGAGGTACCAGACGTGACCTGGCAATGTGCACTTGCAGCACAGAAAGCCAACTTGTCCTGGGCTGCATCCAAAACAGCGTGGCCAGCAAGGAGAGGGAAGTGATTCTGTCCCTCTGCTCTGTGACACCCCACCTGCAGAGCTACAACCAGCTCTGGGATGTGAACCCAGCACAGGAAGGACACCAACCTGTTGGACTGAGTCCAGAGAGGGCCACCAAGATGGTTAGATGGCTAGAGCACTTCTCCTACAAGGAAAGGCTGAGACAATTGTGGTTGTTCAGCCTGGAGGAGAAGGCTTTGGGGTGACCTAATTGCAGCCTTCCAGTACCTGAAGGGAGCCTACAAAAACCATGGAAAGGAACATTTTATAAGAGTTGTAGTAACAGAACAAGAGGGAATGGCTTCAAAGTGAAAGAGAGTTTATCAGATTAGATATCAGGAAAAAATTCACTACTGTGAGGGTGGTGAGGCACTGGAACAGGTTGCCCAAAGAGGCTGTGGATGCCCTAACCCTGTGAGAGTTCAAGGCCAGTCTGAATAGAGCTCAGAGCAACCTGGTCTAATGACAGGTGTTTCTATGACCTGCAGGAAGGTTGCAACAAGATGATCTTGAAGATCCCTTCCAACCCAATTCTATGCTCTTGTTTTCAGGTGCTTAGATCTGCTCTAGTTACAGTGGAGGTGAAATTTTCCATGCAGAAGACCTATTTCTAGACTCACCAGAGTACAGACAAGGCTGGGTACTCAGCTAGCAGCATCCTAGGTCATGACCTAGCTCATTCATCATTGTGAAACACACTATCTTTGTACATCTATGTATTCACAGAAGGTACGTGTGTGCTATGATATTTGAAATATAATTTGAAGCCTCTGAGAGAAGACTGAATGTACCTTGTTGTTACACAGATAACCAACTGAAGTGCACAAACCTGTATGTACTTCCTTCCACCATGTGCAATAGCAAGAAAAGGGGCCAGTTCAGATCAGATTATGGCAACCATCTGAATAATTTACATTCATGCACTTCCAAATTTCTTGGAGTTTTATTTTCCAACATGTATTTTGGGCTTCTTTTTTTATTTCAAAGTTTACTCTCCTACAAAAATGACACAAAGTAACAAGGCATTTTATTTGTCTGTGCTTGTTCACCCACAGGTGAATTTTAAACTATTTTGGCAAGCAGGGAAGAGTCTCACAGTCATTTAGAGGTGCAACACACAGAGCTGCTCCTCCAGGAGAAAAAGATCACTGAAGATTAGGGAAGGTGCATGAGAAAAAGAGGTGGTCAGCAGAACTTGTCAGGGAACAGAAGGAAATTTCATTCTAAGTTGAAAAGCCACAGGCAAAAAAAAATTGTTCAGACAATTATTTACAGTGTTCCATAATATGTATACTGCAATATCTCATAACCTCAAGTTCTACTTACCACAAGATTTGGCATGAACATGTGAAACCAATCCAATTCCCCTCCTCCAGCTACTTCAAAGGCCTGTAAGAGCCCCTTGTGAGATATATCACATACTGAAAATCTCAGACATGACAGTGCACTTCTTTCAGATGCACTGAGAGGCATCATAAAGGCACTCAAAGATCAGAGATTAGGAAGTATTTTTGTTCTCTTATCTGCCTGGAGACTGTCTTAATCAGGGATTCATTCTCCTGCTTCGAGTATTACCAAGAAAATTCCTGGAGCTAGAAGAAACAAAGAGGAATCTGATCTTGCTCCTTATAACCCAGAAAGATGAGACTTTGCCTCTGAAATTTTCTTGAAAGAATTCCTTGATGATTGAATTTCCACCTCAAACACCTTTTTTCCAGGCAAGTAGAATTCTTGTGCTTATTGCATCTTTGTTAATCCGAGGGGACCTGCCATTCACTGAGCCATTAAAAATTGTTGTTTATATATGCATGTGTGAAAAAATGAAGCCCTTTTGCCAACTCTTAAGATACTTAAGCAACCAAACAGGAATTTTTGAGACCACCAAATAAACTGCAAACCTAGAATTTAGCCATTACTCATCTCTATGGACAGGCATCTATTTCCTCTCAAGCTCTTCTTATTCCTACAGCACACACAGGACAGCCATTGCTACTGAGAAAAGTACTGCCAAAGAGGGGCTGTGTTTTTCCCATGCACATGGGCCTTATTCTCTTTTCCCCAAATCAGCAGGTTCAGAAAGAAACACACAGAAAAGTTCAACTTCTTCTAGCAATGCTTACCCTGCACAAAGGCTGATAAAGCAGAGGTAGAAAGATCTCCCTGCCATGCTATTTCACTCACATCAGTCCTCCAGTTTTCCTAATATAAACCAGCTTCAGCAGCACTTCTCTGCACAACATCTTCTCATACATTTTTCATACTTGATAGCCTTAGTCGACCAAAGTGTTTCGGTTCTAGCTTCATATTTAGGCATCTGAAACTCTCTTAAGTTACACAAGAGGTACATGCACTCACAAATCAGGGCTTCTAGCAAGGCAAGTTAAAGAACAGAAGGCCCTTTCCTGTTTAATTTCAGTGAGATAGTTCAGTGAGAAAATTCAAACACCACACAGACAATTCATTGCAGTATCCTCCTACTGTAGGGCTAAACTTGTTCCTTTACTGTCTTGTCTAAATCTGCTTCCTTCACACAGTGATTCAACTGAATCAATAAAAAAGCTCTCAAAAAACCTCTTATGCTCCTACATATAAAACAACATAGTCAGCTACTTTTTAAAGAGATTTTTATTGGACATTTTCCTCCTTCTGAGCTATACAGAAATTCAGAAGCAGCACTTTGTTTCCTCAACAAGGACACTGAAAGAGGGAAATAAAAGTTGTCCATAGTGTTATAATTGCTCTATATTTTCTTTGCACACACATCAGAATAGCTAGTAAAGAAACTAGGAAAGGAGTCATCAACCTACAGCTTGTTCCTTCCACCTTTCATTGAAAGGAAAAGGCAAAATTTTCTGTGTTTGACCCCCTCAACAAACAAATCTAAATGTATCCATTAGTGCTTTTGGTAGCTACAATATCCACTAACATTGCAGAAGGTACCCACATCTCTTGGTATTCAAAGTGTTAATCCTATGGCTTCTGACAGGATTGTATGTACATCCCTGTTTTACAAATAAGTAACTGAGGTGTATGCTTAAATACATCTATAAATCTGACCTCTGGTAGCTAAACAAGTAGTTAGAAGGCCCATGGAACCTTCAAAGCATTTCAATTTTGCAAAAAATTCAATCTGAATTTTCCTTTGTTTTTGATCATTGGTCCTTCTAGGATCCCCACACACTCCACAGGGCAGCAATTCCTTCTAGTAACAAGGCACCACCGCTCGTCCTTGTTCCTCTGAAGTTGCTGTGGGAAAGACAAGAGATAGGCTAGGGACTGAATTTGAGAGCAAGCTGTCGAACAATAAAGCGAGAGTCCTTCAGCGAGAATACAGCACACCTCACACAGGTCATGCTACAACTGAGCCAAAACTGACCTGAACTGGACATAAGCCACAGGCACACACAAAAGACTATGTCACAAACAGACTCATGCGGGAGCCCTCTAACACCAGTATCCCTGGCCAGAACACAGCTTCCATCAGCTTGGCATGAGATGCAGCAATAAAAATTTACCTGCATCTATGTGCATTAAGTGTGCTGTGTTCTTTTCATCCTCTATACCTGCAGTTTCACTAGTAATGGATATTTGATTTAGCTGGTATAGCCTGCACACTTTACATTCATATTATGCACTGCATAAGCACACTTCATTTGAATGCTACTACCCTTTAACAGGATCACTTATTTTATATAAGCAGAAGAGGCATATCAGTACTTCAGAAGATACAGACCCAACTTTTCTCCCACTGACAAACTGTTGCACTCTTTACTCACTGTCTGAAATACCTAACAAAGCAAATCCCATGCTTAACATTTAACCTACTAAGAAGGCAAAACCAAAATAACAGATACCTACTTAAGTCTCAGCACCATACTCTGCAACACAGAGTATTTAAGATTGATGAGGCTTTTTCCATACTTGTGCACATAAATCTTACACATGTTTACAAA
This sequence comes from Oenanthe melanoleuca, assembly GCF_029582105.1. Classification (NCBI taxonomy): domain Eukaryota; kingdom Metazoa; phylum Chordata; class Aves; order Passeriformes; family Muscicapidae; genus Oenanthe; species Oenanthe melanoleuca. Next base: position 51,216,438 of record NC_079334.1, read on the forward strand.
CAATCATCAGCTCCAAATGGTGTCTACTCTGTTGATAGTCTGCTCGTACTCAGAAGGATGCATCAGAGGAAACCTGCCTGCCAATTAATGCAACAGCCACAAATTCAGAAATTGGAATGTATTTCATAATTATCACCAAGGTGACCTTATTGCATATCCACATATTGCATGTTATCTCTTTGACACAAACCCACGCCTTTGAAACTCAACTGAGCAACTGGCTCTGCAATCACAGATGGTTGTAGAGCACGGCTCTGGTTTCCCATGACTCAGAAGTTCACAAATTTCAAAACGCCTATTTTTACTCTGAGTATCAATGAGGTGTTCCTGCAAAATGAACTGTGCAGCCTATATGCAGCCTAAACCCAGGTACCTGCACACTAGAGTCAATATCATTTGCATGCTTCAGAAGGTAAAACATAAAAGTCAAAGACAACTACATTCATTTTGCTTGAAAGGATGTGTTGAAACATGAGAATATGTGGCCTGGGACACTCAAAACATGTTTATCGGTGAAAGACAAGACAGCATTCTCATATGCTCTGTGGTTTTTTAAGTTACTGCTAGTACACTGACTGGAACAACTTGATGAAATGAGTAAGTATGAGGTGAATCAGGATGGTAATGCACTGCATTGCAGATTTATGAACAAACATTAGCCCAAATCCTTACTCTTTTAAGAGGTTGCAGAGGTTGTAAAGATACTTCTAAATTTAGAAACATGGGACAGAAAGACCACAGTGATGTGGCACAAATCTGGACAGGCACCCAGAAACTAAGTTTTTTAGAATCTACACATCTACCCAAGTCACTTTCGTATTGCATTCCAATGTGAATTACGTGAATTCAGCAAAGACCTAGAACTAAAATAATTTTATAAGACTTTCCTGTATCCAGCAGCTTGGGTTAAAATATCAGCACATGTCCCTCCAGGCCATGTAAAGTTATGAAGTTCTGGTTTTGGAAACTTCTGGTTTTGGAAAACCCCCTGCAAAACACTCCCAAGCAGAACAGAAGGAAAATAGCACAGCTGCTGCACATGTAAGGAGTTCTACAATAAGCAGGTTTTCCACTCTGTTCATTACCTACAAGCAGCAAGCAAAGGAAATGGGTGAAAAAGTTCTGTGGTGCCAATGGCTGCCAGCTGAAATATGCAGAAGCTGCATCTCAAAAGTACCAGCAGATACATTCACTTTTGCTATAAACACTTTGAAACACAATCCTTATGATGGTAAAATTGGGATTTCAGAGAACAAAATAACTTTGCCCAACTGCCAAGCACATTACTTATCAGTAGTGTTCTTCTGCCTGTCCCTTTCATCCTACTCTCCAAACACTATCAGTGAACAAGCTGATCTACTCTTTCAAAATCATTAGGTGAACACAAAGCTGAAAACATGACAGGGGCCCATCTTCGAGAAACAAGAAATGCAGCTCTACTGTGGCAGGGAACTGAAGAATAACTCCTTAGAGACAAAGCTCCAGGGTAGCAAATTCCAACAGTCACAGAAGCCGCACGAGAACACCAACAACTCAGTATTATCAACACACTCACAGGAAAGCTGTTCTACTTCCAGGTCCATCCAGCTGTTGCACCACTCATTTAAACTGCAAAGGACTCTGCACCTAAAAAATTCACTATATACATATATATATATACATATATATATATATATATATATAAATCTCTATTTCCATGACTATCTGCTGCCCTTCCAAGAAGTGAGAAAACTCCTCAGCAGCTCCTGATCCCAGCTCCTCACACACAGGCCTTTACACACTACACTGTTAACTGGTTGCCTTGCTGTCTTTCTGGAGGACAGCTACTAGTCATGCACGTGCAAGATATGCATCCCAGCAAGGCAAGACCAGGACCTCCAGATGCAGCAGACAGGTGATTGGACACTTCCTTCAATTTCACCAGCAGTCATGGTGTTGTTCAGCTGTGGTGAAGGCTCTTGCTCTCTCCCAAAAGCATGCACACCCTCTCAACATATGAGCATGACAGTTGCACTGTCCCAACAACACAGGGTTATTCAGCAGACACTCCTGGAGCTCCAGTGTAGTGCTCAATATGCAGGGTTATCAGGACATTTAAATTCTTGCACAAAGACATGCTAAGTTTCTGCATACCCCAGTGTTTTCAATTAAAACTGCAAAGCAGGTCAACTAAAGGCAGAGGAAGGAAGGAGGCAGGAGTAGAAAACAGCTCCTCTACAGTTTTTTGGTTGTTTTTTTTTTTTTTTTTTTTTTGTTATTAGAAAAAGAAGTGTACAGGATGAGAACTTGTCACTAAGTGCATGCACGTTTTCATACAAATCTACAAATTGTGGTTAATACTAAAGTTATGCTCCTCTGAGCCCTTTCTTAGAAAGGGAGAAAAATAGCCACTGCAAAAGTTTTAAGTTCAATACAGAATCATAGTAATTAAGTAACATGTTCAAACCACTTGAAATTTGAATGGCCCTTTAAAAAAACATTCAATAACTGAAGGTCTGATCTCAGATTCAATTCACATAGGTATTTGCAAATATGTTTCTAATCTAGTAACAATTATCACCAAGAGAATATATTAGTCAGATTTTGCACTAAATCATCTACAAGTGACAGCCAGTGTCCTGTCCCCTGACAGGACAAGTAGAGCTACAGAATCCTTCTTTCCCACTGGCACTGGCTGGCAAAGCACAAGCTGAGATATCACTTCAGACAGAGACAGTTACACACCACTCCCATTAAATCTCGAGCACACTTATCTCTGACCTGCTCTCATTTCTACATTTTCAAAGACTGCCCCAAATCTCTTTCTGCACTTTTCCTGAATAGCAAATAAGGAAAAAGAAGATGCCTCCCAGAAAGTATTATTTAAAAAAAACACTCTTGTGACTCTCCCACAAATAGATGCCAATACCACGTGGTTCATTTACAGTTGTGGTGGAAGCAGCAGCAGTGTTTCATCATATTTACCATATGGAAGAAAGAATACACTGAAAAATCAATCTAACTCTTCTAGCACCAAGCTACACAATACCCAAATCTACAGTTAAAATGCCAGAGTGCCAGACACTGTGAGGACTGAAATTTAAAATAAGCAACTTAAAATTGAAATTTACAATATATTAGTCAAATCTAGTTACTGAATCTTGAAAGTCTACTGACTGCCACCAACAACAGGGCACAAACCAGTGCCTCAGACACAACCCAGATTTTTAAATTAATAAACTCATTTAGCTTAGGATCATTAAATGGACAAGTGTTTTTTCCCTAGGTCTATCCCCTACTAAAATACAGTAGAGAAACTCCTGGAATCTGTTTGGAATTTTTTTTTTTTTTTTTGCATTATTCTGTTAGCTTTCCAAGAAGGAGTACTTCCTTTAATGAAATGAACAGTAGTTACACAGACATACAAAATGGAGAAGTGTCATTCCAGACACCCTGGGTATTTCTTTCAACTAGTATAGTCACCACCACATTTACAAAACAGCATCCAACTTGTAAAAGACCATCCTGTTCTCTCACTTTTTCAACCCATCAGTTGCAATTTTCTGCAAAGTTTTACCAAAGAAAAATACTCTCTTTCTTCCTGAAAGCTAGCAATAATAAGCACCTCTGTTTTGTGGACATCTGCATCAGTATTTTCCTCAAGAGAAAAGCTCAGGTTATGCCTGTGATACGAGTTATGTTTAAGAGTAGGCTAATTTGAACTATCTTCAGAGGTGAATTCAGAAAAAGCCACAACTGTTTAGAGACAAAAAAAAATAAAGGAGAGTCTGGCTTTTCTGCAGCTCCCCGCCAGAACCAAACAAATCCCACGCTCTTATCACCAAACACCTGGATCAGGAGCGCTGTGCCACGTCCGCGAAGCCCCAAACCAGGGAACAGCCGTAACGAAGGAGCTGAGGACACCGGTACAAGCGGCTCCAGGAGTCGCATTTCCCCACCAGTTTCCTGCCCAGCTGCAGCTCCCGGCCGGCAGGCACGGCACGGCAGCGCGGGCCTCCCCGCGGGACAGCCGGGAGACGGCGGGCAGCGGCCGCCCGGCCTCCCGAGCCCCGCGAGCGGCGCCGAGCGCAGCAGCCTGCCCGCTACGAGGCGGAGCCCGCCTGCCGGGAGAGGCCCCTCGGCCCCGCTGCCCGCGGGGTCACCGGCGGGGCAGCGCCCGACCAGCCCCGGCTGCGGCTCTCTCGCCAGGCCCGGGGGGCGCCTCCAGCAGCGGGAGCGAGTAGGGCCGCCGTGCCCCGGCCACCTTCCTGGCCAAGTGGGCGCTGCCCGGCAGCACCTCAGGGCCGGCACCTACAGGGGCAGGGCCCGGTGCGTGCCAAGGGCGAGCAGCGAGGGGATGCGGCCGCGCCGCTCGTAGCCCGCTCCCTGCTGCGGGGCACCGGGAGAACCGCGGCACCCCCTATCCGCTCCCGCTTGCACGCACCCGCCGCGACCTCGGTCGGCCCCAGCACGGCCCCGCTGCCCCCCGGCTCGGCGAAACGCGGCAGCGCGGCCGCCCCCGTCCCCGCTGACCTGCCGTGCTGAGCGATGGGAGCGGCGGAGCCGCCGCTGGCCGGGGCGCTGCGGGCGGAGCGGGCGCGGGGCGCGTTAGCCGGACAACGTGCTGCACGAGTCAGCGCGGGGCGGGCCCTCGCGGGGCACCCTGGGCTTTGTAGTCCTCCTCCGCCCCCGGTCGCACGGCAGCGGGCGGCAGCGGACTACAGCTCCCAGCCCGCGGGGCGCGCCGGCCCCTCCTTCCGCCTCGCTCTCCCCGCGCGGCTCCTCCGCGGGCGTGCGGCCGCTCCGTTCCGGCGCCGCGCGGGCCCGTGTCCGTGCCGGGTCCAGCGGCCGCTCGGATCCGTGCCGGCGGAAGGGCCTCAGGGTCTATCGGGATTTCTGCCGGAGCCCCGGCGCGGAGCGTGCGGGGGTGCCGCCAGCGAGTCTCCGAGCGCCTTCAGCTTCCGTGGGGGGCGGGGGCCCTTCTGGCAGGGAATTGAGCCACGTCTTTGAGGCTGCTTCTCCCTGCGCTGGTGAAGCAACTATGTGGCCGCGCCGGCCGCTCTCAGCCGAGCCCAGCTTGGTGCGGGACGTCCGGCCGCGGGCTGAGAGGCAGCAGCACTGCCCCGGTGTCCGTGGCTGCTGGCGGCGTGCTGGCACACGCGTGCCCGTGCTTGGAACCGTCTGGAAATGTGTACAGAGAAGCAAGAGGGAACCCTGAGGGCTGGGACTGCACGGGGTGTCCATGTGAAAACACGCTGCGGGTCTAATGAAGACTGAAATTGAAGGGATATCACACTCTTTGAAGTTAACCATGATGTGCAGCCCTGCTTGCCACTGCTGTTCTGGCCTTTCTCTTTCTGTCTTGCAGTGGGCCTCGCCTGCTGGAAAAGAGTTAAAATGTTTCACCCACTAAACATGTTACACCATCTGTTTAAGTACAAGGGGCATTTGGTGATACTCCAAATTACTACTCTGACACATAAAAATATTTTACTGGTCAAGAAAACATTTCTTTTCAGAAAGATGTGTCAAGAGTTGATTATAACAACTGGTTGTGTCCTGGAGTTGTCTCTATCCTTTTCCCTCTTCTCTGTTCTGTTTCTGATAAGTCACAGTTCACTGACAGTATGGCTTAAACACCCATTTAATCTGAGCACACATTTATTGTTTAAATACAGTTTCATTTGAACAGACATGAAGGTATGTTTCTGATCTTTTCTTACTTCACATCCTGGGTTAGTTTAGGACTAGGCTGAGCTTTGCAAGTATGTGGTATGTGGAAATCAAGTCCAGACATGTTGAGACAGTTGGGAGTTTTACTTCCTGTTTCAACTTGCCATAAAAGCACTGAGCAGGCATTTCATGTGTGAATGATCAGAACACACCAAATCAAATAAGGTGCAAGGTACACAGACCTTCAATTCTGAGGAAGAAGCATCCAATGTCTGACATAAAAGGAAGAAAATTTCACTTTGGGCATTTTAATCTAGTACTGTACACTAGATTCAAAATATGTTCGTGGTTTTTTCCCCTACAACTGGTGAGTGAAGGCCACCAAGCAAGATGGGACATTCTCCAAGATCAGAGCAAGAAGGTTGATGCTTTTGGAGAGTGTGTCTGATGCCTTTATTGGCAGCCAAGGTCATTGACCCTTTGAATGGTGTCATTTCTGGATGCAGCTGCTCCCCCTGATCACAGCTGCTTGCTTCTGAGTCTGCTTCTAATCCCACCTCTTCCCGGCATCCAGCCACAAGCTTTCCGTGGTAGCGGATCCACCATAGGGCTGTCCTGTAGCAGGTATAGCCTTGTGAATGTTGGCTAAGCACACGTGAGAGGCCCTTATGCTGAATATCAAGTTGGAGTAGAGTCCCTTACACAGCTGATCACAGGTTTTATTCTCAGATTTGCTCAGCTATCAGTGTGTGCCAGGCTTATATTCAAGCCCCAGCTATTTGCAGTGTCATGAGTTTGGTTCAAGCTGATACTGAGTGACAGTTCAGTATTTTTTTGACTGCAGCTCCTCCTACTAAGCCACCGATAGTGTTTTATTCAAACTCTGTGAGCCCCTTGACAGACTACAGATCTGTTCCCAAGATTCCCACTGCTTCAGCTGCAAAAGTTCAATGATTTTTTGGTCAGCACATGGGAAACTGCCTTAGCCTGCCGGAAAGACCTCACCTGATTGGATCTGATTGACAAGCCCTGTACTTTTGGGAGTACTGTGAGCCTTGCTGGTCTGGTTTTATTTTAGCTTGAGATGCTGCATACTGATTATGTCAACAGTTGATACTTTCGTGTATAGTTACTTCAGGCAGTGTTTCTTTTGCTAGCTCAGCAAGAACCGTGGTGGCTGAACATGCCTTTACAAGGACCAAAGTAAGATGCAGGTCTCTGCTGACACGAAACAACGTGCCTGGAGATTCTGCCTGTGCTGTTTCAGCTTGGTTTGTGGTGCACAACACTTCTGAAAGTGGAGAGAGAGGGCTGATACGGGAGGAAGTTTATCAAAAGAAGGACCTCTGCCAGGAAGAGGTCTTAGAGGTGCCCTTGTGGCAGGACCGTGCCAGGAATCCCTCTGACGACTGTGGTGTCCCTGCAAGAGCCTGCGTGACTGTAAATTGTGTTCTGCTCCATTGTGAGTAATGAATGAAAGAGTTGCGGTAATTGAACACTCCATTAATTAGCAATTGCAAGACTAATGTGACATGTAAATCCTCTTCTTAACATTTGAAACATTGAATATCTTCTTTAAATATTGCTATTGATATGGGATTGTTTTGAGATCAAAAGAAAATACCGGTAGTGAAGCGAGAGTGTAGTAGGTGATTCCCGGATTTCTTCAGTGTTTTAACTCTACTTAAAATGCACTTTTTTTAAATACTGAAACTCAGCCCCACGGAATGGTTACTAGCCACAACACAGTATATCTGAAGCAAGTTTGTTGTGTAATGAGCTAGGAAGACTCCTCATGAACAGGCCACTTTCTTAGGCATATAAGTTTCCAGGAATTTTCAAGATTTACAGGGTTAGGAACAAGGAGGGGAAGCTATGCCCACTTCTGCTTGCCCTCCCTTCCTCTCTTTCCTTCTTTTGTTCCCTCTGTCCTGCCTTCTTCTATCATCCATTCTGCTCTATTCTCTCTTTCTTAACAAGTTATTTTTACATAAGGTTTCTTAACAAATTATAGGAGTAATGGTGACATCAGCCAGAAGAGCTGGATTGTCTTCAGTGATCCCTGGTTTGTAGCAGATAAGAGACCCAGTGCAACATTTGAATCAGTTATTCAAGCTTCTGACCTAAACTGGTGTTTGTTTGTATCCAAGCCCAGTAGCTCGTGCTCTGTGAGACCGGAGGACAAACTTTCTCTTTGTAGCAGCCTTCACCTGTTTAAACATTGTTACATCTTCTCTTGCCTTCTCTAGATTAGCTAGCTTTAAGATTTTCCCCACGAGTCCCAGCCTCATGGTCCCACTGGAGCGGAGCGGGAGCGGCGCTGCCGCGGGGCTGGGGCGCCCCCTGCCGGCCGCGCTCCGTCAGCGCCCCTCGGGGACGCTGCGGGCCCCGGGGTCACCCCACAGCCTCCACAGCCCCGCACCTCAGTCTTCTTTTCTGGCGTGATTTTGGGAGACATCATCCATCTCAGACAGGCAGAATGACTAGCAGCTCCGCTGGATTTCTTTGACCGTCCTCCCTGGAGGAGATGCAGTTTTCTATAATTTCGATCGCACTTGCTGCATGTTTGTTATCGCTCAGAAAAGCACCCGGGGGCCGCCTCCAGCGTGCTTCACTCCCTCGGATAGAGAGTATGGTCTATATTCACGTTGCTTCGGAACAGCGTCATCTACACATGCTAAGAGGGAAGTTCGAGAGCGGCTCTGCTGCGCCCAGGAGGGTTACGGCTGTTCTGTCACTCGGGCAGCACAGAGATGGCAGCCTGCCATGCCAAGAGTGCCATCCAGACCCAGTGCCCCCCGTGCACTGGTGTATCTGCTCCTGAGGCTGGGAAGGTCTAGGACCTGCTCCTTCTACAGTGCTTCTGTGACGGAGCTGCTTGTATGTGGCTGGATCTGGCTCCAACAAATCTTATTTGGTAAATCAGAAGAACCAAACTACACACAAGGCTCGTTCAACTGTCTCTGGACTTTACAATTTTACCTTAAGATTTGTGTGGGATGTTGAGACAGTTCATCATGAGTGATTGCTGTTGAAGGGAAGCTGATGGCTGTAAGCCAGGCTTCAACAGCCGGATCCAGCCATAGCTGCTGTGCTGGTGACTGTGGCGTGGGCACAGGCAGGTGTGCAGTCCACAAAGTGCTTGTGGAGGAGGATGGTGTTGATGGCAGAGGGGGTGGAAAGGCTCCTTTGTTCCTCCTCTGCATCATCCCCATCCTCTGCTCTCTTCCTATCCATTAAATTTGTAGCAGACCTGCAGAGCACAGTGCATTGCAGAGGCATTCCTAGTACTTGTGGGTAACACAGCTTGGGTACAGAAGCTGCATCGGCACAGGGCCGTTTGTGAGATCGTTTGTGTGGGAGGCACGAGGTGCGAGCAACACGGCATTGCTGTGACAGCAAGGTGGAGGTGAGACACCTGCTCTGGGCTTCCCTCATCCAGGAGGCAAATCAGAGCCTGTGCTTCTCTACAGGAAAGGCTGGGAAAAAAAGGCAAAACAGAGGTGTACCTCTGTGAGGAAGCCTAGAATTGCACAAATAAATCTTTCTGTTCACCAGAAGAAAACACAAGTCTCACAACAAAGCCTAACCCCCAAAAGCTTTGGAAGACAAGGATAGACAACAGAGCTATTATATGTGGTCTTGTTCCTACACATGAACAATTAAATTGCATGGTGCTGTATTCAACTAATAACAGACTGGATTAGAGCTACAGAGCAGAAAATCTGGGCTAATGCCAATTTGCAATCCATAATGCACATTTGTCTGCCTCAGATTTGAAAGCTGTATGGCATTATGGCAGGCTTTGGTTGTAATCCCTGCAAATAAGTAAACAAATGAGTTGAAGATAAAGACCAGTTTATGAAGCACTGAAAATCACTTCTGGTGTCATGTGAGATGTGGACACAAGAAATAGAATGAGAGGTCCAGATACTTGGTTTAAAATTGTACTGAAACCCCTGGTTTGGCAATGGGATTTTTTTTTCAGTTAAATTCTTCTGTTCTCACAGAAGCCTTGGGGCTTACATAAACATTAACAGCTTTTCCTACAACAAATTGAACTGAGTATTGAAAGAGCTGGGTGCTTCCTGCTCTCCACTGATTCCCCAGGGGATCATTCAAAGCAAAGAACAGTAAGTTAATTTGAGCAGGCAGTGCAAACATTTTCCCACATACTACATCCATATGTGGAATCAGTGAAAGTGCTGTAATCAACTTGCCCACTCATCAGCTCCCCTATTTGCATGAGCTGTGAGACTCCTTATGTGTACATGCATTCATTTGAGGACAAAGCTTGTACAACTGAAGTTCCTGGCAAAGTTCTCTCTCACTACAGCGTCTACAGGACCTGGCTCCAGGAGGTTGCTCTGAGAGGGCTAAAGCTGGAGAGCCTCAATACTGTAAGTATTGTATTTATTCAATTATGTATTTCAATTAAAAAAAAAAAAAATGAAGCCAGTCACATGATTACAATCCCTTTCTTACTGATATCTAAAAATACTCTGATTCACAAATCCCAGCTGCTTTTGCCTTAATAGGTTAGATGGAAAAGTGCTTAACACATGAAAGTTCCTTTCTTAATGCTTTTCTCCTGAAAAAAAGAATTAGGCAGCTAATAAAATCATTAGGGCACCTTAATGTTACATTATGTTTGTGTACATGTTTCAGTAGTAAGGAGTAGTTGCACAATGCAGAATCAGAACCTAAAATCCAAAGTTATACCTACTGCATACCAGAATATTCAATTGCCTCCCATGGATTTGAGTCAAAATGTCAATTCCCATGCCTGTGTCCTCTATTGGACCTTGAAACGAAAAGGTGGAATTTACAAAAAATTAAATGTATTCAAATTTTCTGCAAAAAATTCTGGGGCATACATCTAAGGATAAGAGTGAATAAAAAAATGGAGACATCCTCAAGATTTCTGAGAAGGTGGAAAAATTACTGGTTAAATGCAGACAAGTTTGAAAAGAACTCTATTAGCAAAAAAAAAGAAATAATAAAATTACCACATGGTCACAATGAACAGCTTCCAGTCACCTGCCCTGAGGCTTGTGGTCCAGGTAGAGAGGTTTAAAGAGTTATTACTATTCAATCAGAGTTTAGTGCCCCTAACGAACTTGTAATCTGTCCCTCCATCTCTGGTGAGAATATAGGAACTAACAGCAATAACTTCCCAAGCCACTTGCTTTAGGGCTACCTGCGCCCTCCAACAAAATTTCTCCATCTGAAAACCTGAATAGTTCCCAGACAAGTTACTGCCTAAATTGTCTGCTTTTCTCGGGAAAAGGAACCCAAACAACAACAGCATAAAATCATACTGTTTATATATCATAGACACATTCAGCTGTGTGTGCTGGGCATTTTGTCCAGAAGGATACCGTGAGAGACTGCACTGAAAGCTTTGCCAAAATAAAAAGAAACCCACATCTTCTGTCTTCCCTTGGTCAACTAGATGGATGACCTTATCATAAAGGGAAATTAACTTAGTTAAGCAGGACTTCTTTCTCATCCCATGAAGACCAGTAACTTTAAAAGTACATGAAAAATGTCTCACAAAAATAAAAGAAGAAAGTTTTCAGCAGTCCTTCCTATCCTTCCTATAGGAAATGCTAAGAAAACTTCTTGTAATTCTCACATTTCTACCATGCTGATTAATGCTTTTTTGTCTACCGGCAAGCTATAGAATGAATAATGTAACAGGCATTTTTAATACAAAACTGTAGTAAGAATACTTAAGATTTTATCATCATAAGAGAGCTAAACAAGGTTCTTCATATCTGAGTATCAGAGAAGACAGGCAGGCTGACAAATGATTGTCCTGATTAAAGCAATGATGCCAGTGTGGTGGTTTGTTTGCACACAGACTGTTTCCTTTGCATAAGCCTTTCCTGACCTTTACAGCAGGCAAGAGCAATGCTTGCTTGAGGACAGAAAATTTCATGTGAGCAATTCAAGGAAGCTTGAAAAAAGAACATGGATCCAGGCCCCAAGGCTTGGAAAAACCTCTGCTGTTGTACTGTTGTTGCATTACACAAAAGCCGTAACCATTCACCTCAGCAAGGACATGGATTTGAGTGACCCCAGGATAACAGTGGGGTCTTTCACCAGCCCACACACAGTGTGTGTGGTCACCTTGTCTTCTGCTGTGATGGCAAGATCTGCCAAAACACAGAAGCACAGCAGAGGCAAAGAAGATCCATGTGCAGGTGGGAATCAGCTGGTACATGTGGAATACCTGCCTTTGCTTTGGACCTCTGTTTTCTGCTAAATGCTTCAAAATGAGATTTCCCAATTCCTCACCCAGGGACACAGAAAGCATGAACCTTGCTTGTAACCAAATATTTCTTTTTCCTGCTAACCTTGTGCCAAGCACCAGTGGGAAGCAGGGGACTACTGTTAGGTATTTTTTGATAAAAACACATTGCAGGCAATATATACATCACCTATATATATCAGGTTGTGTGCATTATCTTTTTTATATAATCAGCAATGACAGATGTTCATTTCATAAAGCTGCACTTACAATATCACTAGAAAGTCTACTGCCCATTGATTACATAACAAAATAGAATTACATGTTGTATTGGAGTCTGTTTTATGCATCCAGAGAGTAACAGTCTTCTCCCTTTCATCAGCATTTGTGAAGTGGAAGCCTCCACTGTTGTGATAAAATTAAACAGAGAAGTGGTTGTGCTATGCAATGTGACTCCCTAATTTACCATAATTTACTCTGTTTTGGATTGGCTACTCCACAATTACTATCATGGCATTTGTTTAACGTAAGACAGGAAAAGAAAAGGGCTAAAAACAATAAGGTCATTAACTTTCAAACCCAGAAAAGATGATAACAAATTATACCAACTAAGTGAAAAGTGGAAGAAATTTTTGTTCCTGCAGATCTTGGAAATCTCATACGTGGAAATCTGTATTGATAAGTGTAGCTAAGTGTTATATGAATGATGACTTGCCAAGTACACTAAACTGCTGTCAATATGCACATGACACAGACCCCATATGTGAAATGCTTAATACCCTTAGGTCTTAATACAAGTGAAAACAGAGAATTAATAGAAATATGTTCAAATATTTTAAAATCAAGTGTAAAATTTGGCAATGTTTAATTTTATCTTGTTCTCTCACTACTCCCTGAAAAGTTTAAAGATCTACTTTTTTTAAAAATTTTTATTTTATTCCTTTGACATGGTATTTTGACACGTTACCACCAACTTAGCCTGCATGCTATTTGGATATACTAGTGTTGAAATACATCTCATGACCAGCATATAATAATTTTCTGCAGGGTAAGTGGAAAGTGCATTGAATTTTTCCTTTAGAGACTTGCTCAAGGCATGGATCATATTTTCCTCTAGTTACGGTGAAAGTACAGCTAAAATTAAATTTTGTGTTTTATTTTAAGGTTAAAAAACACATTAGAAGTAAATCATTAATTTAAAGCATCTCTGATCATTGCTATTAATAGCAAAGTAACTGATATGTAGCAGAGATTGTACAACTGAGTTCCTAAAATAAACTTGCTGTGAAAAAAAATAGTGCTCGTGCTCATACTGTTGGTAAAGTACATTAGTACATTCCAGGGATCAGTAGGCTGAGTTCTTCCTTAGGATCACAGTTGCTGCAGGTGGAATCTGCTCAGCTATGCAAGCTGGTAGGAACCCCACCTATATGCCTCTCTGTCTGCCCAAGCAGCACCCCTCAGTCTGCTGATAGAGCAGAAGCAGTTGATCCAATATTTTTTCTTGGACCAAGGGTTTGTGACATGGCAAATAATACCTGGTCTTTCATAATTTATTAATTTTCCCTGAAGGGACCTGCAACTGGAAGTGAGTTCTGTTACAAGTGTTGACACATTTCCTTCCCAGAATGAATGAAAAGATTAAGGGGAAATTATCTTTCTCCAAGTCCACCTTTTCCCATTCAACCTGGACTTGCACCACATCTATGTTGCACAGCCCTAGGAGTCTGTAAAACTATGACTTCTGTTTAATCTGATTCAATTTAAAATAAAGATAACTTTCAGTTTTACATAAAAATATCAATTTGAATTAGATATCTTACACTGAAAAACTGATTTTCATATCAACAGTTCTGTTGAACTCAATGGACTTGAATTTATGGTGTAAGAAATCACTCAACGTGATGAAGCATTACAATCAGACTTTACCATAGGAGTCACTTTTGTTTTGTGTTTACAGGGATCCCACCCAGTAGGCATCTTGTCCATGAGAGGAGCTCTTAAGCATATCACCAGACAATAAACTACCAATAATAAATAGTTACAACATCAAAGGTACACTAATATAATAGAACATTATGGTGGCATCATAGGACTTCTAGTTTTCCCCAAGGTATATAAATGCAGATACTTTCACAATTTATGACTTCACAGACGCTCAAGGAGTCCAATCCTACTTCCTCTACTTACCCAAACGGTTCCAGGAGAATGGACAGGATTTTATACTTGTATAAAGTATAAAATTGTATGCTCATTTCACCCTGTTTAAAAAAATCACAAATGTTACTATCATTTGGCACCTTTCAACACTGAATGCTTAACATGATTTTTGGAGGAAGTTCAAGAAATACTTGCCAATGAAACCAATAGTTATTTTGTGAAACCCATTATTTTGTGTCAAATGCTTCACAATCCCACTGACAGATCATAAAATGTATTTTTGAAGATCTGGATTTCTGTACCTTTAGCACTATTCTTTATTTCTGGCACATGTTCGAGCAACCTGGATGACAACAGATCTGCCCATATTTTGATTGCTCCTATTAGGCATAATGCTTCCCAAGGCACCTGTATGAGCCTGTTCTAAAGCTATTTTGCCTGTGTGCTTTCACTGCAAGGGAGGGCAAGGGTAACAGAAAATCCTACTGACTGGTGTTCTTTATTGGTGTTGAAGCCTGTTGAACCCGAGACAGTGTTCAGAAAAGCATTCACAGGTTTGACCTGTGCAAGGGGTCTCTAGCCCCTCATTAGCACTGCCTAACATAGCTAGTCTAGCCCTTCTGTGAGTTTCAGATGTTTGTGATCTAAACTTCAGAAAAAAATTGCTTCATTGTGAGCAAGTACGCAGAGACATGCGAGATAAGGATGGCAAAACAGCAGCTGGTAGCTTTTAGATGTAGCTAGTTAGCAGTTCAAGGAATCAAAAGGGAAAAACGCTGCTATGAAACGGTGCAAAATCCTAATAGAGAAAGCAGGTGGTTGGAAGATTGCAACACGGCAATGATCAACCCTTTCTAAGGACAACAAGGACTTTTCCCTGCATGGCTCACATGCCTGGCCAACAGAGACTCACTGCTTTGGAAGAAACAGCTTCAGGAATGTGACTGCCCATTTAGATGTGAAACTGTGAACATAATCTTTTAGCTTTTGATTGTGAAATTCCACACCTGCAGACCTCCAGTTTGTCTTTCCTGGGAGCTTTTGTTCTTCCCTGTGGATATTAGTCATATGATTTAGTGCTAAAATGAGTAATATAGTGCTAAAATGAGTAATATAATGCAATGCACGAGGAGTACTTCTAGAGCATGGACATCATCATTCCTAAAACATCTTGACATAAAGATCTGGGAATCTTCAGAGAAGACCTGAGAATCAGATCAAACTAGCTCAGATGTGATTTCTCAAGAAAATGATAAAGCTTAAACTTGTAAACTGGCAAAAGAAGAGAATCTGCAAAACGCAGGAATGATAACATCCTTCTGCTAATGAAACTGTCAAGGCCTCTAATAAAGAACAAGGGATGTTTCAATTACAATTATGCTATATGAATGGTTTGACCAGTATGAGTTTATGGTTGCACATTAAACCTGTGCATTAAAATATGACACATAAAGCACCTCCTTTCCCTCTTTCAATCTGTAAAAGAAAGAAATCAAGAAAATGTTACCATGAAACACAATTAAACTTCCACCTCTGATTGAGATACTGTCTCATTTACAGTTTCCTACTAGTTTTTTCTAACCTGACTTGTAGGAGTAGCTTATCTTTTGCTCTTTTGCAATGAGACTGCAATGATGATGGAATCTTCTTGGAGATTCCTGGGCCACTAGTTATATAACAGTACCTCGCTGTGGTTTAATGTCTTCTTAGTGGCTCAGTGCTATCGTGGACTAAATCAAATGAATTTTTAATGGGGTCAGGCCAAACCGAAAATAGTTTCCAGCTGGGAAAATCTAAACTGAGTGACTGAATGTGTAGTTAGTTAATATTCAGGTACAGATGCTTATTTCTGCAAAGGGTCTTAATAGCACAGTTCGATGAAAAGAAATAAAAGTAATAAAACCAAAACCTCTCGTTATGGTTCCTGTGGGTTGTCTGCGTGTTGCCTAAGTAATACTCCTAGTGCTTGTAAAAGTTTAGTCCCCTGTCCGGGGTAAACCTGGGCTGCAGCACACGCCATTTAAGGTTAATATGGAGCTTTCCTGTTACAGAATGTTTTCGGCTGAGGGTCCGCAGTGCTGCGGGCAGAGGCAGCTCCAGTCCCACCCGTTTCCGCTGCCTGGGGACACGAGCGTGGGCCCGGGGCCCGCTGCCCGCCGTGGGCGGCTCGTCCCCCCGCCAGCCCCGCCCCGGGCCGCGCCCTCAAAACGGGGCCGGAGCCCAGGAGCGCCGGGACTCGCTCCAGGACTCGCTCCGGGTGCAGGGGGCCGCTGCAGCGGGCCAGCACCGACGGCTGCCCGGGGAAGCGGCAGGGCCCGCCTGCACCTCGAACACCGCCGAGGCGCTGTGCTCTGCCCGGCCCTCACCGTGACCGCCGCTGGCCTCCCGGCGGCACCAGGGCCCGACGGCACCATGGCCCTGCTCAAGCTGTCCCTCATGGCCTTCAGCTTCGTCTTCTGGGCAGCGGGGCTGACCATGCTCATCATCGGCCTCTGGGCCAAGATGTCTCTGGGCACCTACTTGGCGCTCTCGGCCAGCGACTACCCCAGCGCCCCCGCCATCCTCTTGGCCACCGGCGTCGCTGTCATCATCTGGGGCTTCCTGGGGTGCTTCGGCGCCGCCACGGAGCACCGGGGACTGCTGCGCGCCTACAGCGCCTTCCTGGCCGTGGTGCTGGCGGCCGGGCTGGCGGCCGGGCTCTCGGCGCTGCTGTACCGCCGGACCCTGGCGCAGGGCTTCCAGCTGGGGCTGCGCCGGGCGCTGCTGGCCTACGGGCAGGACGACGGGCTGGCGGACGCCCTGGACGCGCTGCAGCGCGCCCTGTCCTGCTGCGGCGTGGAGAGCTACCGCGACTGGCTCGCCTCGCCCTGGGGGCTGGAGCAGAACGGCTCGGTGCCCCTCAGCTGCTGCCGGGCCCGCCGCGGCTGCCAGCGCAGCCCGCCCTCCGCCCTCAGCCTGCACCCCGACGGCTGCTTCGGCGCCGTGTCCGCCTTCGTCGGCAGCAACATGTTCTATGTTGCCACCGCCGCCCTGGGGCTGGCGCTGCTGCAGCTCGTCGGTATCGTGCTGGCCTGCCTGCTGGCTGCCCGCGTCCCTGCCCACCTGCTGGGCAGCACCACTCCTCGCTGAGATCCCCGCTGGCCTGCCCCTTGTCCCCTCCAGCTCCCTTCTTTCGCACATAACTGAGTACATCCCACTGGGAAAATCCTTCCTTCATATTCACCATTTCCACTTGAGCATCCTCCTGCAGGCTCCATTCCTCTGGAGCCTGTGTTGGGTGTGCTATGAGCATCTCAAGTCCCTCCGAAGGGCCTGGCCATGTGTTCCACACTGGAGCCTCTGGACCACTTCTCCAGGGAGTGGTGGCAGCACGGACAGATGTCGCTCTCTGAGGCAGCAGGGACATCTGAGGCAAGGCTGGCCGGTTTTCTGGATGATGTAAACACCAAGGCACTGAAATGTGGACCAGGAAAGAGGAGAGGGTCTAGGAGAGCAAGAGAGGTGTCTCTTGACATTACACCATGTGAGCATTCTTCTGAGACTGGAAAATTGTGTTACTGGAAAACTGCTGGAGTGCATGAGGGGCAGGCCTGGTGCAGGGGCACCCAGACAGCCATGCCAGCAGCTGGCACTGGGAGCTGCTTGAGAGTGTCCAGCTTCGTGCATGCCACTGCAGCAAAGATATCCCACCTTCGGTGTGAGTGTATTCAAGCTGTCCAGCTGCTTTTCCCGCTCTTGGTGTTTCCAATGCCGATTTCGATCTAAAGGTGGAGCTGTAGCTCTAAATGTTACTCCCTCCTTCAGGATTGCCTGTCCTCAGCCAGTGTGTCGCTGGTTATATATATCTTTGCAAGGCTGAAAAGACCTAAAACCTGGGTCCCTCTTGTACAAGAACATGGCAAAAACTGTACAATCAGATCTGACGAGGGGTGGCAAGAGGAAAGAAGGGTTCATTGCCTTTCAGAAGTTTGCTTTGGACTTTTGCTGTTAACATCGGGATGAATGGAACAGGCTGACTGTTTTATAGAAGGGTTTCTAAAAATCAGCCCTCAGGCATATTTCCTCTCTCAAAGGATCTGTCTCTGAAGTGTACCCCCACCTATATTTTTTAAGCCAGATCTGTATACAACCTGAGAGTAAATGGAGAATCCCCAAGACTTGCTGGGTAGCCCTGGGTGTATTCAGGTTAGGCAGCAATATAAATCTACAACGTTTTTGTTTGTTTGTTTGGATTTTGGTTTTTTGGGTTTGCATTTGGAGTTTGAGGAAAAGCAAGCCATGCACTCAGAGGGTCCTGAACTTTCAGAGCTTCACTCTGGCTTCTTTCCACTTCCTTAAAACCTGTGAACTCTACTTTTACGTATTTCTCTACCTCGCAGCACAAAGACATGCCCACCTTAACCAGCAAACAGGGAAGTAATGATTTCAGAAAAGAATCAAAGAACAATAAAGAAACTCCAGAACGTGACATCTCTTAGGAACATGACATGCAAAGCTGTGGGGAATGGTCAGATGAGTAAAGAAGATGCCTGGTAGCTTCATGGGAGGAGTGGAGCAACCTTGGGGGAAAGGCTTTTTTTCATGTATTAGTATTGGGTATGAGTATTTAGCTATGATAATCATGTTCCAGGTTAACAGTGTAGTGTGAACAGTCTTCTCAGTCATTTGGGTATTCATCTGCATAGGTGAACTCTGGAAATGTGTTAGGAATCTCTCTTTATAGGGAAAACAGTGCTTTATTTTTGAGGGCTGATGTTTATTATTTTACAAAATATATTTTTTATTTTTGCTTGTAAACATCCCTGTATTTTTTTAGTTATGCAATAGTGGAACTCATGGTGTTTTCTGGAAGTCGAGATTATGTTGTACAGTTTTAACAATGGGCAATGGTAAGTGGTACTTGAGAAATAAAGCTTAGCAGCTGCTAAGATCAAAACAAGCCACTGTGTCAACTCAGTACTTGTGTTGCTGTACATCTACACAGGTGCAACTAAATGCAAGTGAAATGAAGTACACTTTAAAATGCAGAGACAGAAGCATGTTGTGGGTTTTAAAAATTATTTTTCAGGAGATCCATTATAGATGCAATAAAACAGGCGTTGTGGAGAGTGTGGGAGAGGGACATGGAATTGCACCGGGTTTATAAAACGATCTTCTTTATTTGAGATAATAGGCTCTGAAAATTTACAAGAATATGACATTGCTCTATTTTTACTCCACTGATGACTCAAGTTATTTCTGATTTTGACCCATGTTTCTTTATGTGACACACAGCAGTCGGTCAGAATGAAGTACTCTGTTAAAACACATTCAAGCATAGTATAAGTACACATTTCAGTGAATTTGTTCTGGTTTTAAGTTGCTAAGAATATCAGAATAGGAGTAAAAGCAAATTTGAAACATACCAGTGAATGTTTGTATGGTAGTCGGGTCTGAATCTGAGGACATCAGCTGAATGTAATTAATAATTAAGAATGTAAACCATCGCTCTGTACTTTTGGCCTCACTAAAATAGGATAAACCTTGGCAATGACCATGTAAATGCTAAATGTACTTATATCACCAAAGATTTAATTAACTGGCTGTGAGCATTAGTTGAATGTTTATTGCCAGTTACTAGAATTAACAACATTAACTTTTGTAAGAAAGAAATTTCATTCTTCTCTAATTAATTTCCAGATTAAGAGATTCCCAATAGCTGCTTCAGTTGTCTTAAATTCTTTGTGCTCAGTGACAAAATCTTTTAAGTTTTAACATTTATCTGGATTCAAGGTTCATTTTGTTCTGGATGGTCAGAATGACTGTAACTGGAAAATGTTACTCTGGACAGCACCATCTATCCCTTGCTAGAATATGTGTTTGTTTTCTGTCATCCACTTCAACTTTAAAGTCACTCATCAAAATGATGCATTTGAATAAAAGATCATACCATTTTTTTACAAAAGGCTAATATAAATTTTAATATAACTGGCTATTCAAATCAAGGAGCAAGCTCTGTTGAGGTTGTAGAAACAACAGCTCTATTGTTTGGACAAAGTGAGATTTAGGATTAACAGGGTGCTAAGATTAGACCCTTGTTATGAAACAAGGACTATTTTATAATGTTGATCTAGAATGCCAAGAATATAAATCTTTCAAACTTCAAAAGTGTTTTGATATTTTGTCCAATATGAATTATTTGCTGCAGCTAAACTTTGTGTTACAGAAAACCAGAATTAAAACTGGCCTTTATAAAATATAAATTTTTAAATAAGAACAGCTGAATTTTAAAATAAGAGATAGCTATCCTGGGATTAGAAAACTTAAACAATTGGGCTTCCAATGTGTGTAGAGTTTACTTTTAAATGCCACTCTTTATTTTGTGTTTATGGAAGTCACATTGTCTCCTTGAATTTTAAGCTTTCCAGGATGATGCTATGGAAAGACATTTAAAGCAAACTAGAGTGCAAAACAGCTTAGTGGTAGGATCTCCTGTGGTTCTTCTCTGTTTCCTTCTGTTTCAGAGGCTGACTGCCTTTGTAGGGTAAGTCTTTTGACAGCAGTAGTGAATATTTCACTGGTCGTGCATCCATTGTGCTTCAAAACAGTGAAAATACATATTTCTACTCAAATTGGTGTGATCCAAACCCACAAATTTCACTCTCTTCAATATGCCATTTTAGTTTCCTGAGAAATCAATTAAAATATCACAATTTAATCCTGCTTTTTTGTGGCCTCCACTGTCCCCATCTGCATTCTGGGCCAGTAAAATGCAAGTATCACAGGATATACTGTCCCATGTTATCAAAGAGAGCACCATCACACATATGCATTTTTCAAAAGCATATTGGTCATATATTTGGATTTGCTTGTGGATTAGACAGAAAAAAAGAAGCAAGCTAAGGAACCTATTCTGTCCTTCACATTAGCTTTGATTTGCAATTAACACACTCTGTTGTTAACTAACTCTGTTGAAAGGAGGAAATATTTTGTTAATGATTTTAAATCTACAAAATGGAATTTATTCGAGCATCTTATCTGGGCTACAGAATTGAAATTATTAAATTAAACGTTATTTAAAATGTTCTAATTCTATGAAGATCTCTCTAATCTGCTTGAAGTGGTTTCTGTGCAGCTTTGCTTCTCCTGTACACTCATTCTCCTTATGTCTAGAGTCACTCTAAGGTTGGCTGAGTTTTAAATAGTGTTTGAAGCTTCAATCTTAGCCTATTTCCATTTTGTAGATGCTATCCCTGCTTTGTCATATTGGGTTACTCTGACTGATACATTCTGAATATAACATTTGTATTTGTTAGTTTTGAACAGTATCTTGAGTCTTGGGCAAGGCCACAACAAAATAAAGGGAGGTGCAATGTTCCTATTGGCCAAGACAGACAACTCCTTGGGACTGACGATTCTTGAAAGACTGTCATAGTCCACCCTAACACTACAACAAATACACCAAATTCTGCTTGGTAATTAATGTTTCTAGTCTTCCCGAAATATTGGTTCTACAGCTTTTCTCTGTCTTCATGAGATGCATCATTAAGGTATCAGCACTTTAGAGCAGTGGTGTGGTCTCAAAACCTAAGAAAAGCAAACTTTCATGCTTAGTGTTAATAAATTCGGATAGTTTCACTTCTTCCAGGTCACAGAGATGGGTGCTGAGAGTACCTCTGGTCACTTCTAGAACTGACTGAAGGATTTGGATTGATAATATCTTGGTTAAACTGTCAGCATCAGTAGCAGTAGTTCTACTGCTTTACTGCTGTTCTGAGGGCATCTTCCTGGGGTGTTTCTCTGCTGTTTGGTTCCTTGACTTGGCAGACAGCACCGTGTAGTGTGCCAAAAGCCATCTGTAGGACAAGATACCCTTCTCAGTGTGCTGGAGTATTATGCCTTGTTCCTTGACACAGTGTCCAGTAATCCCAGGTACTGCCATTCTTGCCTAGAAACTCTCAGAAGAGATAGAGGTGGAGGCTGACAGATGCAGTAGCACCTTGAGTTTCAGCCAAAATAATCATGTAAGTAATCCAACAGCTAAGTATACCTGTCTCATAATTTGGAAAAGGTTGGTCACTGAAACTGTAAAGCAAACATCAGGATGACTAAGGTATAAGCAGTATTGGAAACTCATTAATATTGCAAATTTTCCCACCAGTGTGGCATGTTCACACTTTCTTATCCATTTTGCCCTTCCACCTACCTCTCTGACTCCACTTCTATTTCTGGAGTCTAATTATCTGTAATTCTCATCTCAGTTATTAGTTTTTCTGCTACCTTATGGGCTCCCTTGAACAAATTCTATTTTTTCTAGCTTTCTACCACAAGGCCAGGCAGTCCTTCAAAGTCTGAGCTCCTTGTTGGAGAGGTTTTTGAAAAGCCTCTTGATCTGCCTGTTTTACTAACAGCACTTTTTTAGTGCTAGTAGTTTATAATTATGAAAAATTTGGCAGAAAGTCATAATTAAACAATAATTTCAGATAGCTATTTTTCTGTTAGATATTTTTTTCTTAGCAAAGCAACACTCCCTCCCCACTCCCCTTGCATATATCATTTTTGTTGACTTGATGGTATTGTTGTTGCTGTTGTTTTGTTAAAATGCTAATATTCTGGGAAACTTAGGCAGAAGATAAGCTATTCTACATGGAAATAAGTGGGTTTTGATCAGCTCTAGTGATTACATTAATAATTTAATTAATAAAGTTTAGAAGGTACTATTGAGCAAACTCATCCGAAAATAGATGTGCTATCAGAGTGGAGAAAAAATGAAGGACTCAGGGAACAAACATCATGTCTTAAAAGCAGAATACAGATAATTTTAAGTCTGCTGGTAGAGGGCATTGAGACATACACCTGGTTAACACAGCTGACAAGTAGAAATGAAGATATGAGTGCTGTTTCAAAGCCAGCTTTGTAGCATGTGTTGTATATGTCATGCTTCCAATGTGTCAGGGATGTCATCCTTTATTTCCATTCTATATGATGTTCCTTGTGTGTTTATGACATTCAGGTTTATTTCTTACTCAATTTTTGCCTTAAGACACTCATCATGCTCTGTTCCTTTTGCAGGGGGCTTAGCAGTGATGTTGAAGAACTATTCTGTCCCTGCTGTCTTATTCTTCCTACATATTTCATCCCTAAAAAAACCAGACATCACTATTTTTCTCTGAGCTTGTTTGTTTGCTTCTGATTTATAACATAAAACAGAGATTAATCAGCTTGTCCACAGAGACTATAATAAAAAAATTGCTTCCTTTTAAAGCCATTTGTTTTTCAGAGTTCATTCAATTGTACCATCTAAGCTTCATTAATGTAATTCCCCTGCTGCTGCTTCCTCTCCAGCTTTTAATTATGACATTGTAGTACAATGGTCAGGTCCTTAGTTGGTACACTTTTGGGAGCTTCTTTTTTTTTTTTTTTCTTCTCTCTTGGCCTTTATCATTTGATTTCTATCTATATTTACATGTTTTCAAGGTATGCTATTCTGCTTCAAATGAGATTTAAAAGGTATTTGACGCCCTCTTCTCCCATGTAACAGCAAGAGGATGAGTGGAAATGGCCTTCAAGTTGCAGTAGCAGAGTTTTATATTGGATATTAGAAATAATTTATACACCAAAAGGCTAGTGAAGCATTGGAACAGGCTTACCAGAGGAGTGGTTGAGTCACCCTCCCTGGAGGCATTTAACAGATATGTAGATGTGGCACTTAGGAACATGGGTTAATGGTGGACTTGGCAGTGCTGGGTTAATGGTTGGGCTTGATGATCTTAAAGAAGAGCATCCCATCTGCTGGATAGCAAGGGGGGCAGGCAGACCTCACAGTCTGTCTCATCACAGCTCCCAAATCCATGCTGATTTATGCAGGGATTGTGGAAGTGGTCAGCTTTTGGTGCTGTGTTGCTATAGTCCATAAAGTTTCCTATGTAATGGATGAGTGCAATGTTGTCTGTGCTGTGCTGGCACTGTGCTGTCAGGGCTGTTTGCTCACATGGGTGAGCATATGCTCAGGAGTAAGGAGCTAATGTGAAATGGGAATGTTACCTGAGGGTATAAATTTATCAAATTGTAGATTCCAGAGATAAGAAAGAAACATTAAATTGTTGTCCTTGGAATTACTTTTGAAGTCTCTGGAAGTTTATTCCATTCTCAGGTCTGGCAGCAGTGGAGGCTGAGTTGAAAAAGAGTCAGCAGGATGCCCTTGCAACAGAGGTAGCCAACCACATTCTGGGCTGTATTAACAGAACTGTAGCCAGCAGGATCAAAGAAAATATTAATTCTTTTTCTCTGGCACTCATGAGGTTGTGTTGGGAGCAGTGTATTCAGTTTTGGACAAGATACAGTTGATAAATTGTGACTTATCTGGCCTAGGGCCACTAAGCCTGTTGGGAAGCTGGGCAGCATGATATATGAGGAGAGGCTGTGGGAGCTGAGTTTGTTCAGCCTGGAGACAAAAAGGCTTGGGGGGGTCATCAAATCGCTGTCTTCACATTTCTCGTGGCATGATTTAATATGCCCAGGATACAGTTCTCTGGGTATCAGAGTTGCCTACGTTTGCAAATGCTGCATTCTTGTGTTTGATCACACAGTGGTCACTTGTAGAAACTGACACACATGAAAGTCATGTCTGAGTCAGAACTGAGGGGAAAGAACAATCATTATGTGAGCAGTGTGTAGGATATTGCCACTGGGTAGCCACTACACTGTAATATGTCTTTCTTTACTTGCAAGGAAGGCAAATGCTTAATTTCAGTCCCACCATGACAGAGACAAGAAGCAGTGATTTTTTTTTCACTATCATGTCCAGAAATTTCAGGACAAGTCAGTTAATATTTGTGTCCAGAGATTTTGTACATCATTCATCTTTTATTCCTATTCTCTGGCTGGACTGACTGATATGATGCTGTGCTAAGTGGAGGCACTTGGGTTGAAATGGTATGAGCTCCCATTGTGCAGTTGTCCTTCTCTCACCCATTCTTGAGGATATTTTCAGCTTAGAAGGGCTGAAGAACCATGGCATAGCCAGGAGCAGGAACTTAGACAGAGGACAGACATCACAGTTGGTGAGTCCCATATAAATCTGCCCTGCTGGCATAGCTAACCTGCTCTGCTTGCAGTGATGGCTCCCACAGAGCTGACTGAAGCATCTCTGCATGCCACTTCTGGGGTTTACTCACTGCTGCTAGCAGCTTGGATGAGTCTGCACCCATTGTGAGCACCAGTCAAACTGCTGCTTCATAGAAGGATTGAATGAAAACTCTTGAAAAATATAACCAAATGTTAAACAATAGTCACTGAGTACTAACAGATGTGACAGGCCAGTCAAGTGTTCTCAAGGCCTTGCCGTGGCATGTGGCAGCTTTTGTAATAGAATATGGCCAAACACAGTCCTGCATTTTTATTTTCTGTATCATGGGAATGTGTTACACACTCTGAAGAGGCCAGGATAAAAGCTGATTGTAAATGGGCTATAAATTTTAACCTACTAAGAAAATCTTGATTTTGAAAATGTGCTTCAATGCATTTGGAACGTTGCAGCTACATTTTGTTCACAATAAGCTTCTGTAGAATGATTGGATGTTGCATTAATGGTCCTGTACTTACCAAACCGTATGCCTTGAGATTATAGCTGGTACTTTTATTCATGTAGACACATTTTAGAAAGCAGAAGACCAAAGGTATCATCTCAGGAGGTACCCTTAGGTACTCTGCCACAGTACACTACCTGCTGGGACAGAGCTTTTTAGGAAATAGGAGTTTTACAGGCACAGCAGGAAGCTTTCCTTTCAGTGAAATCCTTTATGCCAGTGCAGGCTGCAAACAAACTCAGGGAGTAACGGTGCTGAACATGTAGACTTCAATGTTCTGGCCTATAGAGAAGGTGCTGAGAATGCAAGAGGGAATGGTTTGGCTGTTCTAGGCCACAGATCTCCTTGGCAGAGATGAAGAGATTACTGGAATTCAGAGTTGTTCTGATGCTTGTTTTTGTTGATGACATGTCACCTGACATAGGGCTTGAAAACTCAGTATGCTTCAAAATGGAACCAGATCAAAGTAGAAGCCACCATATTCATAATTCATTTACTGTCTGACACTGCCCTGCATTCACTGGGCATGAGTAAATCTGAATTGGGAAAACCAAGCAGCACTTTTTTTGGTAGAAAATAAGCAGAAGAAAAATGCTTAACCTAACTATTTAAAATTTGGATCAAGTAGAGTAATTCAATAGGCTAATGAAACATCTCTATGAAAACAATGTTATAGAACACCCAAGAAAACATCAATATCAATGTCATGTAACTTAAGTTTATCTTATCAATTCCAGAAACCTTTTCATAATGCCTTTATGTAAGGATTTCCTGGTTTATTGCTTGCACCTGCAATTAAAGAACACAATTGCTAGCTTCAAAATCCCTTAATTTTACTTTTTTAATAAGTAGAGCACATAAAGTGCCTTATATAAAGAACAGACAAGAATCCAGTTGTTCACCTTGCTACAAGGCATCTCATTTCCAGGCAGATTATCTTACGTATTTTATAAAGTTTGATGTAAAAATATTTTCAGTTCAAGAGGGCAGTCTCTGCTTTGTACCCTGGGCTGATACCAAATGCCAATTGGCCCCAAATACCAAGCAGGCATGGTAGGTTGGAGAAATCATGGCTTGCAATGCTGCTTGTCATCCAAATTAAAGTGGTGCATGGACACATTTTCATAGAGGGCCCTTTACATGTGATAAAAAGTCAGTGCTTGACATAATTGTATTAGACATTGGAAAGCTGATATGAATATTTTTCTTGATTCAAGCATCAGTCATCTGCAGTTTTTGTGTTCAAAAAGTAATTCTTGCCTCTCTTTTTAGACACTATCAGGCTGAGCAATTTTTAGTCTCTTAGTGGCTGCACAACTGTTCCTATTCATCAAACGAGCAAGTTTGAGCTGGAAAATTCTGATGCTGTTATATTGATTTTCTGAGAATGTATTTGTGTTATTAAAAAGACAGAAGTGCCCATATATCTGGATACACGCCAGGAAGTTTTTTAACAATGCAATGGACATATCCAAAAGCTAGCAAGGGACAGATCAGGCAACTGGATCCCTTGTCACATTGTTTGGGATTTCTGGGAAGCCCCTCTAAAGTCACATAAAACAGAGGCAGACTGCAACTCACTCAGGTGGATCCTCACTCACCAAATCTAGATGGTTTGGGTGGCAGCAGATGATGTAAGATTCCAAGACCTGACAGCAAACACTCTCAGACTATGTACTGAGGGGGAGGATCAGAGGATAACCTCTGTGACCACAGCTGTGGAAAGAGACAATTCCTCACAGGCTGTCTCCCCCTCACAGCATCTCAGATGACTGAAATTCTTGCCAACAGACAGATCCTTGCAGATATCACAGTGCTGTTTTTTGATGTGCCCTATAAGCTGCCCTAATAACTGATGTTATAGTTTTAGTTCCTCAAAGATTTTAAGATATAGCACATCTGTAGGATTATTTTTTGTTTCCTTGTTTTGTATCTTTTCTCTGATGTAAAAAAAAAACCCCAAAAATTAGACTGAAACTACTACCACTTTTCCATTTCACTGGACTCAAGCTACACTCATAATTTTTAAATATTTTTAGTTCAGGTGTTTATTCCACCTACCAACAATGTCTTCAGTGTAGCTGGGATTTTCCAAGGGGATCTACCTTTGGGAAACTGGAGCCCTCTTGAGTTGAATATTGGAAGATGTCCTTTAATTTCATGGGTCACTTATGCTCGTATTCAGGCGTGACATGATCCAATACCCATCATTTCAGAGACTGACCTTGCCCATCAGAAAATGCTCAAATAAAACGTGTTTAATCCTTGCTGCAGAGACACAGAGCCCTGAGGGAAATACTGGCTCCAGCAGCAGTGTGGCTGCTGCACACTGTGGCTGCATTCTGCACATGGGCTGAGCTGCCAGCTGCACTCAGTTATCCTACCTGGAGCTATGGAATGCCAGAGTGAAACTGCCCTCCCAGCACTATGGTATAAATTCTGCTTGTACTAAACCAATATTTTCCCAAAAGGAGTTTAGATTCTACAAATCCTGCCTGTAAAAAGCTGTTTAATTTCCCTGGGGACTTTTGAGGTCCCTGGATGTTTGTGAATGTACTTATTCAGATAATTTAGAACATGAGGATGTGACAGATTGTGTACAAAGATGTGGGACCTCCTGAGTAAGTGCTTACTTGAGCTGATGTGGGCAAGCAGGGACCCGTGGGGCTTCACAAAGATGTGCTTGGGCCTCCAAACAGCCCTACCCAAGACTGCAGTATCCTGCCTCAGTGAGGGGTTACCCTGCTCAGCAGTTTGGAGGTAGCTCACCCAGAGCCAGCCCCACTCTCTGCATGGTGACTGCCCAAATCCTTTACATCATCTCTGTCCCTTCAACAGACTGGCCCTTATCTCTCTGTTCTGCCTCATCTGCTCCTATCCTGTGATGAGAATTCTCTGCTGCCTTCTGTCCCTGAAGCAATCCTGTGAGACTTAAAAAGAAATGTTCTATTAGCCTTCAGTCCTGGGTAATTTTCAGCAGGTGTAATTACAGCCTGACTTCTCTCCATTCCCCCTGAAATTTTGCTTTGAAATTGTCTGACACTGCTTGCTATGAGAAAAGCCATTTTACTTCACTTGGGGTGACTGCACTTCAGAAATGAGTAAAGTGATTTCTAAATGCAGCCTGAAAATGCTTTCAGCTACGGGTTACTCTGGGTTCTTTATTGTTTTTTTTCCAGAAAGAATGCAGTAAATTTGTAAGTCAACAAAGGAGATGGAAATTTAGGCTTTATATGTACACATCAGAGAGGAGTCTGGCTCATGAAGGGAAAGGTGAAATAATTCCTTCTTCTTTGAAAGCTGACCTTTCCTCTGGCAAGGTAAATCCAATTATGATAACTGCACTGATTTCATTGCAGTACCACTGGGAGCACTCTAATTCCATAAAATAAATTAGCATAAACACAAAGCACACATGACAGGTATATGAGAAAATGTTCCAAACTCTTTCTGTGCAATATTAATATGTTATTCATCAAAGCTGTGAGTGAGGGCTCACAAGTAAGGGATTAATGTTTTTAGCTACATATGGCTTGTGCTAGTTAAAGAACAAACATTGCTGCTTATTGTTAGAAGGGTGCTCTTTCCAGACAACTTAGTAAAAGAAGCATTTTTACTCCCTGTCCATCATTGAGATTAATTCAGATCCTATTACGTAAGCTTCTTGGAAACATATTTTCTCTGTTTCTGTCACCTACTCTTGAGATAGTTTTAGATTTCATGTTGCAAGATAAAATTTTAATTTCTTCCTGAAACTGATTATAAAACTCTTGATAGAAAAGACTGTACAACACATGCAAAGATATGTAGTTACCTTGGTTGATAACAAATGGTAACAAAAAAAGTATGAAAAAATCAGATAAATGCCTGTGTCTGCAAATTACCTGCAAGACCAATGCTATGATGATTTCTCAATAAGAAATTACATAACAGGTGATTTTAGCTTTAAGCTGCTAAATGTATTTGCTGATTTTTAAGTCTAACTTTAGGCAAGGCTTGAACTTTCATTGTTGCCACTAGGTGAATGCATAATTAATGTAATATGCAGGTAAGGTATTTTCTGATTAATTTCTATAATAGTTCATTTAGGAAGCCTGTTATTAAGCCTAGTTACCAGCAAAAGGGCTGAGATTGTTACAAACACTTATCATACGTAATCATACCAAAGGAGAGAATGACACATAATGGCAACAAAATATAACATTTTATCTCTTTGAATGATGTTAATAATAGATATGTGTGACTATTAACCAGAAAAACTGGACATTCAATGAGTCCATTCAGAAGTGGTTTAATCACATACAAAATGTCACCTTTTGGATTAATTTATCAGAAGAACAGAACCCGTTTCTTTCTGAACCTTTCATTTCTACCATGGTTGTGATCAATGTCTGTGTTGAAGTTAATGGAAACATTTCCATGTGTGTACCAAAGGCAGCTCCTGCCAACAAACACTTAAGGTCTGTCTCCTGGTGAGAGGGGAGAGGAGCAGGAGTGGCTGGCATAAGCTCTTAGAAATGCTGGTTATGTGCAGTGTGTAGAAATGCTGTTTCCTGTATTATCACCTGCACAGAGTGTTGGTCAGTCAGCTCTGCTGGCAGAGCTGTTGGCTCCCAGCAGGCAGCACATGAATACTGAGCATCACCTTCAGCTCAGTGCAATTCAGACACAAGCAGGTCCTCTGCTTGGTCTCTCGAGTAGCACTGTGTCAGACTTACTGACTAGAATGAATGTTTATTACTGCAAGATTGTTAATGAACAGGACAGTTTTAACAGTAAAGGAGTGCTGGTGCTGAGTTGAAGAGCTGCATCCTACTTCAGAACACTGAACCCTAAAAAAAGGGGAGGAAATCTGTCTACTTCAAAGTTCTTACTCACTGATCCAAAATTGCTAAATACATTTTAACTGTATATTTATATAGGGAATGTAAGAACTGAGCTGAATTCCTCACTTCATACCACCATGGAAAGGCACTGGTGAATAAATCAGTGTACCCACCTGTACTCATATGGTCCACCTTGAAAGTGTCAGGGGTGGAGAACTGTGGGTTTTTAATGTGGCCTCAGGTAGTGCTGGAATGGTTCCTGGTGAGACAGGTATGGAATCTTGAAGCAGCCTGGCTGGAGCCTGATGTCTTGTAAGGTGGCAGGCTTGTATAAGCCATTAGACGAAAAAGAAACCTCAAGAATTGGGATACAGAGTGTAGGCATGCTCAGCCTGTATTGCCACCTTTGCATTAAAAAATGTGAAACCCCTTAGAGAAGGAGAGGTTACACTTGCCCAAATGAATTTCTTTTTGTATGGCAGTGACAACAGATACATTAGTAATAAAATCAGACAAGTTACAATCTTAATATCCCAACAAAAGCCATTGGGGCTTCTACCCCCAAATCCTCTTTCCCAAAGCTGCGTCTGTTATCCCCAGTGTTTATCACTGTGTTGAAAGCAGCATGGTAAAGAGAGGTGATGCAGGAAGGTCAATGAAAACTTATTTCACAGAGGAATGTTGCATTTGACCTTGACATTTAGTTTAAGGATAGCACATAGAAGTCCTTTACAAGAAGTCCTTACCTGTACAATCCTGGGTAAACATACAACTTTGTGCAGGCTGCTTGTCTGTACAAAATTGCAATGCAGTTTTTGTTATATTATCTCTGAGTTTTCATTTACTAATTTCATATATGTTTCTGCTGTCCTCTCTCTTTTCATCTTGTACATCCCTTTTCCTGTATTTGTGCTAGGTATTTTCATCTCAATGTTTTTGCAAGAGACAAGAAAAGCAGTACTTCAGAAATTATTCTACAACTCTGTTTTTGGTTTTTTTCCCCCTCACATGTACTAAAGTAATGAGCTCTCAGAACTCTCTGGCTAACCTTAATAACTAAATTATGAAAATAATTCAGATTTAAAAAAAGTCCTGTGCCTGAATAAAGCAGTCCATATTAAATTCCCCCTGAATTTCTGTGGGCTGTGATTGGTGGTTTGGTTATGCCCCTGAAGTAAAGGCTTCAGCTGACCAGGTTTGCTCTGATGGACACTCAGAAGGAACTGGCCTTTCAGTCCCAGCCTTTCTGGGGACAAGGGCCAATCTGCTGCCTCTGCCTTGCTGAAGACAAATGAGCCCATCCAGACAGCCCAGCAGGACTCCTGCCACTGGGAACAGCTCCTTGTCCAGCCCAAGTGATGGCAAAATAAATGGTCCAGGCTAGAGGAGAGTTGACTCCATTTCATTTGTAAAGCTTTTGCCTTTGAACTCTCTAGTTAAAAGAATTTAACATGTAGACACAAAGGCAGATACATATTAACATTTCAGAAGGTGATTAAGGGAGCTATCAAGGGGAAGATATTTTAACAGAAACATTTGGAGATAATGTGTCATTGGAATAACAATTCTGCTAGATACTAGGCATTATTCTCCAGGACTAAAACATAATTGGACCAGCAAATACAAATTACCTACTGCACATAGAAAGTCGATTAGCTGATCGCCAGCCTGCTAAGAGAAACAATCTTATCTTATTCATACATTTGCTGCTTTATTAACATGCAGCAGAAAGAAAATGGAAATGATACCATAAAATCCTCAGTTTGCATTCAGGTGTACCAACTTCTATGCCATAAAGTCTGTGTGTATCAGACATCCATGCTAAACAGGTCTTGTCTGTGCTGCTTGGGAGCCAAATGCTTTGGGGTTTTATTTCTGCTATAAATCTGCAGAGGAAACATCATTAAAGCTAGCTGTTTGTGTAGTCATTTATTACTCTAACCTGACAGATTGCTCAGCACAATCATAGCTTATTTGGACACATTTGGTATCACTTATCACATGGTCTCTGGCTTCCTAAACAGAAACAACAAATGAACATTTAAAATTTCAACATTACAATGAAGACATTAATATTCCTGTCTCTAAGGAGTTTCCTAATGGAGTCAACTCCACAGAATACAAGAAACTGGTGGGGGAGGCTAGAAAGTGAATTTGGGAGTGAATTAGGTACTCTGGGGAAGGCAGCCTTGTGTCTGTGTCCACATGTGTCCTGTGATAAAGCAAAGCTTTCTCTTCAGTGAAAATGTCATCTGAATTGAAACTTCCAGAGCACAGTTGCTGGAGAAGTGAGGAAATCAGTATCAACTGCTTCAATTTACTAGTCTTCTCCTATGTACTGAAGAAGCAGGCAGTGAAACCTAGGCACAGTATCTGTAAGAATAGCTTTATGTCTGAGTGTTGCTTTCCAAGACTTTGCTGTTGGATCTGTCCTTGGTTCCCATCTTGGGGTTACTTTAATATGAAACTCTGTTCAAAGACTTACAGCAGGAGACCAGGCTTCCCCAGCAGCTGAGTAGAAACTGAGGATTTAGAGCATAATTTGGCCAAGCCAGCAACTCTTACAAGTAAAGACAGGCTTGCAGAGAAACACTTTGACAGCTGCTGTGGGACATCTTGACAAACCTTGGTCAAAAGAGCTAAACAGAATTTTGGAAATACTTTAAATATAGAGGGAGAGGTATCTATCTGTATATATATACTGTGTGGCTGGCTGATGTTCTCTTTCCATAACTGGGAATTCCTTGATTTCATATGGTCACATGGAGAGTTTTTGAGGGAGCTTGGTGCCAGGGGACTGCATGGGGACAGAGGCATTAGGTATGTTCAATGCCATTCCTTTTACAGCCACTGCCAGTCTAGCTGAAAGGTTACATTCATTGTCCCAGCTCTCTCAGCTTTTCCTAATAGGAGAGATGCTCCAGTACCTCCATCACCATCACTCCTTGTCACATTGCTACAGACCTTATTAAAAAGCCTGTCTCCATCTTTCTTATAATCTCCTTTAAATATTGAAAGGCCACAATAAGATCTCCATGGAGCCTTTCCTTCTCCTGACTATTAATTTATTCTGGACATCTAGTCACTCCTTTATATTGTCCAAGCTTTTCCAATAACAGGATAAATCTGTCAATGTGAAGTCCGCAGGACTGTACATAGAGGACAAATAGTACAGAGTTTTCTTAGCCCCTATTGTGGCACATCCTTTTTCCAAGTTTGCATGGATGAACACATCCATCACTTTGCAAAAGAAGTTCCTGAACTGCTCTCAGAAACTCTTTTCCTCAGCAACAAAATGTACCCATCTGTCTCCTCCACAGTGCGCCTCAGGGTCTGGGCACAGCAGGAACTGGTAAACTGCCATGGGGTTATTGCCATGGTATAAAAGCTCTAAGAGCAAAAACTGGTATAATCTTCTAAATGTGGAATTTTTCTTTACAGGCAGCCATCTGCAGTGGAGTGGGTTATGAGGTGGCTTTCTGTCTCATTTCATGCAAGATGTCAAAAATTTTTCTTGTGAATCATGCATTCCTCTTTCAGGGATTTATTGTAGTCTTTGCTGTCCCTGGATGTGTTTGTGGAAAGCTAGACTGATGACTGCTATGAGCCCTATGATTATCAAGCAAAAGGAGTTAAGCAAGAGTCAGTAAACTTCTTTGCTCTCAAGAGCAGCAGGAGGCCCAACAACTTCTTTCAGCTGAAGCTGGCACTGACACCAGGCAAATCCATTCTGTGAACAAACAGCAAATCAGTAAAGCATAAAAAACCAGAAGCATCCAAAACCACTGAGGACAATAGGATTGGGAGGCCGGAATTTCCTTGAATCTGGCATGCAGAACCCTGAGATCCTCAATGGTGTGGCAGTGATTCATAATTATTTTTGCTTGTACAATGTTGTAACCAGTTAAAAATGCTAACATCTAGGGGAATAGCAAAAGCTGAAGATTTGTTTCTTGTAAATAAAGTACACATAATGTTTTACCATTACAGTCTGTTTACAGACAGAGTGAAATATTCATCATGACAAGCCAGAAAATACTGGAAGATGTCTCAAAAATTATTGTTTAAAACTCCCAATGTGCTCTTGTGGCATGTATTTCAGCAAATGATTTTAATGAGAAAAGATGTTGCATCTTTCAAATGAAACATTCATTGATGAATATTCCACAATGATTCCGTCATAATTTAAAAAAAAAAAAAAAAAAATTTTTTTTTTCTGGTAGAAGAAGAATTTAGAGATCTTTCCTGCAGAACTGCAGAACTGGTATTGCTGGCAGGTAGTGCCCTACCTATGGCATACTGTCAGCTTTAGATTCGATAGTTTAGACACAGCTGGAGTAGCTTTGGGACAAATTGTTTTACTTTCTTGTGCTTCAGTGTCTGTAACTGTTAAGCCAGGGACAATGAGGATGAGCTCTTCTGGAGCTTCTTGAGCCCTCTGACTGAAAGGTTAAAGATGGGTTTTCACTATTCCTATTAATACTCTTCTGTGATTGTGATATAGAGGCGAGAATTTTCCCCTATGCAGTGCTAGGTCAAGTGTGTTTGAGGCTGTCTTCAGTTCTCATTCAGTCAGTGGCTTTAGGAGCCTGGGCTCATGCTGTCACACTTAGCTTTTCATTAGTACTCCTTTTGATGTAAGCCTGAGAGAGCACTGACAAGCTTGCATCAAGCTGGAGATGCAATTCCATCAGTGCAGCATCTCCTACAGCCTGTGAGCTCTAACCCTGCTGTAGTTTTACCTGGCAGACAACCTGGTGGCTGGGACAAGTGACAGGAGCTTCATCTCTGCTTTGCTTCCCTCTGGTCCAATGCTGGCTTTGGGAGCCAGCTGTGGAGATCCAAAGGATGTGCAAAGGATGGAGATGCAAAGGATGTGACTGTCAGCTGCCCTAACTGTGTCCCTGGCACAGAGAAACATTCTGCCCTGGGTTTTAGAGCTGAGCAGTCATAGGAAGTACAATGCAGGGAACAGCTCCCACGATCAGGGCCTGACTCACTGACAGTATCAACCCAGCAGGAACAGAGCATCCTCACCAGCAGGCTGAGCATTGGAAAATGCCAGTGGAGTCAGCAAGACATGTAACTGGATGGGTTGGGCCTAATGCATGATAATGGGAAATGAAGGGGAAAAAATGGCTAAATATAGCTTATTTACAAAGTGAAGTACAGAAGATGAACATTCCTATGCAAGATGCATATTTACGTGCATATATAGAATTTTTAGGTGTACAGCTGATATTTATATAAATGTATGTTT
Organism: Oenanthe melanoleuca; assembly: GCF_029582105.1. NCBI lineage: Eukaryota > Metazoa > Chordata > Aves > Passeriformes > Muscicapidae > Oenanthe > Oenanthe melanoleuca. Next base: position 51,252,159 of record NC_079334.1, read on the forward strand.
GTGTATGTGTACATTTACTCAGTACAGCTAAATATTAGTATCATCAATACTAAAATCATTATTGCATTAGGAAAGTCCCCACAGAAGCACTTCTTTAGCTGCTGTGAGACCGAAATGGTTGATCTCCTGCTGGGTTTACACAGCCTAAATATAGCTCAAAAGATGTTTCTGACACACTTGTCTCTCTTTTTGGTTGTCAAATGTACTCTAAGTAAGAGTACCCTGGAGAAAGGGGTTTCTGTGCTCTCAACATGCAGTCCTACTTCCTGTGAAGTAAATGGGAAAGCAGCCTTGAAGAATGTGAGTCATCAGAGCTGTCAAAGCTGAAACCACTAGGCAGAGGCAAGGCAGATGGAGATGTAAATGCAATTCAGGCTGAACAGACATTTAAAAAATTGTCTCATCTTTCTCATCTTTGGTTGTTCAGTTTAAACAAGCCCCCTTTGGTGGGCAAGACACTAAAATTTTCCTTTCAGTTCAGCAAAGCAGTGCTTGCACCAATTATCTACCTCTACATCAGCCAAGACACAATTGCTGTCAGCTAGTTTGGACAGTGAAACACCATGTCTGGGCCACCATCCTGCCCTCAGCAGGAAGTTACTGTGCTAACTCTCAGAGCTTGTGAAAGACATTGGTGCAAACCTGCTGGAACGCAACATGTAAGGATGAGTAAAGTGGCTGCTCTCTGAGTTTAGTTATCCCAGGGATGAGGAAAGGTATATGGTTTCTCTTCTTTCTTTAAGTAGGTCCAGTCAAGTCTGATATTGATTTTTACAAGGACAGAAACAGATGCTAAATCAATAGGAAGCAGCAGTATCAGAGAGAGTGACAGTCTGTCCACACAGACTTGAGTCTTGCTCTTGAATGAAACGGCAACCTGTGAATCTTTGTGGGCAACTCTTCCTAGGAAACACCACACCCATCAGATGGGTAAGGGTACATGCCTGAGAATTTGGCTCTGCATTTGCTGCATAATGAAATTCTCTCCAGTCTTTGGATTTTGCTGCTTTCAAAACACTACACAAAGTTCAGATCCTTAGTTTTGAGAAAATCAGCTTTGCCTGACACCGGTACTTACATATATTGGTGTATCACTTCAGACTCATACAGCTGACCTATATAACTGCACCAAGTGGAGAGTGAATGGGCAACCTCAAGGATTCCCCCCCACATCTGTAAAATTGTCAGCTGAGTGGCTGCAGCCAGCAAGAAATTTACCACACTCCCTACTGACAATTGAAAGCACAGTGGCATAAGGGAGTTACATCACTTTAAAACCGGCCTAAGGGTCCTATTCTTTCACCTTACTTTTAGTAACAAGTTCATGATTGTCTTATGGCTTTACATTATGTAAATTACAGGTCCCCCATACTGCTTATCATAAAATCCCCATTGTATGTAACAATGTGTGATGGACTGAACTTTGCTTGGATGGGCTGGTTCAGCTCTGCTATTGTTTCCCTCATAATGTGGGACTGATGTATTAAACACAGCATTTTTGTGCCAGATAAGGTAAAAGGCTGTTAAGAAGCCTATCCTGCAGAGAAGGGGTAATGCTTTTCATCATACCAATTTCCTCTCCCCCAATAAAGCTGACAGCATAAAACTCCCTTCCAGGGCAGGTATTGGGCACTCAGAGGCCTGAAGCCATTCCTTCCTAAGGAGGCACAACTGGCACAGTTAGAAACCTGGCCAAAGAAGCAGCCATGTCATTGGAAGGGGCCACAAACCATCAAAAGACCCCCAAAGAAAACCCCTCCCCGGGGTAAGTACTGGGGCATTCCCACATAAGCCTGAATGTATATAAGCTGTCAAACTCTTTGTTGTGTGGTGCTGGCCTCAGATCAAGACTGCCATGATGACTTCAACTATGAACATCAAAATTGCAACAATCAAGTCTTTTTGCTTATCCACGAGTGGTGACATCATTCCTCCCCACTCTCTTGTCCTTTCCTTCTCTTTCTTCTCCTTATATTGTTTCTTTGTCATATTTTATAATTGTATAGAGAAGAACTAAAATGGCTGCATACCTCCTTTCCAGTGCAACCAAATTGTTTTAAAATAAACTTTCCTCAAAAATGCATGTTGATCGTTCAGTGTCATTTTACTCTAATCCACCCCAAGGGATCTATTGACAAGAACCTCAATTACCCTGCTTTAGAGGTGGGTTGTAACACTAAGCTAGGAAGTAATACACATTAAAATATTCAGAATAATAGGCATTTATTTTCAGTATTATTTTCATTAAATATTGGTATAATATATCCATGTCTGAGGTAATAAATTAAAAATAAACTCAAGATTTCAGTCCCGTATTTGTGCTGCATATTTTTTCTACCATTATACATAATTTTGAAGCAAACACACACAGTCTGTAATTCTGAATGCAGCTAGGAATATTGGTTTAACACAGTCACTTTTTGTTTCACTATCATTTTGCTGAGAATGGTTATTGCATGATACACTTTTAATAGACGTTTTAGTTATACTAGAGTTTTCTATTAAATCACACATATCGTAATTATAGAAGATGGGCATGAAGATGTGCTTTGAGCCAAGGATGGCAAATATTGGACCAGTGATAGCACATACTGCAGGATTATTGTCTGCCTTCACTAGAGCCCAGATCCAGCAAAGCCATTTCAGTGTGTGCTTAGTTTTAGACAGGAGTCATTTCAGTGTCATCCATGGCCTTAATTTTTGCTGAATCAAGGACTAGCCGAATCTGTAGAACTAAATTAATAGACTTCTTTAACTGTGTGTTATTTGAAAACAGGTTTGCTGGTTTCATATTTTTAAAGATATTTTGTAATGACCTCTGTAAGATTGTTTGTATCAGTGAAGCACCCATGAAAGTTTCTAACCTGGTTCATAAATACACTATGAAAAAATAAGCAGCTACAATGACTCTCTTCTACACATTTTGTTAAAAGTAACACCTGGTTTGAAAAGTTATTAAAGTAATTTTTTCCATGGTAAAATATATTTAAAAAAATAAACTCTTAATTTAATCATCTTCCATCAAACATATAAGCATGTTAAAGGGCGGGGCATACTTCAGGTATTTTCATTTATAAATGCAAGAGATCGAGTGTATCAATCTTTTGCACTTAAATGCTGGTGGTAGTAAGGCCCTTTCAGCTAAGTCTCCATCAAGCCCAACATCAGTGAGCTAAAGAAACAAACAAACACAAATTTTGCTTGCATATAACTTTTTCATAATCCTGAAATAAAAAAAAAAAAATCCTCCCTGCTTAAAAAAGAACTCTTATTTCACTGCTGCCATTAAAAAGTACACCTCACCTCCATGTTAACTTTAATCAGTGATTCTGAATGCAAAGGATTTAAACACTCACTAAAATTGCTGTGGCACTCCATTAGACTCTTAACGTTCATAAATTGTGCTAATTCCCATTTAAATCAGGAAGCTATAGTTTAGAGTTAGAGCTAATGGTTGTCTTAGTGTTAAAGGTCTATTTCCACCAGATTTTCTTTATTCTATTTTGCAAATGACTGTCAGTGCTTACGACGTGATCCCGAAAACCCGAGCGGCGTTATCACCAGAAGCTACAGTCTGTGAGAAAGCTCTCCATGCTCATGCAGCGGTGCACTGCTGGCCCGGGGCTCTCAGTACTCCACCGAGCTCACCATGGCCATGGGCTCGTCGAACGTGGCCAGCCGGATCTGCTTCGGGGTGGGCATGGAGAGCATCTCCCCGGCGTCCGTTGGGGAGTGGATCCCATTGTCCAGCATGGTGGAGACCTCCTCCTCGTGGTCCTCGTACAGCGTGTTGATGTGCAGCAAAGGGTGGGCTGGGTTGCAGCTCAGAGCAGGTGTGGGCTCTGCCTGCACCTGGTTCAAAGCCATACTGGTGGCAGCAGCAGTTGTGGCTATGTGGTTGTGGTTGCACGTGACAAAAGCTGCAGCAGCAGGCACAGTTCTGCATGTCTCAGAGGAGTACAGGATCTCTTTTGCAGGATGAGGGGTGTCTGGAAGAGAGCAAAACAGATAAAGGACAGGTAGTCTTTCACCATTCCAGTCCATCAGCGAGTAGTGCCCCGAACCAATAAAAGTCATTGGCAGTCTTGCCACTGATTTCAGTGGGATCAGAAGAGGATCCCAAACTGAATTTTCTTGGGACCCTTTGAGAAATCCAAACAGGACTGTTTCAAAATAACAGGGTTGTAAGCTCAGGGAAACAGGACAAACAAGAAGTGGGGTTTGTAAATCTCGCTTTTTTTTATGCATGCTCATGCTTCCTTATGTGAATGGTATTCTTGTAAAATGAAAAAAAAAAACCCCAACTGAAATGCACATTTATTCCCCTCTACAGTCTGGCCAGTGTTTTTAAAACAGTATGATTTAATGTTTTGACAAATGTAATGACTATTGAAATCCACAGGATGGAATACAAAAGGCACTGATATTTTCAATGGGAAAAACTAGTGGTTACACATTGTAAGCCACTTGTCTCTAGAAAGAACTCAGCAATTTGTCATCAGCTGAAGTCTCTTTCCAGAAATTGTAAGTCTGCCTTACCTGATGGACTGCAATGTAGGTCTAACTCAAAAACAAAGCTGAAAATTTTTAATGTGAATTGGGAGTCACAGAGCCCCAAAACTTCAGTAATTATTTTTTTGCCCTTAAAATATTCAAGCACTAATTTAGATGAAGGTAATTGAAACAGAAAACCCCAGTAGTTTTGAGGAGTTGGAATCAGAGCAGGTGACTGGATAAGGAATGCTGTAGAATAGCTCACATGCACATTGGGGAGTTGGAGGGCTCTAAGGAGCATAGGGATTTGGAAGTGACAGAAACTTTTATACCTCAAATCACTTCTTTGCTGGGCAGTGGGGTGACGGTAGAGGTCTGTCTGTCGAAGCCCAGAGGGAGGTCTTAGCTTGTAATGAGATGAGAGCCATTGCTTTAAGTACATACAGATTTTTCTGTAACTTCAACTGCATAGTGCTTCTTTCTTATGTCAGTAGCTTACAAAAATAAACAAGAAGATATCTGTCTATCAGTTTATCTACTGATCTATCGCTTTTCTTAATGTTTAAATGGCTTTCCTCATCACCCTAGCACTTAGCAATTATTGATATATTTGAAATACTCCTTTGAGTTAAGAAAGGGACAGGCTTTACAAGACACACAGGGAACTGAGGCACAGAATGAGCATCTCCTGTGAGGCCACACAGGAAGGGAATGGCAGAAATCCTGAATCCCTGGCCAGCACTCACACACTAGAACATCCATCCTCTTGTCCACATAAGACACAGGGCAATTTAAAGTGTGCATGAATAATAATGTTAACAAGCTGAGCTTTGATTTTCTAAGTGACAAACATATGCCAACCCCTAGATTGGTAGTCTAAGAGATCTTTTTTCCATAGGCAGCTTTAACTGCCATTAGTAGTCTCCCACACACTCCTAAGGGGCTATTACTGCTCAGGGTACTGGTCATCCACCATGGCAGTTTCCTATGATTGAAAATAAGGCAGGTTTGAAACGTGCCAGGTGCTGGTGGAGCAGGAAAGGTATCATGGAAGCCAAACGCTCCTCATTTCCTTGGCAAGGCATGACCACATTTGAAACATGCTACATTTGAAACATTACCCACACCAACAGCCTGTTTTGAACAGCTCTACTCTAATAATCCTTACCCTCCATTTAGTTGTTAAAGAGAGAGAACCTCTGTTTCTGAGACCTGCAAGCCTTGAGATTACTAGCTATCCCCAGACCTAGCCAGGTAGGTAAATAGTCCAAATAAACTCTGAGTTCCTTAAGATTGCTATGTAAATTATGACCTATGGAGGTGATATGGGCATTATGGCATACTGTACCTTTGAGAGAGGAGGTAACATGCACTACAACATTCTCTTCTTGGTTTAAAAATCCACCCTCTTGGCTTTTTGACGTAGGCATCGAGGGGATGGCTTGAACCTCTGGCTTGGGTTTTTTGCTACTAAGTATATATGGATGAACATCCAAGGAAAAGTGCCGTGTGTGCTTTTTTTCACTGCTTGTGCTTGGGATGGCGTTTGGCTCGCTCTTATGAGCAGAGGATTGCTGAGAGGTTTTTGCAGCAGACTCCAGCAAAGGAGCTATAAGGCTGTCTGTCGCTGTTTTTCTCCGCACAGGCTTCGGTTTATCCGGCTTATGGTTCTCAACCTTCATGATGGCTAACTGCTCCTTGAACGGCTGGGGAAGGGGATTGGTGGTCGGGATCCATTTCATCTTCTTCCTTGGTCTCTTAATGATGAGCTGTTCATTAGCATCAATGTCTGCTGGATCAACACTCGGGTCGATGGTCTGAATCCCTGAATCACGCATGGTTGGAGTGGCATCGTGATTGGACTGGGCCAATGCTGCCAGCAGCTGGCGCACAACGTTGTCATACATCAGATCGCTTTCATTTGTAATAAAATCCAGGCGGTTCAGCGATTTTATGTGGTCCCTATTTTCATTACAAAACATGGCCAAAATATTGATATCACAAAACTGGGACTTCTGCCACTGTTTCTTGGTCTTTATTCCAACTTTGTTCAATTTATCAAATATGAAGTTAGACTTGCGAAATATGAAGAGGTGAATCAAGTTGATGAGGATTATCAAGTTCATGAAGCAGAGGAGAACAATATCTACACCAGCAATAATCCGCTGGAGCTGGACAGATGGCAGTTTACAGTTCACTCTGATGTGCAATTTGGAACTGCTTGTTTTGTCTGGAGGCTCACCTAGTGCACATGTAAATTCATTTTGCTTCTGTGTAGCATAGTAGGTGGATAAGTATGTGATTGGTATGATGCTTAAGAAGATGATGAACAGATGTCTTGCAAGATAAAGTTTAGCTAAGAAGTTACTTCGTCCTCTTCTTTCCAGATATTTCTCAAACAAGTTCTGCTCAGGGCTTTTTTCCTTCTCTGCATTCTCAATGATTTCTCTTTTCTCTCTCTCGGTTATCCCTGGACCTTTGGACTGAATCTGTTTCTCTATTTTTGGGGCCCGCCCTTCAGCTGCACGGTGGTAGCAGTTATCGATCTCCTGAAGCAAAAAATTCAGCTCTGAAGTCAGTCGAGTGGAGGCCAGAAATTCCCAGCCCAGAGCTGGAATGTACATTATCCCAGCAAAAGCCAGCAGTGCATAAGGTAGGAACTTATGCTCAAACAAGGAGGGCCAGTGGCTGGCATCAACTCCTGGCAAGGCATCTTTTAATTCTGTCCAACAATATCCTCTGGCATACAAGGCTTGATCGCGGGTGAAGTTGTGTGGTGTGTAACAGTATATTGGCTCCTCTGTATAACAGAGAGAAAAGTCACTGCTGTGCATTTAACCTACAAAAGGAGCTCTGGAAAATAAACATTTCAAATTATATCAATTTTATTTTACTGTATCTTTACGTGACCATTAAGCCCTCCACATCCAGCTCAGGCTGCACACATCCTCACAAACCCTATCGCAAAATTATTTACCTGAAAGTTTTAGAATGAGCCTGAGTTAGAAATGCCAGCAAGAAATGCATATTTTGCTTTAATGACCTCTCTGAAAACAATATCCTAAGCAATGGTGACTGTAAAGCTAGAAGACCTGGTATTTACTACAAAGCCACCAGCTGAGGGTGTTCCATGCAAATGCTGAAAATTAGATGAAATTTAAGGTTTATCCCAGCTAAACATTCTTCCAAATATAAAAAAGTTAGCTGTAGCTTAAGAAAATATTTTTAATAACTATTAACAAAGTCAACCCATTTGATATGGTAGAAAAAAATGAAACTCAAGACATACAAGGATTTAGCCAACTGTATCCCTCTCAGCTAATACTCTTGAATAAAAGTGTGACTGACCAGGACAGAATCTGGTGTGTTAACTATTTATCAGTATGAAAATTTAATTCTACATTTGAAAGTGTAACTTTGGGTTTTTTACACAATGTGTAATTAAATACAACTTGCCATCAGATAGTATTACAGAAGAAACAAATACTGTGGATCAAGAAAGAAATCAAAGTAATAGGAGAAAAAGTATAGCAAGGATTATTAAATTCACAGTGATGCAATTTTTCTCTCAGGAAATGTTTCAGTCATATTCTGCTGGAGGATGGAAGGGTTTGACAAAGGAAATTACACCACATACTTGTCTATTTTAACACTCCTTCTAAACATTTGTATTTTACCATCATCATCAGGATGTTGAGATTAAAGGTCCTGACCCACTAGATAAATTAGGTTCTTACATGATCAACCTTTTTTCTAGCAATACATGAAAGAAAGAGAGAAAAACTTGTGAAAGCTAAAGCAGCATTAATTTCCCAAAGAACAACGACTATTATGAAGACACCCTATTCAAAGAGGAAAATCATGTCTGCATGTTTTGACAGGTAGAACAAAGAGAAAATATTTTACAGTGTTCTGGTACACTTTTAAAAAACTTCCCAGGATGAAACCCATTGGAGTAGGCATGCTCTATTGACTTGAGAATTGTTCAAGAACACCAAGCCTGCTCTGACTCTGAATGTGATCTACAATTCAGATCAAGAACAGCTCCCTGGAAGAGCATGGTGGCACTGTTCTCTTTATAATAAGAATGAAAACAAATAATATCATATTGATAATGATAAATAAAATATTAAAAATTAATAGACAGGCATTTCTCCCTAATCTTTCTGGTTAATAAATGACTCCTTACTTGACTAGTTACTTTTCACATGCGAGCAAATCAAAAGTAAGTTCTTTGGTGTGGAGGCATAAACCTCTTCTGTGACCCAGAGAGAATTAATACTACCAATTTAAACAGATTTGACAAAATAAATGCTGCTACTCAAGACAGCATGCAAAGTCTCTCTTCATTGAAAGAAGCTGCCAAGCAGGATTCACACCAGGCTTTGACTTAGCTTTTGTGAATGTCACTTAGACAATGTCAGCATTAACTGACGTTTAACAAACACCCTGAAGGTGTTTGATCCAGGTATAGTAGGTATGGGTCTGTTTCTTCTCCACTGCAGCCTGTGTCCATCGTTAATTAACAAAAAAGAAAAGCACCATGTCAGTAACTAATCCTGCCATGAAAGCTGGCAATGATGTGCAGCTGGACCTTAACGTGCAGATCTGATGAGGACAGCAGAGGAACAAGTTGTTCACACACATAAAACTCACTTAGCTGGGAGACCCCTGCTTAATTGCAGTTTCAAGAAGACACAGCAGATTTTTTTTTTTTTTGGGTTGTTTAACAATGTTCTCCTGATAGGTAAGTAGCACTAAAAAAAGGTTGCAATAGTGTTAAAATCATAGCTCTGATGTTGGATCTTGCAATATAAAAAATGTATTTGCTTGTAACTTTATATTCATAAATACAGAAAGTTTCTACTGATACTCTTCTTTCACCCTGAAAATTCTTAAGCAGTTTATGAAGGTCGTTTTTCATATAACCATTCCAGGCACCATGAAATACAGCTTTTTCCTGAGATGCCACAGTTTAATTGTGTATGGCAATGAAGTAAAGTGTTGCAAAGAAAAATTTTTAAAAGCTTAAGGAGCATTATTATGGCTGAGTGGATTGGTCATACTCTCAATGTTGTTTAGTCTGAAGCCCATAAAAATAATCTGTCTCTCTGCTCCTTGAAAGATATACTCCTAATAATTACTACTTAATTATTAGTTACTAATTAATAATTGAAAAAACCAAATCTTTAATGGTAATATATGATTTTTAATACTAACTTAAGCCTAAACATGCACGCTAAGAAGTTTCATTTCCCTTTTTTTCAATATGTCATATGTTTTCAAGAATTGTACATAAATACATTTTATCCTGCTCACTATGCACCTAAGTAGCTTCTAAAAATTTTCAGAACTATCCTCTAGGATAAGGTATGAGACAGATCTCACTGCATTTTTCAGACATGCAATCAAGATTAAATAAACAACACAGAATTATTTAGTTGTGCAATATAACTGATTGTGTTATGCCACTTGAAAAATTAAAATCCCTTGGCAGCTAAGTTTTTTCACATGCTCCATTCTGCAACATCTCACCCCATCCTATCATTTTAAGTGTTACTTAAACAAAGTGACTTGCTGTACTGTGGTACAGGGGAATCAAAGTGCATGGCTGCAGAAGACACTCAAGGTAAGGAGAGGGATAAAGGAAGGGGCTGTGCTCAAAAAAACTTCAGAAATAGTCTAAGCAGACAATATGGAAAGGAGTGAAGTCAAAGTACTGAAGCTAGGAGCTGTCGGTCTGCTACTTATAGAAAAGGCAGAAATGCTTGTGGGTTTCCTGCAGGCACATGCTCCCACTCCTGCTGTTCCAAATCCAAGGTCACCCACCTCCTTTCAGGGGCTCCCCAGCCTCCATATATTTTAATATACATTCAACTGTCCTCTTTGAGGGGCCCTGAACTAAGCACCATTTTTCAGGCTGCAAGTGCTAGGCATGAAAATATGTTAGAAAAAGAAATCTCCTGCTAAATTTCAAACTGGAGTTAAAATACTTCAAGTTTTGGATTCCTTAGGAAAGGGGCTGGAATGCTGAGGTTTGGGGATGGAGCCCTTATAAAACTTCCCACTACAGAAATGTCAGATGTGGAAATGGAGTTACCAATGGAAAAATCTGATGACTGTTGTTCCTAGACCATTTCCTAAAATTACACCCCAATGCACAATCACAGAAATGCTGAGTCCCATATCCCACTGAAAGCAGGGTCAGGACTGGTTTCAGACCAGCTTGATTTGGGCTTTGTCAGTCTGAAAACCTCCAAAGATAGAGACTACTCAACCTGCCTGTGCATGCTGCTCAGGCAGGGACAATGCCTGACTGTCCTCAAATTGAATTTCCATCTTCTTTAGGTCATGTTCAGCAAGAATGGATGATCCATGCAGGAGAAATTGTTTTCATTTTTGAGAAACGGCCATTTCAAAAAATGAATGCAATGGCCTGTTGCATTGAGAACACATCCAGTAGAATACAGCTAGAAGGCTGTCACAGACACACATGTGGCTGGAGCTCAGGCCTCAGTACTGCATCTCACCTGAAGGAAGAGATGCCAGAAGCACATTCCACCAAGGAAGCCATGTGTGTGTGTGTGTGTGTGTGTGTGTGTGTGTGTGTGTGTGTGTGTGCATGCACCTGTGCATTTGCCCATGTATAACAAGAAACACTTTTTATAACAAGAAATGTGGCCCGGTTTACAGCAACTAAAATGACACTGTCAAGAAGATATGGTGAAACTGGAGATATGCATCATTCTCCATTGTCTGTTCAAAGTTAAGATTTTACAAGTCTTTCTGGGAAAGTGAATGAGTTGCATCTAACACACTCACCACTTAAAAATAACAGCATTCAAAGCTATAAAAAGTCAGACCTGTTTGTGAAAAGATTGAAGAAACTGCATGCATTAAGCATTTCCCTTAAGTCAATGTGATTACTCTGTGCACAAAATCTGGCACATGCATCTCTTTGAAGAACTGATGCTGTAGTTATAAATCTTCTAAAATATTATTATGAGCAGAAGTTATTTGAGTAAATGTGGACAACACATTTAGAGTGTTTTGGCAGGCATTACAAAAAAAGTAAATATTAATAATAAACAGCATATCAACAGGGCAAATGATTTCTCTTACCTATTGCATTCCCAGTGGAATAAAGTATATTTGCTAAAATACAAACCATGATAACAAATTGTATATGCCTTCTGTGACCTCCAGCTTTTAGAATTTACTCTACATAAAGAAATCACACCCCATTAATCTTCCCACTGAAATGCATTATTTAGCATTCCAGTGCAATAAACGAGTAAAGCAGGAGAAAGAGTAAAAATTTCCAACAGCAGATAAAAAAAATGAAATAGCTTTGAGAAAATATAATATAAAAATGTAAAAAAAAATTCTTTTACTTGCTACACCAAGGAAAAAGTAAGTATGCCTCTTGTGTGAAGATTTCCTCAAAGATCTAGTAAACATTCAGCATGACTGCCACTACTCACATGGGGGATAGGCAGCAGAACAGTGATTAGGTGCTGCTGAACAGGCTGGATCTCCCAGGCTCTGGACAAGTGCCTAAACACCCTTGCTGGGACTCAAGCTAAGTATCAGGTGAGTGTATTGATCACTGTACTTACTGAGTTAAATATACTACAGACTCACCCTAGCCTAGTGCTCTCTAGCAACTGGCACTCTTCCCTCTTGAAAGGAGCTGCTAAATCCTCCTCATACCTGTGCTCAGCCTGCCTGTGAAGATAAGCTGGCAATCCAGTCAAGATCTCTGAAGCACCCCTTGTGCAGCCCTCTCCACTTGTCCCAAGGAGAAATTCAACATTCAGGTAGAATCTCTGAATCTCCCTGTCCTTCACTTCCCAGTACACACAATTCTAAGAGACAAAAGAAATTAGAAACTCCCTGAATTAGCAATAAATGCCAGTATTTAACAGGGGTATTCCCTATCCTACTGCTTTGTGGCACATACATGTAAGCAAACTGACATACATGCCTAATTTATCTTGGGTACTAAAAGGATTGCACAAGAAAGCAGGTAACAAACTGTTTATTTTTAGAAACAGAAATAATTTATTTAGTACTTTTTCAGCAATTTTTGTACGGAAAAGAAGAAATGTCCTGGATCCTCTTCTCTCTGGAAAAAATGAATAAAGAACATTTATATTACTGAAGTTGAAAATGTAGTCTAAGAAAATAAATATTATCTAAACAGTATAAATGTCTTCCATCCCAGTCACACAGTCGACAAGGAATATGCAACTCTGCTTTGAATGATTTTAACAAATGCTAGTTAATACCCAAATTAAATGTCAGCAAAAGGAAAAACTCAATTTAACTAGTTTATTTCAACTACTTTATTTAAAGGTTAGAAAATAGTACTGTGTAAGGATGGATTCCTGAAATTAATTTTGTGTGTCATACAGTCCTATTTAACTTACTAAGTTTACTGATATGAATGAGAAAACATCCATCAAACTAAGCCTTAACTTAGTAAGCTAATTATTAAGAATTACGAGTTTTACTGAAATAAAAAGATAATACCTTTACCTTTCTTAGGGAATATTCTTTCCAATCTGAACACAGGTTCCACGCCCATGAAGTCTTCCTAAGGTACAAATTTCTCCATGATCAGCAAGGTAAGGTAAGCCTTTTTTGCCCAATCTCTGAAACCACTTGTCCTGTTTAAGAAAAAAATCTTGAAAAGAAGGTCCCTAAAAAAATGAGATAGGAAACCACTCCTGCTATTAGGTTTTATTGGCCTACACTCTGTAAGGATTAGTCATAATGAGTGAGATGTAGATAAGCAATTTCAAAGATTGATGGGTAGTGGGTCACCCACAGTGCAGGGGTAGCAGCAGGTCTCTCTGTATTTCCAGTTTGGGTCTTTTTGCCTTGCAGGACTGCTGCTTGAACTGCAAATATTTTGGATCTGTAGAATCAATGAATTATCAATGCACTTTCCTAGTGTATATATAAATTTACAGAACCCTATTCCCTGTATGTAATAAACACTGGCACTTCTAAAAGTAGCTGGTGTGCTCATCCTTACTGGCAATCTGAGGCTTAAGGCTTTGTACACCTGCCCAGGTTAGTCAGGAGAAAAAGACACCTACTCCTGCTTGTCTGGTATGCTGGAAATAGCAACTGTTATGAGGAAGGTGCAGAAACACTCAGATGAAACCCTTAGGCTGCTCCTATAGAGGAATGTGCCCTCAGTAATGAGCTGCCATCTACCCTGTGGTGGCCATGCAGCAGTGGTAAAGTCACTCAACAGAGAGCTTATTTATAGTGGCTGGACTATTGATGCCCAGATTTGAGGGAAGGTTAGATCTGAATTTAAAGGAATGCATTAATCTAAATATAATTAACAAAATTCAGCCATGCAGTCAGTCCTACAAGAGATCTGAAAACCGTTTACCTCTAAATTTGGTGTTTACATGAGGAGGTAATTTCAGTGATGTACAGATCTTCTGCACAGGAGAAGTAGTAAGGCGTGAAAATAATATTTTAATGTTTTGCAGAGGTCAAAAATCGCCCTCTAGAGATGGAACCCCAAAGCAACTACATGCACTCAGACATTATGATAATGTGGATTGCAGTAATACCTGAAGTAAACTGCAATAAATGCTGAAATGAAATGAATCATGAAAATCCAGTGAAACTGATGATACATGAACAATGGTGGCTTCTTAAATCCAGGGTCTAGTACAAAATAAAACCACAGGAAGCAACAGGAAACAGCATGTTTGGTCTATTGCATTGTTATAATTTAATGACTAGAAATTAAAAAGATGCCTTGTTTTAAGTACCTCATGGCATAAACACAGCACCCAAAAAGTTCATATTGAAAAAGAAGAAAAAGACCAACAGTTAGCTCATTAGGTAATAACATTATTTTAATAACATAGAATTTAGAGGGCAGGAAAGACTGGTCTACTGCCTTTGGAAAACTGATTCCCCCATGTGTGGAGAAATTGGGTTTTGTGAAGTATCAGAACTGTTTTGATTCATCACAGAAGAGACAGAAGAATCTGCCACCCGAGGCTCTCAAGGGCTCTGTCAGTTCCAGTGTGAGGGTCTCCTGACCTCCTGAAGAAAACATGGATCTCACAGGAGATAAAGTACCTCAACCTCAAAATGTGAAATAATTACTTCATCATAAAACTAAAAAGCTCCAGAAACAGTCACTGAGCTCTGAGCTGCAAAAGCCACACCACAGATCTCAGCACCTGGCTGCAGCACTACCCATGAACTTTGAGTCTGCATGACAGGCTTGGTGCCACTGAAGAAAAGCAAATAAATCCCCAAAGCTTGCTATCATTGTGAACAGCTGCATTTCCCCATTCAAATGCAAGAGAATAATACATGCCTGGGACAAAATCCCCAATGATGCAAATACGTGCCCTGATTTCAATGTTTTTCTTAGAATAAATCCTGTATCACGTGAAAAAAAGGGAATCTACAAGAATTATGTCAGTCTAGTGTGAAGTTATTCAGCTTTTGTAATTAAACATATACACGTACTGAGGGTGTCCACTGCAGCTATTTTTAATACTGAGAGAACCCAAGGAACTCAGTGATGATGCAGATTCTTCCTGAAGACATTTATAGCTGGAAGAAACCACACAAGCTGAAATTTCCTCTACATCATGGATGCATGATTCCTATCTAGAGACAATTAAGAGCCTCAAATACTTCAGAGGAGCTTTGAAAAAGTCTTGACCTTACTCTTCATTTATTCACAAGGTTTCCTATTGACAAAGGTGAACAAATTAAGCAGCTCTTAAACAAAAATATTTTTGACCATCTGTTCAAATCTGTTGGTTATCTGAAAGCATGTAGTAAACTAAAATTGATCCATATTTTGGACCTCTTCCCACATATGACAGTTGAAAAAATGAAGGGGTTAATAATGCAAACAGGTCATTAAAGACATAAAAAATGATGATGTATTGTGTGATATGATGATAATGTGTTGATGAAGTCTGAGAAATGAAATTTATGACAGGAGAAATATCTGCAGTCACTATGAACTGCAGTGGAGTGAGGTAGGCTCATGCATTTCCTCAAGAATACTTTTCTAGTCACCATTCACATGTGTAACTGCAAGTCTTTAAATGATCAAAACTCAGAGAGACCCAACTAGTGTATCTTGTGCACACCTCGAGTTTGTATGTGTGTAAACAGCCCTTATACTTTGGGAAAAATTCCATGAGCAATGTGAACAGCCAGCAGCCAAACTGCAGCCAGAGTTTTAGTCCTTTTAAAAAATGCATGCTAAAAAAGCACTTAAGTGGTACTGTGGCACTCCTTAAATTCTCTTTTCTCTGCTAATGTCGCCTCAGAAACAGTTTCTGCACTGGTGTCATCAGTTTGTCACACACTAAACAATCTGGCTCTGTACTCTGAGCACTAACAAAGTTACTTGGGAAAATGCCATCCTCTCTTTCTTTAAGTGCAGTTGGAGAGAAAAAATGGAAAGTAAGATTAAAAGCCATCTATTAGGCAAGTCACCTAAATAAGCATATGTAATTATTCTGACACAATTCAAAACAGAAATACAAATTAGAAAATTGACCAGAAATACAAAATAAAATTCCATCTCCTAACATAAAAATCTGACATAAACTATTTCAAACATACCATAAGGTGAAAAGTAAAAAAGACATTGAACTCATGCATATACTGTATTACACAGTAATGTAAGTATTGCTTATGCAAATGATTTCAAATCAGAAAATAAAACATAAAACCTTGAACTGATACTTCAGTCATTAAACAGTTTCCTTCCATTGCTTCCTTATGAAAATTTTCTAGCAGAAGGATGGTTGAGGGCTGAACTATACAACTGCTAAGAGACATAGAAATACAGTATTTTTGAGCAACCACTTTTGCATTTTGTAGGCACTGTTTTAAGAACCTAGCATGAAAACCAATGCCAAAGCTTGGCTTCTGACTAAAGTAGAAAAATCAACTGGATGGATGCTTTGATTTATTTTAATAAAGTATCAGCATTTAACAGCTTGGGTAGGAAAAACAAACATGACTGCAATACAGAAAGAATAATTCACTGTGAATAGCAGCATGAGGCACTGTACAAGAGGGATATGATCTAGCAATACCTTGACAACATCAGTTTGGAAACCAAAGTATTTCCAAATTGTGAAGATAATACAACAAAACCAGCAATGTAATCTCCTTTGGAACCCACACTCTCTGGTCCCTTACAGAGAGAGCTTCCCACAGACATTATTGATGGGGTTGTTTCTCAACCCAGCACAATATTTAAACCACTCTCTAAAAACATGAAGAGATACGAAAGAACTAAGCAGCACACCATGGAAGATGAGTGTCTCTTAATCTACTGGATTATAGAAGAGTGTCCTGGAAGTTCAGCCAATGCCATGAGACACTTGTACAAAAGGCAAAAAAGGGGAGAGTGAAGGATAAAAAACACATGGAACATCAAACAGATCCACTTCAAACTGGCAGTGTAATACTCCATTTCTTTCACTAAATATAAACCTAAGACTGACTTAGGTTAACAAATAAACACTTTCAATAAAAAGAATCCCAAAACCTTTATCATAGGAAAGGGAACAATCCAGCAGGCTTCAATGTAGCTATAATGGAAAGACAAGTGACAACCTATACTAACAGACATAAAATTTGCTTTACCACAAGGGAGTACCTGGTATAGTCACCTATTCATACTCTGGGACAATGCAGTACTATCAAATCTGAACTCTCTGTCCATATTGGTTATATTTTACTTCTAGTTTGCACAGGAATAACTAACTCTTGGAAAATAAAAAGCTAGGTATGAGAAATCAAACCCTCAGAGAGTCAAATACAAGCATGGACCTCTACAAAGCACTGCATACACATCTGCATGAGTGCTTCAGAAGATGCCTAAGACTATACAGGGTATGATGGGGGTTATGTCACTGTTCTGACAGAATTTCAAACACATTTGCTCTCATATTTAAATTTTAAAAAATTAATTTTTATCTTTAAAGCAGTAATTTTCAAACAAAAACAGAGCAAACCGAAGTTCCCTTGGGACCACCCACTGCATGCATTGTTACCTCAACAAGGACTCTGCTATTGGAGAGGTTTCCTTTAGCCTCTGCTGCCTTCTGACAGCCCTGTGACTCCAGGAAACCAGGAAACTCACACTTCAATATGCATTCCATCCACTAGGAGAGAGAAAAAAGCCCCAAAAACTTTCTTTGTTATCCTCAAGGTCATCATACATTGGCCTCTAAAATGCCAGTTTTATGCAAAGTCCATTCATGGGTGAGTTTTAGAAAGGGAAAGAATATTCATTCCTATTTTGTGAGTGCTCATGTGGGCTTTCATTGTGCTGGGTAGCTGAGTATTGGTCCTAAATGACTTTATGACGATCTTACTCAGTAAAAATATGGCTCATGGATTTATTTCAATTAACTTTCTAGGGGTGTCCTCTCTGGAATCACACTGGTTTCCTTGAAAAACAAAGGAGAATTAGGAGACTCAGAAATGACACTGTAGGAGGTTAGCTAGGTAACTTTCTTTCCTCCGTGAAAAAACTTCGGAAAGTGGGGCCCAGTGGAAGATTCATGTCTTACTGCAGCCATCAGAGTGAACTCTTCTTCCCGTTGAAATCAATGGCCAAGCTCCTACTGCCTGCTTTGCAGCCTGAATTTAACTTTCAGGAGCACATCCTGTAGTGTGCCTGCCCTTTGCCATCCTCCTGCAGAGTTCAGTGTCACCCCAATGCACTGCCATCTAGCAGTGAAGTATGGAAACAAAACCTCCCCTCCCAATATATTTCAGCTGTGTTACAGATTCATGTATAGAGCAAAAGCACTCCAAGGATGACAGCCCCTATTTTCACCTTGAGTCAGACTGCAAGGACACCAAGCAAGGGCTGCACAATGTGGAGCATGGCCAGCAGCTCAAGAGCCCTCAATTTTCATGAGACTCCACATACAGTACTGCACCCAGCTCTGCTACCCTCTGCACAGGAAAAAAGATCTCCCTGAGTGAGACCAGAGAGGACCATGAAAATGATCAGAGGGATGGAGAACTTCTATGACCGGCTGAGAGAACTGGGGCTGTTCAGCCTGGAAAAGGGAAGATTCCAGGAAGACCTTACTGAGGCCTTTCAATACTTAAAGGAGGCTTTGAGAATGATGGGGACAGAATTTTTAGCAGGGCCTGTATCTCAGGACAGTGGTTTCAATCTGGGAAAGGGCAGCTTCAATTGAACACAAGGAAGGAATTCTTTACTGTGAAGGTGGTGAGGCACTGGCACAGATTGTCCAGTGAAGCTGTGGATGTCCCATCTCTTCAAGGAACTGTTCAAGGCCAGGCTGGACAGGGCTTGAGCAGCTTGATCTAATGGGAGGCATCCATGTCCATGGCAGAGAGCTGGACTATATGATCTTTAAAGTACCTTCCAACCCAAACCATTCTATGACTTCATCACACATGTAATAGAAAAAACACACAGTATCTAATTTAAAGTCCTTTGTAACACATTAAGTTCAGATGATTGTGATTTTTTTCACAATATGGGCATAGTATCTGCTAAACAATTAGGTCTTGCCTCTCACGCTACTAAACCAGTAATTTGTCATTTAATTTCTCAAAAGAGATGTAAAGATCAAAACACTCCAATTCAAGGGCAAACAAATCACTTACATGAGGAGCACATGATTTACCTAAACAATGACTTTGCCCATGGCATTAAAGGAACATAATTAACTAAGCAACTTTATCTTCAGCCACCGGCAAAATAGAATATACAATACATTATACTACAGATATAATGATTTTAAGGTTGTCAATTACAATCTTTTAAATAAACACAACATACTTTCTTTGTCCTCTGTTTTAGGGCTGAACTTTGCTTTCATACATGCTCCTGAAAGCAGAAGCACATATGAAAGCAAAGTTCAGCCCTTCAACAGAGCAGCCTCTGGCCCCAGAAGACTTACTGCTGCCTGGGGACTCCCAGCTTCCCAAGGTGATGGGGTGCCTTCTGCACACCCCAGAGCAGGACACCCACCCTGTGGGCCCAAGTAGTTCCCACTACACTTGTTGGACAGACTGCACAGTTGGTCTTGACTGCACTTCAAGCTACATTTTGCACACACATAAACTCAAATGTCAATCAGTGAGATAAGAGGCTCTTATTTCCTCTACCCACTGATCTTGAGGGTTCTTCCAATCCTCAGCAAAAAAGTTTTGTGAGAAACCACTGCTTTTAGACAACTACATTTTCATGTTTTGAGTGCACACACCATTTTTCCAAAAGCTTTACCAATACTGATTAAGTAGGATGGTATAAACCCCAGAAAAGGGTTTTTTTTCAGTTTAGTGGCATGATGGTATCTTCACATGGCTTGCACTAGGTATCATTAACAGAATGAGGAATAATGGCAAGTATCAGACAAGCACACAAGGGCCCAAGGCAAAGTCTGGGAAGCTACTATGATATTCTCAGCCAAAGGGCAGTAGGTACCTTACTCAATTTCATCAGCAAAGTCTGCACCTGCATGGCTACTATTTAAATTACACAGAAGGAGCTGTATCCAAAGCAAAGTTAGATTTTTTTCAAGATTGGTGACAGTGTATGGGTGAAACAACACAAACTGTAGAATCAGTAGGAAGCATGAATGCAGCTGAACTATTGTTATTACCAGGGTCAGTATCTCTGTACATGCATGACTTAGTAAAGAAGTCTGAGTAAATACTGTTTCATTAAAAGAACAACACCTGATTAATATCACACTAAAATTAATGTAAGTTTTGCTCTTGAACTCTGTGGAAGCAGAACTGAATTCACTAACCTGGAACCCTTCAACTCAAGCCTAAAAAATTATCTATTTAGTTTTATTAGATCCTTAGAGTTATTCTATTACATTTTCTTGCATAATTTTTTCTTTTTCTTATATTATTTTTCTAACTGCGGACCATCTGAAGAAACATGACATCATATGAGAGAACAACGTTATCCCACCTTTTCCCAGAGACATAAGGGTGCTTTCTGTGTTACCTTGTAAGTTTTGTCCTGGCAGAACACAATAGGCTATTGATCTCTATCTTACTGGGTCAAATCACCATACACAGCTCATAAATAGACATAAGAAACATTGTAAATCTGAGTCTCACACTTGGTACTTCCTCCACAATCTCGCCTCAGACAACTTCTTCACATGGAGCAAGCTACTGCTGTTGGCCAAGCAGTGAGGCATCAAGGGGCTTCTGCTGGCAATCCTGCACTATGGCAGGAACACACATCAAGGGGCATGACCTTGCCTGCATCCAAGGCTGTCTTTAGGTCTGCTGAGGTTCAAATCTGTACATCTCAAACATTATGGAAGCATGTAAGTAAGCACGCACTCTTGTGAGCTGCTGTGGGATTGCCTTTTTACTAGTTTAGTTCTCTACAGAGGAAACAATCACAAAACTTTTGCATTCCACAGAGGAGCCTCAAAGGTGACCTTGAAACCTGCCTTTCAGTTGCTATGAAGAGCCAGTTTTCATGTACCCTGTGAACATGGTTCCTCCAAGATACTTCCAGAAGAGCATCCAAAAGATGAGGATCTTATTAATTAGGGCTGAAGATCTTGAGCTATGTAACAATTTTACTAAAATCTGAGGTAGATTTGAAAAAAAATTTAACTATAATTAAGAAAAATCTCCAGACTCCATTTACAAGCAGCTGTACTTTACCTCATAATGAAAACAAGTATTATGGATTGGAAGTCAACCCCAAAGTAGCATGCAGAGCAAGCAACTGATTCTGGTATGTTTAAACTGGTTAAATATAGCCAATTCTCACCAATCTCACAAGCTACAGACTGCCAGGTCAGTCCTGTATATTAAAGAGCTAATAATTTCCCATGGATTCTCAGTATGGAACTTCAAGGGACATTAAAAGCAGTCATGCACTGGCAGCTGCACTCATCAAGCCTACAACCCACGCAAGAAAACAATGTTTACACATGTGCTAGTGGCCCAAAAGGTGTTGTAACAGTTTACTGCATCAGTAAGTTCCAAGGCTCACCAAAACTTGACCTTCTGAGACTGGTGGTGATGGACACTCAACCAGGCTTTTTAATCTGTTACCAGTTTATGCAAGATGTTGGCCCTCAGCAGAAAGAGACACCAGTGATTTCCACTGTCACAATATGGCAAAGCACGCTGCATGGGGCTCCAGGCATAGTATCAGTCCCCATAAGAGCATCAGCTTCTCCCTGGCAAGCCAGTTAACACTGACGCTGCAGATGCCTGAAGTAACATCAGAGCAATGCTTGACATGAGCCAGGGTCCAGCTGAGGATCCACCTCAAGCATTAACCTGCTCTGACACCCACGCCCGCTCTCACCCGCTGCTGGGCAGTGGACACCTCCCCACCTGCAGCTCAGTGACCCGGGGCTGCTGGCCCGAGGGGTGGCTGGGGACCCCTCCCCACCTGCCAGCCAAGACAAGAGGCAGCAGCTGCCCCCGGCAGGGACCGGCCCGGAGGGCGACCCCGCTGCCCTGCCCGCGGTGCCAAGGCAGCAGCAGCGCTCTGCCCGCCACGACGAGGGCAGTGGCCGCCTCCCGGGCACAGGTGGCCTCAGGCAGTGTCCTCAGCCGCCCTGCAGCTGTCCCCAGCCAAGGCGAGCGGTGGCTGACATCCCTCAGCACCAGTGGTCTCGTTCAGCAGCCACTGGGACACGACCCTGCCCGTCCTGCCGCCCTTACCGGCAAAGTTCTTGGTGAAGACGAGGGTGACGAGGAGGATGGGGATGAGGACGGTCCCGATGGTGACCACGCGGTCGAAGGGCAGCTCCAGCTTCAACTGGAGGAGCAGAGCCGCCAGCGCGCCCGCCTTGTCATCCTGCTGCCCCGGCAGGATGAGCTCCTTCAGCTTCTCGCCCGCCAGCAGCGCCGTGGCCATGTCGGGGTGGTTATCGATGATGTGTTGCATAAGCAGCGGCGGCGGGCGGCCTCACGCCGCCGGGCTTCCCCGGGGACGGGCGGCGCCGCCCGGCCTGCGGGGACAACACCGACAGCGGTGACGGCGGGGCCGGGCCGGGCCCGGCTGCCGCAGCGGCCCCGAGCGCTCCGCGGCCCCGGAGCGCAGCCCCCGCCGGCCCGGGAGCGCAGCCCCCCGCCCCCGGAGCGCAGCCCCCCGCCGGCCCGGGAGCGCAGCCCCCCGCCGGCCCCGGAGCGCAGCCCCCGCCGGCCCGGGAGCGCAGCCCCCCGCCGGCCCGGGAGCGCAGCCCCCGCCGGCCCGGGAGCGCAGCCCCCCGCCCCGGAGCGCAGCCCCCGCCACCCCGGGAGCGCTGCGGGCGGGCCGGGGGCCGCCACCCCGGCGGCAGCGGCTGTGCGGCGCTCGGCTGCCTCCCGCTCCCCGCAGCCGCGCGGAGCCGAATCACGGGAGGCGGGCGGCGACACGAGATGCCCGGTGACAGCTGTGCCATTAAGCGCTGCCTCTGCTTCGCAGCCCGTGCTGTACAACAGCGGCGCAGCAGCCATGCAACCAGGCAGACCGGAGCCGCCTCCCCAAGTGCTGCAGACAAGGAAGGGGGCATTTACCTGGCAACTTCGCTTCCCTCGGCTCCCGGGGGATGGTGAACGAAACCGATGGCCGGTACAGAAGAGCGGAAGCCGAAAATAAACTTACATTGGACCTTCCTGCCGAAAAAAGGTCCCTGCACCACCACAAGTAATGAAATCGCTCCGGGCTCGGAGCGGGAGGTGGCTGATGTGCTGATGCTCGTTGCAGCAGCGGGCGGCTGGCGCTCGCATGGAAATGCCCGCCCGCACCGAGCAGCGACAGCCCAGCAGTTCAAGAATCAAGAAGGGGCTCGCAGCCGTGGGGAGGAGGAGGCGAGAGCCGGAGTGAGCCGCGGTAACGCAGAGGTGCCCCAAGGCACGGCAGCGCGGGGCCGGGCGCGGCCGCGGCAGCCGGTGCGGCACAGCCCATGCGGGCTCCGAGCGCAACACGTCGCGGCGGCCCCGGCCCCGCGTCCCCGCAGAGCCCGCGCGGGGCGGCTCCGCGCATGCGCCGCCGGGCTGGCACGGCTCGGGGGCGCCGCACGGGGGGCGCCGCAGGACGGGACGGGACGGGCTCCCTGCCCTGCCCTGCCCTGCCCTGCCCTGCCCTGCCCTCCTCTCCCGCCGCAGCCCGCACAGGGAGCTCCCGCGGCTTAGGGAGGAGGGAAACCCTCACCCGGGCGGCCCTGAAGGTCTTGGACCTGCGGGCACGTCAGGATCCAAGTGCTGCCAATAGAAAGCCCTTCCAGATGCCGCCTTTTTAAAGCACATGTGGAGTGACCACACCTGGCAGGACAGCCTAAGAGCAGAGTACTTGCCAAACCTGCAGAGGCCAGCTTTCAGCCACAACCTCTGATTTTGTGTCTTCACAGAGATGGCCAGACCTTGCTGTCCTTCCCTGGATCGCGCTGGAACGGAGCATTAATGCTCTGGGAAGAAGCTGGACCACACAGCATCAAAGGAGGCCATATGTGCTGCACCATAGCCTGCAGCAATGGTGTTCAGAGAAAAGCTCAGGTCACAGACCTGCTTCTTGACTTGTTTATGGATTTTATATTTAGCAGTACTTAGATAAAAAACGGAGATAAACAAATATTGCTAATATTTCTCTCAAAGATTTGCAGTTGTCATCTGCAACTCACATGAGTAATGCAGGGATTTTTATCTTTGCCTTGAAATTTCTGTTTCCCTGATCACTGTGAACAATATGATGGTTGTGTTTATTATTCTAGTTTAAATGCTGAGTGCAAGCTTTAAATAATACTTCTTGGCAAGGGTCCTTCCATCCAGGCAGGGAGATAAAGAGCAAGGCAAGAGGGATGTCCTGATGGTGACTGAGCAAGGATCCCAGGCAGAAGACACAAAGCTGTCAGTGCTGCATGCTCCTGAAGAGTACTGAAGATCAGAAGGCAATAGAGCCTAAACCTGAACCTGTAACCATCACTCGTTTCATCTTCCCTGCTTCAACCCTCCCTAGGCTCTGCCTCTGCTGGTCTTCTGTAAGGACTGACAGGCAGTATCTGCCTCGTAGGCAGAAGGCAGGGACGAGAGTACCCTCTTCTTACCCCTTTGTCCAGGTACAGTGGGTACTTGTGATACAGTGCAGCAGAGTTCTTGGTCAACAGCTGTACCCTAGGCAGGGCAAGGTCGGAGGCAGAGCAGTGAGGATCCTGATGTGGTGAACTTGGGAACAGAGTACAGCCTTCCCACAGCTGAGGAAAAGTGGGGACAGTTTCTGGGTCAGGGTTCAAGCCTCAATAATCCTAGCTATCTGTGATGAGGGACAGATGCATCAATTTCTCTTGCTCTAGAGAATGTATTTGGACTACATTTGTATTTTATCAGCCTCTAATATACCAGCTTTCCATTCCAACAATGAAGAGCCAAAATACCTTATGCACTTGTTACTGCTGCTGCCAGAGGGATGACACTGAGCATGGTACTGACAGCCCGAGGCAGTACAGCTGATGTGCAAAACTTTTGCTCTCTTTCAACACTGTAATTGTTTCACCATGACTTGTCTGCTGTTGACAGTCTTGTTCTGCTCCTTGAGACTGTAGCTGAAAGACCACTTTTCTCACTGTGTCATTTCCTTTTTGAATCCTCTTTCACCCATCCAGTTACTTAATTCAAAACAATCAGCTTGCTTTTTGTTTTCAGAAACTGCCAGTCGTATTTCTGTCTTCACCTACCTAAGCCCTTCAGCACCCATCTGCTATCTAGATGCTGACTCTAGATGCTTCCTCATGTTTTTCCATGAAGAAATAATGCCAGCTCTAGTAACCATTTCTGAGGAACCTTGGTCTAAACATCTACAAACTTTACGAACTAGGAGCAGCCATCTAGTACCTTGCATCTCTAAATGTGGCTGCAACTGGTCAATAAAAGAAGTGTTAAAATGAGGCAGCCTGTGTTGATGCCTTTCCCTAACTGCCCCAGCCTCCAACAATGTTGAGGGAATTTCCCAAACTTGTGGTGGTTTGATAAGCCCCAAAATATTTCAGGGTATTTTTTTCTGGTCTCCTGTTGGGACTGTGTAAATTTCTGGCATCCAAACCCTCTTTATTAAGGAATTCCAAAGGCCTACAACCTGTTGTATCAAACCTACCTTGTTCTATTTTCTTCAAATGTAATCATATCATCAAATTAGACAGGCCCCTATGGGAATGTATCTGGATCAATCCCTACCCATCTTTTCCATGAAGCATACACTTCTGTAGACATCTATTGTATCTTCCCCTTAAATGATATCGAGTTCCACATTTAATATCCAAGGCATAGAAGGATAACCATAAATCAGACACTGCTTTTAAAATAAATATGACATCCACGAGTGATTAAAATTTCTCTTTTGAAGCATGCTTCATTATAATGCCATTATTTGATTTAATCATATTGATTTTGTAATCCTGCTTTGCAAGATTATATCTGTACAGCAAGCCAAAGAGACATGCAAGATGGAATGGTACTGTCAGACCAAAACTTGGGTAAACAGAAACCTGTAGTAAAGCAGAGAGTGAGACATGGAAAATTACTGTCACAATTTACAGACAACACCATAGCCAGGTTTCTCAGCAATAACATCCTTGCATGTATGCTGCTGGGTGATCTAGACAATAATCAGGCTGTGATAATATTCCCGTGCTAATAAATATTTCACAAGTTGCTGGTAGGGTCAGAAATTGATTTACAGATCAAAGTGGAAAGTCATGTGAAGGAATTCTAATTAATTCTAACAAAAGATAAAAAAAGGAATATTATTTTTTAGTTTTAATAAATCACTTGTTATCACATAGAAAATATTGATTATTGAAGATAAAGTGCGGGGTTTTTTTAAGTCTTATTTTCTCCAATTCTGAAGGTTAAAAAGCAAAAGAGAAAAAGTGAGATTGATTTCAAGTACTGACAGGGATACTTGTAGCACCTTTTAAGCAGAGGGCACACTACCTCTAGGTGTGGTGTGAGATTTATCTATTCAAACCTAAAGGCACCTGAGCGAGATACTGCAGAGCACTATTCCTGAATCATGTAGGAGGAGAAATAGCTAAATGTAAGAGTGCAGTTCATGTGACCAAATGTAGATGTTCTCTTCCAAATGAGATGAATCATTTACACATTGTAGGTGTCAAGAGTTTACACATGAATCCCACTCTCTGTCTCTTATATTACAGCTTGTCTTAGCTTAGCCATTTCCCCAATGGTGACGGTGTGCTGTCCTTGTCCTTAGCAGTTCCCAGTCTCTTGAAAATTGCTTTAATCTGAAGGTTTTAAAATTGATCATGCTATCATGAATCCTTCATGCAGCTCCTCACACTGAATTTATGGAAAGGATGCAGATTCCCTGTTAACATTGTTAAGGAGAAGGACTGGGAAGTACTTGTGGAGCATGTCTTCAGCCGGGACTGTGAAATCCACGTGGTCTTTACCCCATCAGCCCACCTTGGGAATCACATCTCTCAGCCTAGGGGTGGTGTGGCCCTGCACAGAGCAGCTACTCCCATGCTGGCAGGGATGCTCTCACGAGTGTGGGTTTGCAGTCAGTGCTGCCATGGCTGTGCAGGTGCTGCTGCAGTGCTGTCTGTGTGAGCAGCAGTCACAGCTTTGGGGAGTGCAGCCATGCCTCTGCAGAATGCTCCCACAGAGACAAAACTCTGTAGGGTTGGAAATGGCAACAGGCAGATGGCAGGGAGCTGTGACAGTGGGTCTTAGCCCAGAGGTGACGTTTTGGTGGTGAAGTGAAGTGAGATGCCAGATGATAGTGAAAAGGAGCAACTGGCAATGCAGCCTGGTGTTTTGGCAGTAACAGGGAACTCTGTGCTCCCTGGTAAGAAGTGACTCTTAACAGCAAGATGTGATATGTTGCTGACATCAATGAAATATTTTTTGCTGCAATGCACATATCCTTGCTAGTGGGTCTCTTCTGGGGCTGTTTAAAGTAGAATAGATCATTTCAGATTCAGTTAACATCTAGTCCAAGTGCCTGACCACTTTAGGGCTGACCAAAAGTTAAGCACATTGTTAAAGGCATTTTCAAAACACCCCTAAAACAATGACAGGCTGGGGGCATCTACCACCTCTCTAGGAAGCCTGTGTCAGTGTTTGATCACCCTCTCAGTAAAGAAATGCTTCCTAATGTCCAGTCAAACCCGGTCCTGGTGCACCTCGGAACTATTCCCATGGGACTTTATCGCTAGATACCATGGAGAAGAGATCAAAGTCTCCTCCTCCACCTACCCTCCTCAGTAGCAAAGATGTTACCTTTCAGCCTTTTCTCCAAACTAGATTGGCCTGAAGTAGTCAGCTGCTCCTCAATGGACATTCCTTACACAGTTACTGTGAGCCAGAGACTCAAACTCTGGGCTTCAAAATCAGCTAATGCCACCCTGGGAACCTGGAGGGTAATTGAAGCTGTTCAAGGGCAAAGAGATTGTATAAGCACAAAATGGGTTATTCTGTTGCTCTGGTATGCAAGCTGTCTCTGCATAAATCAAGAAACTGCTTGGCTTAAATAGCTAGTAGGGAAATCAAGGCTGAAGTAAGATAACATATTTCTGTTCAAAAAGCATATGGCATGGAGGAAATGTAACCAGCTTAAATAAAAGGGTCTGAAGGGAGTCTTGGGACTATCTAGATAACAGCATGAGCAATACCATATTGTATCAAAAGTGCCTGGACAACAGTGTTAGAAATACTAAATTTGGGTGTGGATATAACAGAATTTGGACCAGTGAGGACAAAATAATTACAAGCATGTCATTAAACAGGTCCCATTTGTCTGGGAGGATCCTAGGCAGAGAAAGAGGTGCAGGGTTGGTGAAAAGGAAGGTCCAGGAAAATGATCACTAGGAATTAATTAAATACGAAAAAAAAAAAAAAAAAGCCCAGGAAATAAATTTTAAAACAAGCACTAGGTATATTCCTCTGGAGAACAAAGAGGGATGAGATATTCTGGTTGTAGAAGTGTGAACACCTCCAGTGTTAAAGCTAATCTGTGACCCCAGGTCCCCCAGGATGGTCGACAGCATCCCAAGACAACCTGCTGCACTCTCATCAGGGCTATGTCCAAAAGACTTTGTGTACAAGGGTGGGATGAGAAGGGATAGGCTTGTGCCCTAATAGTAAGTGGAAAAGGGAAGGGAACTGGGGCATGACAGAGCTTGCATAGGAATGATATGATTTCTTCATACAAAATTTGTAGTACTGGGCAACATAACTGTAACTCAAAATTGGTGTGCTTGTAGTGATACAGTTGTGAGTCCTGCTCATATCAGACATTTGTTCATTAGCCAGTTAAGGTAGTATCAGTCTCTTGCAGGTGTGTAGATTAATCAATAGACATTGTGTTAGTTACATTATCAGGTCTCCAGTCTAAAGGAGAAGACACATAAGATACCATGACCATAATTTAAAAAGCTATTTTATATGCAAAAAGCTAAAACCATTTCATTTTCCCAAGACTTTCTGATTATCCACAACAACAAAGAAAATGAAATGGGCAGTGCTTTCTGTCCTGTGATGTGGGGCTTTTTCAGCATTGGCTTAATGCTTTTTTTCTTCTACTGTCATTATATTACTATCTCAACCCATGAGTTTTCTCACTGTGACTCTTCCAACTGTCTTCCTCATCTCTCTGGGGGAGTGAGTGAGTGGCTGAAGGGGGATTAGCTCCCAGCTGGGGTTAAACCATGACAATATTGACTTAAGGGCATCTTTATACTTGTATCTTTCTGTTGACAGAGGACTTGTTTCTTGTTTTAGTCTCTTACTTCAAAATTTTAAATTCTGACAAAAGAAAGCAAAGCACACACTGAACGCTTTGCTCTCAGTACAGACTGCAATCAGCAACATTCTTTCAAATTCCACTCTAAAGCTTGCAAAGGAAAGGCTCCATTCTGCCAGGCGGTGGTATTAAGTATCACATGGAAGGCAGTCATAATTCCAGTTCACTGTAGCAAGGAGCATTTAAAGTTGAAGCAAACTCATAATGCAAGTGAACAAGGAAACACAGATCAGATGATGCTGCTTCTTTTTGTTAAGCCTTAAGTGAAGGGATAAGAGCCCTGATATCTGCTCCAAGTTCTGCTTGTTTGAGCATTTCCTTGGCTCCAAATATATAAATTTAATTTGGAGCCAAGGAACAAAACTCTCCAGAACTCATAAACTGCTGGGAGTCCTCATCTTGCTATACTACAGACAGGTCGCCTACAGCTTGTCTCCTCTCCCTGATCCCATTAATCTTGCACTGTGCTGCACTCTGGCTCTGTTTCAAGAAGGCAGACGGAGAACATTGCTGTAGCCCATTTCATAGCATGATTAAGCATTTTATTGAGAACTACATATTCAAATTCTTCAGGCTGAAGAGGGCTCAGATTTTTCACTTAAAGTGAAAATTCCTAGGATATCACACTGTCTCCTCTGCTACTGGATCTCAGAGTTTTCAATAACAAAATAAAGAAAAATGCTAATGTAATTTCACAGTTGCTCAGAGCATTCTATTATGCTCAGCTATTGTCTTGCTATTTCTGCTCTTCACCATTCAAATAAATGGTAAATGAAGAGGAAGGAAGGTTTTAACCCTACATCTTGTCATGCAGAAGTATTACTGGAAGGATTCCTTCTCTTGCACATTTATTAAGGAATTCTAGCTCTGGAGGGAGCTCTCAGATCTGCACGATAAGCTGTGCTGCCAGAAGGCTGAGCATCCTGCTGCTCCCTGGGTGTGGGTTTAAGAAGAGAGCTGTGGAACATTCTGCTGCAGAGGCAAAAGAGAGAGACTTTGCTCCAGGAAGAGGAAAGCAGGACAAACAGAGCAGAGAATTTTACACAGGTTTGTGGAATAAAGAGCTTTCCTGTGGGTCTGTGATCCTGTAGGGGGTTATGAGTTCACAGCTCCCCTCTTCCTGCAGTGGGGGTCTGACCTCTCTGTCTTATTGTGGAGAGAGGCAGATGCTTTTCAATGCAAACATTCGTTTGAAGATGCTTAACAGGGAGTTAATGTGGCCTTTACATTTTTGCTACTGCAGTATGAAGGCAATTCCAGGGAGGACAGCTCAAGCAAATGAATAGGCGAAACAAGTCTCATCCAGGTAGCCTCTAGCCATCCCTGTATCACATGTTCAAGTAAAGATGTAAAAGGGAAAGGAAATGAGAAGGGATGAAAGTCCTGCATTTTTCATCACTTTTTTGTTCATGCAGGCTGCAGTCATTTTGATAGGGACTGTTAAAGGTTATTATCTATCTGTAGTTAGCTGATCTAACTACACAACTATTTTAACCCCCTTGCATACACTGACAAAATGCATACAAAACATTACTTGTCTTTAACACTTGGTATTGTCCATTTAATTGTAAGGAATTAAGGAGCAGCTGTGCCAACACATTATTATTAATGTACTTGAAAACAGAGAGTAATCTACACAGTTCAATTACAGAGATCCCCATGTCCCAAAGAAAGCAACTGTAAAGATTTACATTTTAATTGATATCTTATTCTGTAAAGAAAAATAAAAGCCCTCAGCTACCTAAGTCCTTACAATTAATTAGGCACAAAATACTCCATAAAAATTAACAGTGCCCTCATCCCAGAAGTGCTCAAATAGAAAACCCCTAAAGGCAGAAGAACATTAAAATCTGTAAGTTATCAGTATAACATGTCTAGTTTTGCAGTTACAGACTGTGATAAAACCAAGTCATGGCTGTATATACTGACTTGACATCCAGTCTTGACATTTTCAAGCCAGTGCCATTTTGCTTTTGTGTTCCACATGCACAGGCCAGCCCTACTCTGAATCTTCTAAATGTACTGGATTGCAAAGTACAATAGCTGAGAGCCTGTTTCAGTACTTGCATGGACTTCATCAGTCATGTTCCACGGCCCTGAAAGGCTGGAGTACCTCCCTTGCAGCCACACCATCCTCCAGCCATTACTGCTCATCCCATGTCAGCAAGGCAGTACTGTCCCACCTACCATGCTGCACCTGGTTCTGCTGCTCCTGAAGTGTTGATGGAGAGAATGCAGCACTCGCCTTGTTTGCCAGATTTATCGTATGCTCTGTGCTCAGTCTCCATACTCAATGAATTCACATAATGAACTGTCCTTCTGATCCACTGTCCCAAACCACAGCTGCCAGTAAACACAACCAATGTGCAGGCCCAGCAAAGCCATATGCCTTGGCAGCCCAACAAACTTCTGCCCTTAAGCCTGCTACAAAAAAGCAAGTCTCACAATGCACCACAGGGAGGTGTCCTCCTGGGAGCAGTTCTGCACTCCCATGGAGGAGGGTGGATTTGCCCCTAGGAACTGCCACAAAACTGTCAGGCACAGCATGGCCACTGAGAGCTGCTGCCTGGAGCCTGTTAGGCATGACAGCTTGCAGGGCGCTGAGGCCATTTACTTGTCTCAAGCTTGGCATCCACATGTGCAGATGTGTGGATACTTGCCAACACCTACCTACATTCTAAGGTCAATTATGTTTTGTACATTGAGTTGTGGGGGTCAGGCAGCCTTTGTCACATCTTCTGGCAGATGCTGCCTGCATATGAATTTAGGCATTGGCCTACCCACATGTTCCAGTGTAAACTGAACATGATATTGGAAGGACTTCGTGTTCAGGAACTTCAGCTGGTGACATTTGTCATTTTATACCCCAGAAAAGGTAATGTAGAACCAAAATACAATCTTTTACTGTTAATGTTTGCAAATGGGCATGTACAAATGGAGACTTCCTGGCAATAATTTCCAGACATAGGCCTACCTTCTCATGGATGTCAAAGTACATATGTGCAACAAGATTGGACAAAAATAAAATAAATAATAAAACCAGTCCTTTTCCAAGTTAATAATGCAACTGTTTTTAATAATAATACAGCAACAAAGGTAAAATATCTAATTTTACTATTCAAGAACTCCCAATCATCTTTTCCCTTTGACTACAGCTTACACAAGAATATTTTGGCTTTGCAGATGCTTTGCTGAGTTTCAGCTCAGAAATTTAGAAGTGACTGAAGTAAAGACCTGAGAAAGGAAAAATTCTTGCAGCATTTCTCAAAAAAATAAGAGCTCAAATATATGTGAAAAAGAGCAAATTCTTAAAAGCAATGAGCAATATCAGAGCCACAGATATTCCCTGATGTAGCACAGTGGAAATATGCCTTTGCCTATTAGAACTGGCAGCAGCAGCAGGCAGCATCTACACTGCATCCTGTGGCAGGACTGCTCTGTTTCTGACAGAAATGCACAAAATCTGCCACAGTTGGGACTCCTCACAACTTCTACATGCATGCTGCACCTGTTACCTGCCCAGCCTGGTATGGCCTGACCAAGTCAGGTCTGCTGTGCACTAGCAGGCTCTCTGCTACAGCAGTGTTTGCATCTGCACACTCAGCATCCCCAGCACCAGATCTTTGTTCCCAGCTGACCTGCACCTTTTCCTTCAGGGTCCCTGTGTCTGGCACTGGTGAGGTTGCACCTCGAGTCCTGTGTTCACTTCTGGGCCCCTCCTAACAAGAAAGACATTGAGGTGCTGGAGCAAGTAGAGAGAAAGTCAGCAAAGCTGGGGAGGAAGGCTCTGGAGTACGAGTGATGGAGTGGCTGAGGAAGCTGGAGTTATTTAGCCTGGAGAAAATGAGTCTTGGAGAGACCTTATCATTCTCTACAAGTACCTGAAAGGAGGTTGGAGCCAAGTGGGAGTCAATTTCTTCTGCCAAGTAACAAATGACACAAGAAGAAGAAAAGGCCTCAGGTTGTGCCAGAGGAGGTTCAGATTGGACATCAGGAAAGTTTTTTCACAGAAAGGGCTGTCAAACATTGGAACTGACTTCCCAGGGAAGTGGTTGAGTCATCATCCCTGGAAGTATTTAAAAAAGCTGAAGATGTATCACTTAGGGACATGCTTTAGTGGTGGACTTTAGCAGAGCTGAGTTAATAGCTGGACTCAATGATCTTTACCTTTCCAATGTAAATGGTTCTATGATTCAGTGTCCAGCAGCTGGATCTGAACCATTGCTGCACCGAAGTGCCCAACGATTGACAAATTCTGACAACTGTGAATTCTTTCTAGTCCATCCAGTAGCCTTATCCCAGCTTGATGAGGCTTTGTAGCTCAGGTGTAGTATGGAACAAAGGCAAGAAACCCATCTGGTCTGAGCAGGAAGGAACAAGAACCACTTCCCAGGAATCTGGAGTGCTGGGCAATGTCACACAAGGTCATTAAGTGTGACTGTCATTTTTGCTGCCAGCATCTGTGTTATCTAGGACTATTTTAGGACTATCTCTCAGAGCATCCTAGCTTCCTGTGACTTTGAACTAAGTAAAATTGCAACTCAAAACCTGAATAAATATACTTTTTGTAATTCACACCCTCTTGAATAGTCTACTGATTTTATGTTAAAATGGTAAGTAAATTTGATGCTTAAAATTATCACAATGATAAACTGATAAATAATATTGAAATAGTATGATTTCTATCTTTATCCAGAGATAGTAATTACCAGTCCTTCTACAGGCCAAAATTCAAAACACATTCTCCCAGATTCGTTGCAAGGAACTTCGGCCTACTTAAGATAGTTTAGACAAGATTAATTTTTTAAATTAACCTTGTCTTATTTCAGATTATTGAAGAAACATTTTTATCTCCATGTTCTTTTGAGGACTCATTTTTACAGTAGAAATTCAAATTAGGAATAAGGAAAAAAAATTAGCAAAATTGTGGTCAAACTCTGGATCCCTAGAACTACTAAAAATCCAACTGCACGTGGCTCTGAGCCACCAGACTCTGTTGTTGGACAGGCTTAGAATAGGGAGGATGGGATAGGTGATCTCCAGAGGTCTCATCCACACTAAACCTCTTCTGTGGCCTTATGTTACACAGGTAGCATTTAATGTCTGTCTTGCATCTGGAAAGATGCCCAAAACCAGAAAGAAAATATGCCTTGGGGGCTGCAGTGTGTACAGCTAAGTACTGTACAGTAGCTGCAAATGATGTCCCTGCATTCCTGGCTGCAAACATTGAGCTTTGTAAGAGATGCTCTCCTAAGAACTATTAGGGTGAGATTACATGCAACACATCTAATGAAGAGCTGGATTTTCATCTATCAACATAACAGGTTTTTCTTGTAATCCTATGACTGAAGCCTTGGGCAAACTTTTTAAATTCATGTGGTGTTTTATTAGTTTTGGCAAACCTGCAGGTGCTGATAGTTACCTCTTTGCTTCTATAACCCAACACACTTTCTTAATTTTATTGCCCCATACAGCCAAACTTAAAAAAGTGGAAATACTCTCATTAGTAAAGCTAAACCACTGCACATGTGCATGTAAATGGTCTGCATTTGTGCATGGCTTAGCAAGTGGGCTCTCACTGGGTGCTCTGTAATCTAGGTGTAGTAATGTGGAGGTCTCCAGCATTATCCTGGTTGCATTGAACTTACCTACTTACTTCTGACGAGTAAATACCAGTGATTGCATTGTTTCTCATTATTCTAAATTTATATTATTAAATACTAATTTTGACACAGCCCCTATTGCTACAGCATGCCTAACGCTACAAGCTGAAGTTATGGATCAAACCCATTTTGTTTGTCCAGACAGAGACAAGAGGCAAAGTTCCTCATACTAACTAGGTACAGATGAAATCCTGAGAGCTGAACAGAGCAGACAGTGGGTGAGGATGGAAAAATTGTCAATCATGGTGTACAAAATAAATTTACACTAAATTAACATTTTCTTTGGAAAGTATTGCATTAAGGGGAGATACTTTATATCCCAACCTCCACCAATTAAAGGAAACAGTCTGCAAGCTCTTTATATTAAGGAGTTAATTAACAAGTAATCTGAACAATTTTCAACTTAACTGCTTGAACCCTGAAGTTCTATTAAAATGGAACACATCCCTCCCTCCCCCCACCCTTTTACATGGGGAATATGGGCCATGCAGTCTGCCCTGAAGAGAAACTGTAGAGCTCATGCTGTGTAAGGGTCATAGCTAATGCCAACCCACAAGGTAAGGGCAGACACTCCCTAGTATACAGGTTGTGGAATGGATGTGCCTTCTTCCCAACCCTGCTAATGTCACATGTCATGTCTCCTGCTGGCAAGAACTGAAAGCTTTCCAGCTCTTCACCATGCTTTAATGTCTCTGTAGCATCTTGTAACTGATGTGTTTTGCTGAGAAACCAGAGAAAAGAGCAGGAGTTACACCAGGAACCCAGAAAGCCACATCTGAAGCCAACTGTATCAAATACACTTAGACAAAATGACAAATTTGGATGATATACTCAGAAACAATTACTTGATGTACTAGATTCTTTTGAAGGTTTTTCTAAGATATTAAATATATATTTGTCAGCTTTTTGATACAGAAAATTACAGCATCTGAATAACTTTCATGCTTATTCACAAGCTGCTAGATATATTACTATAACAGCAAAGATATTTGATGGAGAAAGGTTAGAGGCGTGTATTATTAAATAAAGCTGCTGCTGGAGCAGAATTAAATTAGGATATGACATTTTCACATAAGAAGAAAAAGTAAAAAAATAAGTCAAGTCAGGCAACACAGGTATTATTTACAGAAAATATAATGCTGCCCCTGGGCATTCAGCTGTTTGTGGCTCTAGTTGTTAATCATGATTCTAAAGCCACAAAAGGAAAATTAGTCTTTATGATATTAGATTACAGTGTATTTCTTGTGTGAATGTAATACAAATACACATTACTGATTAACAGAAGAAATAATGTTAAAGGAATGTCAACTAGTAAAACCTGCAAAAGCCTATTTTCTGAAAAAGAAACAAGGTGCCGTATAAACCTTGCTCTGTATCACACAATGGAAAATCTGAACCAAAATCTGAAATACATGGCATGGAGCGGCTGGCAGCAGAAGCTGGATCAGGCTACATGGTTTCCTTAAACACAATGCTTCTGCAGCTCTGCAGAGGGTGTGCAGTGATTCCTAGCTCTGCCAGGCACAGGGAGGTGTGTGTCTCCCCAGGCACTGCTGATGCAGATGATGTCAGTGAGGTGGAATAATTGCTGAGGTACCTGTCTCATTGTATCTGTGCTAACGGAACCACTCAGGTGTTAATGGATCGAGACACTGCATACATGTACCACAAAATAGGCAGCAGCTGCTCAAAAATTCATATGGAAACTGTAATATCCTGGTAAAAAGGGGGAGAGATTCAATGTATACCTGAGTGAAAGTCATCATTTAAAGGTTTTCAGCCCCATACATGCAAATACACACTGATGCAGGGACACTGCACTTCCTGAACATTAAAAAAAACCCAAAAAACTGTATTATCTCCTGTGATTTTAATGGGATTTTTAGCTTTGCAGTCACTGGAGAGTGGAGAATGTCCATACACAGAGCCTGTATTTGCACTGCATTTCTAAGGACCAAAAATCAGTAAGAAAGAAGTTAATTTTCCAGATGCAAACAGTACATGGATATTTTTTAGAAACTAATGTTTGGGATTGCCATTAAATAAAAAACTGGGATGGTTTCATTCCTCATGTTCTTAAACATTTCTGCATTTCCCAGTCTTTAAAATGAGGTAAGTAAATCCACAGCTCCACAGGCCTGGCTACATGGAAACTGTGGGTCTATTCACACTTTTAACATATTATTAGTTGTCTAAATTTATATACAGGCACTCAGGGTACTTGCATAAACCTCCTCCTCACACATTGTGAGACTTTCTGCATACATACCTACCTATTGCACAAAAAGGAGATGGGGGAAAAAAGAAAGAGTTGAAACTCTTAAACAAATCTACAGTTTCATAAACTCTGTAAAGTCCACAAGGTGGACAGGAATTTAAAATTACATTCCTCTTTGGGCATGGAGTACTCAGCCCTTTTCTAGGAAAATATCTGAATTTCAATAGCATTACTGAGAAGAGTGAATTTACTTCTTAGTATCTAGGCCCTATCTTCAGACTACATGAGGTAATTTCCTCAAGAGCTGTTTTATCATTCAGCAGAAAGCTTGTTGGTACAAATTTTATCTGAAGTTTCGTTTCAACACAAATTTCTGCAATCTCAGGTTTGTGAATTGCAACATCTGATGTGCTATGAGTTTCCAGCC
Source organism: Oenanthe melanoleuca (assembly GCF_029582105.1). Lineage (NCBI taxonomy): Eukaryota > Metazoa > Chordata > Aves > Passeriformes > Muscicapidae > Oenanthe > Oenanthe melanoleuca. The sequence goes on from NC_079334.1 coordinate 51,289,775, forward strand.
ACAAGTGCAATAAATGGCAAATTATTTTACAGTAAGGGCAGAAGGAATTACTAGAATGGACATTTTTGGAACACAGGTTGCTCTTGGATCGCAAATGTAATTTTATTTTGTAGGAAATAATGAGGAATTTGATGCACTGGGGACAAACAAAAAAATAGAATGCAATTTTAAAGACTTCACTATATTCAAGAGATTTTAGAAAAATGTTTAAATGTTTAAAAACATGTTATGAGGTAAGAGTTGATTTCTACATGGTTCACTTGAAAATTTACTCTTAAAACTCTCTGAAACATCATTTATAGAAGGAACATGTTTGAGACCACATTAACATGCAGTTCAAACCACTGTCACCAGACTTGTGCTACCATTTCTTCAGCTATGACTGAAGGCAGCACTCTGCTCTTGCCTGGATGTACAATAAGTGACACAAACACTAGGAAATTAAAAACAGAGGGAAAACTATATTGAACTGTTGACATTTCTTATGGTGAGGAAACAACAGTAACTTATTTTAGGGTATCTCTACAAGGAGACAGCAGGACAATACAGATTGGCTTTTAACTCCAGACCAAATCTTGTAAATGTCAATCCCAGGGAGACGTGCAGTTTAATCTGGATAAAGATTACACAGTAATATAAAACATAGCATTAATTTGCTTGTAACGAATTTATTGTTATTTCTACTATTAATAAATCCAGTAAAAATTAATTCTGCCTTTTTGTTACATGTTTCTTTCCCTGTGTATCTGCTGCAAGTCACTTTCCTCTTTTTTTTAAAATCAGTCCTTGAAGTTTTCTCTTGCTACATTTCTCTATGGTGGCAGCAGTGACTCCATACACAAATGAGGTTCATGTACAGGGCACTACCATAGAGGGCACATGCTTGCAGCACAGAATCATTTTAAAGATTTAGGTTCTGGATACAATAAAGTAAAAATGGATAATATTATTGTTACCATTTTCAGCACAAACAGGACAGAATGTATCTGGGATGACCTATTGCCTGGCTAGCAGTACCTAGCACACTTCAAAAACTCCTTGATTGTACTTTTCAGATGAAGAAACCTGACAGAAGACTGGCAAACAAATTGTTTTTAAAAATGGGTGGTGCTTAAGAAAAATTAATGACCAGCCTGAGAAAGTTAAACATCACCCCATCTGATAAATGTCAAGTTTTAAAGAGGCAACTCCAGCACAACCTCAAAATTACAGAAATTTGGACAGAAGAAATTTTTGCATCACCTGCCAGCAAAACAATAGTACAGCACATGCTGAACTTGACTGGCTTTCACCAATGCCAGCACCTGTCCTTTCTGCTGGACTGGCAGAGCTAGGGAGCCTGTGAACACCAGCATGGTATTTCAAGGATGGAAATACACATCTGGAGGGCTACAAGCCCAATTCTTTTCCACAGCAAGACCAGAACAATCTGCAGAGATCTCTTCCCAAAACAGAAATGATGCAAGGTGAAAATGCCTTTTGGTCCACACAAAGGATGTCTTCATTTTAGGCAGTCTAAATGGAATTTTTATGTTGGATTTCTTCTTCTGCCTCACTTATCCCATCTGGGCAGTTTACTCATTAATTTAAGGGAAGCCAAAAGGGAGGTTTTCACTACCCTTCTGCTCTCACTACCTCATCCTCTTCATTGCCTCAGGGCACAGCTCACAGAAACAGAATGGAAACCACAAAAGGCCCTTGACTTCCCAAGAGCTGTTTTCAGCAAATTGCCAAGAGCTGACAATATGCATATTTTCATGATTCTGCCCTCCCTGCTCCCTGCTGCCAGGGCTGTGTATGGGTTTGGCTCAGCTCTCTGTCCCAGCTGGCCTGGCCACCTGCTCTGTGCCAAGGGCAGGCCTTCCAGTGCAGCAGGAACTGCATCTTGCTTTGGCTGAGCTGCTCTGCCAGGTCATGCTGCAGGCCCTGCCACCCTTCCTTGCTCTAGGGCCACTCTGCTGTCAAGGACCAATTGAAATAACAAATTTGCTTGTCCTTTGGAGCACAATTTTGTCTTTCTGTCAACATGGTACATGTTGTTGCTTAAAAAGTCTCACTATGAGGCACAACACTGTGTCCCCTTTCCCCTTACAGAGCTTTACTGCTCTTTTGGCTGCTATGTGCCTTCTAATCACACAAAAATATTGTGATATTCATCACCTTCGAAGTGTCAGTGACTGGGATTATCCCTCTGGTACTCATACAGGGACATGTTTTGTTGTTTGACAGACACAGCATCACAGAATTATTGAACAGCCTGGCTGGAAGAGACCTTAAATATCATCTCGTTCTATGCCCCCTTGTGTGGACAGGAACATCTTCCACTAGACCAGCTTGCTCAGAGCTCCATCCAGTCTGGCCTTGAACACTTCCAGAGATGAGGAAGTGCTATATTGTTAGGAATACACGGCTCTCTTATGAAAACACATTTCTGCTAAGCATCATTGTACTAAAAGGCACATTAACAGTCTCTGTTCACAAAAAAGCACTAAATACCCCAGATTTTATTGAAGCAAAATAATTCTGGGGGCCCTTGTTTTACTGTGTGCTAATAAGACATGCTCAAGCAGGCTAGGATCTGACACACAGGGTATGTTTCTTGGGCCTTCCTTCTGCATTATCACCTCTACGGTTTTAAGAAAGAACTGAGAAGCCACAAAGCACCACCCAGGTACCTCAGCCACCAGGCTAGAACAGCACCTTGAGGCACCCATGTGCAGATTCAAGACTACTACCTTTCATTAAAAAGAGTGCATATAAGTTGCAGTATCTGCATGTTGTGCACTGCAAAGGAAAGAAGCACACTGCATACCATGAATGAAAGTGACATGAAAGGGCTAAAGGCAAACAGAAGGCCTTTGTAAACAAGGCAAACAGAATCTTCCTATTTTTTCCCCCCTCCTTCACTTGTTTCTCTATAGCATATACTCCTAGCTGACACACTTCTGTTAGTTACAGAAAGCCACCTTGCTGTACTGGCAATTTTTAAACAGTGTTTAATTGTTGAGCTACTCCTGAAGTGCTGTGTAGCAAGACCTAATCACCAAGGAGAGGACAAGGAAGAGAGAAAAATAGTTTAATGGAAAAGCACAGTGACAAATTAAGCCAAGAGCAGAAATACTGCTGACCTATCATTTTGTTTTTATTCTGCCAAAATAAAACACAATACTTTATTCTATAGCACATTTACAGAAAGACAAAACACAGTTTTAATTTTTTTAACCCACCGTTGCTCTGACCTACACTACAGCAGGTGGCTAGACTCAGCTATATATACAAAGGCCTTAAAAACTGGAAGTAGGGTTTTGGCTTAAGATAGTATCAGTTGAGTGGAAATATTTAATGTATCATTCCATTCACATTGTAGATATACTACTGTAACGCTTCCAGAACAATGTACCCTGTGTACACATCTGTGTTCTTGGGACAGTCCAGTTTTCAGTGGCGTTACACAAGTCTGAGAAAATTGAGAAGCTGAAACAATTACAGAATACAGAAAAGCTGGCGTAGGAGTCCTTCAATACTTTTCTCCTAAAGCCTGGAGCATTCAGGCATACTGTGCTTTACAGAGGCACAGTAATACACATTTTAAACAGAAAAGCTAGTAAGGTGCCACTACTATTTTATACTATTAATTTCAACTTTTTCACTTAAAAAAAAAAAAAAAATCTTGTTTGCAGAAACTTCTGTCTATTTCAAAACACGCGCCTCTCCCTGAGGATGAAAGTGCTTCATCTGCTCAGGACTGGATTTTTCACAAGTGTTTTTAGTTTCAAAACAGATGAATACCAAGCTCTTGAATCGATCTTGAATACCAAAGAACTAATCACACCTGTCAATTAAAGGGAGTAACATAAAAATCTTATCTTTCCATAAACAACAGTTTTGATTAAAAACAATTAGTGTTATCTAGTATATAACACCCATTGAACATGGTATTTATTTTATCAGAAGGGACATATTTAAATCAGATTTCAAGAATTTTGTTTTTTCTACAGTGAAATCAACTTAAATACTTCTGCTGTACCCTCCATCTTATGATCATCAAATATGCCTTATGATTTGGGGATACATAATATACCAAAGTCAACAGCTCTTATTTAATGCTTAATGCTCAGTCTCTCTTATGGGGTGGAAGAAAACAGGGCTATGTCACTATGTTTACGTAATGTTTACTCAGGAATTCAAAATCTAATCCTACTGTGAAAAAACAGGTTGTTGTACTGACCAATCTTTCAAATGACGCTAGCTCTAAAAATACTGTAAACTGATCAATATCTAGCAAGGTTAAAGTGAAGACCAGACACTCACTTCTGCAGGCGCTCCAGCTCTGCGGGCAGGTCACAACCTATATAGACTCCGTTCATTAAACTGTATTCTAACAGAGCATAAAAACAGGGATCCTATAACAGAAAATTAATATGTAACTGTAACCATGGTGCTCTCTGAAGTGAATTTTCAAACAAATTAACATGGCTCATGAATCTAATATTTAATAGGACCTCTTCCAGAAACAGAACTCAGAAACAGAAACAAATGCTGCAAGTATGGTGCAACGTGAGGAAGGTATCTATAGCTGCTCTAAATTACATACATGTTAAATGTGGGGGAACTAAATTTTCTCAGACCATTTCTGGAATACTGTTTTCCTTGCTTTTCGTGAAGTAAGACATAAAATAAGGTATTAAGACAAGCTCAACTTATTCCTGGGAAAGGACCATGCACAAGTTCAAAAGGAGTCCTCCTCCTTGGCACTCATTGCATTAATTGGGAACAATCACTTCTGCCACTTTCCATTTAAAAAGTGACACAACTACATTTTGTGAAGAACCTGATTGTGTGAGGTTATTCAGAATATGCTTACTGGACTTGCAGGCTATTGGAGAACTTTAGAGGAAGCCCATGCTAGAGATAAAAAGGAGTCTGTATGCACAGAGCACCATTTCCCTTATGCTATGAAATCTACTGTGTGTGCCTGAACTGCCCGTTTATATGGGAACCTATGGAAATCAGATATTCCCAAACACAGCCTGAGGACAATGTACAAGTTCCTAACATATTTTGATGTTTCCTCGCATCAGATTAACCACAAAAATCATTCAATTGCTGTGACAAATAACATAGGCAATTCAAAGATATAAACCCAAAACTTACTTTCACAAGAACGTGAGGATTTCCCACAACAATCAGCAAAGCTTTTGCTCTAGTAATTGCGACATTAAATCTCTTTGGGTTACAGAGAAAGCCCAAAGAGTGTTTTTCGTCCTCAATTACGACTTTCTGAGATCGCACCTAAAATGAATTATGGATAGTTTTAGAAATAAAATGATGAGAGCACAACATACCACAGTATAACTTTAATGTAATACTTCCTTACTGCAACAATCCACTCAGTTGAATGACAATTCACAATGTGTCTTTTGTAGCCCCCCCAGTGTGGTTTGTTTTAGAATAGGAAAAACAGCCAAAGCAAGTAGTGTGATAAATGATGACTCATGAGTTTTCCACCGGTTATTTCATCTATTTTTGAACCTATCTTTGAAAAAATAAAATTTTCATGACCTAAATAAGGAGTTCTTATAAATAAGAGTATAGTACATACCTAGAACTACTTTAAGAGAGATCCAATGGATTGAAAAGCTATGGTATGACGTGAAACAGGGAAAGTAAGCACAGTACCACTGCTCTCAGTAAAAAAAAAAAAGTGAGAAAATCCCAGACTCTTCCTCCAAGCTGCAAATCTGAAGTACTACTACCATAATTTAAACAGAAAACAACAGATTTTTAACAACCCAGATTTTAAAGAGAAGAGTAACTCTACAAGCATGTATATAATAAATTCTGCTTTCAAATACTGTGACAAACCGACAAAAATACAGCTTCTAATTTTTTAAAGCCTACATCAAAAACGAATCAGAGAATTAGACACATATAAAAATTCTCAATAGGACTACAGTAAAATTACGTACTGTTGATAAGATGATAACCATGTACTCCTGCCCTTGAAACTCTTCTACTGTGCCAACCTTTATGTCTTCCAAATCAATATTTCTGAGAAGAACTCTAATTTTTTCCACCTATCAAAAAAGAAAAAAAAGCGAAAAAAAGAGGAACTTAGAGTTGAATTTGAGAGTGGACTGCTTTAAAAAACACCGTATCACATATACATGTATCCGCTTTAACATGGCAATGTCAAAAGGAATGAGTACACCAAGCTCAGCCGTCATTCACTAGTAAGATTTTAAAATAAAATAGTAACTTTTCCTACAAGAAAATATCACAGCTAATATACAACTTAGGAAGTGAAGGAGTACCCTCTACCATAAATTGAACAGAAGGTGTGAGATTTTCAGTAGTCCAGATTTTAAAGAGAATAATAACTCGGACCCTTAAACCCTCTTTTTCCAATGTGCATCATATCCAAAACCATGTGTACCATAGATGCGGCAGGGCAAACAGTCACTTAGCCCTTCAAGAAGACTACAAAAGATTCCACCCTTGCTTGCCAGGTGCATCATGCAGAGTGAAAGGCAGAAGTGAGATATGATCTTAAGTACCCATCAAAAGAGAAAGAGAACAAGGAGTTTCAGGCACTGAGATCCTGCTACATGTGGGAATGCTGTACTGCCATCTGCTAATAGTTGTTCAGAGATTATAAATGAAGTGCTCCAGAAGATTTAAGAAGAAATCCTGCCTAACTAAGCTGAAGATTATGGTCAAAGACTACTTTCTAATCAGTGTTCCTGCAATACAAAGTGACTTCCTTAATGTGGATACTACCATATGCCTTGTGTTATAGGCAGATGAAGGACAAAATCACATTAAATCATGTGAAATCATTGTTTATGGAGTGTAAGAAATTTAGTCACATCAATACTATGAATACATGTTTAAAAAACAAATAATAACTGTAAACACAGGGAAGTGCATGCACCTGACCAACTGGATTGGTAAAAGCAAAGCTTTAATTGGCAAGTGAGATTTCTTTACAAGGGCTCGGTCATTTTCATGTCTCAGTGTTTCCCCCAAGCAAGAGCAAGGTTATGACTACTGAGATGTGAACACCAAGAAGAATTACGTGCACTGTCTTCTCTGAAAGGGGATCAAGTTTGCTTTTAAAATAAAAGTACAAATCACATATTAACACACCTGGATATAAATACATTTAAAAATAAAGCACAGCATTTGAAGTTAATGTTCAACATTCTCTTTTAATAGTATGTATTACAAACTTCAAGTCTGACTACAGGACAGCTAAGAAGTCACAGTAATTGTATCCTCTAGTCTCCTCAAGACCACAACAAGGTGTCACACCATCTACTTCATGATAATTCCCTTTTGTTCCAGTCTTCAGTGCAGAGAGAGAACCAGACTGCTGTTCCACATGTTGGATAATGAATTCTTGACTTGAACTCATTACTTCCAACAACTGAAAAATCTGCTTCTGTTTCCAAACTGGCCTCCTTAACTGCTTGATTTTTAAAACTGAAAAACTAGTAAAATGCCATTATTGCTGTCTTTTAGATTTCAATGGCAGCATCATAGTGATTGATAATACACTGTGTATCATGATACACAACAGTGAAATTTTAACATATGCCCCCCTGCTTTAAAAAACCACAGACACCATATAAATATATGAGATGAAATACAGCAACTTGGAAGCTCTTAAGACATCAGACCTATTAAACATTATACCTGTTTACGATATGGTGCAATCACTCCAATATCTGTCACTGATACTGCAGAGTATTCACTTCTAGCCAGCTGGCAACAGTACATCATTACTTGAACTGCTTCAGCTGGATTAAACCATGAAGGACTGCGACCTTCACGTGTTTCACTGCCCTGCATTGGGGGAAAGGAAATGAGATGATGGAGATCAGGTGCAGAAATGACTATGTATTTATTAATACATTATTCTTATAACTCCTGAATGCAAAGAACATGATGGAATGTTATATATAATTTTTCTTTCTCTCTATACACCTTTTCTAGAGAACAAATATCACCTCACATTTTATATATTTTTAAATACATTTATAAATATAATTGATATAACAACAGTATTTTAAGTATACAACTAATTAGCTGGAAGAGTTCTAAACCAAGCCTCTCCAAGCAGCAGATCTTATCACTTTTAACTAACTTCTTGGAAGTCTAAAGAAATTTTTTTTTACCAAGATACTACTTTTTCCCCTGCCAAGTTAAGCTCTAATGATATTTTAGTTTTAGAGGCCTGTATTCATCCAATGTAGGAAACTCTCATCAAAAGCAATCTAGAGCGGCTGATGGTAACTCCAGTCTGGTCATGTACTATGAATTTAAACTTCAATGAAAATGTCTCCACAGTGCACTTCAAGAGGCAGCTGCTCAAGTTCTTAGCAAATATTTGACTTGAGTAGCTGTTTTTAAAACCAGATGGTCAGGAAGTCACATTACTTGTGAAAGGCAGTTAACCTTTCTTCATATCCTCTCTAGAGTTTATTCTAAAGAAATCAGTAAACTGGTAGCAAGCCTATACAGTTCACTGCATGAACATTTTACATACCCTTATTCCATGAAAAATTAATGGAAATCCCTTCCTGGGCAATTTCCCCCAATTCAACAAAGAAGTTACTACTGAAGTATCTGCACAAACTTCTAGCTCCTTATGATAAAACAGTTTAGATGGCAAGGCAAGCAATGCAGAATGCGACCTGTAGTTCTTTGTAAGTTTAGTGATCTGCAAAGACAAAACCCAAAATCCATAACTGAAACAATTATTCATCAGAACACAGCTACTACCTTACCATCCTCTACCATATCGTATTTCTAAGGCTGCTAAAGAAATGCATTCAAGGCAAAAACTGCAGTTGTGGCCTTCTGAAAGTAAAAGGCACATCAAAGCAGTTTTTTGAAGGAACATCTCCTTCCCCTCTAAAAGAGAAATAAAGAGAATTGAATGTACGTGACAGACAAATGGGCCATTCTCCAGTTTCTTGAAACATTTCATGTATAGACACGTTCTCTTTTAAGAGTCAGATTATTTCTGTGCATGTTCAATGGATGCAATGTCTTCTCTTGAAGAAGTCTTGACAGGCAAAAAGGGAGGATCAGAACAGTTGACAGAACATGGCCTTAAAACATCTAAAATGTATTTGTCTCTAAATGAAAGAATAATCTTAAGGAAGCATTCCAGAAAGTAGTAACCAGCTCAAAAAACCTCAGTCCTGTAAAAAGGATAACATAGGATATTCCAGTTAAAATGTATCCTTAAAGCTCTCATATTTCCTGATTTCTCACTATGCCAATTCTCCTTAAGCACTGTGTAAGGAATACAACAATCAAAGTTTGCGCCACACATTTTAGGAGGAAGTGTGACAGGTTTTTCAGCAGGCTGAACCTGACCTAAAGCCTAGGTCCAAACACCCCCACTTTCACTCTTAAATCTGCCATCAGATTTCCTCCCTTCTCTACTTCCACAGTCATCTAGTCATCTTTTGCTCTCAGTTTAATTCTTTGAGGTACGTTACCAGGAAAATAGGAAGGCATCTTAGGAAGCTTAACATCAGCCCTGTGTTTTGGATTCAGACAGTAATTAAAAGCAGCTCAAACATCAGTTGTTTAAATACTATGCTACCTCTACTTAACATAGACGTCAGGTATTTGCCCATACAAGAATCTGGGGAAGCTTCCTTCAAAGGAAGACATGATAAAGAAGAAAGAACAGTTTCTCTTCTTCCCTTTGTGAAACATGACGTTCGGAAAATTAATGTTCAAAGAAGAGACTCTGTTTGTAGGTTAAAAGTAGAAATTGTACTTTTTTATCTGTGGAAAATGAAGTTATGGTAAATCTGGACAATGAAGATGAAAGGGAATTTTAAGCTATTGTTTACAACTGTGCTTTGTGCTCCATATACGACTTATGCTACTTAAGAATAGAGGAGCCCTTCAAAGAAAAGTTTTAACATGCTGGAGGGCTCAGCATCTTTACTATTCAGACTACATATGCAAATAAACAAGCTTTTCCAGAGAACTAATGCTCAAGCTAGACTTATCTCTAAGCATCAGGGAGCAAAATGGTGGTAAGAAACCACATCTCTTTTGACTGACCTGAAAAAGGTTGATGGAAAGTTTAACTCACCAACAAAGGATTGTATGCTCCACAGGCACCAAAAGCATCCTCATCTCTCAGATACAGCTCTCTTAGTGACAGCCTTTCTAGCAAAGACGTACTTAATCCAAAAGTCTTTGCAAGTTTAGATTTTATTACTGGCCCTAATTGCTTTGGATCGCCAACGAGAATTATCTGTATATGAAATTTAAAAACATCCATCTTAGATTAAAACAATTGTTATGGAATGACATACACATTTCAGAATTCAGAGATAATTAATATCAAGTATTCTGCTTTCCTTCAAACATTTGTTTGCAAAGGACAGAAGTATGTTGATGTCTTAAACAGAACACATCTTTTATTACTGACCCAGTCCTACCAACACAGACTTATTCCAGATGTAAAGAAATTTACATGTTGAGAACTGATATTATGCATGAATAATCTCTACTACAAAACTCATTACCAGAAAACAGCTGCTTGCATTCTACATAATCCACAAAATATGAAAATAATAAACAAGCTTTTTCCCTTTCAGTAAATGATATTAAGAGAACTACCTGTCCATCAGCTTCTGAAATCAATCCAATAGGTATAAGACTCTCCGGTTCACTTGCTTGACCTGCCTCATCCAGAACCACATGAGTGAAATGTCCAAGCCTATAATTAAATAACATTAACCTGAAATAGGGCTCTTTTCAAATTAGTTCATTCTGCCACCCTGTGGCTGACCTCAGCAATTGTGTTACTCTCCTTGTCAAGTGTGCCAGGCAACCTCAAAGACACAGAGCAAATATGGGTATTTCCAGAAGGAAATATATCAAAAATAACCCTGTACCTTTCATTTTTCATCTCTGCTTTCACTTACATACTCTGATATACACAACTTTTAATTAAAGCATTGTTTGTAACAATGTGAAGATGCTTAGAAAAGCTTCCCCTATTCTCAGTTTCCTTAAGATACAGAATTAAAACAACACACTTGGTGTAGCAAAGACATTGTTTCTGCCAAACAACTCAAGATAGTAAGAGCGTCCTTTTCCAAAGTTAAAATCCAAGTCAGAGACAACCTTGGTTAATAGCACTTGACATGACAGCTGTTTACAATTAGTAAAGGTGACTTGATAAAAGCCAATGCACTGTAATTTTTAGTATGGCAAACATTTTGAGCCAAAGTGATTATCAAGAGCAATGTGATTCCAACCGCAGGCAGAGGAGAAGTTATTGTTTCAAGAATCTTTAACATTACACAAGATAGTTCTTAAATTTACCATGGAGAATGTTTCTGCTTAAACATTACTAAAACTAAGTGCTTTGCTCTCTTACACAATACAGGTGCACGCAATAAGCTATTAAAAAAGCCCAAGTTACAGTTCAGACAGTCTTTAAAAGCTCTGGGGTTTGTGTCACCCAGCCATGTGATACTCCTATGTAGGGTACTGTACCGTGTATCTGTTTGATAAAGCAATCCTGCACTGCTGCATGTTGTAATTACGATCCTGGACCACAACGCCTTCTGAATATCATCACCATCTTTGCAGTAAGGTTTCACCATGTCATCAATTTGCTGCCACAAAAAAAACAAAAAAGGTAAAACAAAATGCTGGCCTAAAACAGAACTTCTATATTTGAATGGAAAATCTCTCTGAAAACGATTTTAGAAGCTGGGCAAAACACATAGATTTAGACCCATTAATATACCAAAATGAATTAATTAATTTGCCTAAACAAAGTAGTACCTTTGCAAGACATCTGTGCTTTACTGTAAGGATCAAAATGGAACATTTGGATATTTTAAATACTCATCTATATAGACACACATATATATGCGTGTAAGTGCATATATACATATATGCACACATATGTATGCATATACAAATGTATATCTCTCTCCATATATACACGCATTTGTATAAATATATATACTTATGTATAAATATATATGTATATATGTAATGACCCCACAATGTGTCATAGTGGTGATATAGAGAGATGTGTGTGCAGAGATGACAATCCTATTTGTTTACTTTCTGTGTAAGTAGTCTTAAACTGGACAGATAACAATAAACCCAAATGAAATAAAAAATCTCCACCAATGCCTATTTGCTGTTTTCACAGTTAAGCACAGCAAGAAAAATGTGAGGATCCTTTGCCCATACAATCAAATTAAGGATTATGATCAACATTTTCCAGTTAATCTTCTGGAAAAGCTGGAGCAATGTAATACTCTGGATCCTAAGCAAACCTAAGCAGCCTCATAGCCACGGAGAGTTAAAATACTAAGTCAGTATTTTAAGGTAGAAACATTAAAATGGAAATCTTATGTGGCAGGTATCTGTAATATTTACCTCTATTGACCTGAAGGCAGCATTAACTCGGACCATAGCTCCTGGTTTTAAGAGATTGCTTTGATGCAGCCGCAAGCAAATCAGATCTGTTGCAGTGTTTGATGGTGCACATACTAAAATCCGACTGTCTGGGAGAGTAAAATGTATCTACATTAAAGAAACCAGATATTAGAAAAGGTTATTTAAGAAGCAAGTGCAAACATTCCCATTTTATTTCACTGAATACAGAACCCAGAAGAGTTTTGCATATGTGATATCCATTCATTCTTTTGCAGTGCAGTAACACTCCTGCTGATAAGCATGATTAAGTAGTCTCAAACTGAGTGTACCCACAACAGAATTAATTAATGGTTATCATATTAATGTATACCTGTGCTTCATGAATACATTATGCACTAGGCAGACACAAGGTAGACACTGTTCACTGAAGTTTTAAAGACAAAAAGGCTTGAAAATAAGTCATTCTAAATTCTGTTAAATTTGACATCTGTGAAGATGGATTTTCCTCCTTTTATGGAGCTATAGAAAATAATTTAAAAAAGAGTATTTTGAAAACTCCTTTGGAAAAAATACAATGGTACTTATAGAAATACTATAAAGGTTCCAACATGGAAAAGACTAGAGACGACTGATTTGTCATTCACCATTACCTGTAAAATAGCTTCAATTACTGTTACTGTTTTTCCAGTTCCTGGTGGTCCAAAGAGAAGATAAGGTGTTGGGCGACATTCACCACTCAGTATCCTTTTCACTGCCAGTTTCTGTTGCACATTCAGCACAGGATTGAAAAATTCACCATCTCTCTCTTTAAGTGCCACAGTTTCACCAACTAGAATCAAGACAAGCATATGCCAGAACTTCACATATATATTTTTAACATATGTAGATTAACGCAATTCTGATTCACAATATGCTTTGGAGATTTTTGTTTTCCTCCCTTGGTAACAACCAATGAATTTCTTAAAAATTCAGTTTTCATTGAATACCAAGAAAATAAGCCATTAATATTTCCAGAGTGTACTGGCTCTTTACTGAAAGGCAAAAAAGGACCAACAATCCATAAAAACTCTATTCAGTAATTTTAGAATCAAGTCCACTTTCTTGTTCTAGAACAGAAAAACTTGAGAATATTTCAGTAACTGGCACTTGGGGAATGGTACCAGTACTACATGATCAGTCCTCTGCTACAACTGCTGGGTTTTTTTCTTAATCCTGTCAGAATTAGTCTAGCTTTAGCTTTCCACAACAGAATCTTATTAACCCTTGCAAAGAAGTGCATTCTAGGTAATTTATGCTTTAACACACTTTTGATTAAAAAAATGACAAGATCATTCTCCTCTTACGCATTTCACTGATATTTAAAGTCACACTTTCCAAAAAAAGCACAGGAATAATCTGGGATACTTGAAGAAGTTTTAGCATCTTTAGCAAAGCTTTTTCAAAGATGAGAGACACCATCCCAGTAACAAATTGAAAACTCTGAATATAATTGAAAGTTTTGAGTAAATGACTAGAAATAACTATTTATTAATTACAACATGTATCATCAGATACTTGCCCCCCTCCCCCAAAGTGTTCAAAGTCAGCCAGGGTGGAACTCTGAGCAACCTGGTCTAGTGGAAGGTGTTCCTGACTGTGACAAAGGGGTTGGAACTAGATGATTTTTAAGGTCCGTTCCAACCCAAACCATTCTGCAAATTAGAGATTTTTAAGTAATGCATCAAAAGCCTCCATAGAAACTCTCTGTTAGTATTTCCAGAACTGGTCTTCAAAAGACAGAGCACAAGGACATCTTAAAGGTATCTTGCTTCTGCCCTGATTCACTGATGTGATACTTATCATTCAAGCACAGAAAATATATCAAGTTGGCTTGTTTGCAGAGTTACTCTCATCACATCTGTTATGTTCACCTCCCTTGATGTCATACCTTTTGTCTGTTTGCTCTGCTTTTTTTTGACCTGAAAAGAGCAAGTGAAGATAAATGCATTTATAACCTTAAGAAGACAGGCATCTATCTTTCCTAATACTTTTAAAGTTGCTAAGCTTTAATTTTTTCCCATTAAATAGAGTATCTACCATTATGACAGAATGATAAAAGTAGTAGAAGAAGGTGCCAGGAATTTCCATGTTAAGTTTAAGTATTCTAATAGTTTATCTCTGTTAACATTAAACATTTATTACACAAATACTCTGCAGGCTCAGAGGAGGATTTTGACTACATAACTTGTTCGCTTCACAAAAACAAACAGTCATTCAAGACCACTATGTAAGATACATCCCTCTTCCTTGGTGGACATGTCCCTTCAGATTGCAGCATGAGAGAAAACTGCTTGCAGGGAATGTGGTGTTGGCAAGGTTATGGACATTATACCTCAATCATCTTAAAAATACTGATTTCAAACCAGATTGATTGATTACTCCTTGTTGTAAAACAAAAATTGCAGGTGAAATAATTAGGGAATTAGGAGAAAAACCTTGAGTGTAAAGGTGGTGAAGCACATGTTCTGCAAACACTGTGAAAACTCTACAGACAAAAATAAAGAAATGCTGTCACATGCCCCCAAGTTGACTTGATTTGTTGCTGGTGACTGTCCTGCTTCAAAAAGGAAAGAAAATTAAGCAGCCTCCAAAAGTCCTTCCTAAGAAAGACTTCTCCATTTTATTAATATAAGTGGCAGTTAAGCCTGAGTAAATCTATTCAGAACAGGATGATTATCCTCTATCACAAAATTATTTCCTGCCACATTGAGTGGACTAACATATCTACTCAACAGTAGCTATGAAAACTAGTCTAAGGCAAATCTGACAATTCCCCTCACAATCACACACTTTTTAAACATGCACTTTACCTTTTGTTAGCTTTATAGTATCAATTATCATAAAATCCCCCATCTCCAGGGAGCAAACAAAAACTTCTGTCATTAGAATGCGGCAGAATACAACTTTGATTCTTTGATACTCCATTATGCAATTCCTTTGTGGCAATAGTTGTGCAGTAAGTATCTGGTGCCAATCTGAATGAAGGAACATTTTAAGAACATTTACAGAATAGATACCTTACTTTCCTGTTGTGAAGATTGTTTCAGGCCATCATCAACAGCACAATACTCTGTAGTACTCTGGGTCTTGATAGCTTGTGGTGATTGTAACACAAGCCTTTCTGGAAATAACACTATATTTAGCAGAGAAAGAAAGCAGAGAAATTTCAAAAGTCACACAAACACTGCATGTTTCACTGATCAATGTTACTGCTGATACATCAGTTTAGTCTGAGATGCCAAAGTTGGTTTATTAGAACTAAGGGAGTAGAAACAGGAAATTCACACGTATCATTCAACATGGCCACTTCACTGGCTATCACTATAGCAGTACGTATTATTCCTAGATTTCTTGTTGGCTCTAACAGTTCACAAAGTTTGCTTCTCCTCCTCTGGCCTGTGATAGCCAACTGACAAAATTATTTTGACAAAATCTTCTCTACATTCAGCATTGTTTCTCTCTCTCAAACCAAAACAAAAAGCCCCTAACAACACATGGAAAACTCCTGTAAGAACAATACAATGCATTCTTCTCAGCATGCCCTGATGTGAAAGCAATAAACCCCACAACACTATACAAAGAAGCTCTAGACAGCTTAATAGTCTGGAATGGAATGTACCTTTCTCACCCAGGTAGAGAGCTTGCTGAATGGCCAACTGGCATCGCCGGCTAGGAATCCTGGAACCAGAACACAGATTTGTAGATTAAAGTAAAACCTTACATTTCCGTATACTACGACAGCACATTCCTATGAGTTATCTGGCACTTTTTACTGTGTATTAAAAAAAAAAGTTTTATAAAAAATGTGTATTTTTTTTTAAAAAAAAATCTAGTGAGAAATATGCTGCAGAAACATAAATAGCTTTGCTATGAATAATATTGACACATACATTCTTTAGCTTTTCAGTGATAAAAAGATGGCCTGTGTTCAACACTTTCAAGGAAGTTCTTTGCAAGGCTGTATTTACAGAGATTATGTAACTCCAAACAGGTAACAACATCCCATGAATAAAACAAAAGTATAAAAGAATGGGAGATTATATCACCAGCTATTTTTACTTCTTGCATAGTCTTGCAGCCATATTAGTACATTTTTTTCTCAAAAAACTCCCCAAAAACCTAAGAAAAATACCCCCGAACACCCCCTCATTTTACTGTAAGACATTGTGTGGCTATCTAGAAATGAAGAAGATAACAGCTCTTTGAACACTTGTATAGTTACAATCTTTTAACTATGAATATGGTGACAAAGGTGTGTTGAAAAGAAGTAGTCAAAAAATTGGCAAGATCTTAATTACGTCTTTCTCTGTGTCCACCAAAATAAACAGCTGATGGTAATACTTTAAAAGTCGCTTTACTAGAGGAATCATTAGATACAGTTTTCTGGAAGCTTATAAAAACACCTGCAATGAACAAATTCCACATCCATGGGTTCCAAGTTGTAAGCCCGTTCAAAGTCTGCATTAACCTTAAGAGTAACATCTTCCTCACATATCTGTACAAAGATAAAAAAAAAGTCAGGATACTGATGAAGATTTAGTACTTGAAACATAAAGAAGCACCTCTGAAAGCACTTAACCCCCCATCAACTCCAAAAAGTACATCTAGATTTACCTACTATCAATATATTACATATCTAGATCATGTTAAAAGTGCTTTCAGAGCAGGCAAAGATTATTATCTCCAAAGAACAGGTAAGCCAGAGTCCTCAAAAATACAATAAAAATAAAAAATCACCATTCAAAATATAGATAAAAGAAACCTATCTTCTCAGAAGCCAGGTTAAACTAGTCTGTAACTCCTGGAATTGAAAGCTGTAGACCACGGTATTTTCAAGAGGAGAGACACTTTTCTTACCTCAGCAACATACGCAATGTATTCTATTATATGCCCTGAGTACACCTGACTTTTCAGTATCACCTTGTCACCTAATTGTAAACAAAGTTAAAAGGCAAAATACTGTTAAAATGAATAGTAACATTTTCACTGAAGCATGCAATTTCTTCTCTTCTGCATGTTTAAGCTAGGAATTTTCAAGAGGCTAACCAGCAAAATTGCTGTATCTATCAGTACTGTTTTGAAATGCCATATGTAGCGTATCACATATGTCGTATTACATTTTAAAAGGCATCTAGTATTGATGCTATCAACATGTCTTGAAAACGCTATTTTGAATATTATATTACTTGAAATACAATCTTAGCTGCTTTCCCAGCTTTTTTGCTACACTTACTACTTTTTAAGCCATTACTACATTGCAGTTTATTTTTGCTGAAAGCCCCACTGATTATTGCAAAAGAAAAATCCTAAAGTATTGAAACATCTGTAAGAACAGACACATGCAATGCTGCTTCAGACAGCAGCCACTGTGGGACTAAGACACCAACATAGTGTCCTTGTGTCCCCTTCCCTAGTCCACTATTTAGTAGCCTACATGAGTAACTTTGTGCTCAAATATTGGGAAGACTTCTTTAAACCAATGAATAAACAATACAGTTTAGTGAAAATAAAGATCAACATGTCATTTGACTTTATCTCACGTTTATTTCTACCTGGAAACAGGCGAGGTCTGCCCTCTTCTATTCCTGGCACTTCCAGCACTAACGAATTCCCATTCCTTTTTAAAGTAACTCCACTCATGCAGTAATCTTTTATATCCATTTCTGCTTCAATCTCTTCAAGCCATAGAAGAGTAGAAAAGTTTGCTTTATAATTATCTAGATTAAGACGCTGAAAAAAAACCCAGTATACATTATTGTTGTACATTAAGATATGGAACCCACTATAGCTAATGTTAAAGAAAACACTTCTTAAAACAGATTGCGCAGCAACTGGGTTGCCCAATAAGATACCTAAATAGAGGCATTCATCCACTAGCTACACTAGCTAATATCTTATATCTTATTAGTAGCCAAAGCAAGATTAGTATAGTCCTTGGAGCTCAAATACAATAGCTCCTCAGCTAAAGAGTTAATCAAGTCTCTCCCTACCACAGTGGCAGTTTCACCATCTGAACTCAGGGGCAGTCTACAAACTGAGTTCTATGCTCAGTTCATGCCCAGAAAGCAAAAAGATCTAAATACATGGACAGAGACAGCTGAAAAGAATCAGTCTTGGCCCTGGTTGATGATCATACAACTATGTCGAGCTGAAAGAACCTGAATTTTCTCCCTCAGAGCTTAAGGAATCTTACTGCAGAGGTATTCTCCAACAATACCAAGTTCTACCCAAGGCTAGGGTTAGGGTGTGGTTAAAAAAAAGTAACCATCAATAGCAGGCCTTCGGTGTAAAATTATTATAAACACTACAGAGCTTTATCTTCTTTCTGAGAGATGATGTTGAACCCACAGCTTAATGCTGTGATCTCAAGCTTAATGTTAGCTGTTTCAACAGCAGACAATACAGCCTTGTACATTTTAAAAAAGTGTCAGCCCCAGTTTGTAAGTACTTAAAATTTACAAAAAAAAAGTGAGTATCAGCAATGTTCTACCAGAAATCAGAGAAAAGTTTTGGAGAAGGAATCATTGTAATATTCTTGTTAAGACTTTACAGCTTTTTTGGGGGTGTTTTATATGTATTCTGAAACTACTATACTTGTGGGAAGAACTTGAACAAGCTATAGTGAATTAAATTTGAAGATACTTAAGAAAATAATTTTAAACAACCAGAAAAGAATCCTCTCTTATTGCAATAATTTAAGAGATTGTGATTTTCTATGAAGTAATTACTTCCCTGACACCTCAAAAACCCTTTCCAGTGATGCCTAAAAAGTGAGAGTACAGAGAAATCTTTGTTCAGCTTCTGCAATGTTCCCCCCCAATATTCTTCTCCTCTCTTTTCAGATTTTCCCATTTATGCTTATTTTAAGCTTGGATTCTGTAACATACTGAAACCCTATGGGATCCAGACTGAAGATTAAGTCTACCTGACAAGTGTTATGTCTTCTCCTCTTACAAGCACTACACATTAAGTTAAGGGTGCTTGAACAAAAACACTGTATCAGAAGATATTTTTCATATAAAACTTACACTTACATACCTCTGCTAGGAGGGGCTGAAAGGTTAGTATGTCTAACTGCTGTTCGACACATTTTCTTAACTCATCCGGTATGGTAAAATGTGGGAGGAAGTTTGAACACCATCTTCTCTTATTTCTAAAATGAAAATGTATGAAATATCAGTTAGCTTGCTTAAGTAATGTATGCAAAACCAAGCTAATTAACATGCCAAACCACCAAGACTATAAACCCAAAATACATATATGCACACACACACACAACAGACTAATGACTCCTTCAAAGGGACAACTGAGAAGTTTGTTACACTGGGAAAAAAGGTAAGAGATCTTTTTACAAAGATGATCCTTGACAGTGTAGGGAAAACTTAATGTGGCCAAAACTTAGTGGAAGGTGAAGCTGTCCAGTACCGTGAGTAACAACAAAAAGGTTTTAAAAATAGGCCAATAGCAAAAAGCACTGCAGAAACAACATTGATCCATTACAGGATGAGGATACAGGGACACACAAGGCAGAAATGTTTAATGCTTTCTTTGCCTCTGCCTTCAACACTGATGAGGGGCTAAGGGAGTGCCAATGCCCTTAGCTGGAGAGTCATGACTGAGAATGATAAACTCCAAGTTGAACCTGAACTTCTGCAGGATTTCCTGCTCCTGCTGGATTGCTGTAAGTCTATGGGACCTGATGGGACTCATCTGAGTACTCAAAGACCTGACTGATGTCATCACAAGACAGTAAAACTTTCGATGCTCTCTCTCAGAGGGTCCTTCAGGACAAAATATCCATCCCACAGCTGGATAAATATATCATGTGATGAGTAAGTTGTGTAAAGAATTAAGAAGTTTATTATGTCAGAAATCTATTTTCAGTTTCCCATATTTTTTTTTAATGACACAGTTATTACTAAGAAGGTAACTAAGGAACAGTGTTTTATCTTATTACCACACTACACACTAGAGATTCTGTTTGAAAAATCAACAAAGAAATCAAGCAGTTAATCACTAAAACAACCTCTTCTATCAGAAATGTCCACAATCACCTCGTTTACAACATACATACATATAAGCATGTACAGATTCTCGTTTCACATTTTCTTTCTTGGCATTACAGAACAGATAATAGTAATGCCAAATAGAGCAGTGTTAGGTAAGTATTATTTATGCTCTAAGTGACAGTACCTTTTATGTTTAGGGCCAGCCACTGTTGTCTTCCTTGGCTGAGAATCTGGAATAATTTTAGGCTTTCTTGAAGAATAAGGTTGTACAGGCGCTACAAGTAATTCTTCTTCATATGTTACAGTGGCTTCAATATAGCGGCCAACAGTAAAATCAGAAAAGCCAAGCAACAGGAGTTCTTTACTGTGTCCATGAGTCCTTCAAATAAACAGAAGTTATCTTCTTAAAACCAACATGTTCATGCTTCATTTTCCCCAGCCATGAGATAGATTCTCATTTCAGTTACGTATGAGAATTGCTCATTTAGGGTAATTCCTCACACCCTCCACCTCAAGTTCAATCCAGGTATCACAAATAATTAAAAAACCTACCCACTCATCCACCCAACCAAAAAATCTCAACCCCACAATTTCATCAAAATCTTGAGTAAAATGCAAAATCCCTCCACTCAACATAGGTACAGAATTAATACTTCTGTTACAAAGAACATCTTGGAATTACTGCTACTGCAAAAGAAGAGCCAAACACGTCCATCAGAGGAATCTGAAGCAAATCCCTTCACTGTCTGCAGGAACAGCTTTGCATTACCCATGTGAAAGGCTACACAGAAGTGAACCCTAACTGCAAACACATGAAGTGGAGAAAGCAGGAAAAATCCTCTATTCTGGAAAGAATACTTTATATGTGCTGCTTGGGAAGTGACAAATGGGAAAAAAAAAATCAAGAGGGAAAGGTTTGTTCAGGTTGGTTTCTAAGAAACTCAAGCACTACTGCAGTGCAATTCTCTAACTACATGGTCCAACACTGCTACCATGTGCCTGAACCAAATGCATCCCAGAAGAATTCCAGCTTACCTTCTCTTTGGCAGGAGAACCACTTTTTAAACTTTTGCCAAACCTGCTCAGGTTAAAACTATAGCCTGGTTTTCTCTGACATAAAAACAGACACGGAACTGTCCAAATTTATGGTCTAAATTTTATAATCTAATTTATGGTCTAAATCTATGGTCCCTTATGTCACCAGCAAACACTTGTTAGCTCCATGCTGCAGCCTCCCATGAAGCTTTGTGTGGATTACTCTGTATTATCAGAAGCTTCTAAGACTTTGTGGATTGGAAGGCTTTTATGGATTTACAGTGAAATATAAATTGTTCTTTCTACATGTCTATCTCTGCAAAGGCAAGCCATGCTTGCAGCTCTATCTTTCAAACTAGAGCTAAATCATCCTCCTAAGAAATTTTTTACCCCTTGCTTCACTATTTACAATGATAAGAGAAGTAGTGTGAATATTATTGCAGCATTACTTAGATGAATGAAACCTTGTTTTCCTCTGTCAAAATTTCCTTTACCATTCTAGGAATCAACAGCTGCAGAACACAAGATCTACAGAGCTACAGCTGGAAGCAAGTCAAAGGTACACAAATGTAAAGCTTTTCTACATAAGGTTCCTACTCCTACTTGAATGCAAGAGCTCCTACAAAGCATCTTTCCATTCTTAACTAAATTAATGAAATATTTTGCATAGCTGAGTATTTTTCGTTTTTCAGGGGTTTTGTGAGGCTTGCAAACCACGTCCTCTGTGAATTACACCTTCAGTGAAGAAAGCTTTTTCTTTCCTATTTCAGCATACATAACTTGAATTTCCCATCACAGAACAGGAAAACTTGAGATCAGGGCATGTAGCAATACAAGATACTAAAGACTAGAAGAAATACATCAGACATAACACAGCAATTCCCAGGAAATCTACGTTAGCCCTAGTGCTCATGGAGTAATGGATTTACAACGAAGTATATATTTGTCTGCAGGCATTATCTTCACCTCACTGTGTCATTTTAGAGATGCTACATACTCCCATTCATATTGCTTCATTAACTACTTCAATAAAAATTCAGAATCAAGCACTGAAATGGTAACTACTTTCAACGTCTAACACAGGTTTCCAGATGGTTTGCTAATATGTAATGGCTTACTTTACACTATACCATGTGCCTGTTTTGACTGGGATAGAGTTAATTTTCTTCATAGTAGCTAGTAGGGGGCTCTGGTTTGAATCTGTTCTGAAAAAAGTGTTGATGGCACCGGGATGTTTTTACAGCGTTGAAAAAGGCTTGCACAGAGTCAAGACCTTTTCCCCTTCTCATATTGCCCCACCAACGAGGAGTCCAGGGGTGCAAAAGGAGTTGCACAGAGACACAGCCAGGACAGCTGACACCAACTGTACCAAGGGATATTCCACATCATAGGGAATCATGCTCAGTACATAAAGCTGGGGGAAAGAAGAAGGGAGGACATTTTGAGTGATGGCACTTGTCTTCCCAAGTTACCATCATGTGTGACAGAGCCCTGCTGTCCTGGGGATGGCTGAACACCTGTCTGCCCACGGGAAGTGGTGAACAAATTCCTTGTTTTGCTTTGCTTCTGTTAGTGGCTTTTGCTTTACCTTTTAAATTATCTTTATCTCAACCTATGAGTTTTGTCACTTTTACTCTTCCCGTTGTCCCGGCCGTCCCTCTGGAAGGAGGAAGCGAGCAGCTGAATGGGGATTAGTTGCCAGCTGGGGTTAAAGCACAACATGCTAAGAGGAGAACTATGCCCAGAATAAGGGAACTGTTAAGTCTATTTTAATTGCTTCTTGTCATTGCAATGGTTAGAAATAATGAAGAAAAATACTTACACAGCTGTGCATATAATCACTATGAATATTTTTTCACCTGGTGGTATCACAATTTCTGGAGTAATATTGCTATGCTTAACTGGTTGCTCCACACGGTCTTTTTGCTCACTTTCTCCATTTTGCGTATTTTCATCTTTCAGCAAGGAATTTTTTTCGTTTGTCCTTGATAAATTTGTATCTTGAAAATTAATTCCTTCTGTAGTAAATGTATAACAATAAATTTTGTTATCATAATTTCTATTGGTAACATAGGCAAATCTTTCCAAGCAAACCTACCAGTCCTCTAAGGAGCTAACATTCAGCATTAAAATGTTATAATTTCACTGTACCTGGAAGGATTCCATTCTCCATAATGCATGTATTGTTCAATGACTCACATGTCGTTCCTCCACTGTTGTTAAATGAATTAACTGCAGCTTTTGAGACGTTTTCTTGATTTATTGGAAAAGGTGGACTGTTCTCACACTTTTGAGGAATCTCAACACTGAACTGCTTGTCTTTCACCCATCCAGCTAATCTGCAGCTGATTAAGGACTGTGGTACACTCCCTTTATTCCTAGGAATAATGTGATTAGTTACATAATTAAGTGCAATGGTGAATCCTCTTGAGAAGTTTATTTCTCAAGATCTGAAGTCAAACACAATTGTCTGCAGCAGGTTAGCTCCCCTTATTTCACAACTGCTATCAGAAAGAAACTGCAGTACTGCTTCTAACTAATGAGGACAAGAACCTCTGCTTTACGTTAATATTTCTAGGTCACATCAACTACCATACAAAGCATATAAAAATACCATGTATAATAAAAACCAATGGGAGCCTAAAATTCATCACTGGGTAACCAACTCTTAGGAAAGAACATGGAACAACAAATAATGGACATGCAGATGTGTCTTCATTTAAGCCTTTATGCCCAGATGTGAAAAAGAAAGCATACACAAAAAACTCTAACCAACCCTCAAAAAACCCCAGCACCAAAACAAAACCCTCCTAAGGATACACCAACGTAGCTCTTCAGCATCCAAGTTAACAAAAAAAAATAGTTTCTGGTCTGCTTTTAATACATGAGTATGCAACAGTCCTCTTGTTCTAAGATGTGAAGATGGAAGAGTATCTGCAGTTTAACTTAAACACACAAGTAAAAGCTTTCAATTCAATCCTCATTCTAGGAAGGATTTTACTAGGATTAAAAAGAGATACAGGACTGGGGAGTCTCAAAGCACTATTTTCAAGATAAAAACTCAATATCAAAAAGGCTATCCTACAGACACTAAATTCAGTGTGAATTTAATTCCATAGTATCTGAAGGTTACTTGAAGATCACAAACCATAAGGCTCTACTAGAAGAGGCTTCTGAATGTAAAACAGGTTAACAGATTGCAGAGTGATAGAAATAAAGAAATCTTCAAACAATCAGAAAGGCTTACTCTATCCAAACAATCATTCTTTTAGATTCCCCCTGCTTCAGAGTTCCAAAGTCAGTCATTCTTGACACTTTCAACTCTCCTTTGTCTCTCATTATTTCTTCGTAAGGCTCATCCACATTATCTTCATTAGTGTGAGATTGTCTGAAAAATAATTTTAGGTAGCAGTTTTAAAACACTAATTGGCTCAGCAAATATCTTTGATTCAGCACAAGTTTAAGAAACACTACACCAACACACAGGCACAATATTTAGAAACAAGCAGGTGAGACAGTTCATTTTTTTCTCAGTCATTTACATTTCCAAGACAATTAGATTAACTAATTTAAGCAGCAACAGGTCTTTAGTCAGCAGCACAATAAATCAGCATAAAACTTTGGATGCAAGACTAAAATGATTGAAGTTAACAAATCCCTGCTGAAGAGCTAAATCAAATGGTGAGTGAAGTCATTATGGCTCAGGAGCTGCACAAAGACAACAAAGAGCAGCTCCTTAGCAAGAGTCATGATTAGCACTGCAGTTAGGAGATAAGATGAGTAGACTGGAAGTGTTTAAACCTATCCACTTGTGTCTTCTGCTTACTGTTCCTATCTGAAATCAGCAAGCTGAGGACAAAATTAAAAAACAGTTGAAAACCAAAAACTACCCTTGGAAACTTTTATCCCATACAACTAATGAAAAAAGCCTATGAAACTGGGCACATGCTCCTTCCTGTCTGAAACGCTGAGCACAGGTCTAAACTCTTGGGCTCTTCTACCTGCAGAAGCAATTTTTTTACATAGTTTCTATGCTGTAATTCATTTAGATTCATTTAGATAAAGTGGCATGGAAATAATTTAGAAATATTTCAATAATCTCACTAATACATAAACACCCTTAGTATTCCTGAGTTATCTGACATACTGAAGAAGAAAATGAATACAGCTGCTTTTCAATAGCTACATCAATTTACTAGCCAAGCCCACTAGATGTCTCCCACTGCAGCCTAAGCTGCAGTTTTTGATATAGTAGGATGTACATTAAACCTGAAAAATCAACACTAAGGTCTACTTTTGTAATTTGGCTTTAGTAATAATTTTCCACATGAAATCCATACTAAAAATAGGTGCAACTGAAAAAAAAAAAAAAAAAAAGGTAAACAATTTGTACAGTTTTGCAAAATTATGGAAACACTTCATGTTTCATCCAGGCACAATTTATTATATCTGTTATCTCTAGAGAAAACACCTTATATCATTCTTTGTAGATCCTTTGAAGGCACATATACTGCTCTTGGCTAAATTTCCTAGGGGTCTCCCAAACATGGCATTTGAAAAATATCAGAATGTCCTTTTGCTCTCCCTTTGGACTTTCCAATTGACAATTTATTTTTGTCCTGCAGAGTTAGATTGTGTAATCCTGCCAAGACCTCAGCAGGGAAAGTGATGGATTTTACAGTTAACAGATCTATTTATTCAGGTGATATCTGTGTGTTTCACAGGACAGATGCTTAAACTCACAAGTCAAATTTCAGATCTTTGGTGAGGTCCGTTATTGACTAGCTGCCCATTTTACTTTTGTGTAGTTGATTATTTTCCTAAGTTTTGCTTCTTCTTCATACTGAGTATCATCTACTTTTTCCCATCTCTTCTGCAGTGTGTCCAAATCCTCCTGGTATCACATATAATATCTAAAGTCCTGCAGAACCTCACAGTTCAACACTCGCAAGCCTAATGAATCTCTATTATTTAGACAATGAAACTTTTTGTTTTAGGACAGATATCTGAACAATCACTGCAACTTAAGCAAAATGGATTAAAGAAACATGAATTTTTTATGAGTTTTGCTCCAAATTGTTTTCAAACAGTGAAGTCCCTACCAAAGGAGCACAATGAACTTGGCATTTTCTAATATGCATGCAAAACTCCTTCCCTGCCTAGCAATACCCCTGACCTGCTACTAGTTTTGCTGCTCTAGTAGCACTCACATTCCCACCTTCTGGAAGGAGAAAAAGCCCAAACAAAGGCCAAATCACATCATGTTCTGATTTTTCCAATGTTCTAATATACCTTCTAGTCAACTAGGGAAATATTCACAGTATTTCTTGCTTAACAGATGCAATGAAATGTAAGCTGCATAACTACACCATGTCTCTAACTGCTATAAAGAGAACAAAATAACGTTACCCATCCTGGCTGACCGGAACCAAGCAGAGAGCTCTCCAAATGTAACAGGACTGACTGCTCTCCACCACAATCGTGTTCACTAGATCATGTCTACGAGGTAAGTAACCATCAGGAAGTCTCAGTGAATCCAAAGTGAAAAATATACTGTCATCTACTGTCCCAGTTCTTCCACAGATGCTGGAAATGCGAACCTGTAATAGTTTGTATTCACCACTGTTACTTGATATTATCTTTTTAAGCAAACAGACATACTAACATTGCCTATTTTTTCCCCTGGAACAGTCCTTCTAGCATTAATAAAAACGCATTCTGGAATTTCAGTTATTCACAGGAGGTAAACACAGAGCTCTAACCCAGAATCACTGTGCTTGTCTTCAGATTTAGAATGGTAAAGAAAGACAAGTACTTCAAATAAGCATTAAGTTCCACTGAAGTGCATACTACAATATGTACACCAGACATAACCATGAAAACTTGCTTGTGACATTATCAACTTATCTAATTTATACTTCTATACTAGCAGTAATGAGAAAATTTTTTTACCTACGCTCAACATGCAAATATTCAATACATAAGGTTAAGACAAATACAATAAACTGCAAACTTAAGATAGCATATGCACTACTGGAATGAACAAATATGTTCAATAAAATAAAAAAAGGGACTGTGCTTGTTTTTAAGCTAAAACACTTGAATAAATTAAACATAATAAATTTCCCAGTCATGACACATCCTCATTATAACTAACAGTAAGAATTCAAATCAGCAATTTATAATAGGTATGTTAGTAACTCTTTCTGTTCAACCCAAAATGTGTATGCATTTTCAAAACACATTATTTCAGAAACGTGAATTTAAAAAATGGATCAATTGATACATTTTAGCTGTTAAAGATGTGTTACAGAAGAGCTACCAATACTTGTAACTGAAATCAATTCAAAACCTCACTTCACCCAGAATTCCTCTTGCCAAAAACAATGTGCAGAACATTTACCTTGTTTACTTGTTTATATCTCAAAGGCCTTACAGTAACTGCTTCACTCTTCCATGTTGTTGAGTTAATATAATATTTTGCTTGTACCCAGTCACCTTCATAAGGTTTGAAACCTATACAAAAAAGAACATTTCACAAGATTATTTACTATTAATAACATTTACATTACTCCCCTACAGAATTAGTCTAAATTAAATAAAAGCCAACAATGAACAATGCATTATTCAGACACACCGAGTTCAAAGCTCTCTTTGCAGTCCTTTGCATTGCAGGTTTTGGCAAACTACATAGATAGTGGGAAAATACACTTGCTTACATGTAACTTATGCTTAAATGCAGGCCATGCGCAGTGAGAATGAACAGGCAGCTTTCTTCAGTCATGTCTGGCTGTTTCAATATGCTTAGCACATATACTACTATAACCTATTTGATGACAACTGCAAGTTTATCAGAAGATACTTCTATTTTACACAAAAAAGTATTAAGAAAGAGGAAACAAGAAGTCCCTACACACCTTCCCAGACATCTTGCATTGCGAAGTATGTATTCTGATTAATATAGCCACCATCCACAGAGAGAGAGGTAATACTGCCAATTAATGTTTTTTTATTTAGTTCAGAGGCATCATAAGTAGGGCTGGAGTCTTCTTGTGTGTTCTGGATGGTGTCTACCTATTAATACAAAAATAACTCCAACATTTAAACAGCTGACACAGAATTAAATATATATTCCTACAATAAACACACAAAACTTCAATTGCTAATGGAAGCAAAGCTTGTTATTAGACACTTACTGTAGCTGTTACTTTTTGGACACCATAAGAGTAAGTAGTAAACAGTAACTTCTCTTTTAAAGAGTGCTGTATGCTGCAGTGCTGACAACTGCTACAACTGCATGCTGATTTTTCAAATCTTTCTCACACATCCCTTGCTCTAGGTCTACTTAAGATTTTTCTTCATTTGATATGAACACCACATCCAGCAATGTGTCTATACACAACTGGAAGTAGAAAATGTCTATTTCAGAAAGCAAAAAACATGTTTTCAAGTTGGTATTTATAAATACTAAATGTATTTTACACTGAACTTGTCACTTTTTAGTAATTTGATTAAAAAAACCCCTAAAGCTGCTTCTTACAGATTCTTCATATCACCACCTCACATGTAAGTTTACTGAGGTCTGATCCAATCTGAAGTATACTATCATACAAAGTTCTGTATGATTTATTTTCTTGAACATAATGTTTACCATTTATGATAGTAATAAATAGCCTACTTCTACCTATACTTCAGAGGTCTGCAAACACTGCAGTTGACTATATATAGTTATTTTTAGCCAATACTGATTTATTGCATTAAAAGAATTATTATTACATAATACTTCTTTGACAACATGAAAATTCACTGTAAAAAAAAAATTAAAGAAAAAAATCTATACTTTGTTTCAGTCTGACAAACATATCTTCCCATTCACCAGGAAGATCTGAGAATATCAAACTTTCCCCAAAGTGATTTTTATGGCTTCATATGGATAGAATATAAATAAACAAACTGTTCCTCGGAAGACTAGTATATTTATAGTTCATATAAACTACACATGCAGTTACACTCTAAAGTAATTTGTAGACCCAAAAAAATGTTTTTAAGACATGAAAACACATTAAAACTCCCAATATATTTTCTTTTGATACTTCTCAATCTTTCTCTACCAATAAAACAAAGTTCTTTCTCCTACTAGGTCAAAATGGCCTTCCTACTACCTCACATAGCAGCCTGGTTTTAAAGCCTGCCACAGAACCTATAATCATTCCATGTAGAGTTTAATTAAGACTGGACCTTGAATAAATTGAAATCCAGACTTTTGAGCTATGATCTTTCCAAACCACATGGCCAGTAGCTCCAAACAGCAGCTGAAGAAGTACACTGAGCAGAGAGCAAGGCTGACCACACTCTTCCTTAAACCAAGTAACAAACACACTGACACCGCTGAAATTTGAATTGCACCTTCCAGATTCTGCCCCAAACTGCATGCTGGCAGTGTCCAGGTTGCAGAACTTGTACTCCTGCCTGCAATTAGAGGAGTATCTTTTAGAGCACTTAAAACCCAAAGTTAAGTGGTAACATCTCAGTTATTTGGAAGGAGGTAGTACTGGTATTCAATCATCATTTTGTACAGTAATTTATAATTATGCTAGTCAGGAGGCTAAATTTTCTCTTCTAACTAGGGATTTGAAAAGTGACTT
The DNA here is from genome assembly GCF_029582105.1 of Oenanthe melanoleuca. Lineage (NCBI taxonomy): Eukaryota > Metazoa > Chordata > Aves > Passeriformes > Muscicapidae > Oenanthe > Oenanthe melanoleuca. The sequence continues at coordinate 51,319,950 of NC_079334.1, forward strand.
AGTTCTTCACTATGCATAACAACTACAATTCAAACACTGTTGTCTGTTCTTAGCAAACGTTCAGAGTATCTCAAGTTTGTGCTGCTATATGCAAAGTAAGGCAATGCATCACGAAGTACAGAATAGGTAAGGTTTTTATTTATGTTCTTATAACAGACTTTGAAAAAATTTGCTTTTTCTTCTTGCTTATTGAATCAAGACTGCCTTTGGACTTTGACTTTCTATGGAGTACAGTCAGCTGTTGACATGAACTTGTCTCAAAGCTTTTCACCCAGCCACAAATGACACTGCCAGCAGGCCGAGATGCCTGCAGGATTATGCCTCACAAAGAGGAATAAGGAAAACCATTATGCCTTTGAAAAAAAGTACTTTTGAAAAAGCCATTATCTAGAATAAACAGCAAAACATGCCACAACTGCTAAAATATTCTAGTTGCTTTGTAAATCCATATGCAGTTTCTCAGTTAGCAGGTTTATGTATTTTGGAGCAATGACAGTATTTCAACAGTATGGTGAAAGCTGTCAGTAGAAAGAAAACAAGGAAGAAAAAGTAAAATTCAAACTACTCAATTTTCTGACCGTGTGAGTACTATTTTACCAAACTGCATTGATATTGCTTAGTTTTTATGCAAGAAAGTAATTTAAATTTAAAAAGGAAAAACAAAAGGAAATAAGAAGACATATAAGGTTATCTTATAGGTTTTTGATAGAGCTGGTAATACTTTAGAAACAAGATTTCCTGTTTACTTTCCTTCTATGCTTAATTTTGGGCCACAGAATAAAACTCTCCCCCCATTAAGTCTTTCTTTGGTTTTATTTAATCAATGAAACTACATTTGGTTTCAACATGATTTACTACAAGAAACTCTCCTCAAAATTTGTAAAAAGGTATAATCATGCTTGAAACCGATTTGCAAATGAAGTGTTAGGCAAAAAAGGTAGCAAGACCTCCATTTTTGTAATTATCTACAACATTAAGTTACCAATTTTTACAACAAGAAATTTTGAAATTTCTGTTCTTATTGACAAGAACATAAATTACTCCGGTGCAAAAAGCACAAACTTTGCACAAGATCAAACTGCTTTGATCTTCTTATCCATTCATATAACAATAACATAAAATTAACTGTAACTTGGAAAAGTTATACAAATCTGGAGTAGCTATGACTAAAATTCTGATGTGATTCTCAACTAATAGCTTCTTATTCACTACATCTACAGCTATACCCACATTCAGAAAATCAGTATTGTACATAATTTGAAAGAAGATAGAATGAAACAATAAAATGACCCACAAAATCCCACTTTCTATGTCAAAGGCTTACAATTTCTTGTATCTTGTAGAATTTGTGAGGCTAAAACCATAGCAACTTCCAAAACAAACCCTCAAGGTACTTATGGAGAAAGTGAGACTACTATTTATCTTCACCTCTTACCTTGACAGCCTTCAGGCCACCTGATGTTTTATCCTCTTCCACAGTGGCAATAACTTCTTGTCCAACAGCCAGCAGCATGTTTTTTGTAACATCCTTTGTGAAGACTATCATGTCATCTATCATCCCATAATCATGGCAAAGTCTTGTCACTACTCCTTGTACCCTTTTCAATTCTTTATCACCTGCATCAAAAGGAAAAGTGTTGACATAAACCCAAACCATCTGTTTATAGAACTGTGCAAAAAGTTATGAATGCTACTAAAAGGGACATCCATTCTATCAAAAGACCAACTGGAAACAGCAAGAGCTGCCAACTAATTATTTTCCCAATTAAATCTTGATATTTTATGGCAATTTATGGTTTCAACCAATTAATACATCTAATTAAATATAAACTGCATTTTAAAACCAACACGCTTTAAGCTCCACTTAAAAAAAAAAATCATAGAATATCTCACACTGAAACAGACTTGTATGGACCACAGGGTCTAACTCTCTGCTCCTCACAGGACCAACTAAAACTAAACAATATGACTCAGTGCATTATTCAGATGCCCCTTGAACTCTGACAGATTTGGTGCCTTCCCTGGGGAACCTGTTCCAGGGACTGACCACTGTGCCAGTGAGGAGCCTTTTCCCATTGTCCACTTTGAACTTCCCCTGATGCAGCTTCCTTCCTGGTCCTTGTGTCCTGTCACTGGTCATTTAGGAGAGCAGACCAGCACCCTGACCTCTTCCAAGTTATCGACTGTGAAGAGGTCACACCTCAGCTTTCTTTTCTCCAAGCTAAACAAGCCGAATGACTTCAGCTGCTCCACCTAAGTCACACCCCTGAGACTTCACCGTCTTGCTCAGCCTCCACTACACCCATGTAATGGTTTGATGCAGTTCCTATATTGAGGCACCTGAAACTGCACAAAGGACTTGAGGTGAGGCTGTCCCAGTGCAGAGCAGAGCAGGACAATCCTCTCCCTCACCCTGCCAATGATGCAACCGAGGACACGGCTGGCCCTCTCTTACACTTCCTCCATACTCTCAGCAGCAAAAATAACCTGTCCTGCCCATGAAACGGCAAAAATGTACTTCTGGGAAAACTTCCACATGCTCTGTACTCAAAATGATGTCCTATAATCTCTATCTTCTCCTTCCATCCTTTCTTAAGAAACAGGCCTGCACTCAGCTCCAGCCACGTGGGGGACAAGCAGGCCTCACGGCTCAGACACTGCACCACAAACCCACAAGCCGCCCGGAATTCTTACCAGAGTTCGCCCATCTCTCATCTTCGTCATCTGCGCGTCTCCAGAAGTAGGAGAGCGCCTTAGAAAGGACAGACAGCATCCCGGAGCGCTTTAGCGAAGAGGCGGACCCGCAGCACCGCCGCAGATCCCGCAGAGCGCACGAAGCCCGGGCGCCACACCGCCCTCAGCGGCGCGCGGAGCCCGCGCTGCCGCGCCCAATGGCGCCGCTCGCCCGGGTCACGGGGCAGCGCCACGCGCCGCGGGGCCGCCCGCGGGTGCGCGCAGGGGCGGCTCCGGGCCGGGCCCGGCCCTCAGCGCCCTCAGCGCCGCCCGGGCGAGCGGCAGGGTGGATGGTGCTGCCTCTGCTGCGGCTCGGCTGGCGGGGCTTGGTGCAGCGTATGGTGTGTGGCACGGGGCCGCCACGGGAGAGCTTACAGGGGAAGGCTGCGTGCTTGCTGCTGGCGCTGCCCGAAATTGTGGTCTAGTGTATGACAGCGTTTCTGTGTTGAGACACCCGGAGCGGGGAGAACCCACGGACAGGCTCTGGGAATAAGCCAGGCACGGAGTCCCTCCAGCGTGGTGAAACGGAGTGGGGTGGAAGAGTACGCAGGTGCAAATGGCATATCGATGGATTGTGATGCTCTCAGTAGCAGCCAAGTGACAGGATAAACTCTAGAACACGATAAACTTGCCTAAAAGAAAAAAAAGAGTGCTTTTGACTTAATATCATTAGTGAAGAAGCTGCTGTAGTGCCTGAGGAAATACAATTTTACTGACTTGCTTTCTATCTCTGTAGTTCGTATTTTTACCAGTTCTCTTGACACAGTGCAGTTCAGTTATCTTGTTTGTATTATACTGGGGGGACAAATGTTATTCTAGGAGAGCAAGACATTAATTTGAAGCTATTTGATCTACATTTTGATCTTGGTTCAGTACATGCCCCAAGACATGAGCTAGGAAATGTGGAATGAAGAAACAGCATCAGAGAAACAAAATACATCAAAGAGCTGGTTTTAAAAGAGGTGAAAATACTGAACAAGGAATACAGGCTAAAGTAGCATAATTAAATATTGTGTGAAAAAACCCAAATGTAGTGCAACTATTAACTCATCAGAAAATAAAAGAGTTGGTCAGGGTGCTAAAATGTAGACTTAACCAGAGCTTCAGGTGTGGTTTTCATTTAGATTTTGTGACATGTGTGTGAGCCTTTGTTCAGGGCTAGGGAGCCTGGCCCAGGAAAAAATGCTTTTCCCTTACTCCTTGATAGCAAAAGTAGGACTCTTGACAAGTTCATGTGCTTTTTTGTCACACTATCCCTTGGCACTTGAGTTATAATTGGTAATCTCTGTTTTATGTTTTGTGGTTACTCTGGGGGATGCTTGCATTGCACACAGCCTGTGACAAATGACCAAATATCTGCTATAGATGCTTCAGGCAGCTGAATTTGTTCAGTGGTCAATCCTGTGGTGGAAGTATGTGGTTACTCATAGCTGCTCATGGTTTGATTTGTCATCCCTTAACATCTTTTGGCCTAACTTAGAATTAAAATACTTAATTTGTAAATCCTTTTCAGAAGCTTCTCATGTTGTGTTATAATTGTTATACTTGCTGCAGTCTTTGTGTAAAATTCCTATGCATTCTTTAGAATTAGGAGGAATCTCTTTGTGCAGCACATTTGTACCTCACCTAGCATTAGAAGGTCTTACCAGCAACTTGGGTTCTGGTTATCAGGTCTTGCACAAAAAAAAGAGACTTTTTCTGGAATCAGGAACATGAGATGAAGGGAACCTAAAATAAGGGCCCCAGAAAAATTTTAGAGTGGAAACTGAAGTTTGAAGTTTAAGTGCAGAGGATATAGTAATTATGCAATGAATCTCTATGTAAAGGGGAAATGGGAAATACTGAGAAGTGCACAGGAAAGAGGGTAGGAGGAATTTCACTATGACCTGAGAAAACACTGTAATACCATGCTTGAGAGGGAACTTTTGGGCACAGTACTGGCTGAAACACTTGGAACTGTAAACAAGTTGTTTGAGAGTTTGAACCCTGCTCTGGTCAGTGGTGCAGGACTTTATAAATCCTTTTTATTCAGAAAGATTAGATCAAGTAAATATCTGAATATCTCACCAATTTTGTGTAAAAAAAACCAAAACCCAAACCAAAAGAAACCCACAAACTTTTTCCCTGATGAAAAGGGTTAAAATATTGTGTTTTGTGTTTATGGTAATCAGTATCTAGTATTCACTGAAAAAGCTGTCAGGAAATCAATACTCATTTTCCATTAAACTATGGTCTTTGGAAAGTTACAGATAATGGAAATAGTTGTGCAGTGTTTCTTCCATGAGCAGAGGAACAGTAGGGCTTAATTACTTCAGACAGTTCTGCTTGACTGTACAATCTTTTTTCCCCCTTTTCTAGCACAGTTTACAGATGTGTCCCTTGCTGTGTATGGTTTATTAATTCCCCTGTTTAAATCTATTAAAACAACTGTAACATTTTAATATTTTTTCAGTATTGGCTGACATTATGAAAAAAGGAAAATCTACAGTCTGTACAAACTGAGAAGTTGTGCTGTTCAAAAGTTTTTCCAGCATACTTTGAAGGTGATGCCCTTCAGAATACTGAAGATTTAATTGTGTCTTAGTTACAAGAGTGTTTAAAGTTTAGACAAAAGACCCTGTCATTGCTGTAGCTGTCGAAGTGCCAACATCTTCAAGATAAAAACGTCCTTTTTTTCCCTCTTTTCAGTGCTTAATAAGCAGGAGGACTGGTTCCAATGTACGCTGGCCATTGCATGTCACTGCTGCCTGCTAGATTTAAAATACGTTGTTTAGTCATTGGGTGTTCTGTACAGCATGAAGGAAATGTGTGGGGTTTATCTGAACACCCCAGAAGACTAAGGCTAGTGGAAAGAGACAAAGAGATGTTCTACTGTGAAAATAATAATCTTGATAGATTTCTAACCTCTAACTTTTGAGCTTCCTGTCCTGTTGAGATACTGTAATACTTGAACTTCTATCTGTCGTTTTTTCTAAGAGAATATTGCATTGTAAGTACATTTTGCTCTTTTGAAACAAGAACTTGTTTGTTAGATATTGGGATCACTGGCTATTATGATAGCATCTTAAATAAAAGCTTCCTTAGAGTTTGCCACTTTTAGCTGAGTAAGAGGTAGTCTCAAATGAAAAAAAGACATGAAACTTTTAATTTGTTGGTCTGATTTGGAAGGAGCCCTATGAGATGTAGTACAGTTATTTTCTAGTGTGTTCTGTTAATTAAAATTCAGGAGGCATTTTCCTGTTCCCTGGCTTAACTGAAGTTCTTGCTGTGCTTTTGTTCCATATCTGAATAGATGTTGTTGAAAGCCAAAGTGTAAGGGAGAACTTTTCAAAGCCGGCATGACTCACTGAACGGTGAGAATATCACAAAGTGTACAGGCAGCTGTGTTCACAGGGCTGTTTTAAACTCACAGTTAACTTTTCAGTGGAAGGTAAGCACGAAGGTTTTTAACTGTTAAAAAATCTGCAGTAACTTAATTCTAATATAAGATACTCCTCATGGTATTTTAACAGATTGGCAAGCAGTGAGGTGAACAAAAAAGGATGAAGTGAACAAGAGAAATGGTTGATACTGGGTAAATTAGAATTATTGTTATGAGTTATTGTGAGTATGTGTGTTCATGGGACTCATAGGGAAGTCTGTAATTTTAGATAGCTGATCAAAAGTGTTGAAATCAAATGGAATTTATATTGAAACCTGTTTGATTATCTTTACTGTCCTAGAGTGAAAAAGAAAAAAGCTTTTGTTATAGAGATATGCACTAACTAAACACCTGTAAAACTGGTTCTTAGACCTTGAAATAAAAATTTACTGAGGTATAATAGATACAGAAACTTTCAATTATTGGGATTTATTCTATATTATTATGAACTGTGGCTGTAGGATATAATTTAGTTAAGGTGTGCAAGCAAGTGGTTAGAAAGCTTACATATTTTGAAATGCAAATACATCCAGTAGCTAAATATTGCTTTTATTTATTTTGTCTTGAATACACTAAAAACGTAGTTGAGCACTGATCTGAGTATGTGAAGGATCTAAATGATATTTTTTTCTCTTTCTTTGTAATTTGCATTATTATTATTATTTAATTGCATTTGTGAAGTGTTATGACCAGGGAAGAAGGTTACAGAGAAGAATTCAGCTATGACAGGATGCCAACTTTGGAGCGGGGAAAACAAGAGAATGGAAATTATATACCAGATATCAAATCCAGTGACCTTCAGCTGTCAAAGAGGCTGCATCCTTGCTTTAGTTACAAAACATGGATATATTCTTTGCTGATGGGAGTAAGTACTTTAAATGATAGCAAATTTAAAAATACAGGTAAAGCCTTAGGGCCCAGAAATGTGTTCTGTTTGACATCATTTGAAAATTAAAAATTTCATCATTGATAGTATTGAAAATAAATATCTGTAAAAATAGGAACATATTTAGCAAATTTGGAATGTAGCAATTTGTTGACTACTAGTATTCTCTGGCTATTTGTTTACTAATCAGAGATGGTATAAGAAGGCTTATTTTTATCATTAATCATATAAGCAGAGAATAAGTGTGGTAGTAGTAAATATCATCCCCAGTGTATGTATAAGCATTGCCTTTTGGTAGAGTATGCAGACCATATATATTCTCTTAAAAATATTTCTAACTGTTAAAGGTACTGTGGCTACCATTATAGCATTTTGGCATTAAAAATATATGTGGTACTTGATTGCTACATTGATCTCTCAGGGTTCAATAGCTACATGATTGTTTGTATAGTAGTTAATGTAGTGGGTATATCCTTGTGTTTCTTACATGAAAAACACAGTGATCTGAATTTTTGTGTCACTGCTAGAATCACTCATCTTGCATGTATGTCATATGCTTCTCCATGTTCTGAGCCAAGTTAATTAAACTTCATTATAGCAATTAGAATTTGATCTTTTTCTGTCAGCTTGTGTGTTTTGAAGCATACTTTTTATTAAGAACTAAGATTACCTCACTGTTAATATGGTAATTGCTTGTTTTTGCACAGTGAATAAAAGTATTGCTTTATTTTTGTGGAAACAGCTGAGCATTTTTTTCCTTTCTGATAAACTGCAAGGCTTGGATTTCCTTTCAGATGTACTGTCACATGAAAAGAGCAAAAGAAGTGCTGGCTTTCTTTGCATTAAATTTTCTCAAACTTAATTATCCAAAAGGACAACTGTCTGTAATTTACTGAGTCGCTGTGAATTTTTGGAGATAATAATGTATAATGATCATTTG